>NC_134755.1:6475000-7675000 GCF_050436995.1 Anticarsia gemmatalis | reverse complement strand
TTAGTTTTGTTAAAGAACCCTGCTATACTTTTTGGTGCAGTCTTGGTGCCATTCTTTTTAATACTTGCATTGGTATTATTTGAAGATGTATCCTTTTTCGGAGATGGTGTTTTCGATTTTATGATTGGTTCTGATTTTACTTGAGTAATTTTTTTAACATCTTCAGTGCCATTAGCTACTAGCTCTTTTTTCTTCTCGGTGGTATTCTTCTTAATCGAAACAGGAGGTTTTGACTCATTAGTGATAGCATGATGGCTACTAGATTTTAAGTTTCCTATTTCATCATCTGTCCTCTTAACACATGAATTAGCTTTAATAAGCCCTGTACATAGCGGAAAATCCTCAAACTTATTGATCGCTGTAAAAGCAACGTTATCTACGGACTGAACACCTCGACTCACACTGTAAACATGTTCGTAAAATATGATTTTTAAAGTTTTCCTTAACTCTTCTTTGTCTGCTTCTGTGCAGACTGTAGTGCACGCGCTGTTATTATCCAGTAAGCCTGATATCACATAACAGACATATATATCAGTTTTTGGCTGTGAATTTCTTAAATCTTGTATGATATGTTTTAACAACGATTTCGCTTCATTGACATGAATACATAATTCTCTGCTAAGAGAAATATAAGTTACTAACTTCTGTTCATCTAATATTAATTCCTTCAATGTTTTTAAGTTGTTCTTGAACGTATCCGTATCCATTTTATTAATAAATTATCTTCAACGCAGCAATTTATTCATTTCTTTCCGGCGGTTGGCGCACTTTTTCTTTCAGACACTTTTGTTTTGACACTGACAGGCGACAGCCTTCCAGTTAACAGTCTTTTGACATTCTGTTGTAAAAATCAGTGGTGCACAGTTTACATAACGATGTAAATTGATATATTATTCAGATATACCTACTTACTTGAATTTATTTCAGGAAAATAAGCCTAAGAAAAACCAGTACTTTAAAAATACCAGTTTTGTTCTCCGAACAGAAACATTTTTTTGGCATTTTGACTTATCACAATTTACTAGCTGACCCGCGCAACTTCGCTTGCGTCACAAAAGAGAGTGGGTCAAAATTTTCCCCGTTTTTGTAACATTTTACACTTGTACTCTGCTCCTATTGGTGGTAGCGTGATGATATATAGCCTATAACCTTCCTCGATAAATGGGCTATCTAACACTGAAATAATTTTTCAAATCGGACCGGTAGTTCCCGAGATTAGCGCATTCAAACAAACAATCAAATAAACAAACTCTTCAGCTTTATAATATTAGTATAGATTCAAGCATAAAGTAGCCCATTAAACTAAGTTGCATATAGCCCAAAAATCAATTCATCATTCATCCACATAATGTCAAATTGTCAAACAGATTGTTATTTGTCACTTTAAATGACAGGTAGTGAACAGTGAACATTGTAGAGTTTATCAGTTCAGTGTATTACAAATCGTGAAATATAATCGAATAAGTGCTTATAAACAGATAGTTAGGTTTAAAAGTGTCTACCGCGCAGCGTAATCGGTAAGTAAACATTAATTTATTCCTGTTTTAAATTGTGTATAAATTCTATTTTGGACACCATTACATCATTCCTATTTTGTACCACCAAGAGTACCCATAACAGGAAATTATGAGTTCTTTGGTACTTTACGCTTTATTTATAAAGTTTTGAGTTCAATAGTAATCTTCTTTTTGACAGAAAGATACGAAGACACGTACTATTCATGTTAGTAAACATATGAAGTGAAAAATGCCAGGGTAAGAAACATCTGCAATCGTGGGAGTGGTTTAACCTACTTGTACAGATTGCTCATACTCATAACAGGCACCTTCATATGCATAAACGAATATTATGCCATAAAAAAGCACTATTCATTTAATCTAATATAGTACATGTCTAATTCATTTTAGGGCTATATTTATTAACCATATTAATAAGAGCTAAGTGTAATGCTGATTTCATCTGCTCAAGGTTCTAACTAGTTGTTAATTAGTCATATATCAAATACTGCAGTATTTTTACTAGAAGGAGTTGATCATGGCATATTTTGAAGTCATTTATAATTAGAGTAATTACCTATTTAGAATAGCAATTTAGTGATATCAATCTACTCAAAGCTATGCTTTAATAACTTAATACTAAACCAGAACAATAGCAAGTTTACTTCAAAATTCTAGTTTTAACAAAATACAGGATAATAGGATATTGTTAACCTGGTATTTCATACAAATAATAATACTCAATTAGTACATTCAGTTACATTTGAAATAACAACACTCAAAAATTTATCTACACAAACAATTAATTCACTTACTTATTAATTAGTAAATAGTGATAATTCTATGTATTATTTACAGAATTGCAAGTATGTCCCTTGATAACATGTTCTGCACCCGTTGTGGTGATGGCTTTGAAGCCAATGAAAAGATCGTGAACTCTAACGGAGAACTTTGGCATACTAATTGTTTTGTGTAAGTATTGAAATTTTATGCATATTATAATATCACCCTTTTATTGCCAACATACTGGGCAAAATAGAAAACATGTGGTTGGTTGGCATTTTTATTTCAATTCTTGTCCACCAGTGCAGATTTTGTTAGACCAGAAAGAAAGCAGGCAATTTGTTCATAAAGTTAAAGTGCTGTGTTTAATGTATTTTATATCTTCTCAATAGTTACTGATCCAAAAATTATGGTCAGGTACAGAGCCACATTATTATGATCTTATGTGTCCTAATAATTATTTGATAATTAGACTAAAATATGCATCGACTTAATTTGAACATAAATTTTAATATGCACCAGTTGTCATGACATTCTCTGACTATTTTTACAGATGCGCACAATGTTTTCGGGTATTCCCAGAAGGTATATTCTATGAGTTTGAAGGCCGCAAGTATTGTGAACGTGACTTCCAAGTATTGTTTGCGCCGTGCTGCGGAAAATGCGGTATTTAATTCTATACTACTAATTTTTACCTTATGTGCTTTATCTCTTTACATTTGACAATTAATACATTGTTGGATATATTGCTAATTTTTCCTTAAATTAAAATAAGAACATTTTAATGCTACTTCTTGCAAAATGCTGAATACTTGATCAATATAAATGTAATTAAACTTAATAACTATTGTAAAAATCAGTAAATCTATGAGTAAGTAGATTCATTCGGCATTCCTAAATCATGACGCACTTAACACGTCATCGTTATTTTTCGTCTGACATGTTCAGTATGTGCATTGAAGTATCATTAAATCCAAAAATATTAAAAAACCGCAAAAAGTCATGGTCTATTGTAATTTCTAGGCGAATTTGTTATCGGCCGCGTGATCAAGGCGATGAATGCGAACTGGCATCCAGCCTGCTTCCGTTGTGAAGAGTGTAATGTGGAGCTGGCTGATGCTGGCTTCATTAAGAATGGTGGCCGCGCTCTGTGTCATACTTGCAATGCTCGCATCAAGGCCGATGGATTGCTTAACTACATGTGCCATAAATGCCAGTAAGTATTCTCTGATTCATTACATCTATACTAATCTATACTTACTAATATTATAAAGCTGAAGAGTTTGTTTGTTTGTTTGTTTGTTTGTTTGTTTGTTTGAACGCGCTAATCTCAGGAACTACTGGTCCGATTTGAAAAATTATTTCACTGTTAGATAGCCCATTTATCGAGGAAGGCTATAGGCTATATATCATCACGCTACGACTATTAGGAGCGGAGTAGTAACGAAAAATGTTACAAAAGCGGGAAAAAATATGACCCATTCTCTCTTACGTGACGCAAGCGAAGTTGCGCGGGTCAGCTAGTATTTACTAAATTTGTGGGTGCTGGGTATCAATGGTTAAAAAATATCCTCTGGCATCTTCAAAAACGTTGAAGGGGCACGGAAATTTTAGGACTAGCGTGAAACAGTCTGTACTTCCGTAAGATTTAGGTCTAGACGGGTACTTCTTATATCTGAATTCTCCTTAAAATTTGGTTCAGCTAATGTGTTCAATAAAATTTGTGTAAAAAGTTATAAATAAATGCTTGCGTTTACCAGTGGCGTGATCGACGGTGAGCCGCTGCGTTACCGCGGCGAGGTGTACCACGGGTACCACTTCACGTGCGCCACTTGCGGCGTGGAGCTCGACCACACGGCTCGAGAGGTCAAGCATCGTCCCGGATATGCTGCCAATGATGTCGTAAGTATTCACTCACTCATTTTTATTAGATTTTTTTTTAAATTAAGCTGAGAATGAGAAAGTCTATTAGGACAAGTGAGAAACCTAGAACTTGCTGTAATTATTGGTAAAGTTACCTGTACCTAAATATGTGTGTGTGTCACGCGGGCCAAACATCATAATCTCTTTAAACTGCACCCACATTCACGTAATGAGAATGTTCAGTTATAAAACAGGTTTACACGTGTACGTTTTGCGTATACACATATGCACGTCGATTTGCGTCGGTCGTCCATTGATGAAGTTTGGTTCACACGATTTTTGTTTCAGAATAACTTGTTCTGCCTTCGTTGCCATGATAAAATGGGTATCCCCATTTGCGGAGCTTGTCGCCGCCCTATCGAGGAGAGGATTGTTACTGCCCTCGGCAAACACTGGCATGTTGAGGTATGACATTTGTGATTAAACGAGTACCTACATTTTATTGGTCAGTTATCGTTTTTAATTGAGTAAACTTTGATGGCAATTGTTGACAGTTTTATTTTTTTACAGCACTTCGTATGTGCCAAATGCGAGAAACCATTCCATGGCCATCGCCATTACGAGAAGAAGGGTCTTGCGTACTGCGAACAACATTACCATCAACTGTTCGGCAACCTCTGCTATGTGTGCAACCAAGTTATCGCCGGTGACGGTAAGATTTTTGAAATTATTACCACTTTTTATATCATTTTATGATTATGAAATATTGAATTATTATAATCTTGGTAAATCCTACCAAATAATTCACCCACGATAAATCGCAACATTACATTAATGATAATTAACATTGCACACGATTTAAGATACATTAACAAATGTATGTTCGCATGACAGTGTTCACGGCGCTGAACAAAGCATGGTGCGTGCACCACTTCGCCTGTTCGGTGTGTGACGCGGCGCTGAGCACGCGTAGCAAGTTCTACGAGTACGACGAGAGGCCCGCGTGTCGCCGCTGCTACGAGAAGTTCCCTGCAGAGCTACGTCGTAGACTGCGTCGTGCGCATCACTACACCATCCGACGCTAAACAGACAGGTTTTTCTTTCGTATCTTATTTAGTAGACGATCATATTTCTCTGACGTTCTTGTAAATTTAAAAAGAAGCAAACCTAACATACTTTTGCCTAACCTTGGGACAGTACAAGTGTAATAAAGTACAAACACAAAATTTGTTCGAAATAGGTTACTTTGACACTTAAACGTATTTCTATTTGAATTGTTCTTATTATAATTTGATTAACACAAGATTGTTCACTAAATAAGACATTTTTATAAATGCAGATTGTTATAAGTACACAAACTAAATAAACTATGGTACATCAGCTTGTCCATATAGCCAGGATTGTATTCACGTAAATTTTTTGATTGTGTAAAAGGGCTTGTTACAATGCACAATGCCTCTTTTACGAAAGCCCTTGAATTTTGTATTAGTATTTTTTTAATAATGCAACCTATGTTTTAATTGTCTATGTCCAGCTTACGCAGCGCAAACTCGGACGTAAAATGCTTTACGTCAAACTTATCTAGATCTGTCAATAAAAATATATTCATGTTTATCTCTTCCGTGTACGTCACAGTATATTGAGTATAATATAAAAAATCTTAGCGATTTTCTAAGTGTGACGAGGTTGTAACTGATAAAAGTTATATTCCAGAGAAATCTTTAAAGAAAACTGCCTTATTATTATGTATGTTTTATATAGACTAGTTATTACACGATTATTTACTTGCTCGTGCAATAAAATTTTGTATGTTAACGACAAAGTTACTATAACTTAGTGCCTTAAAAATTATAACGCGTCTTAAAACTATACCTAGTATAATATTATTATTATGTTTATAAACATACGCATATGGCAACATTATTTAATGTCGTATATAGCCTTCTTTGTATGAACTATTAACGTGCCTAAATATTAATTAATAATTATTATGAACTAAAAAAATGTTTTTACAGTACATAAGTTAAATTTAAATTATGAACAAGTTTTATATTATAATGCTTTTAATATTATTATTTTTAAGATAAACTATAAACGTATAAGAATAAAATGTTTATTTAATATTTAGATTAACTACCGAGTAGGTACTGATGAAATAAAACTAATTTCTAATACATATTATGTTATTTTATTTAAAATAATTAAATAGCCACAAACTCCTTCCGGCTTAACATACTGAACATCAATCTATCAATATTATTGCAAAAAACATATTTTAAATAATTACGCGTACTGAGTTTCAATTAAGATAAACTATAAATAAAGCTAGTAGTACCTACCTACCTAATTCCTCATATTCAGTTTTCCTTCTTCATCCTAATACTAGTCATTCTATAAATGATAGAGTCCCTGCCGGGGTCCATGTCCATCAAAGTGTACACAATGGCTATAAGGCTGAAGCAGTACGCTATGCCGAACCAAAGCATAAGGTTGAACACAGCGGCAAAGTTCGCGTCGAAGTCATCGCCTGGTGGCTGAAATTAACAAGAAAGCAAGGTTACATGTACAATAGGAATAAGATGCAAGATTTATATAAATGTAATATAAAAAAATATTCAACTAATTAATGTTCCACTGCCGGGCAAGGGTAGCCCCCGTAATGAGGGAAAGGTTAGACGAAGCTAATTTTGGAGTACTAAATCTTTTCTGCATATTTTCAAGAAAAACCGTGAGTATAATGTAGGTAGGTATATACATAATGGAGTCTACGTATCAGAGATGCCGACCTATACCACGATTTTATACCACTATCAACAACTAACTACCGATCGTATGAAAATCTGAACAGCGCCTCTAGCGGCCGCTGTAGAAGGAACAAATTTTGCAATTCATTTTAAATGACAAACTCTAGATATTCTATAGTACCGTCCCGCATCATACGAAGAAAATCGCGCTACTGATTCTTTTAAAATTAAGACATCAAGCCGGCTGCGTCAATGGGTCTGCGGGTATGTGTAGGAGGTTATACTTCGTTCTTTATAAATAATAAAACACGCAATTCTTACGGTCGCATCAGGCGGGGGTTCCTCATCTTCTGGGGGCGCCTCATCTTCATCGTCGGGAGAACGGGCAGCTCGACGCGTATGAGCAACGTCGGTGACGACAGCAGTCACTAGCACAGATCCTTCATATGCTTTAACAAAAGCCTTACTCAATTGCTGGAGAGCCTCGCCTACAAATATATGAATTTTTCGTAGCTTAACTAATTAAAACTACAACATAATTAAAATTTAAAAGCAATGGAAAGTTTCTTGCCCAAAATCCTTTTCCCCTCTTTAGTTTGAGAGGAGTTAGGTCCGTGGAAATCTGATAAGGCATGAAGACTGCGGAACCGGAAGTTGTAGAGGTCAATTATGTGATCAGGAATAATTGCACCGGATCTAACCTGAAAAATATTTAAAAACACTTATCAATACCCGCAGTTTCACCAAGCGTCTTTCGTTAACGTTACAGGAAGTGAACTCACTTACCTACTATAACTGCCTAGTTCTAGCTACACGTATGACCTATCGCTATATAATGCACATATTAAAGCCTGTAGGAAAAAAATATAAGTATAATAAAAACCTTCTCAATAATAGCTTTTAAAACTTCAACTTCATTCAGGAACTGATAATCTTCCTCAATCGAATACTTCAAATGTAGCAGAGGGCGCTTGGAGACTTTCGCAACTTTAATTTCACCGAATATATTCGCCACATTGTGTGTTGTCAACTGTTAAATAAAGGGGTAATCTATGCAGAAACTTGGGAGTAAGTACTTTCGTAAATACAAAATTAAATAAAGATGTATTTTTTTAATAAGGAGGTGAGTCTAGACCTCCTTAGTGCAGGTTAAGTTTAGGTCCAAAAATGTGGAGTGGTCAACAGACTTGCCGAAGAATGTAAACTGTAGGTCATATTTCAAAATTGGATAAAATCCTTCAACGACAACTAAGAGAGCCTTGTAATACACGATTTATCTAGATATAATAAATTAATAATTCTGTGTACAAGACTCTCTACTAAGCTGCTGGACTATAGTGTTATAGGCGGACTGAATAATTGTTAGGTATTTACCTCACTAGAATCAGACAGTTTTATATTCACTAGTTTGTTTCCACCATTCGTTTTTTGTTTTATTCGATGTCTTACAGCTTCATAGATTTTCGGCTCGTACTCATCAACAATCAATGGGAATGATTGTATATTAAATTCACCCTATAAAATTTGAGACAGACTTTTTCGTAATATAAAGATTCAGTGAAATATATATTTTTAATCTACAGTGGTACAGTTTCAACGTTACTCTAAAACGGTACCTACATACCTACGTACAACGTACCCGAAAGCAAGAACACTTACATCCTGGTCAAGACTGGAGACTCCATCAATATACACTCCCACAACGGCTTCAGGGGTGCTAAACGGGTCAGTGATATACAAACCTTTCCATTCAGTATTCTGTAATGAACGTACAATGTCAAGAATAATAAAAGCCAGCTGCAAGTAACCTGCGGAGGCCAATATGCAGGCAAACCCTCTACGTTTTCTGTCATTCTCATAGACCGCTACGATGCTTGATCGATCTGACTAGCGAGATTCAAAGTAAGTACTTAGTTAGGTAGTACATAATAATAACTCAAGAGTTTTTTTTTGGATTGACCTCAGAATCGAACCTAAGACCTCTGAGCGACTCTTAAAGAAGATAGGTAGTATAGTAGTGAGGTGGGTAATACGTCTACTTATTAACTGTTAGTAGTAATTAACATTAGGAGCATTGTTTTGCACTAACATTTCTCTAGCATAGAGTTCAGATATTTGAAGGTACCTCATCGACAGACAGTCCAAGACAAGCTGAAATAACTTCTTTCAGAAGACTTTCCAAGATCCTGCTAGATTCCATGAATTTAAGTGAATCCGGGCTATACAATATGCTGAATTCTCCGGCGGCATTCGAACCTTGAATATTTACACAATACTTATACGATAGAAGCATCTACAGATAAACCTAGCTGTCAGCGATAAGACATCCTACCCACTACTTATGAATAAGTGTAGGAACTTATCTCTGATGAGTAGAAAGAATACCTATCTAGTTAAATACAGAACATAACCATTTCTTCGATTTATTATAAGTATTGATACAGTCCCAGTAACTCCTATTGCGAAATCCAAAAGGAGGCAGGCATGTAAATATATTTAATGCAATAATGTTATAATTAGTAATTTATAGTAGGTCTCACTCTAATCTAAAATTGGACCCGATAATTTGTCAGTTCTAAGAACAATGCATTGGACATTGGAAAATAACTTACCAACTATAGAAATAACCACCAAACTCCAAAATAAAGCCATGTCCTTAGAATTACAGAACTTTTGCTATCTTGTTATTTGACATTACTGACATTACACAGGATGGGAATACTTAACTTTTTCTGCTGCAGTATGATGAATATAGTAGTATATATTTCTTGTTACAAGTAAGTAGGTATATTAACAAACATATTGTTTACTATTACCAACTATTACCTATTTTTTAGATGTACCTACAGGGTAGCGAGAATAAAAAATAATAAAAGTGTATAGGAAAAAACTTTTAACAAACCAAATAAATAAATGCATTATTTAGACAGGGAATGTATTTTATTTCCATTTATATAACGGTAACTCACTACATTGTAATACTGCAACATACAGAAAAAAGAATATTAAATGGAAACATCTTTGAATAATTTAATGTATCAGCTTTTTATTTACAGAAAGAATAGAATAGAACACACGCATTCACTAAACGTACGTATCGTTCGCAGCAGACATTAACCTTACTATGAAATTATGTAGATAGATGGTGGTGATCTAATGATCTAAAGTAAGAATCCACACATTAAGTATATAACAATTCGAATGTCTTATTTCCGAACATATTCACACTGATAAAGCAATTTGTATTTAAATAGTAGCATGAACATCAATTAAATAGATTCACTGTATTTTTTTTTTCTTGATAACTGGTGCAACATTGACTCATATTTCTACAATTTCAGCTAAAGCCAACTGTGCTAATATATATGTATATATTATTTCGTAAATAAATAACAATCCTTTTAGATTTAACAAATGATTTACTTTACAACTAAAATAACACTATTTTACATTACTCATGTTACACAGAATGACGCAAACAAGTAAGTTCTGTTTATCACAGAATTTGTTATTGTGGAACAAATCTCATTTTATTCTGTAGTGTTCCTTATGATGTTGATAAATCAGGATTTTATAATACAATACTGCAATAAGAACTTTTTTAAACACTCATCTAAGTTCTTAAGAGAGTTATGAACTTAGTTATCTTTCTTCATCCTAGTGCTGGTCATTCTGTAGATGATGGAGTCCCTGCCGGGGTCCATGTCCATGATGGCATACACAATAGATACCAGGGTGAATACAAACACCACTCCGAACCAAAGTAGGATGTTGAAGATGGCTGGGTAGTCTGCATCATACTCATCATCACTCTGAAAATGTTGGAAAAAGGTTTCATGTTACATATTATTAGGCAATAAAAAAATATATTTCTACCGAAGTTTAAAAATCATTAAACAAGTTGTTTGATGATGTGCTTACCACTTCAGACTCTGTGGTGGTAGTGGGTGTTTCATTCACAGCACGAATAGAACGACGACGAGTGTGAGCGATGTCGGTCACAACAGCAGTCACAAGGACAGCATCATCATAAGCTTTCACAAAAGCATTGCTCATTTCTTGGAGAGCCTCACCTATAAGATTATAAATGATAATGAACAAAAAGAAAATTCGTCATTAGTGTGATAACAAATTAAATATAACTTCACTTTGTTTACATAGTGAATAAAAAATTAATTAATTGTTTGAAAATTATTTTTTTTTATACTTACCAAGCAGTTTCTTAGCTTCTTTGGTTTGAAGGGAGCTTGAACCATGGTAGTCAGACAGAGCATGGAGACTGCTAAAACGGAAGGAGAAGAAATCGATGATGTTGTCTGCTTTAACCACACCAGCCTGAACCTGTAAATTAACATGATACTCAAAATTTGATACTAATGATGATTTGAGTAAAAGAACTCTATAATAATCAAATGGCATAAGAAACTGCATACTGAGCATTTAATTTGAAAATTTGAACAAGATAATCAAAATAATAAAAATATTCAATCATACTCTCTCAGTGATGGCTTTCAATGTTTCAAGCTCTCTCAGGAACTGGTGGTCTTCCTCCACTGAGAACTTCAAGTGTTGAAGAGACTGCTTAGGCACTTTAGGAACCTTAATCTCACCAAAGACACTGACGAAGTTAGGTGTTGTCAGCTAAAAAAAGGAATATCAATAGCATTGCAAAATGATTTCATTTATTTTAATGAATTTATTAAATATTAGATTATTGAGTATTGACTATACCTGTTCAGGATCAGACAGCTTGACATTAACAAGTTTGTTGCCACCAGCAGTGAATCGCTGGTGGATCCTGTGTTTGATTTCATTGTAGGTGTGGGGTTCATACTCATCATCCTTCAGCGGGAATGACTTAGATTTCAAAGCAGCCTGGAATTATAATAGTAGTGTGATTACATTATGTATCTTGGAAAAATATAAACTTTATTGTTGCACAGGCACTTACTGATCCTCCGAGACTTGGAACACCATCAACCAAGACCTCTACTACCGCCTCAGGGGTTTTAAAAGGGTCAGAAACATACAAGCCGTCCCATTGTGAGTTCTGAAATTAACAACATTTTCATTTTCGATGAGACTATGATAAGGGTGTATGAGTTCTCACATGAGTAAAGAAGGAAAAAATCGCCTTAACCTTATACATTCCCTTTTAATTCATAGTGAGTTACATACCTCTTCAACCGATAGTCCAAGAGCAGCAGAGAAAACCTCTTTTAGCCAGCTCTCCTCCGCTATGCTTGATCCCGAAAATTTTAGGGAGTCTGGGCTATGAAGAACGCTGAACTCTCCATCCGCATTAGAGCCTAAAATTATAAATTATTAAGTAACATAACGCTTATACTGCCTACATACATAGTATTTACAGAATATAAACTTACCAATTACTGATAAAACAAGAGAAACCCAAAATAGAGCCATGGTCACAGCCATTTTGTTCGGAAATAAGCGAATGACTGTCAGTCATATGATTAAAGTCTTGCCATAACGAAAAATAGTGACCAACCTACCAAAGACTAAAAAAGTATGACCTTATTGTTGGGGGACGTAGACGTTTTTCGTATTTCGCTCTAACTGAAAATAAAACGTGAAAGGAATCATTAATTTCTTTGTAACGCTTGTATCTTAGACGCAAAAATAATGTCGAACTGTGATTTAATTCCGAAAAGAAACCCCTTTACTTCTATTAAATATGTTAGTACCTACACAGAAAGATTTTTGTGCGGTATTTTTTATGGTAGTTATTGTGGAAACAAACAGGTACCTGCATTAAGAAGTAGGTACCTACCTATTTATTTCTAATCTACTCCGCAATTTTAAGATGTTTAATTTTGTAGTCTCTCTCGCAAAATAATAATGTACATCACTATTATGTCGTCAATCGATACCACATGACCTTGACCTTGTTATGCCCAATTTTGACAGTAAACTGTTAACTGTCAGTCACTTCATCAATATAAACATCGTGTCATTTTCGTCATGGTGCATTTACGTTTTACAGGAATTTATTATTATTTTTAGTTATATGTTTAATATTATAACATTTTAGTTTAGCGAATACTTATTTTCAAGTGATATGAACTGTCTAATCAACTGAATACAGGAATTGTTAAGTTTATGAGTCAAAAATGTCTTACAGAAAGTCAAGTGCACAAACTAATGATCTTTTTCCCAGAGAAATCGATATTGAAGTATGTTTGAAAACATTGAAAATATATCAAAAAATGGAGGGAGACGTGAATTGCGTAGTATGGGATGCATCTTTGGTTCTTGCTAAATATTTAGAGACCATGTGTCATCATAAATCTGATTTTCTAAGTGGAATAAAAGTTTTAGAACTTGGTTCTGGACTAGGGGTAGTTGGCTTAACCGCAGCTACTTTGGGGTATGTTAATAAATATAAGTGTTAATAAGCAGTACTTACTATATAACATTACATAATGATGATATACCCGTTTTAACATTTTTAGTGCACAAGTAACTCTAACAGACTTGCCGGAATCTTTGCCTTTGTTAAGATTAAACATCAACGAAAATAAGGCAAAAATAGGCAGTATGGGTGGATATGCAATTGCTGAGTCATTAATCTGGGGAGACAATAGTTCTCTGCTTGATGAAGAATTTGATATGGTTGTCTTAGCTGATTGCATTTACTATGAAGAGGTACCTACATATCATTATAGGAAACATTAATTCATATTGTTTATATTTCTATAATGTGCCTTGGTTTTATAATCTTGTTAAAATTTCAGGCAGTTGATTCCCTATTTGAAACACTTAACAATTTAAATAAAACATCAGCAAAGAAACCTGTTATATATTTAACTCAAGAATTGAGGGATTCTGATATACAAAAAAATCTCTGGACTTCATTTTATGAAAAACTAATTGACAAATTTGAAGTGGAGAGAATCCCTGAGGAAGAACAACATTCAAATTACAGGAGCCCTGACATAGTCCTGCTTAGAATTAATAAAAAATAAAACTTTATTATTATAGTGTAGTATCAACATCATGTTAAAAACTATTTTACCAAGTTACATGTTCAGCTTTTTGAAGATATTTTATTTTGGATGAGAATGGGCAAAGACTTGTTTATATTTTATTAGGAGTTAGAGGTAATATTGTTAAGACTAAGCAACAAAATAATGTACAAACTTTAACCATTGCAAATGGATTAGTTGAATTTAAAGAATAGCTTTGAATTATATGAGTAGCTATATTTTTATCTTAAGACTGTTAATCATGCTTCAATTTTAGAATAGAGTTTAAAAGTTTTCTTTTTATAGCTTGTTTAATATACTTGATTAGTAGTTAATAAAAATATTTACCTTATTTTGACTTATTATTATACCTTTACTTAGGGTTAACGGTAATTCGGTGTGTTCTAGCCAGGATGAGACAGTTTTTGAATAGCTAATGAAACAATTAATTTAATACCTACAAATTACTATATTTATAATGAGCTGGTCAGGTAACTGAAGGATTATAGAGCGAAAATGAATTCCTGTAAATTATCTATTTAAATGATTTAACTCAATGCAGCTCAGGCGTAAAAAAATAAGTTGATAGGTATCTATAAACATTGCACACATGCAGGCAAAATAATTGTTTGGGCTGTGCCTGTAGGGTCTACTATTAAAAATGTGGTTGCGAAGAAAGTTTGTGAGTAGAAAAAAAGAAAGTAGGTATGTTAGTTACTGTTTCACGCAAAAACTACTAAATGTGATTCGATTAAACTGCTGTAACGTCGTGTGTAGCTCCTTTTTTACTTTTCCCAAAATTATTAGGAAATTTATGTTCGAAATCGAAGTGATAGTTCTTATTAATGATTTTTGAAAACTATTAAGTGTTTAATACTACATAAACCACGCGCCGAATAACTGAAATAACAATAGGTAGATATAATATTATTTTGAAATATTTTGTAATATTTTTACTTCCTTTCAGCCAGCGGCTTGCGGCTATAATTAGGCACAGAATTTGGCTCGCAAATGCAAGCAATAATGACTATATAGAAGTTAATCAGATAGGCATTTAATCGCATCACTATTGTGTCAACGAATTCTGTCAAGTGTCAAATAAGTATAAGTCAAAACTGTCAAAGAAACATTTTCTTTGAATTATTTGAAAAATAACAAAGAATTTTCGACTATATATAGACGACAGGGAAAATATTTTAAAATAAAACCTTAAACAGGATGAGTGAAGATAAATATAGTAACTCTAGACAAGTAGTGACTTCGGTTGGAAAATCCTGGATTATGACCCATTCTAAATCACATCCAGGACATGTTTACTACTTTAACACACTTACCGGAGAAGCTGTGTGGAATTTAAGCAATTCGGAGGTAATAAAAGTACTAATACACATTTAAAGTAACCGGTTGCCCAACAGTTCTCACCAGTCTATTGTTTAGATGTGTATACAAAATGTGTTTTGGATAAATAAATTGTAGTTTTTTGCATTTTACATTAGGTATAGACCTGCTAGTTTCTGACTGATGACTTTAAGCAATACTCGGATTTGTATGTCACATTTATAATTGTTGATAATAGGGAATTTATTAAACCAGTTACAACTGGTTTCAAATTATTGATAATTAGATTTGACTAAGGAATCACAATTCAATAATTACTTACATTTGAAAAAAATTGTGTTCACTAATAAACAGTACCTATTCATATCTTTATTTGTGATGGATTAATTCTGTTGCAACCTGAACACTTCCTTATGGAACTCAATGATATAATCTTAGTCAAAAACATTATATTTATATAAATAAAATATTCTTATGTGTTTGAGCTCACACTTATATATTATTGTTTATTTGAAATAGATTGAAAAAGCACGCTTGAGATCGAAGAGTATTGAAGGCCAACCTGGGTTGAACACCACTGTATGCACAGAGCCCATAGGAAATCCACCCATACATCAACTGTTACAAAATGAGTTTAACAGAATAGACAAGCTGAACCAAGACAGAATGAACATTATGAATACACAACAGGCTCCAAGCAATATGTTACAACAACAGACTGTATTTACAGACATTCAAATGAGTTCCATACCTCAATTTAATTTGAATAATCTCAACAATCAAATAAATGCATTTAATATTATTAGAGCTCCAACAGTTTATCCAAATATTTGGCAGATTCCTCCAACTCAACAAACTTTTATAACACCAGCTGTGCCCATTGTAAATCAAGTTGGAGATTCACTAAACAGGCCCTATAATGAAGTCATAAGAAATAATCAAACTATTTCATCAAGGTTCAATAATTTGAATAATAAACAAGTATTGCGAAAGCGTTTATTTCATCCAAAAAATAGACCAGCATTTGGTAAACAGACCTTTCGAAATAATTTCAAATCACCAAAAAGAAGAAATGATTTGCGTCAACAATTGTCTTTGAAAAACAGATTAAACTTTAGAAACAATATGCCAAATGCAGGACCAAATTCTACAGTGGTTGAGACAAATAAAGATGGTAAGAATTAATATTCAGAAATAATAAGTAATACAAATTTTTGTTCGTATTTTAGCATATAATAAATAATGAAATCTTGCAGCATCAACTTCTACTAGAACCACTTTCAAAACAGCTGATGTTAGTTCTTATATTGCTGACATGATAGAAAAGGAATGTAATCCAAGTGACAATAATAGTTTAGCGGTGAGTATAATTTAACAATCACATCATACAGTGATTTTTGAGCTGTAATGAATAAAAATAAAATTACCTTTTTTACATTACAGAACAGTAACAGTTGCAAACAGAATGAGGCAGAGACAAATTTAAAGACATTAGATATAACACCATTGAAATGTTTAGCTCCTGCCGGTGTCTATAAACATATTTGGTGCATCGTAGTTGATTTGAATGTCTTGCTTAATGAGTTTGAGTTCTTGACTACCTTATCACATTCAGGTAAATATATACTAATATTATAATCTATACTAATATTATAAAGCTGAAGAGATTGTTTGTTTGTTTCATTGAACGCACTAATCTCAGGAACTACTGGTCCAATTTGAACAATTCTTTCAGTGTTAGATGGTCCATTTATCGATGAAGGCTATAAGCTATATATCATCACGCTAAGACCAATAGGAGCAGAGTACCAGTGAAAAATGTTACAAAAACGGGGATAATTTTGAACCATTATCTCTTATGTGTCGCAAGTGAAGTTGCGCGAGTCGGCTTCTTAAGTAAATGGTGATATAATGCAGTCTTTTTGTCCACAGATGAAACTTGCCACCTCACAATACCTCAAGTAGTGATGACAGAATTAAAGGATTATATAGCTAAAACAAATAATATACCGGCTCGACGTATTTACCTTTCTCTTTTACCAAAAATTGAGAATGGTAGTGTTTTAATAGGTAATAATGATTCATACAAACCAAAGAATTGTCATCGTATATTCACGATTCTAACCCCTATGATTTATTTGGGTAATTGCATGTATAATTCATAATTATATCAGTATGTGCTATGACTCACAATCTACATTATAAGCATGACAAACTGGTATAAGTACATACATATGATGTAACAAAAAATTGCTAACTACATACTGACATTGTATTGAACTGAAACTGAAAAATTTCTCTGGTCGGTTACCATTCCTTTTCATGTTCTTTTCATTTATTCTTCAGGTTACGAGCCAAGCAAAGATACTGAAGATAACATCATTACAAGCTCTATCCTTAGGACCTGTTTAGATTTATTGGAACAAAATTATCATGTGGTAAGTTATGCAATTATTTAACCCCCGGTTTCTGAGGTACATTTAGCGGTACTTTATCCAGTCAATAGCGTTAAAACTCATGTAAAAAAAATGCTATTGAATAGATAAACTACTGCTAAATGTACTCAGAAACCGGGGGTTAGTCCATAATATTGTTTGATCTTTTACTTACGTCTTGTGAGGGAACTTCATACATGAGAAGCTAGGTTTATATTACTACAGTCATTCAATTACGTTGTTGTTTGATTCATGGCTACTTTTGCTTCTCATTAATTATAATTGTTCTTTCGCTGGCGCGCGATTTTTATTTTTTACAATTCATTGCTGTTCTGTCAGGGTTTTTACTTTTACCTCATTAACTTACAATAAGGTTTGGCTGGTTTGGCAAATAATACTATCACATTTTTTCTTGTTTTGGATTCGCATAAACAGCTAAGAAACATATACCTAAATATTTTATTTCAGATATTTCTCACTGGCGATACTAAAATGCTAAGCTACAAAAAATTCATTAAAATAAACATGTTTACTATAGACGAAGTGAAGTCACTTTTAGAAGGAGATTGTCAGCCAATAGAGCACAGTACAGACTCTCAGGCAGTATTTGGATGTTCTAAATCGAATTGTCCACCGCGAACTTTCAAACCGCCTACCACAAATCCACCTGCAACGAAAACAGATACAAAGGAATGTGCAGAGACTATTGAAATATCAGATTCTGAAATGAATGAAAATGCTGAAGACGAAAAAACTATATTGCCATTAAAATGTCCAGCTAATGCAACAGAAAAAGTTACAAGTCCAATGGATAATGTTAAGGCAAAAGATGAGAGCACACCAGCAATAGTTCCTAAACCTAAACGACGAGAAATAAGACTAAAACGTAACTTATCCAATCAACCGATAGACTCCAGTTCAATAGTCACTAAAAGCAATGATAAGAAATCGTTTAGATGGCGCAGGAGACCGAACCGAAGTTCTGAATCAGATACACGAACATCTGGTAATAATAAACCTCGAAACACGAATGAAGAGACAGGAGTTAACACTGAGACAAAAACAAAAACCAGTGAAATGGTGCGGGTAGATCAAGAAATAAATAATTCATACGATCATGATCGATCATCGAGTACAGACGAAAAAATTGAAAGTAGGGAATCAAGCATTATTTGTATGGATGTAGCCAGAGAAAATATTATTATTGAAGAAACATCTACATCTGGTGTAATATCTAATACGGAGAGTACTGTTGATATTCCAAGTTATTATAACACGGAACAAAATAACTTTAACGAAGGCTCTTACGATGAAGTTGATAACATAGTTATGTATGAAATTGAGAACGAAAGTATGGAACTGTCTTTGAAAACAAAATGCGTTGAATATGTCTGTAGATTTATACATATAATGGAAAAAGTGTTGGTTAGTGTGTTTCGCAGCGAACCTACATATTCTGACAGAAATTCCACTTCGCCTACGTTGTTGAGTTTACGTGAAATAGTACAGTGTATTACAATATATTGTAATTATAACACTGTCCAGATTGCAACTGATAAATTATCTAGCCTTCTATTCGATTTGAGCGATTGTGCAGGTAATTTATTTTTTTCGAATACGATCTTCACTTTTTCTTTCCTTGTCCGAAATTTGTTTTTAATTTGTATTACTGTTTGTAGGAAATCTAACGGATATTGAACCCTCTCAGTTTATGGAAATGTACAGTTACGGTGTATCACTGCTAAGTGCCATAAAGGTTTGTAGCGACTTTATTATTGTATTCCCAACTGTTCGGGCCGAGAGTTCGTGCAGTCCGTATAGCGCTCGTGAAATGAGAGTTTTACATTCATTTAAGAACACCACGATAAATGGTTGTGTTAATGGTACTTTACGCCTCTTTCGCACCGGTCAGTACCCACCTTAAAAAGATCATCAGGAAAATTTGTGACGTAATTTAGATTAATGCTATTGATGATTTTATTTTAAGATCTCTGTAATGTTGTGTGTTTCTTGATAATATAAGTTTACGTGTTTTAGGCCGTTGAAGTCAATTGTGAAGACATTGAAACAGCATTAGAATCTTTGAAAAATCTATTAGAAGACATAAAATGTCCCAGTCATGGTACAAATGATACTGTAGTTCGTAACGGTTCAAAAGAAAGATCTTCAAATACACGTGAGTATTAGAGTTGTTTGTTTTTATTTACATAGTCAGGGATATCTCTATTTATGGGTCTGTCTTATCATAGATTGGGCACGTGATCACCGACTTAGGTACGATTCAGACCAACCGGCTAGCGTCGGCCCGCATCGGAACGGAGCCGTACGCGTGCCGCGGCAGCCGAACGTGTGCCGCGGCAGCCGAACGCGTCCGTCGGAGCTGTACCGCTACTGCGGTATGCGTACGGCTGCCGCGGTAGCCGTACGCGTGCCGCGGCAGCCGACAGCGTCCGCTGGAATCCAATCATATGTCTGGACTAAAGAAATTAGTTTTTCTTTCGTATCCATTTTTGATTTTAATATGTTAACTGTCGCTTGAAGAACACAACTTCAATGATTCGCTAGTTGCTGCACCGTAATCTCCGTTCGTATTTCACGACGCACAGCTGACCGGCTCCGAACGGACCCGACGGCAGCCGATTGGATGCCGACGGCGCCGTTCGGAGCCGGTCGGGGCCGGTCGGCCGTCGCGACAGCCGAACGCATTCTGCGACAGGTCGCGGCAGGTCGCGACGCGTCGCGGGATGCCGACGGAGATAGCTATGCGTAAGTTGCTTGCAAATATGAACTGTATTTACTGTTGATACATTTCAATGTTCTTTACCGCATTGTAAAATGCCGCCCGGCCCGGCCCGACGCGAGCCGGTTGGTCTGAATCGTACCTTACTCGGGCCATGGCAGCCTTCACCAACTCCTTCTCAACAACTCTCTGTAGTAACCCACAGTCCCACCCCTTTCTATATCCCAGATTCCTAAACGATTAACCCGCATCCCCACCACGGCCCAATATTCCTTTTAACTACCTGTTATCTTGGCAGTGTATACGTCAATAGTTTTCTAATCCAGTAGATTGATTATTCTCAATTCCCAATTGTTTTGTAACGTGCCCAGTTAATGACAATAGCCTTGCCTATTACATGGTACTAACATAGTTTATGGTAAAGCGTGGATGTATTCCATTTACCCTTGCTTGCTTTTTCGAGACTCGGCTATAACATGCGTGGTTATGTATCTATGTATGTTGTTAATGATCTGTTGATTATTGACTTTAATATCTGTTGTTTGTAGTAATGCAGACCGAAGATGCCAGTAGCAAACCTGAAAATGAATGTAGACTTCTTAAATTAAACGTGGATAAGTACAACCTACGATCTCAAAGCAGGGCACCACAGCCGGTAAGTTTTGAAAACAATTAGAAGAGACACCCTGTATGTGTTACGATATTTTAGTTTTTACATGTTGTATTTTTCCTAAGCTTCATAGCAGTGCATCGTGAGTTATAGTGAGGTATAGTTATAGTATCATAGTTTTTTTTTTTTTTTTTAAAGACAACTCCCGCATTAAGAATTGCTCTTGTGTCGCGGGGACTTTTACAAACATACAAACAACGGACACAAAGCACAACCAGACCCGAAACAATTATTTGTGGATCGCACAAATAATTGTCCCGTGTGGGAATCGAACCCACGACCTCCCGTTGCAGTGGTATCGGCGTGGCGACCTAAACCACTGCGCCACAGAGGCAGTCTATTTCATTATCTATATATTATCACCTAACACATGTAAGTTATAGGTAAATTAGAATTTTCTCTATCACAGAGGTCTATGTCCATGAAGCTCGATTTAGGACCACCATGCGGCACTAGTTTGTACTTATTTATTGAATTGTAATAAATGTTTCAGGAACCAACTGCTGTTAAAATTATTAGGAATATCGATATTAAATCTTCCTTTTTTCGTAATTTAAACCTAATGCAGAACCCTTTTCGAACCGAAAACGAAACGGAGTGTGAGTCTAACGATCAAGTGAACGAAAAGAGGCAAATCACTTTTTCTACGGGCGATAATTTTACAAGTGGTTCATTGAATACTCCAAATATTGTTAGAAGCTTTACTAAGTGCGCAGAGTTCGAGGAAAGGCTTAAAAACAAGGACATACATAATGAGTTTGATGAGTACTCAGATAATGCGGTGGAAGACTATGAAAATACTTTTGATGATTCTGATGAATGTGATACATCTGATAGTGACTCGGTGCAAAGTGACCCAAATGTCACTCAATTGTTTGAATCCTCAGATCTAGATATTCCAGAAAATTTTGCAGCTAGCAGCCCAAAAACGCTTGATCCGTGTGTGGACAATGAGGGCAATAAAACTTTTAGATTAATGACATGTATGTTTTTGCAAGAAGTAAGGAAAGCCATCGATGAAGTCAGACTCTTATGGTATGTTTACTTTAGTGCTGGGATTTCTCATTCTAAACATACCTTTATGGCCAGTTTCCATATTATATCTCCAGATTCGAAAAAGGCCTGTTCGAATTGTGCATTTTCTAATTAAAAAATGTATTGTTATGCAACATGTCTTAACTAGACCACAATCCCGTCCATGTTTCAAGGCATGAGATTGAATTTCAAGTTTAGTGTACTACCTTTTCTTATAATAATAATTTATTTGCAGTGATAAGTGTTTTGTGGAATTAAGAAACCCGCAGCTATCTATAGGAAAGAAAAGTGAGCTAAGAAAATCAGTTGAAAGCGCCCAGACACATTTATTTGGTCTTTGTAAATCATTGGAAGGGTGAGCATTGTTCTGTAAAAGTCTATTTAGTTTCATGTTTTTAATTTAGTAATCGTATTTTTCTTTTAGTATGCTTAATCGCGATCCGGAAGCGCCTACCGATAATATACAGACTGCATTAAAGAAAGCTGGCATTGACATATCGCAAATAGATAAACATCTGTTTATAGGATATTGGTAAGTATCTTGTTTATTTACTTCACTTGACCAGTGCAAATTTTGATTAGATTGCGTGCATGTGCCCTTTGCGTAACAAGTGCTTACTTGTAACGTTATTTGTTGTAAAAAAGCACATATTGAACTCATTATGTAGTGTCTCTTGGCATCCATTTAAACATATTTAAGGCCAATTATGCAGTTTATAAATAACTGTCAGTTAACCTATCTGCTAGATAAATGGTAAATGATAAAAACAACTGCTACAACACTTTTTTAAAATGGGTAATATTGGGTAAAACTGGGCTTTAGAATTTGCATTGCATTGCAATTTGCATGGTGTGTGTGCACGTATACGTTACGCGCACGCATTTAAAGACTACGTGCGTGACAATGATTAGTGAAACAACGATTATTCGATATATATTTTATTTTCAGGGATACGATTGCCAACTGCAAGAAACACGCAGATGTCTATCTCCGTACTATACGAGAAATAATTGCAGCATTTAAATTTCCTGAATAAGTATTCGTATCCACGTTGTTATATAACGGGTATAGTTTTCATAAGAAACAACTACAGTTGAATTGTATTGTTTTTCATATAATGTGTGACATTTGACGTGCTAGTGTGATATGTATGTGAGAAATGTATAATTTTGAAGAGGTTCCCCTTTTAGTGATGTGATGAAATTAAACCCCGACTTGTTTGACATTGTTGGGGATATTAAAATGTGATTTTAAGGATAATATTTAACAAAATTTTAATATAGTTTTGATAAGAATATGCTAATATTATAAGTTGCAGTTTTTGCATATACTTACCTCTAATTAGTGTGCTAAACACTTAAGAGTAACTAATAAGTGAAAGTGTAACCAGTTAATTTCCATTTAAAACTTTTATCAAAAATAAAATCTACATTGGACATTTTTTTATTTTTAAACAAACTTATGTCCCCCCTGCATGTTAATGTAAAAGTCCTAAAAGCAGCAATTACTTTCCTTTTTTATTTGAGTAGTAATTACTGGATATATGTGGATTATAAGTATGGATTAATTTGAATCTTTACGAAAAAAAGATCTCACTAAAATTAATACGGGTCTTACTGTAAATTGATGCGAAAATTACGCAATCACACATTCCCAAAGGTCAATAATAGAACAAAAAATGTGTAGAAATTTTCTATCTTTGCACAAAAAAAACAGTTTCTTTTTTAAATAATTATAATATGTTGGAAATGGTGGTAACGATTAAATATTTTTGTCAAATTGAGTCTTGTTTTCAACAGCAATAAACAGTTTTTAAAGCTGTGATGTTACACTGCTCTCTACCTAAGATCACACTATCTAAGAAATGTGTAATTTTATATCTGTAGGTACATATTTGTGTGGTAGATAAGAGCTGATATTTTTTCACTTTGATTGATGCATTTCTGGAAAACTTTTTTATCCGTTTTAGACAGTCGTCTTACCGCAGATAAGTTTTGTGTAGTAATATGTTTTAGTCAGTAGTTTTATTCAACAAAAGTACCTATTGTTACTTATTTTATTAGTTTTTGTAAGTCTTAAATGTTTAAAATTGTGCTTCCTTAAACCAGAGAGGAAATGTGTTGGATGCTATAACCAAATATTGTCTTATGTATTATTGAATATTAGTTTGATAGTCCAAAAGCAATGATGAGTAGCTATCTTTACCTACTATTAATAAACATTTAGGTATATGATATTTCCATTTGCTGCTCGAGCTATGTGCCTATTTTTACTTTGTAAAATCTCAGTCTTATTTTTATGAATTTAGCTATACCTAAGTGCAGTTTTGTTTTTATTTGTTTTAAGACGGCAACTAGTTTGCTGAAACGATAATGCACTTTGTATTGTTTTAGTATATTAAAAGTACATTTAGTAATAATTTTGTTTTATTTTATATAGTTAACGTATCATGTTTATTGAAAATAGAAATAACAAAACTAGTAAATTATCCAAATTTTCGTTTACGTATAAACTAGTTCGTGCATTCGCACACAACGCGGCGCCACTATATATTGTACTCTGCAACTAATTGACGGGTCAGGTAAGAGTTATATTGTGCACTATAGTTAGTCAGTGTGATTAACAATTAAAGACGTTACGTTTTGTACCTATAACGAATAATTAACACTGAATAACCATGGGGTCATTTTTTTTACAGAACGTCACCGTTGATTTGTTTAGGTGAAAAATGTACGCAGTTGCAGATACAAAAATTTGCTTATTTTAAGATACATGTGATACCTATGATAAATATATTAATAAAGTGGTATATTCCTCTTCTTAGCGGCCTGACGATAACACCTGCTCGAGGTCAACAACTTAATTCTATTGCGTGACAAGCGTAACTTTAATAGAATCTGACGAATAATAAAAATCCATAAGTCAATGACAGGAAAATTTGGTATGCGTGTTCTTAGGAATTGAACTGCATTTTTAAATTGAATGCAGATTTGAAGTTTATAAATTCAAACTGCAGAATAGATCCCCTGTTAAGTACGCACTTAACAAGCGTTAGCATTAAAAAATAGATTTTCTTTTTGGTTACAATTGGCCATGAAGGTTACCCTAGTTACAATTTTTTTTGGACGTATGTTCATGTGTGTTCGTGGTATACCTTGATGGAGCACGGGTAAGTAATAAAATAATGTTACAGGTAAAGGTAGGTACACTGAAACTAAACATTAAAATTAATAATATTTATTCATCATTATTAAAATTAACAAGCTACAATAAAAATATAGACTCTAAAGTATTATATTAACTAAGTATGAACGAAGTTTTGCATTATTTCGTAAATATTGTCTTCGCCATTTTTTTAATTACTGTTTTGATAAGACATTGTTAATTTTATTTATTCGCATCAGGTATGAACTCGACTAACTACTTCATGAACAATATAATTTTAATACATCAACGTATTATTCTATGTAATTTAATCAAACTTCCAATGGCACAAATAATTATTCTTGTATCTTAAACTAGCCTTACATATTAGTAATATTAAGTTAATTTGACTAGGGTCATTTTAATATTTAATTGAATCCTCTGCCGTCCATCATTGCTTGCGCACAGTATCTGGGAAACTGCACTACTTGCAGCAGGAAATCCGTTAAACCCTAAAATAAAGAAAAACGTGATTGTACTTTCGTATATATTTTTTTATAAGTGCGGCTATACTCTGGGAGTTAGCATCTACTAGGTGAAACTAAGCTACGCCGCAGATTTTAACACGATCATATTGCATGATCATTGATCAGTGTTGAACTTGATCAAAATATTGCGAAGTTTTGATAACATATTATGATTAGTAGGTACCTACATAGTTAGACGGTAGGTACCCGAGGCAAGGAAATGTACAGCCTTAATCTCCTAACTTTGTGAAATTCATTACCCATTTCTTGAATAAAAAACAACGCGGTAATTTTTGGCTCTATCAGGGAATCGAACCCGAGACCTTTGGAAGCATAGTCTACATACGCGCCACAAAGAGTCAGATCAGGCATTATGTATAAGAAGGTATTTGCTCCTAGGCTTGTACCTATGTATCTTCAGATTTCTTTTTCCGGATAAGTACTTAGGTCATAAATTTATCTATTATATATCTATTTAACCCGTCTATCGCTGGCTTACAGTCGTTAGTGTAATGTTATCGTCATAGATACTCACCGTTAAAGGTTCTATGCAGACTGTGAAAGGTAGGAAGAAGATGTAGAAGCTTGCAGCGAAGCCGGCCACAAAGAAGGACACGAAGATAAGGATAACTAACCAAATTATCGAAAAGACGATGTTACCCATTTTCTGAAAAGATAATTAAAAACACAGCTTAGCTTCAATGATTTGTAAACACAGTACCTACGAAGAAGTGGGTTTAATTTTCCCACGAAACATTCATCTTTAAAAGACGCTACGCAAACTTGTCGGTTGTTGAGTGCTATATTTTCACTAAAGAACAAGAATCTTTCTAAGTGCGGCCATTCAAAATCTAGAAACCTCTCGCGCGTTTTAACTACACAGTTCTCTTAGTACCCATTTTTTCTAACATTTTATTGTTTTTCTTTTAAGCCAGTAAACAAAGCACTAAGAAACTAAACATCAAAAGCTCAACAACCCCTATTTTATTACCAGGGTCAAGTGAAGTTCACTTAGATTTATCGATCCGTCTTATCAATAAATCAGCAAAACTACAGCACTAAATTAGTCTCGTGTATTGTTTTATTTTTAGTTTTGTAGGGTTTGTTGAACTCATAGTTTAGGTAGGCACCTAGGCACCTGTAATATATTTTTAACCCCCGACGCAAAAAAGAGGGGTGTTATAAGTTTGACGTGTCTGTCTGTGACATCATAACTCCCGAACGGAGGCAGTGATTTCATTTTAGTTAAAATCGAGGTTTGCAATTTTTTTAATTTATAGTTTTTATAAATAAACGAAACAAACAAGCGATTAAAGGATCAATTATTATACTGTAGGTAGGTACTCAAATGACTAAATCAATCAAGTTAATGTAATGGAAAATACTTAGGAGAAATACGATAAATAAATATTTTAATAAACATGAAGCGATAGGTAGGTTCATACCAACTATATTAATTGATTGGTTTTTAATTTGTCACCCAATGAGAAATCGTGATACCAGCCTAAATAACCGTGAAATGCTAGGTAGGTAGGTATATATTTAGTTAATTTATGAATAAGAAGGAGAAATTTATCATTTGAGTCAGTTCAGATGTTTAGCCGTTAAAAGGTGGGTAGGTATAGGTAATTAAGTACCTATTATAGAGCTACCTTTACAACAACAATGGTTCTTCGTCAACAGCAAACAATGGTTTATTTTCCAGTATGTATCTTTACTTTATTTACACGCTGGAAAGTAAAACCATTGTTTGCTGCGATCGATAACATGAACTTATGTAAATAATATTATTTAAACCCAAAACGGATTTGATAAGAACATGAAAAGAATGTACATCGTTATTCGGACTTATCTAATCGGTTTGTAAATCCATTATGGAAACAAGTTTTGGAGACTCGTTTACGTTACGAGGCACATTTTTGTAAAATAGACACGTTGGTTTAGTATCGTTAGAATCGTAATATTTTATGTAAGTAGGTATCTTTTACATACCTACTAGGTATCTTACTTTATAATTATCTATAGCCCAATAACTTTATAGAGAGGCTTATGTGCACGGTTTGTGGCTGGTGGTGGTTTACCTACAACATAAAAAATTTTGAATAGGTACCGATAAACCGTAGGCTTATAAACCTGACGGTTGCCTCTTTGTTACAGATTATAATAAATAATTTTGGATAAGTAGGTATTTCCAAATTAGAGTAATTTGGAAATATCCAAAATTATAAATTATAGTCTAGGTAAATTGTGTATTGCAAGGCTCTCAGCTAAGTTGTCGGACTATAGGAAAGACCATTTTTCGGTGAGTGAAAGAACAAAAATAAAATAGGATAAGTACAAAAGACAATTGACATAATTGTTCATATAAATAGCCGATTCGTGTGTGTTCAAATGTAGGTAATGTACAATGCTTATCGACTTGATAATATCTATTACAAGGTTATTAGAAGACATAATGCTTATTATCTATCGACCTATTATGAAATCAATGGGATCTATACAGTCTGTAATTAAGGTAGGTACATGTACTTAAGAATGAGGTAGGACGGTACATACAATAATAATGTTGTTACTATAGAACTAATGTTTCATAAACTTACCTACATATTATAAATGCGAAAGTTTGTGAGAATGTATGCAGGTATGTATGGATGCTTGTTACTCTTATACGCAAATACTGCTGAACCGATTATTATTAGATTTGGTATACAGGTAGCTGAAGACCTAGAATAACACATAGGCTACTTTTTATCTCGGAGTTCCCGAGGGATCGGGATTTACACGGGAAGGGTTTCTACGCGGACGAAGTCGCGGGCGGCCTCTAGTAATAACATAATGTAGAACTATGTACTGCTGCTAAAGACAAGTTGCTGTATCTAAGTACCTACATATCTTAGAAGAAGAAGGTAGGTACCCAGTTTAAAGAATGTAGTCGTATTCTTGGCCCTTATTTAAGAATCATTCTTACCTAAGTTGGTAGTTAACTGATGTTTTATTACTTTCATAGGCAGTAACGTGCCTTGATACCTATGATGTCACCGAGCTCAGTTGAGAAATAATAAAACGACAATGAGGTCTTCATTATTTTTAGACACTCCGTTTAACTGTTCTAGACTACACTGGCGCTGTTTGCTAGCTTCCTACATGACACTTGGCCATCGGGTAGTAAATAAATTGGAACCATAAAAATAAGTGCGTCTATTTAAGGTTGTAGCATCATCCTAGAACATTTTGAACAATCTCGACAATTTGGATGTACCAACCAGCTTCCTGACTGTATGGTCATTGTACTAGTGTTTTACTTCTCTAAGTACTTTACTTAGGTGTGTAAAAAAAACGAATGTAATAAGAGTTAATCACCAGAAGAAGATTTCCATGGGGTATTTGATGTAATTTAAAAAAAATATATTGAATTTAATAGTAAGACTTTGGAAATATAAAAGCTTCAACAATCATGCGTGTCCGTTAGTTCAAAGAACTTTTAACGTTTGATAAATTTGTTACGGTTTGTTTGTACTAGCTAAGGGACTACATACACTAAGCTATTAATGGATTTTATCATCCACTAGGATTAGATTGCGGCACCTCGCCCCAAAGTTACTGTAGGTAGATAGGTACTAAATCCCCACAACAAAATTGGCTAAATAGGCCATCAAGTATTTTTTGTCATGTTTAGGTAACGAGTGGTAAGCATAAAAAAATAATGAATACAATTTTTGGAAATAACTTGGTTTTAGGATAATATAATTAGGATATTATAATTAATTCTGAAGAAAAGTAGGTACAGGGAGGTTTTATTTAGGTACGCTAAATCCAAGACAACTACTTGATGGAGACAAGACAAGTGTACGCAGTGTTTTCTTGGTTTATTCCGATTGTGTGCAAATTGTACAAAACATAACTGTCTACAATCTAGACTCTAAGGTAGGGGATTGGGCAAACATACTATTATTCGCGTAAACAGGCAATTGAGTCTAATTTATTTTTATTACCTACTGATTGTTGATCGTTCCATTTTTTATTTGCAAAATTGTAGAAACCGTCCGTTATTTCTTTTAAATATTATTATTTACCTACCTTACTTATGTACCTCGTGATAATAAAAAAAGAATACAAATTCCTACACCTAGCCGCTGTATGTTCCTGTGTACATATCCAATTATTAGGGTAAACGGTGTGTTTTCCTCTTAATAAAAAAAACATGGCACTTAAGCTCATATATTTATTTATCTAGATTCCTCACGATATGGAAATCGAACGTAGCACTACGTTGGAATATCAAAATATTTATCCTCAGCCATCCCACTACACGAGAGAAAGCTTGCTCTAAACTAATCAACAGTACTTACCAACACAACATCAACAAACGCGAGGTCAACGTAACCATTAATCTGTTGGTGGCTTGTTTTCTTTTAAAAAATGAATTATAATAGGTAACAGATATTTTTACGAAGCCATCATTAGATTGCCACCGGAAATACGAATGTTATCGCTAATCTACGTTTATTATTATGACTGTTAACGTATTTTGGGACCAAATTTCAATGTAGAAGCTAGAAAATTTATTTATTTAGCGATACGGTACCATACTAAATTGAATTAATTAAAATGACTTCATCAGATCGTAATTACTACAAGATTATGTATATCATGGTACGTAGGTATTCGAACAAGGTCGTTTTATGAATTGTTTCTGTAAACAATATTCTTACTCACTTTACACGAATTCTTATCTAGCTTGTTGGTGACTGATATACCTAATAATATCCTGCATTCTTACACATTCTTACCTAGTAGGTAGGTACGGTACTCATGTAGGTAGGAAAAGCTGAATTTATAGCTTCATATCTAATCTAATAGCTAATAGCGTTTAGTTACCTGTTGCGGATAAACCTGCCTCGTAAACAAATTAGATGTCACGTACGTCCAATGAGTAAAGTTAAAACTACAACCACAGTTACTCATTTACTCGAAGCAAGCTCCTAGTAAAAATATTTCCCAAATGACATCATCAAAATAGTGTAGTAAAACCTTGTCATAGACCCTCTAATAAGCCTAATGGAAGACGCTACGTAGAAGCTTCCTCATTAGTATGTTTAGAATTATTCAATAAATAGAACAAGCACACAAATCGTCTTACCGGTTTTTATAGCCGCGCGCGCACACAATTAACTGAACAACGAATACAACGACCAGTCTCGTCACTTTCCACTATTGGACTGACGATGTGAAACTTATATTGAGTAACTTCACGTAGGTGCCCTTATCTGGATGGATGACGGAATGTTGATTCAACTATGTGCTTGTCGTCATCATGTAACCAACACGCTCACTTATTAGTATGCACTTTTATTGCGCCTTGTGGAAAATGGATCTATTATGCACACAAACAATACCTATGGGAATTATATTACTGAATACATATCTAGGGATTGCTCCTCAATAATTTATTGTTATAAGAACTCATGAATTCCAAGTATCTATCTACTTATTTATGTAAGTACTAAGTAGACAGTAGGTACATATCAGAAACTTGAATTTGAATTAGAAAATAAACACCAATGGAGAATGTTACTAGGTATGCCAAATCGCTTTAAATTTTGACACAGTATAGCCTGTGTGTATACATATAAACTAGTTTTTGTTTCAGTCAAAAATACCGAATAGTTTTGATTTTATAAGCATTCAAAGTTTCGAAAAATATCGAGTCCCGCTAACGGCCGCGTGATTGGTTGTGACGTCATACTACTACACTTGCGCCGCGCGGGCCGCGTCCCGCTTAGTATTAAGTTGCCAGCCGTTGTTGTTGGTGTAATAACTTGCGCAGTATTTTGTTGTGTTTGCATCCGCTTATTACATTTATGGTGTAGTAATAGTAAATATTATTCAATTAATAAAATGGATGAAGGATTTGAAAAAGGGCAATCGGATAATCTACCTAAAATAGATGAAAATAATGTTTGCGCATTATTTATCAACAAATAGAGATTTTGTTGCCTCCGAAATCCTTTTTATTATTATAAATACGAAAGTTTGTGAAAATGTATGCATGTATGTATACATACTATTGTATTATATGTATACTATTTATTTATTTGTACTATTTACTCCGTACGTTTGGCGCAGTGGTCTAAGCGGTCACCTCGCCGCAATAACCGTAGCGCCGCGTGTGGAGGTTTTGAATCCCATCCGGGACAAATCTTTGTGTGATGAGCACGAGTATTTGTTCTGGTTGTCAATTTATCTATATATTGAAAAGTATATGAGTATGTTTATCAGTTATTTGGTTACCATTGTACAAGCTCTGCTTAGTTTGGAATCAAATTTTTGACTGCCTCCGTGGCGCAGTGGTTTAGGTCGCCACGCCGATACCATTGCAACGGGAGGTCGTGGGTTCGATTCCCACACGGGACAATTATTTATGCGATCCACAAATAATTGTTTCGGGTCTGGTTGTGCTTTGTGTCCGTTGTTTGTATGTTTGTAAAAGTCCCCGCGACACAAGAGCAATTCTTAGTGCGGGAGTTGTCTATAAAAAAAAATTAAAAATTAAAATTAAATTAAATGACCGTGTGTGATTTGTCCAGCAATATTTAATATGTAATTAAATATTTAATGAATGTATATAGGTATGTATGTATATATGTATGTACATATGTATGGATGTTTGTATGTATGTATGGATGTTTGTTACTCTTTCACGCAAATGTGACTGAACCGATTACGATGATATTAGGTATATAGGTAGCTGAAGGCCCAGAATAACACATAGGCTACTTTTTATCCCAGAGTTCCCGAGGGATCGGGATTTACACGGGAAGGGTTTCCATGGCGACGAAGTCGCGGGCGGCCTCTAGTATATTATACATATTTGTAATATCTATACTGGAATATTAGAAAGCTAAAGAGTTTGTTTGTTTGAACGCGCTAATTTCAGGAACTATTGGTCCAATTTAAAAAAAACTTTCACTGTTAGCTAGTCCATTTATCGAGGAAGGCTATAGGCTATATATCGTCACGCTACAACCAATAGGAGCAGAGTACTAATAAAAAATGTTACAGAAACGGGGAAAATTTTGACCCATTCTCTCTTATGTGACGCAAGCGAAGTTGCGCGAGTCAGCTAATGTTAGATATTCACGTTCACGCATATTATAAAGAAACAATTTTTAATCGAAATAATCGCGTACCTACTTATTGGTTTTACATTTTTCCTGCCACTGTAAAAACAATAAATTCGCGATCAATCCGGTTAGAAATTGATTCATTATAAGATAAAGTTAATTATTATTACTTATATACTTACCTACATAAAATCTTATTACATTTAGGCACAACATATGATTTCCTAGTATTTGAATTGAACATTTTTAAAAGTATTTAGGTATAATTTCAACGCACCGAGCGCGCGACCGCAAGCGGACTGTGTGAGCCAGACTGAGCGTAGTGTAGAGTGACGTCACACCGTCCCCGACAGCAAGCGTCGTGCGGTTACAACTTGTTTTACTTATAAATCGGAAACTAATTGAGATATCGAAGTAATTCTTTCACTAGTATTTTTTATTTTTAACAAAGAATAAGGAGGGCTAAAAATCAAAATTTGTTAACATTCTCCATTCATTTGGTGACTTTTGTTGCTGACTGTACTTAGAAATCGCTACTTTTGAACTAAGTATGCATTCGCTGATGTACTTTGGTATACCTAGTTTATAAAAGTCACGGTAATGTTATGGAACAGGGATTACTGCAAAAATAAGGTAAAATCGACCTTAGTTCTAGTTATGATATTTCTTTAACGGAAGTAATTGTGAATTTTTACAATAATCCTAAGTATATAATACCTATGACTCTGTAAAGAATCGAGCTGCTTCGTTAATTATTGATGATATTGTCATGTTCTACGATGGTAACGTATTCTATTTACTTAAATAGTAATTTGTAAGAATTCCTGAGTATACCTATTTAGTTAAGGATGTTAACATATTTGTTAACTGTCTGAATGTTGTAGCGTTAAGGCGAAATACAAAACCCATAGATTTGGTCATACTTAACACAAGTAACAACTGAAAACACTTTATCTATGCAAACTTGACCTGCCGCTTATGCTGCTTGGATTAACGCTAGAATTACCCACCTATGTATCTTAACGTTTTGTAATTAGGTACTTCGACGGTGCGCATTAGTTATTCCTCATAATTAAAGCAAATACCTACTAAACAAATATTTCGTATACTAAGCATAACATTTAGACATGCAATTTAAAAGCTGTTATTCTGCTATAATTTTATAAAACAGAATGCAGGCATAATGTAACATTAAAAAACTGTGCTACCTACTCGAGGTATTTATTTTAAACATATACCTAATTTAATCTTAAAAGACTATATTTCATTTTTGAATAGTGTTACTGTCAAAAACGAAAATGAATGAAAAAAACATCATCATGACTTGTCAAAAACAAACAGTTGTCATTGTTGTCAATTGTCAATAAAAATCTAAGTTACGAGGAAAATAAATAAATTACAGTATTTCACGTTCTAATTAACGCACCCTTAAAAATTTATATAAAAAAGTGAAGAACTAGGTATTGAATATTATATTTACAATTCAAAATCTCTTACTTATTTCAAAATTCCATAGAAAATTGTTTGCAAAACTTAACTTTTAGTACAGGTTTGGCGATTTTATTAAAATGGCTGGATATTTTGAAGAAATGGGATGGGCAGAATTGCAGGATGGGGAACAGCCAAATCATTTGTTGCATATGGCTAGATTTCTCATGGATTTTGGATTATATGAGGACAATTTTTCTGGAGAATGGCCAAGGTATGTTGTACATTAATGTAACTATTTCCCAGTTTGTTTTATGCCTACCATGAAATGAGGATCATTGTTATTTAATTCTCAAAAGTGGTGTTAAAATTTAAGCTACCGTGTTTGTACATATCTCAATGTTTCATGTTGCAGGTTGCCTCCGCCAGCATCTAAAGATGCTGTGAATAATTTACTAGAAGTTACCATAGACAGTGATGGTAAGAGCTGCCCTATCTGCCTTAAGAAGTTCAACCCTGGGGAGAAGGCAAAGGAAATGCCTTGTCACCACCAGTTTCACAATAAATGCATTTTAACTTGGCTTGAAAGGGTAATTATGGTTATTATTGTTTTTTTTAAAGAGTGTCATGCCATATCCAGGATTAAGTTTGATTAGTCTATGCCAAAAGGGACTTCCAAAAGTAATAATTTTATTCCAATGCTTCCGTATTACTATAATTCTCAATTCTCTGTATCTGCAACTATTAAAAATACCAAAAAGCGTTGTAATGATTATGATACATAGACATACATAGGATGAAGTTATAATATTTGTGTTACAGTAAAAATTTCCAATATTTCATAGATTACTAAATTAGATTGTTAGGACTTTGTCAATGTAATACCAAAATACTTAGTTCAAAAAGTTTAGTCTGCATCCATTTAAATGTTTTGTTTTATTCTTTCAGACTAACTCATGTCCATTCTGTAGACATGAGCTTCCTACTGAAGATGAGGGCTATGAAGCATTTAAAAAAGAAAAGAAAAGAGCTGAGCAAAGGAAGGAGGATTTAGATACACTGCATAATTCAATGTTCAGTTGATTATTTGTGAAAGCATATAATTAAAATAATAAATAATGTAGCATATGTCTTGGGTGATGTGTAAGAAACACATTGTGCCCCATAAAAATCTTTGACCAGTCCTGTGTTAAGTGTGACTGTACATTTGCATAAGTGATAAAAAAAATAAGTTAAACCATTGAATTTGGCCTCTTTCATAAGAATAAATTCTAGAAGTTTTGTTTTGGTCATGGCTAATAATGTTTCTTTATTTAGTTTTTTTTTTAAGTTCTATTTATGAACAGTATCATTCCATATTCTAATGTTTATGTTTTAATGATTTATGATGATATTTTCCTGTAAATAGGCTTGGATTTCATATTATATTGTTGTTGGTCTATAAAATTGTCTTTTTTTGACTCACAAATATTATGATTTTTACATTTTTTACGGAATACGATTATTGGATTACGATTACGATTATTGGAAGTTCTCACAGCTCAAAAATGTATTAGCACAATTACGACATCTATGGTCACATAAATTCGTTACTGACATGATAAAAATATTGATGTTATCAATAACTGTTGTTTTAGCCGTTTTTAGGACTAGCTTGACTTTAAGTACGATGTTCGTGTGTTTGCAAAAGTAACGATGACGTCATACAAGAGTAACAATGCGTGCGAGAAATATAGTTTAAAAAAACATTCAACAGAGTTAGATCGAAAGACAGAAGCTATTATCATGAACAAGTAATAAAGTTAAAAGTACCATACCTATGAAAACTGCACACACCACAAAACTATCTTAATAAAATGTAGCTTGTTCTTTGTACACTTTTCTGTTTTACCTAGATGTCATAGATTAAAGGAGGCACATAAGCTACTCATCAAACCTACTTGATTTATTTTGCTTAAAATTCGAATATACCATCTGTCATAAAAAGACACAAACTTCACTCAAAATTATTTGTATTTGTTTGTATTTTTATTAAATTGTAAAAAATAAAAAAATATATAGAATAATAAAAAATGGGAAGAAAAAGACAGTAAGTATTTTGTTTGCTCTACAATTTGATATTTATTTATAACTGATTAAGCTTTGTGTATACAAGGTGGCAATGATAAAATAAATATTACTCATTGCTGAACTGTTGCTGAAACAAAAACTTCCTCTTACAGAATATATATAACAGTAAATAATCAATATCATACCAGAATTGTAAGATAAATTATTTTTTTTATCTCTTAAGTTTTATCTTTTAATATAATAATATGGGATACATGATTATTTTCAGTGGATGTTCGTGTTCGTCAAAACCTACGAAACACAAGCCACTAAGAGGCAAAGACGTAGATTGCAAAGATGTTGCTGAAATTATCGAAGCTCTCACCATTGAAAGTTTGCTGCCAAGTAAGTGCATCAATCAGAAAAAATATATCTAAGTACCTATACAAATAAATAAGTAAATAAGTGTCCCAGTAATATAAAAGTTAAGACATTTCATTGTTATTATATTAATAGATCTAAAATAAGTTGGTATGAACGCCTGTTGAAAATAGTTTAGCAAATATGGTACAATAAGTAAATATTTATATTTAGTAACTATAAAAACTTATTTTTAGGCTTACGTAAAAAGGCTGCAGCAAAACCACGCTATTTCAAGACAAAACCATTCAAACCACCACACTTCAGGGATACTTGCGTGCCCATGACACCATCTATGCATACGAGGTAATCATTTTAATATCTAAACGTGCGTAGTAGACTTATCCTCTCTGACACTCCCTCAATTATCTAAAAGAGACGAATACGGGCTAACGCTGAGTGCTAACGTAACTAAACTACCACTCTAACATTATTTTTTCCAGATTGAAATACATCGGACATTGCCCTCTCCAAGCTCCATCAGCAGACGACAAATTAAAGTAAGATATAAAATACGTTTTTACTTGATTTGGAATATTTTGCTAAGTGGCTATTGCTAAGTATATTCCTGCAGTAAGTCGATTTCTCACCAGTATTGACAAATGACTAGCTATACTTAGTCAAAATTAATAAAAGTGATCAGCGCCCCTGGCGTTATTTGAGAGAACTAAGTCACTCACTATTCTAGGTATAGCAGGATCAGCTGAGGAAAATTACGCTACAGAGCACTTGACTAACTTTGAGATCATGTGCATTTCTATTATATTTAAAAAAAAAATCGTTGCCGCATTTTTTAAAAACCCCTCACTCATATCATCAAAACTGTTAAACAATCAAGGCATTATATAGTATTTTTTTCACCCACGGTTGCTGGGTAAGGATCTCGTCCCGAACGCGTGAGGGGTAAGGCCTTGAGTCCTGTATTTGTATAGGGTTTAAATAACTTTTATTTAATCAACAGGAATTTGTTCGGAGGATTTGATTTTGAATCGACTTCAGATGAAGAGGACGGTGGCGGTGGCATTATGAAAAAGAAAAGAAAAGGATCTCTTTACAAGAAAAAAGTTCGATACTACGACCTTATGCCAGGGGATATCATGTTGCCTACACCTATACCTGTAGTCAAGCATACGGCTTCGGATACATCTATATTTAATGTAAGTCACAAATAATTGAACTATTTTCTAGATATCTTACCAATAAATTGAGGAATGTGGTTACGTTTTTGTTTTATTTTTCTTTAACATTGGGTCAGCCACTGTCCAAGTCCGGGCTGAGGACTTCCCTCGGGCATGCAAAATCACATCACATACGATTCACGATTTTTTCCTTTACAGTAAAAGGAAGGGAAAGTCACTCGGACTTTCAATTATTAAACCCCTCGAATCCAATATTACTTAAAAAATCTATATTGTTAGCATATTGATTGTTTTAGGTACCCAGCCCCAAGACAAGCGGTGATGTGATACAAGCTCAGAGAGCAAGTCTAAAACCAGCGGAAGTACGACCACCTCTTCCTCCGAAATCAGGACACGAGTAAGATTTGATACTCTTATACGTACACTACGGACACGTATACATAAGTCTTCTCTTCCTTCTACGCTGACGTCGGTCGAGCCTACAAAGAAACAATCCATACTAATAATTTAAATGCGAAAGTAACTCTGTCCGTCTGTCTGTCTGTTACTCAATCACGCCTAAACTACTAAACCAATTTCCATGAAATTTGGTATGGAGAAAGGACATAGGCTACTTTTTACCCCTAAATGACGCATTCCCATGGGAGAATTCAGGTAGCGGACGAAGTCGCGGGTAAAAGCTAGTACTTTATAAATAAGCAACTGCACAGCAGCACTGACGTTCGCGGCAGTTGTTTTTATGTAATATGCGACAGACGATGCACACCATCGACGTCAGCGTATCAGAAACAGGAGCCTTAGGGAAGGTTCATATCTGACGGAACATGACAAATGTATAGCAAAAACAGTCGACCGTTCATTCTCAAACGATGATGTGTCGTGCGAAGCCCATACAAATTATGTTACGCCCGATGCATCTACCGTCAGATATGAACGTTACCTTACGTACCTACGTAAACGTATACGTACATAGTTCTATGATTATTTTATTAATTTAATTCTTTTATCTCCTGTTTATTTATTTTCAGATTGTTCAAGCCGCACAGTGGGATAGTAATAAATAAGGATGCAACTTTCGTCCCTGATGTGGTCCACATGCCTGGCAAAGATAAACCGACGTAAGACCCTATTTTATTACAATAATCGTAAAGATAGTTAAATTAATAGTTTTACCTTCATTGCCGCTAATTGGTTGCTTGGTTCAAAGTGAATATTACTTTGCTAGGCATATATTATTATCGGTCTGTATGTCGGTCTTATGATCAAATAGCTGAAAGGATTTAAAGGGTGTAAAATTATTAAATTTTTTGTGGTCACAATCGATAAGATCTAGTTTTGGTTTATGAGATTAACCGGGGGCTTATCTGTCACGAGCTGTTACTATAGATCAGTATTAATTTTAAAATTCAGAGAAAGAGGCTTATTATACTTGTAGTGTTTATGATAAATCGATCCACTATGCGCAGTTTGCCCTTATTTCATTTTAATACAGCTTATTTATCTCGTTTCAGAAAACACGGGAAACATAAGTAAGACAGTTAATATTATTTACTATTAAAGCATAATCAAAAAGGTAATTGACAACAATTTTACATTATTTCAGAAAATGCACAATAAAGACTTGTACAAATAAGAAATGTCGGTACGTAAATAGTAAACACCTTATTGTCGTTTCAAAAAACAACGGTAAGACATCTAATAATAATTTGTTATTTATTACAGAAAATATCAAGCAATGTTGAAAAGGAAGGCTAAGAAAAAGAAACGGTATGCTTAAATTTAATAATATTGTTTAGTACATAGAGTGGTAGAGTTTAAACTTCGTATAGTAGCTTAAACTCTACTACTCTTCATTTTCTAAAACCTTTGAATGTCTACTGGCCCCTTTATTAGTAAAAAAATCCAGTGCAGTTACATCATATTTGTACTACTTTTATATATTTTTTTCCTAATATTTGTTTTTGGACCCTCTACCCCCCTTTATGCTAAGCTCCAGCGCCCACCAGCGGGCGATATCGCACTCATTGGCAAACTATGATCTATAAGAGCCCTGCCTCACTAGGACGCCGTGGCGGCGCCGCTTGCTACATATCCGAGCAGTTAATATCGAAATGTATGTCACCTAACTCACGTGGCGACCGTGTGGCAACGTGACATTTCAATACTAACTGCTGGATACGTAGCCAGCGACGCCGCCATGGCATCCTTGTGAGACAGGGCTCTCATATCAGATTGATATGGAATCATAGTGTACTCCAGAATTGGGCACACCTTCCTAATATTTTTGAAAATTTGATGACACTTTGCTGTGCTAATGCTCAATTGTTTTTATTTTTAGAGGTTCCAAGGACTTGCCCTACACCACTTTAGGTGTGACTGACGGGAAACCAAGAGCCAGAGGTACGCAGAAACATCTGAAAGATGATGATTCTCTTTGCGGACTTGATGAAATTCCCAAACCTGAACATGTAAGTGATATGGAAAGATAACTTGTTGTATGTATCAGTTAGCCTTAGTTATGGTAAATGTTAGTCTAAAATTATTCTTTACTCAATATAATGTCTCTGAAGCCTCAATGGTTAAATACCAATTCGAAGGCACAGTCTCAATGGTATTTAGCTATTACGATTTAAAAACCATAGTTCAGATAATTACTATAAAATGTCATGTAAAAAATCTAATCATTAATTTATTTAGGTAAAATTCTGACACATAAGATAGTCATAAATAATGTACCTTAACCATAGATGAGTAGGCGAGCAATGTTTTTAACTGCATTGGTTAAAAATAAAAGTTGTAGCCGTTACAACTAGCTCTACTCCACTGGATTATTATTGTTTTTTTTTTCAGGTACAAATACCAATGAACTTGAAAAAAGGAATGTTACAAACGCATTCACTGACAGTACTACCTTGCACTAAAGAGAGGAAACCTGAGATACATTATGGCATCCTTACTGGATCCTTTAACATGTACGACAGCAAATTTGGTAAGCATAATGCCTAGCGACATTACATATTTATATACGCCGATTAGTTACAGTTGTCATTCGTAGTAAAATCGTCTCTTAAATCTATTAAAATTTCAGTGTATCATGCTGTCTTTTTCATTTTGACATGTATCGAAACGACAGAAATACTTTTGTGTCTCACTTAAAATTAGAAGATATGTCCACATCCGGCCATTAGTTCATTAAAACAACTCTATTTCTGTCCTTTTGGATTTCGGAAACTTCGCTTCACTATAACAAGATTATTTATACAGTCTTCTTTTCTAAAGTAATATTATAAGGGCTTATTAACGAGAAGGAACGTCCTAATTTATATATTTAAAAGTGCCTATATAATCTATACTAATATTATAAAGCTGAAGAGTTTGTTCGTTTGTTTGAGCCTGTAATCTCAGGAACTATTGGTCCGATTTAAAAAAATCTTTCAGTGTTAGAAAGTCCATTTATCGGAGCAGGCTATAGGCTATATATATCATTACGCGACGACCGACAGGAGCAGGCTGTGTACCAGTAAAAATGTTACAAAAACGGGGAAAAATTTGACCCATTCTCTCTTATATGACGCAAGCAATGTTGCGTGAGTCAGCTATTTTTAATAATACTTATTATAACCATAGGTGCAAGATCGAGGGGACGTCAAGCTTTGACAATGAGCGTGATGGCTTATTGTTTAGCATTTCATTACCATCCGAAGCAGTGGACCATGAAACTCATTGATACTTTAGTGGATGCTGGTGACAAATGGTAAGTATCAAATATGACACGAAAGCCTTTCTAATTTGTGAAAATTTTTAATGTATGAACTTCTTTATTTAAAGTTACTTGCCTTGTTTCCACCAATTCGTGAAGAATGAGTTCAATGCATGACTGCCTCCGTAGCGCAGTGGTTTAGGTCGTCACACCGCTATGTCGCCATTACGTCGGGAGGGTCATGGGTTCGATTCCTACACAGTACAATTATTTGTGCGATCCACAAATAATTGTTTCGGATCTGGGTGTACCTTGTGTCCGTTGTTTGTATATTTGTAAAAGTCCCCGCGGCACAAGAGCAATTCTAAGCGCAGGAGTTATTTCTTAAAAATTGCTATTGGTCTCTCTTCGTAGGTATTTACAATGTTTAGATAAAGTCCACGATCACTCGGCCGTGCAAGGTATCTGTGAAGTTTTACCGTTCGGCAAGAAACAAACGTTGGTGCTGAACGGTAAACGTATGCAAGTGTTGCTTGGGGAGCCCGACATTGTGGGCTACACGATGTCCCTGGATCCTACAGTATACAACTTGTGTCGAGGATTGGCGGCGTTCTTCAGAGAAAACCGAGCTGGTATAATGATGTCGAGGTAAATGACTTTAAATTGGTTTACATTACTGTAGAAGATAGATAGATTCCCTAGATTCCCAACCTTTTATGGTCTAGCGCCCCCTTCTACATAATTCTTATATACCACCAAAATTATGTTTTTTTGTTGATCGTCATTTAATTTTGTCTTTGGTCCTGCTACCAACCCCCACGATCACTCCAGCGCCTCTTATGGGGCGGTATTGCACCTGTTGGGAACTTATGGTATTGAAGCATACAGTAACGATACTAAAAAATAAGCGATTCCTAAAGGTTCATGTCTCTCAGAAAAGCTGTACATCATGATTGTTTATTTCAAATTGACAGAGTCCTCAAAGTGATCATCTGGAAAGACAAAGTGTGTTATTATATTTTCGACCCAGCTGGAAGAGATTCTAGAGCATATTCCAACTACGCCAACGGTCAGGCGGCTATCATGAATATTAAAGATTTGGAGTCCGTAGCGGAAATTCTTTTAGCTCGTAGCGTTCTTGAAGATCAAAAATTCGTGTTAGCGCCTGTTAAAGTATTAAAAATGATTGACGAGACTGTCGATGATGACTTAGAATCGGATAAAGAACTTACACAAGCAGAAAAAGCTATGATGGGATACCGAATTTTAAACGAAAACTGTGCAATTGTTAATGCGAATATGCATTTAGGAGATCGATGTTTCGAAGATGCCAAATATAGGCAAGCGTTGCCAATAGCTGTCGCAGCTATGACTTACGCCAAAATATCACCGCCAAATACATGGTTTTCGAAGACCTTAGACAAGGTTCTACGTTTAGGGAATAAATTATACGTTGATTGCGTGCACCCTAAAGTAATGATCGACATAAGTATTGATAACATCCCTAATGAAATAACAGTCGGTCCGTATGCGTGTGAGATCATCATATACAGAGAAAGAGTAAAAGGACAATTGTTTACTCCTAAGGAGTGTTTCTTAAATATAAAAACGGGACTGATAGAGTTCTTTAATCAGAAATATAATAGTGGTATATTGGAGTTTAATAACTATTCACTCGCGGTTTGGAAGCAAAAAGACATGTATTATCTGTTTGATCCTTACCCGCGTACTAACGATGGGTTGAGAGCACTGAAGACTGGTAAAGCGTGTTGTATAATGGGTTTGAATCCCGAAACATTGGCAGATTGTTTATCTAAGAACTTTGATTACTTGCCTATTACAACCCAGTTCTATGTACACGCTTTTAAAGTGTTGAAGTTGAAGAAGAAACAGCCAAAGGTTCGTTAAAGCATTATTTAATTTGAAGTACTTTGCAAGAGATGTTTTACTTTTTTTAATTACCTGCATCCTTGTAACAGGAAATGTAGAGCACAACATACGTCCCGTATCAACAAAAAATCATATCTTCAGTAATAAAAAATAATTCAAAGCCCAGAATTGCCTTACCCTAATGTGATTATAGGCTGCTAGCTGCCTAAAAGGCCACTGCGGTTATACATAAGCTATGATTTCGTAAGGATTTCTTTATTTTTTGTATGTAAATGTTCAGTAAAGCGTGGCCTAATTCATCTGTAAAAAGGATGCAAATCGTTAATTAAATCTTAGAGTATTTTCGACAAAATCAGGATTTGGTAGAAATTTGTTTAGTGACTTCTGTTGCTATCTGATTGTGTTAACCATAGTTACCTTCACAAGAACACTTTTATTTATATTCTAGATGCAGTTAGTTTGTACGTTGAGCGATGAACAAATGCCTGGTGGTAAGGGAAAGCGGAAAGTTCTCCCGATGAGTCAAGCACAAGGCGATGGGAAAGAGATCTTTCACGACGTGCTGCCAGCCGATAATTTTGAACCTAAATCTAAGGATGGGGTAAGTGCTTTTTACCTATACTTATTATCTTGATAAAATGCCTCCGTGGCGCAGTGGGGTAGGTCGCCACGCCGATACCACTGCAACGGGAGGTCGTGGGTTCGATTCCCACACGAAGCAATTATTTGTGCGATCCACAAATAATTGTTTCGGGTCTGGTTGTGCTTTGTGTCCGTTGTTTGTATGTTTGTAAAAAGTCCCCGCGACACAAGAGCAATTCTTAGTGCGGGAGTTGTCTATAAAAAAAAAAAAAAAAAATCTCGTATAAATGTATTGCTTAACTTAACTGTGATATACATAAAATAGGATGAAACTTATGCGACTTGTCATTAGAACCAAAGTAAAACATTGCAGTCTGAGTGCGGTTTCTTCGCAGTTATATCGACGGTACGCAAGCGGTAAACTTTATTGCATTAAAATGCATTATCATTCATCACATTAAGTAGACTTGTAGCTATGTATATTTTACGTACATAAAAATCTATAATAATATTATAAACCTGAAGAGTTTGTTTGCTTGCTTGTTTGTTTGTTTTTTTTTGTCTGTTTGAACGCGCCAATCTCAGGAACTACTGGTCCGATTTGCAAAATTCTTTTAGTGTTAGATAGCCCATTTATTGAGGAAAGCTATAGGTAATAATCATCACGCTACGACCAGTAGGATCAGAGTACCAATAAAAAATGTTACAAAAACGGGAAAAATCATGACCCATTCTCTCTTATGTGACGCAAGCGAAGTTGCGCGGGTCAGCTAGTGATTAAAAAAAATATTTGTTGTTTAGCCCCAAGCTGACGAAGAACAGATGGGAGACATAATATCGTTAGTGGATAGTATACAAGAAGATTATCTGCCGCCGATACCACTGAAATATAAACAACATGATAATAGTGTTGAACCTAAAGTTGGTAAGTAAAGTATGCACAAAAATATACCTACTACTAAAATATGGGTGCTATCACTAATAAATTTTAATGGATCAATATCTTATCTACAATCAAGTGTGTTTAAAGTAGTATGATTGCCTGCTTTGGTCCTAAGTGGTTAGGCTTCTACGACGGTAAGGGGAAATTGAATTGCTTACAAATAGTTTTTGCAAACCTGAAGTCATTTACCGCATTAAAACATAAACTAAGTAAGTATTACACCTAAATTAAATTACCAAATCTAGACCTGTAAAAAAATTAAGAACATGCGGAAATTTATTTTCAGTGAACTTGGACTCGCCGACGGTATCGGTGACGCAAGTTGTACCGCCGTGGCCGAAGCCTCGAGATAAGACCAACGAACCCCCGGAGCCCGACCCGGACCCAGAGCCCACCCCACCGCCTACCCCGCCACCTGTTGTGGTAAATATAATTGCGATATTTAAGCTATAGGAACCATTAGCTAAAGGATTAAGGAGCTGTTATCTTGCGATCGAATATAATAATTAGAATTGAAGATTGTAACTCATGTGTCAAAGGTATTGTTTATGAAACAGCTTTGTTTTCGCTTGCCACCAAGCTAATGTGCTGTAAGATTTATTTATGCATTTCAACAGAATCGATTTTATTTTGTAGTTCTCCTTATTTTCCGTTTTAGCATTATTATGTCGTTTACTTTTCTAATTTGTGATTTAATTTTCAGCCACCAGAAGGCGGTGTGGAAGAGGTAAGCTGTTTTAAAATGTATTAAGTATACTATTTGTAAAAAAAAATTAAAAGCGTTAACGTTCTAAATAAGTTTTTCAGTTCATATTAAAATAAAACCTACCCTTTAATTATTATAGGAAGAAGCAGCCGCAGAAGAAGAAGAGGACGAGGAGACAGCTAAAGCGAGAAAAGAAGAAGAAGAAAGACGTAAGGCTGAAGAGGAGGAGGCGAGAAGGAAAGCAGAGGAGTTGCCCCCACCGCTGCCACCTCCGCCGCCCTCCCCGCAACCTGAACCTGAAGTACCGGTAGGTTTTATTACTACGTTGGAGATTAGTTCAAAAATACTTGTACTTTTTGGTAACTTCTTCTGTGGTGGCGTTTACGATTTCATTAGGTTTTAATTTTATAACACACCTCATTTAAAACAAATACGTTTTCTTCCTTTTTACTTTAAAAAGCCAAATGGCAGCTAACTGTTAAGTACATTGGAGACGTCAAACGCATTCGCAACATTTCTAAACGAGAGATGTTGGGAATGATTTTGACGCCGATGTGCGTAATTTTTATCCTTCTGTGTATATGAAATGTCGCCCGAACTAAATCATATTTTACATTTCAGCTGGCAATACCGATTCAAATTGTAGAAGACGAAGTCCAGACACTGCCGCCTAAGAATGTGGATCGTCGTGTCCTGCTGACACAAGACGCTCAAGCTAGGTTCAAGCTGAGACAAATTCGCAAAAAAATGACGCCACCCCTAGCAGAACACGAAATAGACGTAGATGTTGAACAAGAACTCGCGAATCCGAGTAATTTTAAGGATTTACCAGACAGGTCGCAGATGGTACGCGGAAGTAGCGCCCTCTCTGATCCGGGTGCCACAAACTCCTTGGATATCTTACCATTTGGTGCGATCATGGCAATAGTGACGTCGTACAAGTATACTATTAATACTTGGACCTCCAGTATCGTTAATTTTGTGGTTGATACCGCTAAGAGGCTACATGATAATAAACAGCAGAAGTTTCAACTTGCTCCAGTCCATATTATACCGAAAATTGCGATTGGACATCAAGTGAGTAACACAGTTTCGCCTGGCTTGCATGAAATTTCCTGTCCCCTGGTTTAAAACCTTCGACTTGATAGTAAAAGTTACTAATAATAAACTGTGATGTACTTTACAGGCTTATCACGCCAACATTGACGTTGTCGGTGAGGGTCCCAGTTGGCAACTAGAAGACGTGTTAGAACGAAAATTCTTCAGCAGATTTGATAGAGGAATGGTTACAACTGCTACCTACAGTTGTGCGATCTTCAAGAGAGGAGGCCTGTACTACTTATTCGATGGCAGTCCTTGCAATGCGATGGGCTTGAGGGAAGTGAAACGCGGGAAATCTGGGAAAGCTTGTTTCTTGCGATTCCGTTCGTTACACGATCTTGTGAGCAGGTAATTACGGGAAATATTTTTTTGTATATATTTTTAAGATTTTCGAGATAAATTAGATTTATTTTAGGTTTTAGTTCTTTTATCCTCACAAGTGAATTGATGAACCATAGAAGGAACCAGTAGCAGCAATCTCTTTACTATCTTCTTGTTTTTCAGGATCTTGTATAACAAGGACGGGAAAACTGAAGACCAACAATTTATTCTCAGCAGAATTTTAGTAAGGAAGCTGTTGAGAGAACCTCGTGACAAACTGCCGGAAGACTACGATTATGAAACTCGTAGACCGAAATCCGGAAAATCTAAAACAACTATTACAAAGGAAGATGAGTCTAGAAAGAGTTCTATTGATGACTCAATACCTTCTGGCCCGATAGTCGTTGGTTATCAGCGAGTCGATGGCATATACAGGATAGAAGGAACAACCGCACTTAGTGACAGAAAACCAAGTACAGATGTTAAATCCTGCCATTTCGTCAGCCTCATAGCTATGTTAATGGCAGCCATGCATCCTATCAGAACATGGAGTCAAGTCATGGTGGATACATGCATAGAGAAAGGCCTTGAAATACATGAAAAGGCAACCAATCTCAGCGTTTGTGAAAAGAGAGTCATCAAAAATGTTATTCTCGATGGCAAGTTTATCAACATAAATATTAAAAAGATACTCGTTGTCAACGAAAATCCAGAGAAAAGATTAGAGCAATATTTAAGAGCGGTGCTAAGAAGACTCCGATATGTTATTATAAGATATCCACATTGCAGTATGGTTATCTGTTTAACGGAAGGATATTACCATCTGTTTGATCCGTATCCGCCACCCAGTGAAGAGCCACAGAAAGATGACGTAGATAGTAGTAAACCTTCTAAAAAAGGCAGTCCGGTCGCCACTTGGACATTATATCGATCACTAGATGCTCTTATTAAACGCATAAGAAAAGTATTACCCTGCCAAACAGCAGATGATCCCGAATTTTACACATTTGAACTAACTTCGATCAAGACTGCACCTAGAAGTTCTGCACTGAACTATAGGCTTAGTCCACTATTCAAACCAGACGATAATCCTAATTTACCTTATTTGAAACGAAGAAGAATAAGACCCGTTGTCGACGAGAAGATGTACTGGTTAAATATTGAATTTATACCTTGGTCTCGCATGGCTCCTACAAACGATATGGGCTTAGAAAGAGGACTCCCGAAAACTATGTGGAAAGACTGGGACATTGAGTTCCCCGGAGACTTATATTCCTTATGGGGAACTATACATCCGCTGGATAAACGATTTGATGAGATTAATCGCGGTAAGCAATATGTAGCTACGTCTGTACTTGCCATTGGCATGACGCAAGCGTGTAATCTAAGCGCATGGACTGGTGGATTCCTCGATGGAATAGTTATCGGAGGTGACAAATATCACAAGAAATACATGGGCAGAGTTGGTAATCAACCGAACCACGAAGTTGAAATTGAAAAATTAGATAGCAAATTCGACGACATGTTTCCTTATTCATTTTCATTTAAATTCGAAAAAGTTATTTTTGGATTCGTGTATAACATATATCCTGACAGATTTAATTTAGCCAAAGCACTTATTTACTTTTTCGAGAAACATACTCTTGGAGTTTTGACAAGTCCAACAAAAAATTTGGCTTTTGGGAAGACTGGCGCATCGTACTTTATGTTTGATTGCCAAAGTCACGGCGCACCGGTGTTTAGTCCCGGTCAGGGAGCCGCGTACATGTTGAAATGTGAGAGCCTCAACAGACTTATTTACTGCATGGCACTAACGTTAAACATTCGAAGACATGGGCAGCAATTCCATCTTTATAGCGTATCGGCATCCGTATCTGAAAGATCTAAATAAAAGAAAATAGGAAACACTATACGTTTTTTTTATTTGGTTTCAACCCCTACTCTGTAATAGCTTTTTTGATGGCTCAGACACATATAGCCCAGCCGATAATGAGTGTGAGCTGTATATTTTTCAAGATATTTAGGCAGGCTATCGCCGATAGACTTTCCTATTACTAAGTCGGTAATATTGAGGTAAAAAAATAGAGTAATTACCTACATACTAATAACAATAAAACGCCCGGTTTCGCAACTTCTAAATATCTATCAGATAGTTTATCAAAAGGAATTTTGACAGTTGTTTTAATACATCTATTGTCATTTTGTTTAGCAGAAAGATCTGACTTAGATCTAACTGTAAAGCTGGCCTTAAGTATAGTACAACAATTTTGAAAATTAAGGTTTAGGTCGTGGGGTCGATTCCCATGCAGAAAATAAAATGTGTGATCTAAGTGGGTACTTCAATAGGGACCTATACAATATTATTATTCCATTAATGTTTGATAAGTTTTTGTGCCACGAGGTCAAATCTTAGATAAATGGTATATGGATTTAGGGAGCAGTAAAAGTCTTTCTTTTCTCAGTACTTACGGCTATATTCCATTAGATTCTTTCCAGTCTAATAATTTTGAGATCACATTATTTACCAGTCTGATATGTATTGCCAGTACCAAGATGACTTCAAACCAAAATAATGTCTACTGTGGCGCTGCGATAGTAGCTAATAGTAGGGTAAGTGCTGTAGTTTTTTCAGGCTCTTTATATCAGAGCTAAAGTTGTCTCTGAATCATACTATCAAAATCCTGATTCTCACTCTAAGCAATAGTTAAATTTACTTCCATTTCTTGGAGGGCTAGAAAACCCGTCGGTCGATATTTTGGCTGACAGCCTCTGTGGCGCGGTAGTGACATGTGTTCCACTGCTGGCCACGAGGTTCTGCGATCGATTCTCAGGTCGAACAGTACTATTAAACTTTTTCTAATTTATGTTAGATTATTCTCAGTAGTAGTCCGGAATATTGTAATGTGTCTGGTATGGCAAATGCCTCGCTGCCTATTACATGGGACTACCATTGTTAATGGCGATACGCGGCTGTATTATACACACGTCTGCCTACACGTTCGGGTGTAACGGGTGTGATATTAAGTACGCCTATCATTATTTAGATTGGTTGTAGACCGTACCTTTGAGATAGTTGTGACGTCATGCCAGAGATACTACGTTTATGTAAACGTTGAGTTTGTTGGCGCCGAAAATACTCCGATGTGTAATCGGTCGTAATAACCTTATGAACTCTTCAAGACTGAGTAAATCAAATATATTCCTAATCATAAACCATCAGAGCTTCTTTAAGAAACTTGGTACAGTTGACATTAAGTCAGTCTTTTTCAAATTTATGAATTGCACCACAATATAATTGTTTTGCAAGTTGTTTCAGAAATTTTCATATGATATTGATTTAAGACAATTCTAGGAGTCTTACTTCATATAAAATTCATAAAGGCTGCATTAGACCATCTGCATCAAATAAAAAATAGTCACCTAGCAACCAAGTCACTGATCAATAAAACATAAGGATATCCTGTATATTGATGTATTAATGGGATTTTAACACAAGTTCTGGATATTTTTTCACCACTTCCTATCAACCACAGTGTTATCAGTAAATCACTTTTCGGTAACATTGAACTAGAATATTCTTGATATTGTGAACATGTTGTATTTTTTATGTTGGAGTAAAATTGTGTTACATATTGTAATAGAATAAATATATAAAAAATAAAATGCCATAATCTATAGTAAATTCTATATTGAGACTGAATCTTAAAGCTTTAATTTAACCGTACAAATTCTACTAAGATTGACAAGTTTCTTAATTTTGAGCTAAGGTATTCTAAGCTTTAAATAATGTTGTAAGGGATCACAGTAAAAAAACATCTTGCTACTTAACTCTTCTTATATATATTTAAATATTAGTTTCCTAGCTACAGATTTCAATTTGCTAAGTTCCTTGAAATTAAAATGCATTGTGTAATACAGAGGCAAACATCCATAAATGAAATGAATTTAACATATATAATTTTATCAATGGTTTTATTATAACTGTAAAAACCTTATACATAATGTACTTTCCATGCATTAAACAAATATAGTCACCAACGTCTCATTCAAGATCAGGTAGGTTTTCATCATCCGAATCAGTTTCTAAGTCATCGAATGAGGGTTTGTCTGCCTTGTCACCAGCACCGCCGCCGCCACCCATTGATCGGAGTAGTTCTTCAAGGTCCAAAGCATTGTCACCACCATTCTCTTCTTCATCATCTTCATCTATCCACTTATTAAAATCTACCTTGAGGTAGTGTGGTTTCTTTTTATCTTTTGTTAGTGATGGCCAGTAAGAAGCGTCTTTCTTCTCTTTGCGAAGTACCATTTCTATACATCTGCCTTTATTTACGAAGCCGCTAGTTTCAGGTACCACAGAGTCATATAATGGTATGGTTACTTCATGTACTTTATTGTCTGATGCACTGACGCCCTTAAAATAAACGGAGTCTTTTTCTATTTTAATAGTTGGGTCTTTGGATTCGATGCTAAACGTGAGAATAACGTCTAGTTTGCGTTGAGCCCATAAAACGGGGGGAGGGACTGGAGTTTCGCTAGACATGTTCTTTGTGTTAATTTAAAAAGCGTGATAAAATATCGTTCGAACAACAAACGATAATTAGGTACTTCTAGTCTAGATTTACAATTTGACTCACGAAAATTGATAGTCTTTCTATGTCGCCGCCTCGCCGCACCGATTCATTTATGGAAAACGAGCGCACAGATAAAAAATTGGGCCTCTTGGTCGGGATTGCACGATATGTCAGAAAAGTGTGTTTCTAACCTCAATAATCGACTCTAGTGCTTATAGTCGACTAAAATATCAATGGAATGGACAAAGTAAAACATCAGTTCATTAAGAAAGAAGTGTGCTAATATTTGTTTAACTAATAAAACTAGAAGTATACGCTTCTCCCAGAAAAAATGTGTCAAAATGTGTACAGCCGCCATCAGGTCTGCCTGATAGACCTACCTACTATTTCAGGAGATAAAATGAAGGTTATGCATAAAGGTACCTATAACACACTCGGTATAGGTATAAAAACATAGTCTTTCATTAGCTCCGTTGAAGGGTACCTATACCATCTTATTGGAATCTGTGGCATATGCCTAGAGAATGCAATCGATCCGCAGAGATATTGGGTTAACAAGCTTGATAATAGATCCAGATCAGATAGCTAGCTTACCGAATTTGGTTCTAATTGAACCGTAGCTTTGCGGCTTTGCAGAGCAACGATGCTACTCTGACGATGATCATTGTAGTCCAACAACTTAGTAGAGAGCCTTGGTGGCATTTAACTCGATTATAATAACTGTATGTACAAAATTTAGATACGTTCTGTAGCAAACAGGGAGACTTCTGCTGAATATAATATTTATTGCCGGCTCTCTGAGTTGTTGGAATATATTGGTAGGTATAGGTGAGTACCGATAGGAGGGTTCAAAATAATAATGCAAATTAATATTGACTAACATGTAATATATTAATAAAAGTTGTTATTAAGTAGTGATTGACTATTTGATAGTTATAATTATGAACTCATGGGCCGGAAAACAGATTTTTAATGACATCTAATCAGTATCTAAGAGTAAAATCACAGCTTTCTAATTATTCATGTATAATTTTAGTTCAAGAAATTAGACTTATAGCTAAATAAAATGCTTCGCTGAAACTTAGTTACATAATGTAACAAAAGTATCAACTTTAGTCATCATAAAAATGATTTATCTGTCTTATATCAAGTAAGAAATACAATTATTATAATAAATAAGTTATTACCAACAATATTTCGCTCTTAAGAACATAATAACATAAATATTTTTTAAATATTCGTCACAAACATTTAGTTTTATACTGTAGTCCAGTGACTTTTTAGATTTATTGACTTGAGATAATATTCGTAAATTATGATTTTGAAATATAATATTATTACTTTTGAAGCAGCAATATAATGTCTTAAGTAGCTATTTTTTTACAGTCAAGATTATATTTTCCTATAATAGTACATAATCGTAACTTAGATCTAACTGGCAGTTATCCATGGACATTTTAAGTTTACCATCCGTTACAAGTAGTTGTTTAAAATACCATCCTAAACACATCGATTTCTACATAAAGTAGGTACATAATAATAAAAGCAGTAAATTCGCGATTTATGGAAGGTGCGACTTTTTATTAGGAATATAATCATGATGTCACATAATTCTAAGTAGAGTTTATGAAAAGACGGTGGATTAAATAACACTCTACGTCGATTTCTTTAAAAAAGGGTTAAGATTTAAAAGTACTTCTAAAAACGATCTTAACTAAGCTACACGATTCCAAGGTATAATCAATTTTGGGTTATTTAATAGTCCACAATAGACAAAAATATTTTCAAAATAACAAGTATTATTTATAGACTTAGAAAATGTTGAGTTCATAACTAAGCAACATAACTTTTACCTATTTATAATGTTTTGCAAGTGTTCATTTCATAAATATCTAATTTATTTTTATATAATGCAAAATATAGTTCCCATAAGCTCTAAATTAGAAAGACTAGGGTGAAATGGTGTAACTATTTTTATGTATTGTCGTGGCAGTTTCTGTACGTCGCAACATACACTGTGAGTTAGTTCATTGAAACATTTCAAATTACGCTGTGTTTAATTCGTGGTCATAGTGTTCGTATTCCTTACAATACTACAACTAATCTCAAAATGGGATGAAGAGGAGACGGAATTTTGATTTTCAAGAATGAGAGTGTATTTTATTTTACTTGGACCTTAATCTGTTTTCTGTAGTTTTTTTTGGCATGATAGTCTTATAAATCCACGTTGGGACATTTATGAGTTGGTGCAGTAAAACTTTTTTCAATCAACTCAGTATTAAGCACGGTACTCGAATGCGCCGAAACAGATCATAATTTTGTTTCTTAGATAGTTTTGCTTTGTATTTCGGCTGCCTATACAGATAAAATCCAAGTTAAAAACACCTGTATAAGTAAGTGTTAAGACAGAAATATCTAAACAACTTCAGGTTGGAAAACAACAAATTCTTTAACAAGAGTATCAGTTGATTGCCAACAACTTTGTGAGCAAGTGAAAATGAGGACAGAAAGGAAATGTAGATGAGCAAGAGACGTGTTTGCCGGAAGTAAACGTAATGTTTCTGTGAATTCCGGTACTAGTTGCAGCTCGCAGATGAGTCTTGAGCCACAACGAGTGCAGATTCTTGGCACACTTGGTGACTCCGGCGTGCTCGCGGTGCTTCGCAATCGCGCGCCGAGAAGAGGACGTTCCTCTCGAGAATACCTGGAAATTTATAAAAACATAAATAAAAATTTATAAATAATAAATTTAACCCATTAATGTCCTACTGCTGGGCAAAGGTCTCCTGATCCTCCTGAGGGAGGGGTAAGGCCTTGAGTCTACGTCGTACGTCTAAGGCCTAGTCTGGCCAAGTACTGGTTGGGGACATTGCATACCTTCAAGAACTGATCTAGGAAAGTATCAGACAGGCAAGGTTGCAGCATGATGATGATTTAAACATTCAAATGTAATTTAATAACATTATATGGTCAGACGTCCATTATAATTTCATCTATGTTACTTTCATTACAATATTCACCTGAGTATTTGGCCTGGATTACTACGTAAACGCGTGAGGAATGCATGGAACAGCCTATCTCCATGCAGAGGAGCGGCCTCTTCATAGGCTTCATCTTCTAAACCAGGGCCTCCACCATAACTATCTTGTACACAAGCTTCGTATTCTGAAAATAAGAAAAGTTATTTCACATAAGGTGTGCTTGTATTTAGTACCCACTTCTAGTTAAGCTATTATTGTAAGTCTTCAATCTTGTTAAAAATTTATACAACCAAATATAAAAATTAAATTAAATAACCAATTCGACTTATTGTTTTTGTGAAATTGTCTTCAAGACATGGGAAAGGTTTCTATGCAGAGAAAACAAAGGTCAGCTAGTTCCAAATAAATATGTTTGCTTTTCCAATCTTATATACATATACATATATGAGGGTATGAAATTGTAAGTATGTTATTAAATAGAGATTTGGTCCAGTACCAGTTGAAGGTAAGCTAACTAAGGCTGTAAGCTAACTTACCATTCTCCCTCTTGTACTTATTGATCAAATCAGTAACTCTATCATCATTCCGGGCTGACTTGTCCCATTCTTCTTCAACATAAATAAATTTCGGCACGAATTGCATTGGTCCACACATTAATCGACTTCGTAAATCTGGAGGCAGCTCTGCAGTCTGCAACATTAATGAAATTAATAAAATGACAGTTTTTTATTTACACTTACTATCTAAAATGGTTATATACTACTCCATTGAATGACTTTAAATATTAAATAAGAATTATAGAGTTAAATTAGTTTCTCCTTTCAATGGGCTCCTACTACTTAGGATTGTAGTTACTGGAACCTTTTCATATTGTACTTGTGACTCTCATGGGACGAATAGCACTGTAGTAGTTTCATAACTTTTAAACTCTCGCGTTGCATGTTTAATGTATAATAGAATACAGTCAGCCTGGGACCACGGCGAGTGCAACCTGCGCCGAAACGTTAGGCATTTTAAGGTAAAATGCGTGTTCGCGTTAATTCCCGTATTCTATTATACATTAAACTGTAGTAGTTTGTCATTAAATTAGCTTCAGATATGTTTAAAGTTTGTAATTTACAACAAAAATTGATACAAAAATACAAAATCATGCTTAAGTATGCAAACTGTCTTACTTACTTGATGCAGTAAAGCTTCAATATCATTGGTAGGTGCCGTGGGTGTGTCTACAGTCACAAGTCCCGGTTCATCACCACCTTCTAACTCAGCTGCAGCTGCTGGGGCACCAATTGCACCAACTGCTCCTGAAATATTAGAATAATACTTTAATATAAAGATTGCACAGTGGCTTTTCCTCAAAAAGTAAAGTGAGAAGGTCTAGTTAAAGATGTTTGCTTTTCTAATTTTCTGTTCCCATAAAAGTTTGTGTGTAAAAAGTTTGTAAAATATTAAATGTACTACCATTTCCTTTAGCAATAATAAATTAAATCACCTGTCTTTCCATATGTTTAAATTGAATTGGCTAAAGTGACATAATATTTTATTAATTTCTATGATATTGCTAAGACATACCTTGCATTGGAGACATGTTGGCATTGTGAGCATCATACACTTGAAGATTGCCAAGTGCTTGTTCTACTGATTCAAGTTCAAATGAATTACTCTCCTCGTCTTCATCTGAATTCCTGCAAAAGGGAATTGCACATGTTTATATGAATAGTTTATGTCTATAATTTAAATGTAAACTTATTCGATACTCTTTCAAAACTATATATTTTTTATCTCAAATAGCAGACCACTTCAGCTTTTTTAAATAAGTTTAGAAGTTTCCAAGATTATGCTCTATGAGCACAAAATCACAAGATTTTCATTATCTTCTTTTTATAATAATGAATGTATGTTCATACCTTTGTAAAGCATTGTTTGGACTAGCAGCATTATCAACATTCATAAAGTTCCCATTGGCTGCGTCATTATCATTTTCATCCCACTCATCAGCTCCATTACACCATGACAAATTAGTTTCAGCATTGGGCATGGCTACAATAGCACTAGATTCTTTTGTTGAATTCTCTTGGCACTGGCTTCGGACACACAACCAACTAAAAAAACATGGAGGTGATGTTTACTGTCTTACAAAATCAAACAAAGAAAAAAACACAAATATTGAGTGCAAATATTTTCAATATCTAATCATGTTTATAGCTATAATACATCTTATACATTACCTTTCAGATTGAATCCAACAATTAGGATTAACACAAGCGAAAACGTATAAAGTGCGGTGATACACTGAATTTTCAAGAGGAGCATAGCATTGAATAATAAGAAGCCTGTGTAATCCACACAAAGGACACTTGGGTGAAAACTGTAGATTTTCTACAGGCGGCCAGTCCTGCACAAAATAATTCAGAAAATGAAGAAATTTCAAAACAAAGCATGTGGTCGATAACATTGCCTACATTTAATACAACTAATTATTAGTCACTTACAGGCAGTCCTCCTATTTTATTGACAGTATAGTTTACTAGAGTTTGGCTTTTTTCACCAATTGCTTCATCTTCATATCCTAAATATATTTTACCAGGTTGTTTTGCCATTTTAATATTTTATTCAGATTTTAGCGAAATCAATGAATCCGAGCGAACTGTCAAAATTGACTTTTTTAATAGTGCGGTGACTTCTGCAAATGTCAAGCAAAAACAACAAATTATACAGCCGACTAATAAAAAAAAAATTTTAGTATTATTTATATCTTAGTGGGAGGAGTGGTGAATAATAACTTCTGCAACGATTAATTATTTCTGATAGCAAAAAAAAAACGCTCAGTAACAGTGGAACTAGTAGGTACATCGTAATTACATTCTAGTTTCTGACATATACTATAAAAATACTATAATACTAGTCGTACATCGTGAGAGCCTAACATAATAAATAAGTGACTTTTACCTAGTCTTTTTTTTTAAAAGCGAACTGATTTAGATAAAACCTAGCAGGGTGATAGGTAAAATTCTGGGCGTACTAAGGTAATAGGTAGGTATCTGCGCGTTAAAACTGGTCTGGTTGGTTCTGGGTTTAAATGGCACCTTGAAAGTTGTTATCTTTTTATTCTTTCCTATTCTTTTCATTTTGGAAAATCAACTGGGCCTAGAACTATCACCCTGACTTCATAAAAATTATCCGCTACCACTTGTGATACCTTAGCATTGCTTTGCGCATTGGTACCTCGTAGGTTCTAATACTCCTGATTAGGGGATGGCAAATGAGAAGTCACAACTTCACTACATGCGAGTCGTAGAGTAGAACCGAGACGACTTAGTTGTGACCGGAATACAAATCTTTAAAAAACAAACCATTTTAAGTTCTAACTTCCCAGCCGCGATGGCCTGTTTATTTTTTACTTGCATACGTGGTCACAACGTTCACTTTTGTTAAAAAAAAATGCTGCACTTTTGGTGGTCACTGGCATTTCTTCTTTTGTATGATAATGTATTTTTATTCGTTTCTGCCATACAAGATAGATCGATCATAGAAAAATGGTAGCTCTACATTACATAAAAGGTAGGCGCTTATTTACATAATACCTATCCAATGAATATTATTCCATAATCAGGTATGTTAGCTATCTCTGTCGATAATGTCCTTGAAAAACTATTGTGTTTAGGATTTAACTAATATGTGATGAACCTACGTAATTGCGAAATGGTTTTTCTAAATGATCACACAGCTTGGGAATCACGTCTTACTAAATTGAAATCTGTCGCACTTTATAAGGTTTGATATTACGAAAAAGTAGTATTTGGCGCTCTTTCGCAAAAGTGCACTTTGCACATTAAAAAAGGCAATTTTGGATGACTTATGAAGCATTTGCACTTAATGTCTCTAGAAATACCTGTCCATTGCATTGTGTAATTACCTCCTTGCTCACAAATTCTCGATTGTTATCCAAAACTCAAAAGAGCCACCTACTTTCGTTTTTGATTTATTTTTGGATAATTTAATTCTTGTACCTGACTAATTATGATCTAATAGGCGTGTAATTAAAGTTAGGTAGGTACCCACTTACTTGATGTATACCAACTAATTACGTTCTCACCTATTCACAAAAACCTTCGAACGAAATCATGTAAAAAGTGAAAGAACAGCTAAGATACGGGTTCAAAAAAATTATAACTTCTTCTTGTTATCCTGTGCAACTATAACCAACGATATTATTATATAACAACGCTTTTATCTAGAAAGCAAACAGGTACGTGATTCATTTGGGACAAGTTTTAAAGAATCGCAGTAGGTCGCTGCTGTCGGTCATATTTAATCACTTGCACATCCTTCTCTATCTAGGTACTTTCATTCATCTCAATAGCGTAAACGTAGCGTTTATTGCAGAAATTGTGAGTGTACCGGTAATAAACATAGAAAATGTGAATTATTAAATAACTGACCTAGTAACAATTTTAGCATCTTCTTTTGTTTTTTGACTTAGATAGGTACATATATCTATATCCTAAGTTTTTGAGGACAATGTTGTGATAAAATTATTCAAAATTTTCTTATATGGAGAGGTCATTGCCTAAACATACAGAACTCATTTCACTCGTGCGTGGGAGAACTCGAGATGTAGTAACAATACTGTTTAAGAGGCTCACTCACATTTGAATGAGACTTTTTCGTGAAAAGTACGCTGAGCGTTAACATTATATTATGTGCGTTTTTAACTAAATTAAAGTGATACTATGTAAATTACTAACATTATGGATACGAACGAGAAATTACTATTTGTTATTACATCGGTACGATAGCTTGGAATTTTAAATAGTTGTGTACAAAATCAGATTAGATGCTAAGTAAATATATTTTGGTATTTTAGCTGTTGACGTTAGCAGTTCAAATAGATGCAGTGACTGTAAAGCAATCCTTATGCCCTACGAACAAAATTGCTCCTCATCGAAGAGCGGCCAGCTGGGAACAGAGCAAGCCGAGGACTCTAGGACTGATATACAGCCTTCTTACACCCAGCCGACCCAGGCCTCCTCCAGTCGATAATCTTGACGATCTCCAGGAGCAACCAGAAGACGATCCGGATGATTGCGGAGAAATAGAAGATTATGACGAAACCGACTTAAGTTCAAGTCAGTGTTCAAGTTATTACTTTAGGCAGTGAGCTTATTTACAAACATAACAGTACTGATAAAGTGTCTATTTTTTATCGTGTGCTTACGTATTTACCTTATAATCTGTGGTGGGAAGAGGGAAGAGAAAAGTCGTAAATATAATATAGATTTATTTTTGCTAAATAATCTGATGTTATTGTATGATAAGCAGCCGGTGGGGCTGACTATAGGTACTAACCGATTACGGTCAGCGTCTGAAGTATGTACCACACATCTTCCAAATAAGTAATTTTTAACAATGAAAATAGTGAAATTAGGTACTGCTGTAGGTATATTGACCGCAAATAAATTTCACACCTACTATTCGTCAACCAATTTTTATTTCGATTGAAAATGTGACATCATCCATATTTTTTAAGCTAACTGGGTGTAGGTACTTATGTAAGTATATGTCGCGTACTTTTTAGCCAATTAAGCTTTAGAGGTAATTTGTATATTTAAAATGATTTTTTCAGTTACTCCCGGTGCTCATAATAATGGTTTTAAAAACAGAGAACATCGTCTGTTTTTCGGAGATTACGATTCACCATCTTATCCACCGTACTATCCAGTACCTGACAGACCGGTCCGACCGCCACATAGACCATCAAACTCACACCGGCCTCACAGACCCACATACCCTCACACTAAACCTCCATATAGTTCAGGAATATCTGGATCTGGAAACTATGGGCCACCGTCTCCGCATTATCCGTCAAGTGAGTATAGAATAAATTAACGTTCTAACAGTTATCTATTTAAAAGTATATTATTTTGTAGGAAGAAAATCAACGTTATTCATTCGGATCTTCTTTTACTATAATTAAAAATAACATCCATACTCCACAGGTCAGTTGTTTACTTTCTTTTTTCTTGTATTTCTTGCAGATTACGTAAAACCAGTAGTAGAGAACACTTACGAGAATCCCCAAGCCGCATATCGGCCTGGGCTTGTTGGTGGTATACTTGGATACGTAACAGGGTTTCCGGTAAAGCCTACATTAGCCGACAACAGTGTTACAGCTCAGAAGAAACCCAGTTCGACCATCCGATTCCCCGACAGTGAAAGGAAAAGACGCGTATTAAGAGCTAAGGAACCAAATTTAGGCTCTAGTATTATTGGATCGTTTGTAGACTTGTTATTTAATTAAATAATTTATTTGTTGGACCAGTGTTTTATTTTGAACTTTGTTACCTCGCGATTTTATAGCCACGCCAGTCTAAAATTTAGAGCTAATTAGGCCAAGTGCGCCGGTCAGTGTGATTAAGTCAGTACACCTGTCCTACTAAGACCAGGGTCACGATCAATAAACACAAAGTAGATGTCTTTCATCTTAGTTTGTTCTTTGTTAAGTACACTTTTCTTCGGATAAAATTAAATGATTTCGAAAGATTTGCCTTTGAAAGCCCGCAAGCCTGACCTTCCATTGTGTAGATTTGCCACAAGTGATAGGAGGGATGAAAATATCAAATAGCGACCTTTAAACTTGAACGTTGTTTCGTGTGTTCATAAAAGAAATAGTGCAAAATAGTTCCCAGTGTAGTACACACGATCATTCACCGACGGAACAAGTAGATCTCTAATGAGAAGCGCGTGACATACTGTAAAACTGCGGATCTACTCGTATATGTCTACTTTTTGGTTGATTTGTCTCATTAATTCATTAGAGGAATGTAGGTACTATGATATCACCACATGGCGTGCGTTTACAACGAAGTTAATCATTTCCAAGTGATCCTAAAGCGCACATGTGAATTTTTGAGTGGGCGCTTTTAGGAGTAAAATAAATAAAATTAATAAGTATAAAATGAACTTGTTGCTAATATGGATGACGACAATCTTGTGTGTTACGGCTGATTTTGCGGACGAAGGTAAGCTAATTTGCTTTATAACTTTTAACAGGCACCTGCCTGCTTCGACACTACCTTTATGGCACCCTAATTTGACAGTACAGTATGACTCTTAACTTTTATTATGGAGAGAAAACCAGCGAAGCACTTCATTAAAAACAACGTAGCGCATAAGATTAGTCAATTCCGAGACCGAGTGACTGACACATTATAAGTTTTTTTTAAGATATGCGTTTAATATGTTTAAGATTTTTGGGAGTACTCTCTCTGTAACGAATAAGAATATATTCCACATATTTTTTTCAGTAAATAACCCTTACATAAGCTTATATCATGACTGGGAGAGTACACATGGTTTCATAGAAGTTCGTCCTGGGGCACATATATTCTACTGGCTATTTTATGCGGACGGAACTAAAGTAGTGGCCACTCGTAAACCACTAGTGATATGGATACAAGGAGGACCAGGCTTTGCCGCAAGTGGCTTAGGAAATTTCGCCGAATTAGGACCTTATAACATGGATATGCAACCGCGGAACCACACCTGGGTAAGTAATTTAGAAACAATATTGTTTTAATTAATTTCGCAAAGAAAAAAACCTATTTATTCGTTTTAAAAATTAGGCGTTTAATTGGAGAATAAGAGTTCAAGTAATCACCAAGTATTTAGTATAAAGAAAGACATTTTAATTATTCTCAGACATCTAAAGGCATCGCATTGTCCGTTATAGCCCTTTAGTAGTCTTCATTAATTTTGACAAATACGCGAATGGCCCAGGTGGCGCTGGTGATGCTTATAGATTAGCTAACTACTTACAATAATAATTACACAAATATCAGTCCAGGCCAGAAACGTAATAAGTAAAGAGAAGACACTTCACTAGAGACATAAATATTAACGAAATAATACCAAAGTCGCTTTCCTGCACATGACACATAACATTAACAGAATTACCAAAATGAGGAAAGGGGAAACATAAATTAATTTTACGCACGTGTTAATTATTTAAATGAATGAGATGCAAAACGTATAAACAAAACCATTTTCCCTACCCCAATTCAAGCTTTTCGACATTTAATGTTATTCTTTTTCTCGATTCAGGTGAAAGGAAGAAACGTGTTGTTTATAGACCATCCCGTGGGTACCGGCTTCAGTTACGTTACGAACAGCTCTCAGTATGTGAAGACAGATCGAGAGATGGGTAGGTTGAATGAACGCGGATAAATTTACCGCACATGTGACACTCACGAGACCACTACATTCGCAGGAAACCATATGCTTTGACAAACAACTATGAATCATAATAGCCATTAAACTTAAAAAAAATACACTAATATTTATCCTGTGGGGTCCGAAAGATCTACAGGTTGATGTTTTTCTTACGCATGAAAATGATACATTATGATCAGGTCAAATCTTCTGTTCTGTTTTTACAGCAATGGATTTATCAAAAGTGATTAAAGTTTTCTACAGGAGACATAGAGAATTTAGAAAGACGCCTGCTTATTTGTTTGGTCAAAGTTATGGAGGTAAAATTTGTCCTCGGTTGGGGCTATATTTGCATACGGTATGTGGCTTCATATATTATGTGCTCTATGATTGTATCGTAGTAAAGTTGATGCACTTCCTTTTTTTATTGTTGATACCTATGTCATGTCTATAAACAGTCCATACCAAAAATTGATCTACTTTTTACAGGCAATTGAAAAGAAGAGCCTCAAAATGAATTTTAAGGGGATTGGGATTGGGGGCGGTTGGGTTGATCCCAAGGAAAGCACTGCAATGCATACACAGTTCCTGTACTTTACGGTAGGACCAAATCTTGTAGGATCAATATTTTGATATTATTTTCGTAGTATTTAAATGGCTTTTCTTAAAATCTTGTGTTTCAGGGAGCTATAGACCGGGATCTATATCTGACATCAACGAAAATATCCAAAAAGCTAGTACGAAGTTTAGAAAGACACGATTTCTTTACGGCTGATGCATTAGACAGTCTTTTGTTCACCCAACTGAATGATGAGGGCTTCATCAATTTCAATAACGTTTACGCACCAAGTCCTTACCCAGCATTGGAAGAACTAAACACCAAAGTGAATGATTACATAAAGCCCATGTTAATTGGTGTGAACAAAACGAGACAATGGCAGTATTTATCAACTACAGCGTATCAGTATTTAAAAGAAAACTTTTTGGTGTCATCGACCTCGTTCTGTACGTTTGAATAAAACTTGCAAGTATTTATCTTTTGGGTAAGGTCATCGATATTCCTCTACTAATTTGTTATTACATTTCAGTAGAGACGCTTTTGAATAAAACGAAGTTGAAAATAGCCGTTTACAACGGAAACTTGGATGTAGTTACACCACTTGCTGGTAAGTCTTCATCAGAGGCTACTACTTTTTACATACTCAATACACACACATTTTTACTATTTACTAAGTACTTTTATAGTACTGTGCTAGTACTAGTGCTGCCATAACGAATGCACGAAGGTTTCAATCACACATTTTGATATAAGTCTCTCAGGAGTACAAGAGAATTAGAAAAAGGTTAATTTTATTATTTTAAATTCTCAGGAGCCTGCAATTGGGTACATAAGCTAAAGTGGTCTGGAGCTTCAGAATTCGCAAAGGCTAAGAGGCATCCGATCCGTGGGAAAGGAAATGGATATTACAAGGTAACGAAGAACTTGAGCTTCTGGTGGATCTTTGGCGCTGGACATTGGGTAAGAACATTATTAATTTACCAAAAACACAATATTTTTAATATAGCTATTCCTAATATTTTAGAAAATAAATAAACAAGAATTCCTCTTTCAACACTTAAAGCTACAGAAAAAAAGGAATTAATGCTTAAAAAATACTTCTAAAAGGAATACTTTGAATGATTTTTTTACGAGTGTTTACATGATCCATCAAATTGTTGGAATGCATATATAAAAAACTCCTTTCGTAAACCACACCACACCACACCAAGCAACCTGTCTACTGCATTTTTATCGTTCCAAGAGAAGTGATAGCTAAAATTACTGAGGTCAATAAGAAAATCTCAATAATATATAAGAATATCGCAACAGCAGCATAGTGTGAGTACCTATTTTGTCATTGTCATTTCGTAGGTGCCCGAAGAAAACCCCGAAGCGATGGAACATGTTTTGCAGTACGTGATGTCGGAGGATTAGAAATCAATTGAATTTGCTATACCGAGGCTGCATGTTATGTTAGTATTTAATAATATAATTATTTATAATTGCTAGTAGCACGATTCTCTACTACTGGAACCATCGAGTATCGACAGATTAACTTTTAAAATGTACTGCAAAAATAGTTTCTACGACATCCGCTAGAGGCACTGATCATATTTTTTTCCATAGCTAGCCGGTTGTCAAAACTCGATAGTAGCAGAGAATCGGGCTATAGGATTTTACATTTTTTACATAGTTTGTTTAGTTCCACCTTTATATTATGTGCCATTGTATGATTAAAAATCAGTAGTTTTGGCTTGCACCGGCAATAAAAAGTACAACATTAAAATGATTAGGGATCTGTACTTATATTTTTATAAGAAATAAAAATCAAAATGCATGTTAAAATTCTCTTTATGTCCGGATTATGTATTTATAATTATACAAACAATATTATATTTACAATATTTAATTATAATAACAATAATATACACATCCATATTAACTCAAGCACCACACAAATAATGGTCTTCAATAATAATTAATTTTGGCGATAATTACATACGGATAGTTTTGTTCGGTATTAATTTTATTGGTATTTCTTATTATGTTCTATTATTTTTAATATAGTACACACTTATTAAGCATATTATTATTTTATTTTACATTGAATCTCTTGAAAACATTTGTAATTACTGAATCGTAAGATTTCATTTTAAATATTTTACTAAGAATGATTGTTTCTGGATTGCGGATCACAGAATAAATTTTCATTAACTAATAACTGGAAAAAGACGAATTAATGGAAAAAAAATAATTAATATTGTTTAATTTTCCAATCCTTTTTCATTTTCAAATCTCTTTTTACCAGAGATTAAATATTTTATTTCTTACTAAAATACATAATAAATTCGACTAATTTTCTAAATTCGTATTAAAATTTTAACAACAAATGCATGGCAATTTTATGATTAACTAAGTCAATTGATTAAAACATATTTCCAAATATAAAACGTATTTAATTTGAAAACAATACTTTGTATTTATAATTATTGATTTATATTAATATACGTGGAAATAAAAATTGAACTAAAACAAGGCCTTTTGTAGATAAAAAGTATATCATGATTTTAAAAAGTAAGCAATTTTTTTACACTCACGCAAACACAATAGGCCTATATCGCAATTCGCAAATCAAGTTCGCGCGCAAATTGACTATAATACAATAAGCATGGAGATTATATTTTAAAAACTCAACTTATATAATTAACATTTTTATAATTTGACTCCACACAAGCTCTTTTATACTTCGTTTTGTACGAACAATGTTTAATTTCTTTTTTGTCTTTACAATTGCAATAATCGTAGTTTTCATGTTGAACTTCAGTCTTAAAGACGCGCTGTGTTTTCAATAAACATTATTATTGTACGTACTTTGGATTTTAATTTTCGTTTCGGTACATTTTTGAACAATTATTTTATTAGAATTTATATACTCGAGACTATCAAGATACGTTCAAATTGATCGAATAATGTTCACATAGATTTGAGAAAGACATACATATATTGTAAATAATTTGAGATTAAGTTATACTCCTCATAGGCAAAAATACATTATATTATTTAGATTATTATTCATTTCGAGCACAATAAATAAAGCGTGACATTTACTTGCGTAAGCTTATGTAAGTAATATACAATATAATAAGAACAATATTTGATCAATTTGAATAAATTCTATATTACTAACTACATGCTAACATTTTATAATTAACTACGTGAGTCTTACTTCGGCGTAGCAAGCGTCACAAACTCGCACCGGTTTGGTGTTGCCAGCTAACGCGACCGTCTTGTCGCTGCACGCCGCGCAGAATATATGGCCACACCGACGGCAGTGATGCTGGAAAAAAAAATAAGGTAAGTTAATTATATACTGTGTTTGAAAAATATAATTAACCATTAAGTTATAAAAAATAATAATACACGACTAGGATTCCGATTTTGTGACTGTAACTGATGAGAATTAGAAATTAAAAATGACTTAAAAAATAGTTCTTACGAAATGCACCAGGGGCGCTGATCCAAATTGTGTCAATAGTGCAAAAGAACTAGTAAAACATAAATACACATTTATAATGTCTTATAAACGCTGATTTCAGTGGCGTAGTGTGTTACATAGAGCACTGATTTTGTTTGACAAATAAAATTTTGTTTTGTATTAGGGCTACAAATTTTAACATGCCTACTTTCCTTTATAAGGAAATGTGGTACTTACTTTCCGCCTAGCGATTGAGAATTCTTTGGCACAGGCAGTACACGCCGTCGCATCTTTATCATCCGTCCACGTCGCCGCCTCTTCGACGTTTTGTGCTTTTGCATCCTTTTCTAACAGCTCGGCTAACTGTAGTTTGTTCTCACTCAGTGTTGCGCCTACTTCTTCTAACGTCTTTTGAGCTTCGTTGTATTGGGTTTTTAAAATATGTTGCTCTTCTTGTAACGCGAGGTATTTCTGAAATTAATAGTTTATTGATACAATATTTTTTGCTATTAACTAATTCTGTTTTAATAGGAGTAATAGGAGTTGAGGCGTAGCGTGCCATTATGTCAAATTGCCAGGGTAAAAGAATCATAAGTTACTCAGTATTAAGTTAAAGAGAGAATCAGTTAAAAATGTTTGGTTGGTTTTATTTAATATCCAGGTAACCAGTTTAAAATCTATCTGACCTTAAGTCTAGAACAGCAAAAGACCTTTAGAACAACTACTTAGTACTTAGTTTATTTTTAACAATAATCAAGATTAAAATTAAGTATAATAAAAGGTAATTTACCTGGCCTATTGATTTGAGAGATTCCACTTCTTGAGTCAACATCGATATCTTATCGCGGTCCCGCATCATTGATTCCTATAACACACCGATTACCTCCGTTTAGTAAACACAATACAAGGAAGTGCTTTATCAGTTAATTCATAAGAACAATATGAGTGCACTTTAAGCAATTAAAGCGTGTAATTATTTATTGACGATTAAGCTATCGTCGGATGCGGAGCGTAGGCCACCGTAAGGATTTTTGTTTTGTAATAATTTCTTGCCATGTATTGGGTAAGCTGTTAAAAACCTCCTTGAGCTTGGCACAAGACAGACAGGTTTGGAAGGAAAGAGGGGAGGCCTTTGCCCAGCAGTGGGACACATAAAGGGCTAACAAAATAATAATAATAATAATAAATAATTTCTTTTGGCGCGCCGTTGAAAACAATACAAAGCAACAAATCCGTACGCTTCTAGTACGTAACCCAGAGGTTGCGTAGCTTAAAAATAAGATGTCTAAGTTATTATTTTTTCTTCGTTATTACGAGTAAAAGTACCTGACTGTACTGTAACTATACTGACTGGCCTACTAAAAAACGTTCGTGTGAACTTTGATACAGGAATTTTTAAACTGTAAATGATTGAAAATGAAAACATACTGTATAACTAAATCAGAGGTTGCACGACGCTTATAAGTAAGATATCGATAATATATTATTATAATAATCTTTGTAATTAATGGACTAGGTCAGATTTATATCAGCAACCACATAAAACATATGTTGTGTACATTACGAAATAAATAATTACTAAATGATCCGTGTGGGCAATCGAACCCACAACACCCTAGCCTATAAATAGTAAACATTTTCACTTTAACCATCATAGTGTTTGAACACACTACGCCGAAGGCAGGCGATCGAAGTTCGAAATGATTACTTCTACCAACATTACGTGCGTTATAGCGTACAGCTTACTTCGGTAATCGGGCTAAGTTCAGTGGCTACTTTTCTAGTAGTACGTATAGATTACACATCATATCAATTTCTGCGTAGGTTCGGGTCTTATAGTGTGTCATATCAGCCAAATACATCAGAACGTAAGATCAGCAGCGAAACTTCGTTTGCGTACTTTCGAAATAGTGTGTTTAGACACATATGGTGTCATAATATGTACGTATTGGTATAGTACTTACTTGTAAAGATATCCGCCATTCGCGTTCTATCCTCAGATCTCCTTCAGCAGCGACGGCCCTAGTTTCAGCAGTCGCTGCCTTCTGTCCCAGTGACCTGGCACTGTCTTCTAAACTCTTCCTAGCTAACTTATCTTCTTGCAACCTATTTGTGTACATATCATATTCATAAATGATGATGAACGTCAAATGAATGGAGGGGTAGCAGGTGGTTTTTTTTGTATCTTTCTATAGTCCAACAAATTAGAAGAAAGCTTTGTTTTCAAGGTTCACAGATAGCGAAGGTGTACAAAATTCAGAATTAAGAAGATCAGTGGCCGTAGACTTATGCAGCTGACAGCTGTCTAATACAGCTACCTTATTTAAAAAATGCATAAAATCCTTTAGGATTTAAATAAATTGTGCGCGCGAAGGCCCTCTACTTAGTTGTCGGACTATACTACTATGGGAATTAGGCGTGATTTTATGTACCTACAGTACCTACGTATTTGTACCTACTATGTTTTTTAAAATACAAATATTATTTTCAAACAGTATAGGTGAAAATACTTCTTAACATAGATTATTGGGTGTACTTAGCTGCAGGTTTTGATACCAAAAAGGGTAGTAGAAACTATTTATTTACATATTATCATCTTGTTTTGATACGAGCTTGTATGTGTATTTAAAGTTACTTACTTCTATAACTCTGTTCAAGTCTAAGTTACTAACTTTTGAATTAATGTATTATTCATTAAGACATAGGTAGTACATAATAAGGTACTACAATGTTCGTATAGCTATACCAGAAAACCTTCGATATAGGGAGTAAGAACTATTTAAAAGATAAAGTATGCAAAGAAAAAATAAATTCTTGTTCTTATAATTCCATAACTACATCTTGTTGATAACACTACAGTGGACATATATTTTTCAAGAATATGAAATAAATAATTTAGTATGTTAGTATGTAAGACAACAGAGGTATTGTTTAATCACACAAAGCATGCAAACATAGGAATGAGATTGATAATGGCAAACCTACACAATCAACATAAAATTAAAACAAGCAAGTTCATTGGTTGTCGATTTCAATAAAATACAGTATGCGACTGAATATGCTTTATTATAAATAAGGCTTTTACACATCTACCGCCTTGTAATTACAAAACTATGTAAAGAAAATATCTAAATTATTGTTTGTAACATTTGCTAGGTAATAACGAGCACAATATTTGTATACAATAATAAAATTTCAAGTTTCCAAGTTTCACATGTTGCTACCAAAATGAGATCAAATATTCTTTTAAAGTAATAATCAAACATCGTTCACAATGTAACTTTGATGACCACTGGAAAAGTATACAAAATACTTCATCTCTTCATAAGCACTAACAAATCCTCACGTTCTCAAATCTAATAATACAGGTACTCTCAACTATATTGTTACATAAATAGTATTAATAAACTACTTTGATTTAATAATATTAATAACAAATACTCAACACATAATAATCTTAACATAAACTAATGGTTAGTCCTGTAGATACTAAGAACCCTAAAACAACTTTAACAAAATCAAACAAACCTAACATAAGTTTAATATGAATGAACGAAACGTTACATTGAGACATCATTATAATCACAGCAAGTAAGCCAAAGCAACATTAGCATTACGATTAACAATAGGATCAATATCTGAACAATCTCTTATAATAAAATATCAAAATACTGTTATATTTTTGCATTCACTAAGTTCATTGTGAGGGTTTGCCAATATCGAGCGAATGGAAAGAGTTGCCGCTAGTTGGACACACGCAAGCTGTGCATTGCTCACACCTAGGTGCGTTCGAGTATTGATATGTCAAGCGCTTAGTTTACATTCAACAGCGTTATAATATATCCAGGCACTCTTTCGATCCTTGGATGATCACAGGCCGAGGCCTGCCTGATGCGCAGTCATAGTAAAAATTAGTAAAACCTACTTCTCATCAAGTTGATGTATCGTGCTGCCCATTGACTCAGTCTTTGCTTCCAATTTGGCTATTAGCTCTGTTTTATGTTTCAAGGAACTTTCACATTCCTAAAACAAGGCCAATACAGTTTAGCTGAATAAAATGTCAACTCATTTGAGCGGAAGTAAGATTATTACTGTTAGTATTAAGCTGTTAGTAGGTACATAACCGATGCGTTGTTAACGTTCCATACATATTGACGTTAGTACTTTATTCTGAGGCTAATACAGTGGTATGAATAGTATAAATAGGTACTTATTAAAATGACAAATTTATTTATTGAATAACCATCGTATCATCCTCAACAGAATCAATTGACTATTATAATATTAAAACTTGTTAGTAATACATTTTTATATTGATTAGTAAACAGGAAACACCACCAGGCAGATCTTTAATATTGAATTATTAATATTTACAAGAATGTTAGAACAGCGTAGTCTACTCTGCAACGGGACCTATTGTCTTATCGTTACTGCTAGTCTTACGGAACGGTGGTATTTCCTGGAGGTTTAGTTTTTTATGTGGAGGGCCTTCATCCTTAGACTTTGTACCCTTTAGTGCGGCGCTTTGTGCTTTGAGTTTCTCTAACTTTTCTCCTAGATTATTCTCGGTAGTGGTGGGAGATCTAAGAGCTTTGACTAAATCATTATCGGGTCCTAGGAAGTGGTTATATTTCTCAAGGTTGTGGAGTATTTTGCCAATTTGCTCGGCCTTCCCTTGAAGCCTCGACACCATTTCACCCTTCTGCGTCAGTTCCATCTCGCATTCCTTCCGTACGACAAACGCGGCATTGTGAATACAGCATGGTATTAGTATCGGACATATATATCAAATAATATATTAGGACGTGTTAGTGGAATATAAATAAAATAAAAAATACTGTACAGAAACATAACAAAGACACAAATTAAGTGTGCAAGACAAATTACACAAATATAGGTACAAGTTATAAGCAATAAATAATGGTATGCTAGTATTATGAATAGGTACAAAGATAATATGATAAATAAGCATAATGTTAATTAATCAAATCGGTGGGATAATAAGTATGCATGGGCGGGAATCAAGCGGTGTTAGTCGGTGTGCCCACGCGCATAGCACGACGACCTTCGCGGGGCATCGCCTTTGTTACATCTCCTTGACAACACTTAACAAAAAGATGCTCATCTTTTGTGTGAATAACGATGCATTTTAACTAAAACCCCAGTATTACGGACTCGTCGGCGAATTGAAAGTGAGAGTGAATTTTATAGTAAACTTGTATTGATCATCAACGGACCATGAAATACAAATTAAGAAAGAAACTTCAGCAACGATTGACGCAACAAGCGCGAGTGGTTGGTCAATCAGTGGTGAAAAAGTAAGGGTACAAAATCCTAATAGATTTTCAAACATCATGCTATTTCGTGAATTTCGAGTAAAGACTCACCTGTAGTTTTTTGTACATCTCTAGATTAATAAGTTTTATATCGTCGAGTTGCCTCCTCAGCGATATAATTGTATCTTGCTTATCGTGTATATCTTTCTCTAACAATTTCATAGCGACCTCCATTTCAGCTTTCAGTGAAATCTGCAGTAGAAATTCATATGTGCATTATGAGAGACAAGCAATTACCTTTCCTCGTGACCTCATCCAGAAGCAGATTATTGAACACAAAGAGTTATATAATGAACAATTCACGTAATAGACAGACAATTGTGAAATTGAATAAAAGTAATTGTGAACTGACATTCAACAATGCAGTCATTACTTACCGGCCTTGACTTTACGTGAATAAACATAAACATTTGTAATACAATAATGTGCATTCAAACAAATATTACCTGCAAGTCCAGTTCTTTCTGCAGTTCCAAATATTTCTTTCGTTCCTCCTCGAGGATCTTGCTCGCTTCACTATCATTTTTAGACTTATCAGACGTTATGCTTTTGACGCTACGTTTCTCCTGAAAAGTGATGGTTGCTATCTAAATCGTACTATTTTTAAAATCACACATGCGGTTATCTATTTATATCGAAGACGAGTTATTTATATTCTCGGCGCCATATATTGCAGTTGGAGAGATTGGTGAAATGTTTCTGTGACCACGTGTTTGAAAACAATACGTGTTACATTATCTTTTGAAATACAGAGACACTTATTCATCACCTGTATATCTTATATCATCAAAACAAACATGAGTGTTTCAAGAATCATGCGATTACACGTCATTATTTTCGGATTATTAGACAAAGTAAAACAGGGAAAATATGAAGACATGAATACGACATTTTGAAGCCTATAATGTGAAATTATTAAATCGTAAGAAATTAATATAAACTAAGGTGTTTTTAAAATTATTGAAATTAAACGGTCAGGTAAGTGTCTTCGTCATAGTAATATGATAGCAGAGAATGGTGTTCAAGTATACCTACTTAAAGGCAATAAGGAAAACATAACCAAGTGAATTAATAACTGAATAATGCAAATTTTATGTTCACCATAAAGAAATGATCATAATGTTGTAAGTAATTGCTTTGTTTACATACTGTCAACTTAACACGAGAAAAAAATATTCAGAATCAGAATTAAAGCACAAAATTTATATTAAAAAAATAAACAAAAAATATAACTGTTCTTACCTCTTCATCAGATTGCAGTTCCGTTACCTTCATCCTAGTATCTTTGGTAATGTCTTGACCTGTGCAAAAAAAAACAACACGAGTTTAGTCGACGCACAAATAAACACAGGCCGGCGATATATTTACACCGGTATAAATAACTCACAGGATTTGATCCAAAATGTATGTTTTTGTTGATTTTTTGCTGTTGAATTGCCCATTTATTGGACTTGGTGTGCATAACGGTTGCACGTTCGTGGTTAAATAATAACTGAGTTTATATGACGCGAGCGACAAGCTCGGCATACTAATGCCTACTAAGCGTTACAATAGCTAGTGACTCATCAGTGCAAGGTGTCTTATCTACTGTATTTTCTATTATTGTTATTCGTACTGTGATTTCGATAGTAAACACTGATGACCATGAGAGGTTTCCCTTTCCGGCCGTGGTCATTATAAAATCGTATTTGGGTTAATGTTTTATTAGTATAAGAGTTGGCCTACTTGTAGAAAATAGTGAGTATTATCGTACATTTTATATATAATCTTGGATTTATATTTTTATCTTTTAGACTAGACTCTTTATCTCAGATAGAGTAAGATACACAAGCTACACATGTACCTACATATTAGGTCATATGAAAGGTGATTGTATGACAGTGAATGACTTTTTTCTTTGAATAGAATTGAGAAATTTATGTTTAACTAGAGGCCTCCCGCGCCTTCGTCCGCGTGGAAACCCCTCCCGTGTACATCCCGATCCTCCGGGAACTCCGGGATAAACAGTAGCCTATGTGTTATTCTGGGTCTTCAGCTACCTATATACCATATCATAGTAATAGTATCAGTAGTATTTGCGTGAAAGAGAAACAAACATCCATACATACATACTCGCCAAACTTTCGCATTTATAATATTAGTAGGATATAACAACGGTAAAATGTAGACATTACGTGTTAAACAAATGAGTAATTACCCAAAGCGTGTTTCAGTTGATTATTTTCCTCAACTAATGTGATCATGGTGTTTTTGGCGATGGCGAGGTCTTCCTTCATCAGAGCATTGGTGGTTGTTAGGCTCTCAACTTTGGCTTGTAGGTTGGCTACAGTAGCGCTAAAATATAATAGTGCGTTAATAAAAGTTTCCTCAAGTTCCGCAATTCAATTTTTAAAAGGTTTATTATTTATTAAAGAAAAATCGTAATTATTTTTTTTTTCCTTAATGTACCTACATTAAGACACTATAAGAGGAGCTGGTGGCTTAGGTAACAACAGCCACGACTGTCTTTTTCATTAAAGGAAATAACAAAAAGCAATTAATTTTCATCAAACCAGATTTTGGAAGCATTTTCAATTTAAAGGTATGTAAACACTTGGTATCTGCTTTAGTTTTGGGATTTAAGTTTACTGAACGAAAAAATATGACATCTGATATTTTTAAGCGCTAATTTATTATTCCTTTATACTCCCACCCACAGGTATTTTCATTGTTCATTCATAATAGCAATTTGTTTTTAAATCATCACTTCGGTCGGTCATTGAACGGGAAAAAACTACCTTATTTGAGCGTGATTTTATACATAATAAAATGTAAAACACGATTTAATTGAAACTATACTATATAATAAATAATTTAAATTATAATTGTTATTTTATTATATAATTATGTACCTTGAACAAAGTAGTCTTAACTTTCATGCAAGGAATTAAACCCATTCAAGCCGCTTTAAAAATAAACTATAATTGTTTTAGCAGTTTTAGGCTACGATAAGTAATTATTTAACTAGGTATAATTGTTTATTTTAATTATACCGCTTTTTATCAAGCCGGTATATCTATTTCTCAAATGACATTATTATACGGAACAACGCTCAATAGAAAACAATTCACAGTCAGCTGCAGAACTGACTAATTAACGTGTGAATTTTCTAACAATGAATTGGAAACTTACTTGAGATGTCGGTTGAGTTCTTCAATGTAATTCTTTTGGTCGAGCATTGTGTTGATGTGACGTTGCTTAGGTTCAGCATCGCCGTTGTTTCCATTGCCGGCTAGATCGTTGGAAGAATTGCTGCCACGTAAGTAAAGCGAGAAATCTATCACGCCTTGCTGACTATCCAAGTCCTCCTCCTGTGTACAAGATTTAAAAATAATACAACAATTTCATATCTTTAAAGGCTTTGTGCATTCAGTCTTATTTAAAGATTTTTCGTGTTGTTTAGACTGTTTTCCGGGACCAAAATGTCGACATGTTTAACGAAAGCAGCCTTACTATAATAACATCAGAAATAGTCCTGCTTAAACAAAGTTCTGTTATTTTGAGCATAAACAGTCAAATGCCAAAGACCTTCAGTATATTTACCTTCACACACAAGTTACAATCAACGACGTTAAGGCCGACGAGTAGACCGGTGATGATAACAGCCTCCTCGTTTAACATCAGAGCGTGAGGTTCGAAGTACTCCTCAAGAGTGTCTTCGCGATGTTCTAAAAGTATACGTAGATAATCGGCAAGACGTTTCTGCATTAAGGCCAGTCTCAACCAGGCTCGAGCTCGTCCCATAGCGGTCCTACAAAGATGTCGAAAATTAAACTATCGTGTAACAATTCTAACGCAAAAAAAAGATCAAGTGACAGTTTTAGAGCCGAAAGATCCTAACAAATATTCAGTAATGACTTAAGTATGTTGTAAAAAAATGTGGTATGAAGATGTTGAAGATGAATTTAATCAACACTACTTATCAATAATATAACTCATCGGCTACGTGTAAGTATATTCTTACTTGACTGTTGGAAGATCTCTGACACTCGCTGTGATATCAGCTGCCTCTGGTGAATATTTCTCAACCATTTGCAGAATATCCCACAGCTCTTTCTTCGGGCCAAGTAATCCCTACGAATTTAAAAACATGTAGAATATTCAAATCAAAATAAAAGGGTTTACGGTTCTTTATAATTATCCTATTATGATTCTCTAATATTATGAGGTCAATTAGTTAACGAACCGATTTATTTGTTTCATAATATCATAATTTATTATGCTCATCTAGTAACTTGTGGTCATTTTCTAACATAATTACGGAATAGCTAATTTGCAAATTGGTTATATCAGTGAGTCATAAACAGCCGCTGCGTATTAAGGGAAAACCATTTATGAATTAGACATTTTCTAATACAAACAAATAATGAATGAACGCGTAAAAGTACAGATAAAATGTGTAGCGAATTACCTTTTTCGGCTTGAGTCCATGACGCATAACATGCTCGAGGACAATAAAGAAGTGATGTAATGGCAAGTGATCACTGTCAAGCATTCTTCCATAGCGCAGCGATTGTTCGATCAGCTCTTTCACAATTAACTTCGAGATGTTGACGAGATTACTGCGTTCGATCACTACGGGATCCCTGGCTACAAAATTAATAACAATCTAACAATGACTTTTGTTTACAAATGACACAAATAATTTAACTAATATTTATATCTATGAAGTTACCCATCAAAGTATTCATCGGGTCATCGGGCGATGTAATTACGCCTTGCCCAGATGGACGATGGAATGAATCTTGCATTTCCATATCATGCAATTCCTTTAGACAAAGCCACTCGCCGTCGACGGAGACGCGGAAATTACACAGGTAGATGGTGTCCTGTGCGCCGGCCATGTCGGCGTCTGGGTTGCCGTCACCCTGATGTTGTAAGGCAGATGGAATGCCTAATTCAGGCAAGGGATCAACCCCATGGACCGCGGCAAGAGAACGCATAATAAAGCAGCAAATAAACTATCAAGCGAAACAATCAACACTGTCACGTGAATTTTGATCACCCCCTTATATTCATTTCACACGATGCGCAATTTTGAAGGTCAAATTAGATGGTGTTTATCAGGTCACTGGTTTTGTCGCGATATACTGGGTGTATTAGCGTAATCGTAGGTAAAACTTCCAAAGAGCAACCTTTACGTGAGGAAACGAACGCGAAAGATTGTACGCGAAAATGGTTTTTCCAGCAGGTTCAGAATAAATATTGATTTCCCGGCAAATGCCACTTGCGACCTACGACAGCCGTAAAATCAATACTCGGTACGAGTAGCACCATCTATCCAACCGGTTGGGAAATTAAAAACGAGGGTAACATGCTATGGTTTTGGTAAAACCATGGAGTGTAGAAAGATGTAGTTGAATGCATGTATAATAAGTACGTACAATAATTAGTTAGCGGCTTCGTTAATTTAGGTATAAAATTAAATTCAGACTGAACTAATTAATAAACTACATCTAAATATATAGATATCCTGTAATAAATTCAACCTGCTAGATTGCCTTTATGGCACGGCAGGTAGTGTATTCAACTGCTGATCATGAGGTCCCAGATTCGATTCCCAGGTCAGGCAAAGTAGTATTGGACTTTTCTAATTTATTTCGGAATATTTCGCTTTTGAGTTTGGTAAGATGCCTGATTTAGCTATAGGCCTAGCACCTTTACAAGACTAACATTGCTTATGGCTAAACATACACCTTCTCCTACATGAATTGAAGTGAAGAATAGCAATTAATAACGAAGCTTTTGGTGACGTTGCTTGAATTAAATGCTTCTGACATTTTTAATTTTATTAATTATACACAACTGTACGAGTATCATGCACAATCTTCATGTACCTTACTTTTGAGACACAAGTAGTATAGAGTGTATAGAGTGAGTACAGATTGATGGCTTGTAGTCTTGATTATCTAATAAGGTGAAATAATGACTGTTATTTTAATTCATTTGATGTTCATTTACTTATCAGATATGTTGCCCAAAACTTGTCCACAAGCCACAAAATTGGGTTATTATATTCAGTTACATGTCTCTTTTACTGATATAGAATTATAGATCTTTTAGAAAAATCCTTAGTGTTAAACAGAAATGGTTTGTGGTCAGAATAGAATGTACGGGAGCAAAAGACATATGAAACAAAAATTATACATTTTACATTCAAAATTGACACAGGTGGTTAACAGACTGTCAAAATTGAATAAATTGATAATTACATGAAATGTTATTGACACAATAGATTCTAAAACCTGGTGTGATGACAGATTTATAATAAATATTTTTTTCAAGATTATATCGCAAAATTACTTTGGTGAATATTAATTTTATTTCACATTAACATTTATACTAGTTTTAATGTTTTGTTACTACAATTCCCTAGAATAGTAAGTAGCCTTGGCTAACTACAAATAATGTCACCATATGAAAACATTTTTCTTTTTTTTTTAAAGACAACTCCCGCACTAAGAATTGCTCTTGTGTTGCGGGGACTTTTACAAACATACAAACAACGGACACAAAGCACAACCAGACCCGAAGCAATTATTGTGGATCGCACAAATAATTGACTGTGTGGGAATCGAACCCACGACCTCCCGTTGCAGTGGTATCGGCGTGGCGACCTAAACCACTGCGCCACGGAGGCAGTCAAAATTTTATAGCAGTAACTTAGTATTTCTGAGACTAAATAGTCAATCATTACTGATAAGCACCCAAAAAATTATATGAACAATGCAATACACTGTACAGATTAGCAACAGTTATCAGGCAATACATAAACAAGGAAATGTATCACAAAAATAAAACAACACTCTTTTGACCGCCGCTAATTACACGATTTTTTTGTGCGTTTACTTTTCTTATTTCAGATGTTATTATTTTCAGAATAAAAAGTAAGTATAACTCATAAATAATATAAATAAACCACAGTAACTATACATGACGGAATTTGTCTGCTTAATGATAAAAACAATACCAAAGATAAAACTTTAAAGAATAGTATTGGCGAATTAGAACAATACTGTTTAACATAAGTAAACAGTATCACATTATTCACCAAATATGCAATTATATACACCAGAGCGTAAAAACAACTGATATCAATGTAGCGGTCACGCGATATCTTTACCAAAATACAAACACGTAATCTTGTCAAATACACGTAATTTTGATTGCACAGTTTACGTTTACATTGTTATAACAATGGGTCAACTTTTTTAACAGGTTAATATTACGCAGAAAAAGGGATGAGGTGAATGATTATTATAGTACTTACTCGTTGAGCTGTAGTAGTAAGATTTGTAAGGTCTGGATAACAATAGTTCCGGCCATTTGTCTTCTCTTGATGATGAAACGGATGGAGATCTTTCAAATAAATGTGATTTCACTGATGATGTTGAGGTTGCTGGCGACACTTGAACATCTCTCTCCCTCGAGGAAGCCATAATTATATCAACAATATAACACTTCCCTAAACATTTCGAGCAAAATATAACAAAAAGTAAACGCGTCAATCTTATGTCAATTATGTCATTGACTAATCGACAAATAAATTGTCAAAAATATGTAATCAATCGCATTTACAGAGGATGTAATAAACTTTGAATGTAAGTGATAACCATTTTAAAATTAATTCTAATAATAATATCAATGTTAAAACTAACATTCAATAACGAATGGTAACAAGTCCAAACTCTGCTTATCGCATGATTGCATGCTGGCTCCATCTTTGTTTTATATTTCGTCAGCCAAGAATCGTACGAACTTTTCAATTCTCTCGTAAGATGGCGTTGATAGATCAAAAATGAAGAAGTTTTATTCCAAGTAACAGAATTTTGGAACTAAGTTTAAGAAAACAAATCTTCGAATTACATTATATGTTTCCAAAACTTTGAAAAGAAAACCGTTTGAACTTCAACCAGTTTTTTGTTACAGCCTTTGCATTTCATAGATAACAGATAGATTCTATCTGTTAACTGCTCGGCAGGAATCTACGAGTTGATAAGCAAGAGTTTCATACGTCGTAACTTTAAAATATATGATATTTAATTCCATGTTTTAAGACAGAAGTTACTGGTCGGTAAACGATTTGTAGGTTAAGCAATCCTTGGCGCGGTCATTCCAAAGATTGGTGACCGCTTTATAATATTTGAACAGACTGAGCGTTTGTGCTGCACAGAGCACCTTAAAATAAATCCTAAGTTTTGTAATCTACCCTACCTACTAACCTTTTCCTATACATACCTATTTGGTTTTGTGTAGTGTCATCTTGACGAGAATTTGACATCACCTTTCACAGACTTACAGCAGCTTTTCTACGATTTGTGAAATTATTGTATTTGTATTGTATAGTTAGATTAGATTAGATTAATAATATTACAGATTATTATCGAATGCTAGATTATTTGAGCTACCTTTTAAAGAAATGAACTTTTTGTATGATCAAACTTTGGAACCCTTGAGGATATTAATGGTAAATCCTCTGGTACCGGCTTCTCAATTAACCATTATCAAAATGTTATCGGGAGCAGTGTTTGGAATGAAACAACTAATTCACATGACACTTTTAGTATATTCCAATGAGATTCCTTCTGCACAAGAATTTATACAAGAAGTGATAGGTTGTAACCTTGCATGTCTACATACTATTGTCGCTACATCAGATTTACCGAGGTAACTACACTATGCCGTCATATGTTAAAGTACTCATGCCTACATATACCTAGTATCCAAGCGCAACAAAATATATTATTCAAGTTATTAATTTTATTTCAGTATTTCAGACGCCGATATATTTTGTTTCATGAGTAATTTTGCTAATCCAAATGTCCTGGACTTCGATAATTTAGATACCGATGATCACTTTGATAGCTTCTATTTGATTATAAAAATAGCCTACAGCCTAGGAAAGTCAGCGGCTATAGAAGAATTGGATGCTAAGCGGAAAGATAAGAAGCCGATAATCATCACAGACGGTTTAATTGTTCTTGATATACTGAACACAATAGGATGTGACATTAAACCATCTGGTTATTACTGTCCGTCACCTATACCGGCTTTAGCAAAGACTCTGTTAAGTGAACACCTTAAGGTAACTATCTATTTACCAGTTCTACCAGGTTCTTTTGTTTCCTCCTGCAGCCTTAAACCTCAAACGAAGGTTGAACGTTTGTGCTGGATTCTCGATTTTAGAGCAGTAGATAGGAATGAAACCGTTCATATGAACGTATTAATAATCTTTTTAAAATAAGTATAACATGTATCCCAACTTTCTTTCACTGCAATAGTATCTATTACACTTTTCGCCTAAAGTCGGCGTCGTTGCTAAATGCAAGGTTTTGTAATTTATGTTTCAGGTCCAATGTAACGACATAAATCATGTTTATGTTTGGGGAGCCAACGATTTGGATTTCCACGTTGAAATTGAAAAACCTTTAGTTAAATATGATGAGATACTTACTCAAACACATTGTGACTGGGAAATGGTTAGTGTGAAGCTTTTGGACCCCTTGAAGATGGACAATACGCAGTTCAATGCTTCTTGGATGAGAAGAGAATTTATTGAAAAGGTACTTAACATGTATATTATCTGAAATCGTGAATTCCTACCTATTATGTTTGCATTTAACTGAATTCTTTTAACCCGTGCTTAGCTAGCATGCAAGGTTTAAGAGGAACCCCTGCATCTTACACAAGATCTACGTATTTTGTGAAGACTTCGTTCCCTCCTCTTCAGCAGAATTAAGATATTACAAAATTTTCACTTCATAAATGTAGCTGTTTCTGTTTCGGAAGGCACGTTAAATTGTGGGTCCCGGCTGTCAATTTCAAAGATCTCTGACAGTCGTTAACAGTAGTCAGAAGCTTGGAAGTCTGACAACCAGTCTTACCGTACGGCGTTATAACCCAGATTGGCAGTCGCTTCATGTAAAACACTGATATTCAGCTGCATCCGGTGAGACTGGAAGCCGACTCTTACATAGTTTGGAAGATCATGAAGGGACCGGGCACGTGTAAATTGGTACCAGGAGCAATCTTTCTATGCATATTTTTCTAATTGCTGTTAATAATGGTATTATCTTTAAGCTAACACAAGTATCGACGAAAAATCCTTATGGATGTATTTATAAAGCTTGGGAGATGTGTAGAAATATGATTAATGTGTGGAAACCACGAGCAGCTCCTGATAAAACACATTGTATTAGCATGGGTGTGATCAGTGATGGATCTTTAAGAACTATAAAAGGTAAATTACTTTTTAATATTTGCTCCTAGACCTAGCACATAAATATAACTATCAAATTAATAAATATCTTCAAATATGTCTATTGGTTAGCGTATGACAATCTGAACTTGAACGTACCTACTGCGAAAAGTCTGCCGTAGCTCGAAGTGTATTTAAAAACGTATAGTAGTTTCTACAAATTAATTTAGCACAAAATAAAATAAATCAATGAGCTTTGAATAAAGATTAATTTAAAATACTCTTACTTTTTTAGGGCTACCCTACTTTTTCCCCATGGTGTCACAAGGGGACAAGTGGGAAATAAACGAAAGGTATGAAGAATTACCTCACGTGAGACAAGAAATTAAGAGATTTAATCAAATTGTAAAAAGCAATCATAAAAAGGTTTGACATTAAACTACTCCTTTTGGAAAACACTTTTCATTATCAATTCCCTATAAAAGAGAAGCCTTCGACTTTGTGCGTTATTAAGCACGAGGTCTTTTAAGTTTGTCTCTTTTTTCTTATCAGAATATAAGAACTTAAACGTATACCTAGTTGTTAAAATAATTGTTATTTTATATAATTTCAGCTTGTTAAATATTGCAAAAAGTTTCTGGAGGAGAACGTTATTAATCAAGCCTTTGTGCCCGCAGACGACGAAACTGACTCTATTTATTCTAGCACAGAGCAAAGCAGCCAGGGTATTGTTTAAAGTTTATATGTTTCATTTATATTGTTACATTTGAATTCATTGTTAATAAATTGATTTTAGAATAACCTTAAGTATACACTTTTTGTTTAGTTTTGAGTGTTACAGACATTTTCATTTGATTATAGCTTTAAAAGCTTGTGAATTTTTAGTTATAACGTACATTAGCATAAATCTATAAGCTTATTTAACTACATATTTAGCGCGCGAAGCTGCTGATCATACAAACTTAATTAGCCTGTTCTTAGAGCATTTGAAATTGTCACTTATTCACACCAACGGCACAACGAGCTAAGGGGAAAAACAAATAAAAGCGCATTTACTGAGCGATTAATATTCGACGGACTACGGTCTCGGCTCCCTGACCGCATCGTTTGTTTAACCTCTTCTGTCAATTTGATTTCCGACCTCGGGGGTATGTAATTTCCATTACGGGGGCCAGACGCTTTGTTTATCTACGGGCAGTCCAATAAGCCTGGCGAGAATCTCTGTTTCATCTAAGGAAATCTTTATGTATATGTGGCTCCATTTTACGAGAACTTGGTAATGATGAATGTATTTTTAAGAATATTATAAACTTAAACGAAATCCTTTTGAGAGTTAAGAGTTTCTTAAGAACTCACAATCGAGATTTTATTATGGTATTACTTGTTCGAAGTTTTTATTATGCTTGCTTGAGGAAGTTTCGCTGTCATCTTATTCTAGTTAAATTACTAAGTTGATGTCGCAGGAATATTATTATGTGGAAAAATATTTTATAAGAAAAAAATAATATAACTAGTGTAGAATAGGAAATAATGAGTTGTTTTTTTGTCTGCAAATTTTTGTAACTTATTCTTGCAGTTCAATAAATTAATTAATATATGATTTAAAAAAACAATGTTAGGTGTGTAGGTATTCAGGTGAATAAGTATCTAAATGTTTTATTTCATGACAAAACTTTCTGAATAATTAGAATAGGCATCAGTTAAGAGTCTATCCGCAATGATCCTATTACTGAAATTCTTATTTTTATTTGTATAATTATATGTGGTACAAGTAGTAGCCGCGAGCTAGGAGCTATTCAAAGAGGGTGGCTATTTCCCAGCGCGTCGGGAATTCGAATCAAACTCGTCTCATTAGCCAGTAAAGGAAAACTTGGATTAGTTGACCAACTTCCAGCAGTAGATTGCGCGGGTGCGTTCGGCATGCGGACAGCCTGTGTGCTGCAAGTTTCCCCCTTAAAATTATAATTAAGTAAGAGTTCTTCTTACGATTACACTATTACTATCTCTGATTTACACGAAGGTTTTTACCTTATTTATGTTTGGAAATGTGTTGCAAATAGTGGTTAGAGTAGTAGAAATAACGTCCGTGAAAACCATGAAAAGGATATTTACGGCAGCATTTATCTAGCGGGGTTGGCCACCACCTTCAAGAGATATACGATTTCCGCAGGCAATGATTCGAAAACAACAATTTAGATTAAAATATTTATCCGCTTCTGTGTATCGAAATGTATTCTTATCGCCATGACTTTTATTGCTAAATCTTATTGAAGAAAGACTTAAAGGTTTTAGAGTCTTTAGAGAATTTCACAATAATGATTACAAAAAGTTCAGGAGGTATACCTATGATTAACATTTAAATAAAATTAAACCCTTACTTTATTACCAAGAAGATAAATGATCTTGGGTAAAACAAACCAGTATTTTGTATAAAAAATGTAAAGAAACTCCGAAGTCACAAACGTAATCTAATAAGAACTTTGTGACAGCGCTCCTACTTAGGCTACTTAAGTCGATTGCGTAACCTATCTCCAAAATCAAAAGTAAGCAAAATAAATATCCGAAAGTTTGTTGGTTGTTTTGTTTACCCTTTCGAGTCGTAGAAGGACTTAGTGTCACATTAACACGGGCGAGGCGAGGCCGCGCGATTTTTCTACCGTGGCAGTGGTGTCGCGTCGCTCCCGGAGACATTCGTTATCTGTTCCAGCTTGCTTCTTGGATTTATTGACTTTTTTCCCTGCCTTAATTTCTAGAGATTCGGTCGAATGGCCCACGCCGGCACCGGAACATTAACGTTACCCTAGGGAAATATCTTTTGTGTTGTGTAGTATTTTTAAAACGTCTTTAATGTTTCTAAGCTTTGTCTTTGTGGTTCTCTCTAATCTAATTAGACGGTACAAGCGATTAACTTTGTTTTATAAATAAAAACCTAAACCGTTCATGACGAGAATACCGTGAAATTAATTAATAAACAAATCCTCTCCATTTTGGCAACTACAAATGATTAGAATACACACACATATAAAATTACTTGTGTAAAATGAAATGTTATCTTTATATAAAAGTATAAGATATCATATAACATAATATATGTATGTTATTAGCCAGCTAAATCGGTGTTATTTTATTATAAATTTCATCCATTGCCCATTCATCATGCTGATAATAAGCAGAATAATACATTGGAAAAACTTGTTAATCGTCTGTTTCTGCCATATCTGTGCCAAAATCTTTAACATTGTCTAATAAATATTCTATAATTTTGACTTTAAATTCGCAAAGTCAAGTCTATTGTAAATTCGTTTGTTACGGGAAGTACATACATTGGATGGACATATGACTAATAAGTGAGTCAGTAAAATTCCATTTGTCATTTAGTTAGAATTATATTCTGTGTGCCTGTTTCCGTAAAATAAGTTTTGGAAAGTCAATTAAATAATTAAGTGCTATTTACAGAATCACAAAATATGTCAACTGCATTAGACTGCTTCTAAGCAAGTGCCACTTTATATAAGTCATTCGTCGTTTGTGATAAGTTGGAATGTAGCATCAAAACTATGGCAAAAGAATTATTCATGAAGGTTTAATGGTGTAATAACGTTCTAATCCTATAACATAAAGTGGGTTCCTGGGCCTGGGCGGCGGGTCGAAAAATTTGTTTAAAAATTCAATACCGTCTATAAGAAACTCGTTGTGAGAACGCAACGGCCTGCGAACATTCCCATTTTCCTTTAATAACATGGGAGAAATTGCTCGATTAGTGCGAAAGGGAATACCTACCGGTGCTTTCGATTGCGATACGTAGACCGGGACGGAACTTTAGATAAATCGATAATTTAATACGGGAAGTGAATCATAAACTCTGTAAGGAAAGATCAATGTGTAAGATTATTGCAGTCTCATTTTAACGTGCCATAAAACTTGGTAAATGGAAAGGCTCAGAAATTCGATGAATTAAAAATTCTGGAAAAAACGTAGCATCCTTGGGAGTTTGAGCGGTGCGAGTATTGGAGATCTCTTTAATAATTTAAGTCCATCAGTGTGACACAACCTTTTAATGTTTTATATCTACAAAGGAATATAACTTAAGTATTTACGTATAAATTAATTATTTTTACATTACCGATTGATTTATAGGTTGGTGGTGTAGCTAAATACCTTGTCACAAAACATTTCATCAGGATAAAAATAAAATAAAACATCAAAGCAGAAGCTTTTTCTAAAACTTTAAGATCATATTAATTTTAGAATAGCGCGCCATAGAAATAAATAAGTTCACGAAATTTTATTAGTTCGTTAAAAAGAAGATAAATTGCAAGCTCTCACCGCTACACTAATTACAGGTTGTAATGATTAATTTGTTGAGTTGCTTATTACTTTTTAATGGAAAGGCGGTTGAACAGACATTTCTATTTTTGCAAGAGGTGCAAAAATATTCACATATTGTGCACAGTGATCGTTCTTTTGAAATTTCTGGGACGTCTGTCTACTTTGCCGAAGAGACGGAGGATGCTTTTTAAAAATTCTTTGAATTCGAAGACGCCGCATACTAAAGCGAAATCCTATCTTAAGAAAAAAGTGGGGGAGTTTGCCGGATTAAAAGCATTCAATTTAAATATCCCAGACCTTTGTCCAGTGAGTTTCCGTAGGCAACCGGCCGTGAAATTTCATTTAATCGCCGGAGAGAAGTGCGTCTCGGCTAATGCAGATTGCGAGGCTCGCCCTCGGGGCCCGGTTAATTTATAGCCCAACAAATTTTTATTCTTTCTTGAACTGCTCAATCGTCCATTTTTTTCTTAAGTTAATCAACTGGACTCCTAAGATTAGTCGTTTTTACCAAAGCTGCTAAAGGGTAAAGTAGAATAATATACCTTTTTTAAACCGTTGAGTGTCATTGTTATTTAAATTATTATAATCTTTAAATCTGCTTAAGTAACTACAGGGATTTATTCGTTTGTCGACGTATATCTTACTGCGTTTAGTTTGTGAAATATCGACAAGCAAGTTATTGAATACACTTTTAATATATCTGTGTATGAACAAGAAATGTGCGATATGTTTTCTTAGTATCTAACAATAAAAAAACACGAGTTTGCGGGTTTTCCCCGCGGACTTAGTGACCTTTTCTTGTTGACATCTTTATCGAACGATTTTCAAGATGTGAAGGCGTGGAAAAGTTAAATAAATCCAAAGAGAACATTAGATAAGGGAATGGCTTTTGTAATGTCTTCGGGACGCCGTAAATGCAACCGATGTGCCATAGATATCTGTCGGGAACATATGTTTGAACTCAAACTTTGTTTCGTTGTAAATGTAGAGTTGTTTAAATTTTAGCTATAAACTTGCTGTGTGTAATATTATATTATCGGTGTTACTTTATAACTGTGTTAACTTTAATGGCTGTCAAGTAACCGAAACGTCTTTGAAATGCTTATTTTGTATGTAATTATTTGTCTAGTTAAACCAACTATAAAATCGTAAAACATTAACTAAGCTACACAGTAAAGAGTTTACTTAAAGATTAATTAGAATTCTCACGTACCTCAGTTAAGAAATCTTCTTACATATATTTAATTAAGTAGTAATTAATAATTTGCTTTCGATAAAACAAAATCTTTAATTCCCCATAATTTGGTGCTACAAGAAAATTGGAAAATGTTAAACGTTTTAATTATAATGTACTTCGTACCTATACGTTACATATTTTGAGTATCACCACTTTTCCAAGATCGGTGTTCTCATTATCGTAACCCTTTGAACACGCAAATGTATAAAGTTTCTAAATATCCCTCCGAACAAAAGTAGCACCGTTATATTGTGCAGCCGAGCGTTGTTTACGAATAACGTTTAGTTCTATTCTTGCTGGTTTAGGTATTACAGCGTAATTTAATGTAATCATTGAAAAATATTAGTGTTTTTCATTTCATACTTATTTTAGCTAAATTGTAAAATATGTTTTAAAAGCAGATATAAACAATCTCAACGAATTTCAAAGTAATATATTTCACTGTGGAACTCTATAAAATGGTTGTAGCCACGTACACCTAGACGTCTGGTTGCTACGTGGTCTTTGTACCCGTACAACTCATACTGCAAGCGCGTGGTTGCGGCGGCAATCGTTCTCTACTGGGACTTATACAGATAATAACTTTTATTTACTTCATAAAGTAATGGCCTGAAAATATCAGAACGGAACTATTTTAAATCATAAACAAAACGTTTATTCAATTAAGCTTTCACCTCAGTGCATAAATTTTTACCAATTTCCTTCGTGGGATTATTATATCGAAATATTTAAACTGGTGTGTGCACCGCGCGTGACGTCATCGGATGACTGCAATGGACTCTAGAGTACAATGATGGAGCTATAAAACAACAGTGCCGGACATGCATCGCAGATAAATCAGACCATTTGTATCTACACGCGTGACAAGAGGCGAGCCTCGGCGATTCGATGTTTTCATTGTGTTCATGTGAGCTAGTATTTTATTGTGGACGTGCACTTTGTGTGTGTGTAATATGTGAGGTACGTACGCAGTTTTGAATTGCAATTTTTGATAGCGGTGTCTATTGTTTTGCCAATTGTTTAATCCGCGGCGATAAACTAGATTTTATACGTTTCAGTCGATCGATTAATCCATTGCAATATTTATTAAACAATATTCTATTTGACCTAGATGTTCTGAGATCTGAAAAGGACATGGGTTTATCTAAAGATATTTTTTCCATTCGCCGGAAGAAAGCTTTACCTTAAGATATAAAAGATCAAAACATAAAAATATTATATGAGAAATGAGGATAAAGAATAATGCGAATTCTGAGAAAAAATGAAATTTATGGACATTGAAGCTTATGTATTTAAGAAGATATAAATAGTAGACACGGTAGCAGCATGGTGTAGATTCAAGTAAAGTTATGAGGATATCCATACCAGTTTTGTAGATATTTGATTATGAAATCCAAAAATTTTGGTTTCGTTTGTGACAAATAAATGAAAAGTCAATATTGTACATAAACTGAAAACCAAATTGCAAATTGCCAGAGTAGATACAATTCATAAATATTTAGAATAAGCAATTTGTAGTATTCATATTTGTAAAATATACCTATGTTATGCTACTTAAGCGAACGTACTTCAAAAAATCTTATATTGCTTTCGTTAAGTTATTTAAAGTTATTTAAAGTTAGTTCAGCCATTTAGTGAATACGCGGTAAAATATCTACGTCTCTATGTACGGCTGAAATTACCTTCCTTTTGGCTTCTATATAGACTAGAGATAAAATTTAATATACGAATAAAGTCCTTCAGAAAGACGGACAGTTCTCTTATTGGATAGGATAATGTTAGAAAGGACAATAGAATATATAGATTAAAACCACCTGCGGGGTGCCTCGACGTTAAATGTACCTACTCTCAATATTAAGGCCTCTACAACAATCCATTTACTTGCCACTTTAAGTTGTCATATTAAACGTTATGTACACAAATACCTACACCCCATACGAAGTGTTACCACAATGATGCTTTTCTTAATTAATGCATTAATTGTACAGTTAATTACACTTTGGTTTTTTCATATGTGGTAAAACAAAAGATTTTTATCAGCTTTTATTTTGGATAAATGACTACCATCATATGGAATTATATCAGATTGTGTTGCTCAACTGTATATTAAGAACTATTTATCACATTACGTTTAAATCTTAACTGTTAATTGTACTATCCATTAGTAAAACGTTCTTCATATTAATTTGAAATCAAAATGGCGATTGATTTAACAACGATGTGTGTGGAAGTCGTGTTGTAGAACCGACTGTTATTTATGCTCTATGTTCGTCAACGTCAGAGAATTGACGCGGCTCAAACAGCCCGTGTTATTATTCACTGATGATACGATTCGCCCCGTTTATCAATAGATACCTGGCTTTGTGTCGGAGTAGTATTGCAATTAGTTCAGTCATATAATGCGCACGTGCATGACAGATGAATCGTATGACTGGTCTAGTTATTTGAATGTTCCGAATCTCCAAACCATTGTTCTACTAGTCGATAAATGACCCATTAAGTTACGTGGTTTGTTAACGACCTCTGATCGTTTTGGAGTTTTAGGCGTAGTATTCCTATAGCAATTATTATTATTCATATCATCTCTAAAGATCTAAAGTAACTTTCTATGAAGTCGAATTGAGATGAACGTAATATAAATAAATATAGTTACAATCTATACTAATATAATAAAGCTGAAGAGTTTGTTTGTTTGTTTGATTGTTTGTTTGTTTGTTTGTTTGTTTGTTTGTTTGTTTGAACGCGCTAATCTCAGGAACTACTGGTCCGATTTGAAAAGTTATTTCAGTGTTAGATAGCCCATTTATCGAGGAAGGCTATAGGCTATATAACATCACGCTACGGTCATTAGAAGCGGAGTAGCAACGAAAAATGTTACAAAAACGGGGAAAATTTTGACCCATTCTCTTAGGTGACGCAAGCGAAGTTGCGCGGGTCAGCTAGTAAAATATATTCTTACTATGTTTAATATGTTATAAACTTTTTAACGTTCTGAGTAATAAAAAGCTCATTCGATATAGCAAAGTCAGCACAGATTTATTCGTTAAATGAAAACTACATTTTTATTCGTACAAAAATAAAAGTTTTGAGTAGCAAGATACGACGTAAACGCAGAGGGTAGATTTCCACATCAGATACGGCGTGTGTAGTCGTAGATATCTCGTATGCATTTCATTCGGTGCTAGTTTCAGATTATGTTTTCTGGCTTGCCGCTAACAACCTGTTTCAGAATATTTCGTGTCGAGTTCAGAACAAGCTTCATAGAAACTTTTCATGCGTCGTTTGCTTTAGTTAATACATAGCAGTACTGACTACAGTTCTGTTACATTTAAATATAGTAGTGCATTACATGAACTCAAAATATTAATAACTGAATTTGAGATTCGTATTCTATTATAACTTCTATACTAATTAAGTCAATGCTATTATTGAGCATTGATAGTAAATATCCAAAATGGTGTCGCTCATACCTGGATAAATGCCTGACATAGAAGTAGCCAGCGAAATATGAGCTCCGGATGTCAATGAAGGCTGCCTTTCCGGGCTAGGTTTATTGAAATGGTTTCAAAGTGGAGGGCTATGGGAGAGGTCTAGTTAAATTGGTGGCTTTGCGATGGACCGGTAGCAATTCGTCTCGTCAGTCTAGGTACAGCTTATCGAGCAGTCCGCACTCGGGGCCTAGCACATGCTAACTGAAACTGATTTACGACATCGATGACAGTTTATTCAACAACGGTGCATATTGTTTATTAATAGCTACATAACATGGACGGCCAGACGTTGCTATGGGCGTTTGTTACAGGCGAGCTCTGCACACTACGTATACATCGCTTGTTCTAAATTTAGTTTTATCTTTATATCCCCACATCTTCAATTATCTGGGGGCACGGAAGTGCCCCCGCAAGTCGAGCAAAAAAAAAGCGGCACGGCCGTAACATCCTTTTCTCGAAGCAATTCGGGCTATTTTTGACACCCCTATAATTTCGTAGTGGATAAAACAAGAAGCCTGGATTTTCAGCAACTAATAAGTCATTGTATAAACACGGTATATTTAAAATTTCAGTCAATTTGAACCAGTAGTTTAAGAATGACAACTTGTTAAAATTTTGAATTTTGTCACTCACTGATTCACTGACTCACTGACTCACCGATCATCAAAAGTCTAAGGTACTTCTAGCAGACTTAGAAGCTTAAAATTTAGAATACAAATAGGATTTAGTGTCTTAATCGTGGGAAAAATTCAATATTTTCTAATTTCGGTCAAGTTTTCTAAATACACTAACTGCAACAATTACTTTGTAATCCCATATAAATGTATAAGATTACAAGGTTACATTTGCAGTTAATGAATTAAATTATTATTTCTGTAGAAAATAAAATAAATAGGTGTAAATATGTATCTACTATATGAGACATAACGGGAGGGGGTATAGGGTGGGTAAGGGTGTTTAGCCCATGAAACTGAACAACATTCCCATAGGAAAATATGTTGAATTATGAAAAAAATACAGCTTTCCATACAAATTGGACTTATGTTTGCTCTATTCACTCTACAAAAAGAAGTGAGATGCCATCAAAAACATTCTGTAAAAACCTCAAGTCTCGCTGTAAAAAGTTGTGAGATCTATATAATACCATCGATTAATCTATTTAGTCTCTACTTAAAGGACCTTCTGTCTTAAGTTATTACGTATGTTATTATCATGCCAATTTAAAAAAAATACCTTTAAAACAAATAGATCGACTTGGTCATCGCAAGAAAACACAAATTCGCCATTAACATTTCAGGAGCATTAACTTCTCGTCGTGCTGCGTAGTGTGATACATACTAATAATCAAATCATGCGATGGCCAGGTCGGTCTATTTGTTTTAAAGGTATTTTTTTTAAATTGGCATGATAATAACATACGTAATAACTTAAGACAGAAGGTCCTTTAAGTAGAGACTAAATAGATTAATCGACTTGGTATTATATAGATCTCACAACTTTTTACAGCGAGACTTGAGGTTTTTACAGAATGTTTTTGATGGCATCTTTTATACGAATTTATACATGAGTGTATAATTAATAGCTCTAATTACATAAAGCTATCATTTTTTTAGTATTCATTTTATAAAGCTAAGGATCGTATAAAAGTAAAGGTAAACAAAAGGTGCTTTAAAATAATAACGTGTGCGTAGTGTGTACTCACATCTGTATAAAGGAAAACGTGAGATGTTTCGAGGCAATAACGTGAAAATTAAGAAAGGGGTGACGAGTATCAGCTCCATCGACAAGATTGTTATGGCAGTAGGGGAGTATTGTGTGTGACACGATTGGAAAAGTAGCGAAATAGAAACGCAATAAGAATCACTTGTTACATCTAAACCTGTACGCGACTGTATAACAATATTTTTTGATTCAAAATATTTTTTTAACTAAAATACTTAAACTACATATTTATATTATACATGTTTATAAATTCTCGCCTAGATAATTTTGAAATATTTTATATGTCGGGACGGTAAATTCAATCTTCGATATAAGATACATACATCGTTACTGGTAAATAATACTCGAAACAGGGGTGTTTGCTAAACCTAGTATCGGTGGTGTATACATGATGTATCTAATATCATACCATGTAGATATTAGTACCTCCTAATTACATAGTTTGTAGACGGAAGCTTCGATTACCGCGGCGGTTACAAAGTGATTACTGATGTACTCGAATACCAATATCAGTAGTATAATTAATTGCAACTGAAACGAGTTGCTGATAAACATTAATTTGTCAGTAATTGAATTTATATTGTTGACTGCTACTTGACTGATGGAAACCCAAAAAGTATTTAGTGATTGTTTACCGTTTTACCGACCCACTTTAAACGCTATCAACTAAAATAGTTATCGTAAAAACATGTCATTATTATTAATTTAAGTCATTACATGCATTGATAATTACTTACATAGCAGAGCCATGAAAGGAAAGAGTAATTCGTTTATACAAACGTTCAACAAAGACAGCCGGCCCACATTATAAATTTTATAAAGCGGGGATAAAGAAAGTCTTAGAGAATTTGGTGAAAAGGTAGGCTGACTTTAGTTAACAAAACAAGTACTTAACCGTTGTTTTACAGGCAGGAAATTTTCTCATTAATGAGTCATCCTAATCTAGCCCAGCGTCTTGTTACCTTTTAAAAAAGTTCTTTGCTAATGTTTACAAAGCTATTAAGACCTGCAGGAGTTCAAGGAACACGGTGATAATATAAACTCAAAAGATACATGAAGAAATATGGCGGCACATACGTTTGTCTACAATTGTTACTTTGGATTAAGAGAAACGTGAATTAGGATGATAAAATATATCATTTACTAGGGCCTGGCCGCAGCCTCGCTCGGCTTAGACAGGTTTAAAGTTGGGTCCTAATAATTAAGCCACAATTCTAAGTGGTCGGAATCTCGTTACAATTTGCTCAAGTTGTACCAAAATTGTAATCAAATATTGTGGCTTTATCTTAAGATATTTAGTGGTAAAAATACGTAGAAAATTAACGTAAAATCACATCAATCATAACGTACTATAATTATGTACATTGTTTTTGTATAATTTATAAATTAGTATCGGCTGAGCGGGCTAGTTATAGGCGACAGACAACTTGATAGTACGATTCGGAAAATCCTGTAGAAAATGCCTTTTCTGACTCAAATGATATAATTTGAATTGACAATTTTATAACATGTTTAGGCTTGACATTCAAAAGAGACCTTATCTAAGCAGTTGCTGAAGGGAGCGAATAATTTATTTCGGTTTTTTATTCCTTATTCAAAAACGATGCTTTATAGAAGCACTTTGATAGATGAGGTCGTAGGTTGTCTACTTTAATATTGTAAAAAGTTTTTGTATAGTATAAATCTTGGAGCAGAGTTTGCTCGGCGTAATTTAAAGAAATTTCTTTCATATTTCACCTAAATGGATTATTGGAAACCTTTTTAGATAACATTATATCTTAGTGAGATTAATTATAATGTTATCGAAGATAAATCTATATAGTAATTATCATTTACTATCTTCGTACTTATTATAGTTAAAAAATCTGAAATTATTCTTTTAAATTCTTGCCTTACGTTTGTAATCTACGCCTACCGAAAGGGTAAACCTTACAAACAGACATACCAAAAAGTCATTCGATTAGATGGGTGTGAAATGACCCGTAGAAATTGCACCAAGGGCTGTGGAAGGTGTTACTTCGTTTCTATAAGTAGTTTCCAGATAATATGTTTTCTGTTTCAGGTACCATCTGTAACATAACGTGCATTAACTAAATCGCTGGATAAATTAAATTAGATTCAAACATTACGTGGAAATGTAATGTTGAACGATATTTTTTCCCATTATTAAGCCTTCTTTAGGATAGATTCGGTATTTAGAGAGCGACGGAAAGTATTATAATTGTAAAATACGATTAACTATATTCATCCAATATGACCGTAATACATGTTTTCATTGTTTAAAACTATTTATATTTTTCTCTCATTAAACAAGAAGCCTTGAATGTTTCTGCTCCATAGGTGTTATGGTATCCCAAGGGAGGTTTCATTAACCGTTGATATTACGTTACAACATGCGGCCGGGCCAAAGACGCTCCTCCCGTAACGAGCTCACTATATTTTGACCTAATTATTATATAGCCGGGGGATGATACGCATGAAGTCATAAATTTTGACAAACTGTGACAGATGTTTGGCAATTTTATTGAATTTATGCTGCTGTTCATATTAATACTCGTTACAGAGAAATTATGAAGCACACAATTATTAAATTTACAATTATTATTGTGGGATACGTTTATTTATGACTAGATTTTAGTAATTACTGTTAATGTTTCGACTCAATTCTTGATTATGAAGGCGTTGTAAATAAATAAAGTTTACATGCGTTCTTATAACACTAATACAAACAAGACTATCGTTTGATTCAAGACAAACCCATTCAATTAGCCACACAAAGTTAATAAGCAGTTAGCCAACGATTGCCAAAATAGCCTTCTCTCGGTTACGAAACTGTCACTAAACTTATTTTAGTTGAATTCATTTGAAAGAGCAATTTATTGCGGTGTCTAAACAAAACATTGGCGAATAAGTTAGTGTGGATACCGCCGTGAATGGCACACATGTAAGTAATCCTATAATTACCTCAGTGGAGAGCGGCTCCGTTTTCATTGGCCGTAAAGCTCTATGGTTCTACAACAACACTGGACCTCCCCTATTGCACTATAAAGTGTCGGCTAATAGGGATTACTACACTTTCACGTGCTAGATTTAACTTTGATACAGATTTTGGGCACGTTAAATAAACAACTACACACTATTCTATAAGCTCTTCCTGCCTGCCTCGAGGGTATGGAAGAATATATAATGTATATTGATTGTAGAGTCACCATTCAGCATGTTATTAACAAAGTACTTTTTCTAGAGTTAAATACCTAAACTACCGCTTTTTACTCTGACTGTTAAATGAAAATATACTGATTCTAAAAACGTACAACCAAATTTCGCGACAAATTAAACAGCTGAAGTAAAATGAATTCATTTCACTAATCCCTTTAAAATTATGTGACCATATTTAAAAGTCAAAGTAGGAATTTTCCTGAGATACTTAGGTACACTTTACAAAAATATTGTCTCCCGATATTGAGTATTATAAGTGTAATCCCAGGATGGCGGGCTTTAATGTTACTTTATTGTTGGCAGGAGATCAGCACGTGAAGGATGAAGGTGCTACGTTAACTTTCATGGAGATAAAACTTGTTTGTTAGTTTATGTCTTCGTATTAAACGGGGCGCCCGCACCGTTCGCACCCCGCCCGACCGCTTTAACTTATCAAATCGTGAACGAAAATGATTAAAATCCCCTATAATTCCCCAAATTATCCCCTTATATTTTTACTATTATGAGAACGAATTTTTGAATGAGAATTAGGGAGGATGCAGTAAAAGTTACGTAAATTAGAATGTAAAATACCTATAAAACGGAATAAGCTTGAAATAAAGATTTTGTTACAAATTTGCATGCTCCTCGCTTTTAGGAATATTATAAAGGAAATTGTAGTTTAATTTTACCATGATACAACTGTACGGTTTATAATTGTTTCACAGTTTGACATTTCTGCAGTGCATCCGCTCAGTCACTGTCTAGTTCAAAGTGTGAATAGAAATTTCGTGGTTGAGGTAAAATTAGCGTGTGAGTTTATACGGGCATGTCCATTGCAGTGTTTGGAACAGGTCAGGACAGGCGGCTGACCGCAGTTTGCGCTCGCCGCATCGACTGCAACCAACTGGTTTCCCGGCGGACTGACACAGGAAATTAATATAAATTCCTATCGCATAAACTCGAAACGGGCTCACTATGCTGTCACGCAGACAGTGATGAGGCCTATTGTGCGAAAGTGATTCAATCGAACCTCACTTCCCTAGTTTATTCGCGCTAGTTTGAATGTGAATGCGGTGTCAACTGACTGTCTAATATTAATAAAATGTGCACGTATATAGTTACTGTATCTATTTTAATTTACATGTTTGTATTGGACGGTTGGTTTGCTTTTCAATTATCAAGTTTATATTGGTAAGTGTAAAAATTCGGCAATTCAATTACGCCGTTTCCAACTCTAGTTTTAAAAACTCTGAAACATTGTAAAGCACTAAAATCGCTTTTTTAGAAATTAAAAGGTACTTCCTTGTTCTAACTTACCTTTTCTTATTTGATGTTTAGTGTTAGTTTAGTACCTGCTTTCTTTAAACCGAATAAAAACTTAATGAGGCCTTGCTAAAACTGTTTTGCATATTGTTGTAGTAAACAAACGTTTCCTAAACAAACTCTTTACAACGCAATTCCGCCTACTTAGTGGCAATACTATCCGACAAAGGAGTGGAATTGCTCTTACCTTCAAAATGAAACAGTCGCTTTGTCGATTTCGCGGGGATCCTTGTAACGACACCTTTATTGAAAACGTAGTGTGTGTGTGATTCGTGACTCTTTTTACGTGAGATGCTGCATGCGTACGTGTTCGGGTCACGACTTTTATTATACGTAAGTAGTCTATTTCTCCCTACGTATTTTTTGTAACATTACAACGTCACGCGAAATTAAGGAAAACTTTTTCTGTGACTTTCCCATGGCTTTTCTCAATCTGAAATGACTCCGCCCGTATTTAAATACTAGGGAGTATAAAGTAAGGATCGTAAGGCGTCTTAAGCTTTCACTTGAACCCGTCTTGACGAAAAACTTCACCTATAAAATCCTTAGGCCAAAGATTAAAAAAACACTTAATGTTGAAACTCTTATCAAAGTTTTCCTGGTGTTAAATAGTAGGCGGTGGGATTAAAAGCGTTTATTGGCTTGCTTAACTTTGTCTTTTAATGTCTTGAGGTGTCGTATTTTAAAGTCGTTGTAATTGACTTCTCCAGGCACGAAGTTTAGATACACTTAAGTCAACTCTGTATACACATTAAAGTGCAAGCCGGATAAACTTGGCACGCTCAGCTTTACACTTTTATTTTGGTAGAATATATTTTGTGAGGGCACATAAATATGAAAACAAGAGATTATCTTTCTGTATTTCATATTAATACAAACGAGCGACGACTGTGGATGCGGAGTTCATTTATTTCAACGATGTGTTTGATACTCTCAATGGGACGTGGAGATTTTTAAAATGGACCTTACCATCTAAAATGTAAAACCTTAATCGTTGCACATTAGCGAGAGTAACGGCGTCCGTTGGCCGCGACCATCAAAGTCGCTTATTGTTACGCCACGGCTCTGTAAAAAAGATTAGCACATTTGCCGTTAACGATCCCGAAAACAGGGCCACATCAGACAGCATCGGGGCCGGCGAAATAAAACGAAATAGCAATAAAAGTAAATCGACGGGCCCGGCCCGGGGCCGCTCTACGTGCCGGATTAAATCAAACGTTATTCGTCTTAGCAAATTACGGTTCATGTTTTTGTACATTCCCAGGACTTGATGCGCGGAAATGTAAGCCGGCTGGAAAGTAGATTTAAATGCAATTTGGAAATCCCGTCGAAGCGAATTTGGCTACTCCGTCGTGCGATGTGAAATAAATTAAGTGTCTACCTTTTTAAAAATATGAATAAGTACATTTTGCGGCTTTTTGCGTTACATGTTATGTTAATTTTTCTTTCATCCTTTAATTTTCTTGAGTGGCTGTGGCACTCGCAAAACATTTCGAGTGACAACATTGTTTTTATTTATTACCTACAACAGTTTTTTTAGACAATTTTTAGACTCGTCTACTATCTAACAACGAGTGGTGTGGTAACATTAAAAAAATAGATATGTATGAATATGAGACGTTACTGGAGATCACATTAGACTTATTTTTGATTACAAATATCTGTTTTCATTTACATATGAGAGGTAAACTTCAGATTCGGAAAATGTCATTAAACTACCAGTATAGTCAATAGCTTTAGCAGTAAATGAATAAAAACAAGTTTTTGAACGTGAAAATCAGTATTAATTGTGTCAAAGTACGAAAAGTAATAAAAAACTTTCTCATAATACTTACATAAAGTATGTCCTTTTCTCGTCTATTGAATCGCAGTACATAAGCGAACTATTGTATGCGCTTACTACGTAACTTCCACCGACCGAGGTTTATACGTTGCGTTTAAGTCCTCGCGAACAATATTAAAGCCACGATAAACTTAAAAACAAGTTTAATCCGGCTTGCCGCGGCCTCCATACCTTCATCCCGGGCAATCTGCCTGCATTGCCGTTGAATTAGTCTGCTTTAACGGTTCTGAGGCGTTCATTTATTTATATTATTGTTGCCTATTATTCTGTTTCGCAAACGCTAAAGTGTTTGAGAAGAAACTGTCTAGAAGTCTTTTGTATTTATTTTATGGCAATATGAGCAAAATGTTTTATTCGTAGAATTATTTGGGAAGTTACAGTAAACTTGGTTCTGGTGAATGATGTGACTGTTTTTGAAAGCATTTTCGTTCTTGCGCTTGGTCGTCCCGTTAAAGATTATTGAATGGATTATATATAAAAATAAAGTAAAACTCTAAACAATAAATAAAAATATTATGAAAAAGTCTGTATAATGACAGTTATTATTATAATATAGTATTTGTTTCAGCTTTTATCGTCAGTTATCTGAAAGTGTAGGAGGGTAGCCGGCAGCGGCAGCGTGAACTAATTCTAAGCGTATTTTTTCCAATAAACTAACTTCATTGTTGTTGTCCTCCAGAAAGTTAGTCTGTTGAGTGTTTGTTAGAAGTTTTCGGCATCCCGTTGTTTTTGAGGGCTCTAGTGTCTACGTGCGCGGTTACAGGTGATTCTCTACAGTTGAAGTGTTCGCGTGAACTTTGTAAGTATGAGCCGAATCGCAAAGTTTATCTTGCTCGGCTTCATTGAGAAGTTGCATTGGCGATGTTTGCCGGGAGACAATGAGTTTGTCTTGTGACTTCGATATGCGTTTGAGACTGCGCTTAAACTATTTAAACTTTTATATGGCTCTGTCTACTGAGAGCCTTTTAATCTGTAAGATACCGCGACATTGGCAGGGAATGGGTTTTCTTTGTAGGGTCCTTGTCTCAATAATATCGTCTTGCTTTTTTAACTGTATTGCAGATAACTTTTATAACTTCAATTTTAATTATATAAAAATCTAAATCGGTGAACAAATAACAACAAACGGCATTATCTATACTAATATTATAAAGCTGAAGAGTTTGTTTGTTTGTTTGTTTGAACGCGCTAATCTCGGGAACTACTGGCCTGATTTGAAAAATTCTTTCAGTGTTAGATAGCCCATTTATCGAGGAAGACTATAGGCTATATATCATCACGCTACAACCAATAGGATCAGAGAAACAGTGAAAAATGTTACAAAAACAGGGAAAATTATGATTATCTTAAGTGACGCAAGCGAAGTTGCGCGGGTCAGCTAGTATATAATATAACAGAAAACTATACAAACATAAATAAAACAAATAATTAATAAACTTAGCACGGTGGTTGTGTGAGCTTGTTATAATTTACTTAATTCAATTTGAAGATAACTAGTGTGTAAAGTTTTCTTAGTTCGTAGAATATAGCGTTTGCTAGTGTCTGTCTAACGTTATGAGAGCGGGGCATAAGTTTTGAATTTCTGGAAACACGTCCCTTTTCAAGTATCTCGCCCTTATTAACCCCATATAATAATTTTCATCAGAAAGATTCCAATAGTCTCTAAAACGTCCATTATTTCACCTGGAAGCCGCTAAAACAAACAACCTGCCATTATAGGTATTAAGGAAAAAAATAGCCGTGATCTTTTATGCATCACGGCACCTTCATAACCGACCAGATTTTAATGAAAAAAGTTTCGTACAAAGACATTTTAAATGCAAAATATTTGCAGGATTTACTTCTAGGTAGCTAGATAGATGCGTTTGCACAAGAGCGTTTCAATTGTTTATCTTAAAAAAGTATTTGTTTAAAAGGTAAACCAGTGGTAATAGTTGGATGTCTTAACGTAACTGTGTGAGCAAGGTTCGCTTTCCGATTGCATTATGGCGGCAGTCGCTAGACATTACTGAAGCCATTACCTTATCTAAAGTCCCTCTCGGATTTATTTAGTTTTCCCTCGCCGCAATTTATCGAAAACCGCTCGATAAAGTTGTCAACAGGAATGGATCTGGAGCCAATTTTAGAGGAGAAAGCACCGCAAAAAAATAAAACGACTTTTTGGTTCTACGTGCTTGGTTAAATCCTAGATGAGATTTTAGATTTCTATTTATACGAAGTACGTACGCAGAAACGTACAAATACATTGTAAAAATAGTTTTGAGATGCTATCGTCGTGGACTTCGGAAATAGAGTCTTGTGTAGAGGGTTGTTATTAAAGTAAATCTGGTAAAGAATGAAATAGTTATACCTTATGCGATATCTGCGCTTAGTACGCTGGACTTCAAATAGCCGTCTAATGTCTTGAAAAATGTGTTTTGTTCGTAAGTAATTTTATTTTATTACTATCTGTAATAAGCAGCACTAGCGATTCATAAATCACTATTATAATAGTAGAGGGTCGTTAATATTTAATCTAAAGCCTGATTGCTATACTATTTTTTAACTAGGTTAAATATGATCTATATATTTATAGTATGCTTGCATTGAATTGTTGTTGTACGAATCGTATTGTGACGTTAGTATTTTCATTTATAACTGAGTAATACGCGAGTTAATTGATATTCAAATAATTGACATGACAATTGTTACAAAAACATCTTATAGATATAATGCTAGTTTTAAATTATTACAAACAGAAAGCTGTGTAGTAACTAAAAGAGCCAAAGTATTTTAACCGTCTTTACCACAACTGAAAAACTGATCCCTTTATATTAAAAAAGGGTTGAATTATTACATTTTTACACAAAAACTCGCGAATATAAAGCAAAAATGTGCAAAGTAACAAATAATATCCGAAAGGGATGTGTCTGCTTAACAAAATTTATTGCTCGTTTCCTTAAGGCCGTCAATTAAATATATATTAGTTCACGCTAAAGGCACATTAGTCAACATATAGGAAAGGAATTTTCTTGAACAAGCTTCACGTTTACATTTCGAAGAGTGCCCGTACGCAAATCCCTTTGGGTGTAAAAAACGAAGGTTTGAAAAGCCAAACTTACCGAAACGTTTTTAAGCTGTTTCCCGGAGATATTGGCGGTCGACGGGGCTCCAAGAGCATTTTTCACAGAGTCCCCGGATATCGGTTTGACTAATATATAACATCGGACATTTCGGACGGTGGAATTCGATCGTGCTCTATCTTTCAGATTATGTACACTAATTCCTATTTAAGCAGCTAAGTGACTTTTAAAGTGAGAGGTTCGACATTCATTTCGGTATTTAAGTAAAGATATTTAAACTTTTTTGGGTAAAAGAAGCGTACCTAATAAATGTTATTCAGAGTTTGTTATTAATTTATTATTTACAACTAAATGTCTAAAATAGAAATATGATTATGTTGACTGTCCGTAAGATCATTGCAGCTGTAAACATATCACCAATAATCGTTTTAAGTTGGCATAGGTAAGTCAAACAAAAGAGATACGCTTTAAACGGTACGAAGCAAATACGCATTGAATTGTAAACAGTGACATAAGCAGACAGAGTTAACGCATCACGTGCGAGCATGGTGAATCCGTTTCGCCTTTCATTTCCATGAATTAACTTGATCAACTGTGCTAATAGAGGATTACAGGCTAATACACTTTGCTCTTCTTTAATGCTCTGCTCAGATTAACTTAGATCGTTTGTGAGCGTAGTTCATATTCGTTTTAATAGGATTGTGTTGTGGGTGAGATCAAAGTGAAACTTTTATTTACTTTATTTAAAAATCAAATCAAAGCCCTCAAACAAGTTGACTTTTTCTAAGTTATGGACACAGAGATTGTATTGAAAGTCGATGTCTGTCTCAAACTCGTGTGCTTGTTATATTCTAATAGTTGATTTCTATAAGTACTAATATATATAGAGATAAAATCGTTGCGTCATCATTATTTTCCAACCTACTATCGAATTTAGTTTGACCTATACGAACACGACTTGGGTCAAATTACCAACTTTGAACGTTGTTTCATTATGAAAACATCTGTAAGGCCCACAGAGCACAGATTTACAATTGTGTCTATTTATATTTAGTTAAAAGACACTTCAAACAAAACGTTTAATGGAACAAAGCGTGTGAGCTGAATATCGTTGCATTCCTATTGATGTCGCTAAGAGAAGAAAGTGGTTTTACATCAATAACCCAAAAGAATTCATAAATATAAGATAAGCGCGGACGAATCCAAGGAGAAACGTTTCAAAGGAGAAAAGTATTGAATAAATAAAGAAATCGACACGTTTTCGCGAACTCTCAATTTATCTAAGAAAATTTTATTCATATCCGGCGAGAGGGGACGGCTTCTGAGGATCTCGACATATGGACACATGTTGAAGGCACATAAGCTTTACTTATTATTTTACCATTCTCTATACCTATTTATTCGTATCGAACACTCTCTGTAGATAATTATACAGCGCGCCGTTTGCGTCTGACACGCAGACTCCTAGTGTAACGAAGTTGTTTTGTTACGAATACGTATGTATATGTGAAAAGATTAAAAACTTTCTCCACAACGTCTTTGGAAGCTCTAAGCTCGCTGTCATAAGGCAAGTAAAAGCTCGAGTTGAAAAGCGGATTAGGCCCCTTAAGTTTGTTGCGAGGTAAAGTAATATTCTCGAAGACAACAACAAAAAAGAAAATCCTTAACCGTGCACTCCGTTCTGAATATTAAAACGTTCTCACTAATACTCCTGATTAAGTTTTCTCTCACTGTTTCCTCGCTGCAAGCCAGGATGGCGCGCCTAATGGCAAATACAAAGCGTTATTCATTGTTCAAATAGTTTAAAATTGTAAGATTCATTTATCTTATGAGATTGTTATGTGTGAAATATTGTTAAAGAACAATGAAACTATTCACAACAGTGTTTCTGCGTAAGCCTTTTTATCCGAGGGGGATTCTCTCGGAGGGTACGGCGAATCCGTGCCCTGTTCTTATAATTTCCTTGAATGGTGAACATTTGATTTAAGTACCGTCCCAGGGCTAACAACGACTCTCCGGGGACCGCCCCGACTATTTCCTTTTGTTTTTGTGCCGTTTTTTTAACAACTTTTTCTCAAAAGGATTCGCTAAGAGGCCAGTACGAATGCGGACGTTTAAAGCAAATCCCGTGATTAGAGTCAAACGATTGACGTTCACTGTGGGATTTCGTGAGAAGATTAATGGTACCTATCGAATGGTAATTACGGAAATGAAACGTGTAAGTTATGCAAATGGTGACCACAGTACACTCCCCTGTTTTAAATTAATAGTTTCGATTCTATGCGAGCATCGATATTATTTTACTAATATAGTTAGATAGTGTGTAGTGGCATGACGATTTAGCGGCATTTGCGGGTCCATCGTGGCGGAGCATGGCACAAGACAGACAGGTTTAGAAAGAAAGAGGGGAGGCCTTTGCCCAGCAATGGGACACATAAAGGGCTAACAAAAAAAATATATATATATAGTTTACTGGATAGACTTAAATTTTAGCTACTTATATATTATGATTTGAGTCTAATACTAGGTAGGTATGTGTATTTATATTTTAGGACGAACAGCTTTACAAAAAAAGCTGTAATTATCTATTAATCTGTATTAGTACTTACTTTCCAGCTTTAAATTAACACACGCCAACTATATCCAAACTAATACAGAATAAATTGTAAAATACAAGCACAAATACCAATTGAAAATAGGAACGTTGAAGTTAAATACTAATCGTCATTAGTATGCACTTTGCAGTTACGTAGTAGTATTAACAATTCCGGGAGCAGTGCAGTGCATGCTATTTCAAATTTTGTTTACAACCTAAACCCCGGTTTGCATAAATGTTGGTTTGAACGCGTATCTAAGGTTATGCGACCAATAAAATCGCAGATAGCACAATTGAACGGATACGAGTGGTACTCAGCACAAAGGCTTAACAAGCCAACTTGCTCGGTTTGTGCATACATAACCTCGCTGTTATTAATCGTACGGTGGCAAGTTTATGCTGAGGCTGCACTTACCTCGCGATTCGGCACTACATTGTTAAAACTACAACGTGCAAAACAGCGCTCTGCAATTTCTTGTTACCTATGAGCTGCGTAAAACGTTATTAACAAACTTTTCCGCTTTTTATTAATTGAAACAAGTTTTATATTAATACTGGTTCACTTAAAAGTTTTATTATTTACGACGTGAACTATATGAGCTCGCTCATAATGAAGAAAATAATTACAATATACTATTTGGCCTCGTGACCTGAGATACACGAGTAGCTAGTCGTAAAGTTCACTTGAATTAAAAAGTGGAGAAAACTTTACCATCACATAATTTAAGATTTTAATGAAGTTAGTAGCAGTGAAACTCTTATAAAATAGATCAATTTACTAAAATTAAAAAACTAAGGTAATTAATTGAAGAATGCAATCTTGGTAATTGATACAACTTTGATATAATTATGCTTAACTTTAGGTGAATAGCCCTCAGCTGCGTTTACTTTTTTAATAAAATTCTAATGTATATGTATAGCTGCAGCATGAGTTAGGAATAATAAACAAGTAGGTAATTGTGATGCAGATATTTGCAACGTCGAACACCGTATAAACCCATGCAAGTATTATTTATATTGTAAAATAAATTCGTGGCACGAACTTTGTAGACAAACGATTTGGCAACCTTGCCAAAAACATCACGATTGTTTTCCATGCCAATAGCGTCTATAAATGAATATCCAATAATCAATTAGATAGTATTATATCCTTATTTGTTTATTTGTGCAATTAAATTGGCCAATACACTGCAGCCGTGCCATGCTATTATGCGTGGTTCAGCGAAACTTATGCTTAAATATTGATCACGAACTTTGTAGGGCAATGTTATTGGACTAGCACTGTCGTATCTAGGAAACTATCACGACTTAATCTACCTATTATAACTTATATTTATTTAAAATAATAAACTAACTTTTGTCACCTAAATTCACTAATAGTTTGCCGTTGCTATCTATTGATTCTTCTCGTTCTACGGTTGTTAACTACAAAATAGTCACTGTATTCATTTTGTTACTTTTATATTTCCTATACAAAGGCGTTGTCTATGTCTGTATGGTGTCCACAAAATACTAAGAAATATTTGGTACATTTTTCCCGTCGCCAATAGAAACGAATTCTGGGTTTCATCTGCTTCGATGTAGGATGTATCTTTTTACCCAATAAAGCAGGATAGTGGCAGTATGCAGTATATTCACCGGATTTCTACCGATGGTTGTATTTGCACCGATGTCGTAAGCTGCTCGCCCGTGTCCATGTGAAAACCAGTTCACTACCACAGACATAAAGCTTAGCTGTAAAGCCGAATAGAGTCAAAAAAGGAAACCACGACCGTAGTTTGCTACATTGGGTGTGGTTTTTTATGTCTTCAAACAAACGAGTTAGCTGTTATCAATACGAGCGTAGAAAATATAAACGCATGCAATCGAACAGGTTTCTAAACGAGGAAAAGTCAGGTCAATTGATGGGTTTAAGTAATGCATTAACGTAAGCCACACACAATTTAGTTGATCTACAAAATTCGGGAAGAGGAAAGAATTTTTAAATCTGCAGTATTTTTCAAGCCGATTGAGTGAAACGTCTTTACATTTAGCCGATAACGTGCACAATAGCATCATCTACACGCACATTGTGACGAGATACGATGGCTCGGATGGAAGCGTAATGCTCGTGGTATTCACGTTCATGCTTCACTGAGTGGTGTCCATTCAACCACTCGCCTATTTCGACTCCTAGGCTGTACTGCGCTTGAAATTCACTATAAGTTAACTGTCGATAACAAACAATATGTTACGAGTTTCCAGCTTTTCGGTGAATGTGAAATCGCGGAGTTGCAATCTTTCGGGTGTTAATAAATAGCAGTTGTGTTGTGTGTTAACAAATATAACTTGCTATGCAAAACAAGACCGATTGTTTTGTAACAAGATTTAAAGCTCTAATATTTATTTTCTTGTTTATTAGGAAGATTGGAATTATATATTTTTATTGGAGCCATTTTCCTTTTTACAATTTGCAGGTGAAAATAAATCGGATTCGGACGACTCATTATATTATCTAAATTCGGATTATGTAAATTGTATTTCAATCTTTACAAAGGGGATTTTCTACGAGCTTAATGCAATAATCAAGAATGCTAATAAAATATCTGATTTGTTTAGGAATCGTCACTTTGTTGATCACTCCGTAAAGATTCTTACTAAACGCTTAGTACGTAAGTGTAAATTTCGGAAAAAAAAAGTTCATATTATAGAGTATATTAGTGTTTAAGGACATGTATTTTGTATCAAGATCTCTCCAATGTAGCACAAACGTATAAATCTTCTCTTTAGTGTATACAAACGGCCGTATTGCTACAATAGTATTTTTGCCAATTTTTAGAACCTTTGTTATTAATTATTTTGTTAGTCATTTGTATACCTAACTACTTTCTTATAAATGTGAGGACTAAGTTCCTACTATTTGAGTCCTTCAATTGTGTAATGTTAAGAGATTTTTTGTAGTTCTTTGCCTTGCCTGGATAGCTAATTTCTTGTTGGTTTTATGGTTACCGCAGAAGTTTTTAAATCTGTTTTTCTTTATCTACTTTCAATAAAAATAAATCCAATATTTTTCTACTGTAAACCTAAATTTTTTCTTTAAAAATAACTGTAGCGGAATAAGCAGGGTGCAACCTATAATGTAGCCAATATTTTTAAAAATCTTTTATAGACTTCGATAAAATAAAAACGCTTGAAAACGTTAAGAACTGGTTTGCAAGTAGGTACCTATTTCCTTTTTGTTTTACGTTGAACCTTTTATGTCCTCTTTGTCCGTTGAACAAACGGTTCTTAAATCTTTAAAGGCTGTGAAAAATTTGGTGAGACGTAAAAGTATTCTACGAATTCATTCGCTTTTCATTGCAATTTGGCATGCGGAAATTAATTAAGCCAATTTAACTTTCCATGTTTATTAGCCGGTTGCTGAGAGCTGTAAACTGGCTGGATGTATTATTTGCTTATTTAACTAAAAATATTCGCAGGAGTCGCTGGTACTGTTTGTACGCTTAATATCCTCGCTGTACTCATGTTTAAAAGCTAACTGCGAGCGAAGTTCCCGTTAAAGAGAAGCGTATAGGTTAGCAAACGTTGATAGAATTTATCATACCTACACCCAAAATTTTTATAGTAAATTAATATTATTTTGAAATAGACGCACTAAGTAAACATGTTAAGTCGTAAGTAATAATACGCACTTTATAGCTCGCCTAATCGTAATGTTTTCCCCGTACAATCACACCTATATTTCGCTTGGTTTAGTCATAATAATATCGAGAAACAGATATCGTGAAAATGTTTAGGCATGCAAGAGCTCAAACAGCCGTATATCGGAACGAATATTGAGATTAGCATCTATTCAAGAAGTCAGTATGATATACATATTTTTAGGTGAAGAGAGCGGGTATTTTCCATGTATTCGCGCAACATGGCATAGTCGGTATTATCTTACAATGTTGACACGACTGTAGAATGTCGGTGCCATCGCTCTACGCGCTCTACGTTACTCATAATAACAGACTTGTACTACCTTACAACATGTTTATTTTCCACGACTTCCATGAATAATTTGTACCTCCGAATTCGTCGCTTTCATAATTCCGTTTGTTTATTTTCTCAGATATGTAGTGAGCATTTCTTTTATCATCATTTTGGAGTTAGTAATATTGTATAAGACCGCCTACTAGCAGTCGTGTGGAAACTCGTTTTCATGAATAATTATGCTCGTACATTTTTCACAGTTTCGGCTGAATTATCATAAAATCTTAAAGAAGTTGTGCAAAGTTACAACTTCTTTATGATGGTTTAAATATGTTGCATTATATGATTGTTGTCGTCTCTATGGCCTTTGAAAGATATTTTTGTAATGTTCAACATAAGTTCAGAGATGAATGTGTGAAAATATATGTTCGGTTTCATTTTCTGCTTGTTTAATTAAACTAAGCACCGTTTTGGATATATAGACTATTGAAGAAAGACGAAATTCATTATTTTTATGCTACGCAAGTAATTTATTTTCAGCAATTTATAAAATGAGATAAAGGCAGCTTTTCGCTAAGCCAAATTAAATATGTGGTTCAGTTATTATCGTTATTCTGCAATATAGTGTGTAGGACTATTAATATTATAAAGTGTTTGTCAAGTGCAGAAAAGTATAATGTTCATTCTGTGTCTACGATTATTACAAGCTATTGATAGTATAAGCATCAGTGACAGCTGTTTGTACACAAATGTTAGCTTTTATTTGTGGCTTCATTCGCATTCACGGATTTCCGGATTCCGAGTTGTGACAACATTATTGATCAGCTGTACGTGATGGAGAAACAAAGGGGAAAATATATTGGACGGAAATATTCCGGGACGTATGTTAATATTGGAAGTTACGTTTACGTGTTATTTATCAAATCACACCAGCAAATGAAATATTAATTTTCAATGGATTCAACGATCTTTTACCGCGTTATTTGTTATTTAATTGCTTGCATGACACGATGGCTATAACAAAACTGTAATTGTTTTGTACAGTATAATTAATAATTGTATAACATTAGTGGTTATTAGTTGATCGCATTGTATTGGCGAGAATAAACGATCTGTACGATGCCGCGATGTGGACTTTGTTCGAATATTAACAAGCTAAGCGGTTGTTGCGCTTTGTTTATATCGTGAATGCTTGCTACAAAATACTTAGGTTATACAAAGAACACGCGAGGAACAGCTACGAAGAAGAGTTTAGAATTTTAATTCAGTTCTATGCCTCTGTTTATCCACCGGGCGGAGTGTATTGGTTCTAGGTATTAGTCATAGTGCATTCACAGAATGCTGGTATAAAAAAGAGTTAGTAAATTATGACACAGAAAAGTTAAATAGCCACGTTGATATTGTTTCAAAAGGCATAGTACGAAGCAATTTTATTAACCTCACTATTTTTCAAAGCTAGGAAATGTTTGCTTTATTTGGTATCTAACACAACGTTATGAGAGAAACCCCTTGCCTAATGTAGAAGTTAGTTTTAGGATTACCAAAGCATCATCAATCATAACTTTGCACATACTTCGTGATAACAATATTAGTGTAAAATGGTTGACAAAAAGAGCTAATTAATTAAATTGACATTCAGTTTTACCCACGTTCACCTATTTTTAGTAACGAATAGTTCGTAATTTTGTAATGGGAACGCTCTGTATTATTAATGGACCAAAATATAATTTGCTAAATATATTCCGAGTAAATTCAAAATAGATTCCGTTTTGGCTTTACTGTTTCCAGAATAGAATTGTGCGACGGTATAAACTTGGGATCATCATCGCTATCCCTATAGAAATGAATAACTAACTAATCTTAAGTTGTAGTCGTTTTCTCGATATTATTTTTGTATTAATATGATATGCCTAAAAATGTAGTAAACTTGGTCTTTCCATCTGATTGTTTCAGACTCTAGGAACAAGAATCAATCATACTTCTACCAGCAAAGAGTAAGAGGGAGGTTAGATCAATGGGTTAAAAAAAATAGCATAGCTTTTTCCAATTTTCATTCTCTTCATTCTCAAAGTCAGAAGACCTATTCGTGATTAGACTACTAGCTAACTACTACTACTAGCTAGCTAACTAACTAGTACCGTATGCTCGTATTCCAAAAACACTAGTTGTTTGAATATTCACGGTTATAAAGAAAGATACGGCTGAATTAAATACCGTAAAACGGATCTAAATACGTATAGTAAAGCGTGAAGTAGGTTAATTAGTGGTGTTTACTTGCATCAGGCATGTAATGTTACGGCACTGGTGCACTTTCCTGAATGAATAAATTATACTGTGACCAATGTTGCATGTGCGCTACAGATGCAGACAAATTGTTATAGTGCCTTACTTTCCTTATTTTATCAGTATACGGTAGAATAGTGAAATGTATAGATCTAAATACGTGATTCTTCCATAACTACCTATCTATTTTTTAATAGTAGTGGATCCATTTTGATTATTTTTTGGTTTCCAATAAGTACTTACAATATACATTTTCCTTGTACGTATTTCAACTAAGTAACAAAAACCGAATTCTATTTAATATATATACAATACATATACTAAAGACACGCGTGTGTAACTGTACAGGTATAAACGAATGCCTTGGCATTAGTGTTCCGTTTATAATGCAGGTTGCACATTCGTTTTAAACAATTGCATTCTTATTCACGTAACACCTCTCTTGAGTGTGAAAGAAGCCGTACATAGTAGCAACGTTTAACTCGTTTCCTAAGCCGTCGTAATGCGCCTTTATGTCTCTCCCAGTTACGGCTAAAACCAGGTAATAAAAATTTGTCCAGTGAACAATTCAGACGACGTTAGTACCAAATGAATGCTCTAGTTCTATCATAAATCACAAGTTTTAATGGTTATTTATTCTGACTGTTCGAATCGAGCGATGGCAATCAGTCGGGAGACTATTTTTATGACCTGTACCGGATGCGCCATAAAGCGAAGCATAAAATCAGTAAGCCTCCGAGGGAGAAATATAAAAGTAAATAACACTTAGATTGGAGATTTAGGCACCGGTGCAGAGGGCGCGACATCCTCTCGCCGCTCCAATGAGCCGTTAACTCAGGAAACTCCGTATTACATTGACCCGTACTTTTGATCATTTTAATGTACGCGATGAGGAAAATATTATAGATATTTTTATCCGGCTTCCGAAATATATATTTGTCATTAACGGACGCCCTCGATATTGCTCGGCTCGGTGTGAATTATTGTTTTTCTTTATCCTCCAGTTATTTGTTTCGGAAAATGTAATCACATAGATGGAGATTTTTAGCTTGCTGTTGAATCTGTTACCTCTAATATTATTGCTATAATTTCTACACTGTCAAATGTGTTTCTAACTTTTGACTCAATTATAACTAAAAACGTGCATCAATATGGAAACACCAACAAATAGATTCAAATATAGCACTGAATTTGTTTACTTACCTATTAATAAATCGTTTACGCTTGCTACGTGACAAAAACCGCTGCTACTTAGTTTTGTGTCTCAATTAAGTTTTAAGTATTCATTGAAAATCTCGCTGAATCTGTAAACAGAGCAATAAACTTCAAAACAGATAGTATCTATTTGCCTTGTGGTAACCGACTGTAAATATCCATGTTTCCTCGTCTGTCATTGACATTCACGGCGTTCTTAATGGTTCGTTAATTCGAGCGTCGCTAAACGTTTGTATTGATCGGATTTATCGTTTTATTGTCTGACACAATTTGCAAATAGGCTTTATAAAGAGCTGTTTAGAGATTTGTATCGTATAGAAAATGTAATGTTAATGTGTTCAGCTGTTCACCTTCCCTGTGTACACATTAGCTGCTTAAGTTTTCGGGCCCGCTTGTCAAAGAGGCGTAGATAAAGTCGCCGCACGGATCACCTCGTAGGTACCTACATCAATCACCCTGACATGACTCCAGTTGTTCGCCCAAATGGATTATAGGAAGTCGACGCCCCGCCCGCCCGAGGTGAGTTTCAGATTTGCCTCGCGTCACCTACATGTAAACATTATTTGCCAAAGTGATGCGGTGACACGGCTAACTTTACCAAAAGGATATCTTTACACGAATATTTTCTCCAACATTATTCTTCTGTTGTGATAAAACACATGTACTTAACTGTGAGAGGTTGTATTGGAACTCTTTGTTAACACTTCATCAAAAAGAAGCCTGAGCGGAACAAAGTTGTAAAGGTTCCTGGTTATTTATGAGATCATTAGCGGGCCACTCCATGTCTTCGAATCTTGATCACGTTTTCAAACGGGACACGATTGGGATTCGAATTCGAGGTCGACCAATTATCATAATAAAGTGGCGCATTTCCTTTATAAAGTAGGTTCGTGTTATTACCGGGGACAATCGTAAATTATTCAGTCCTCACAAGGATAAATTCGTTGTGAGCCAGGTCGCAGGTTCAAGGTCTCATGAAATATATTTTTTCAATATTCCTATAGAGGGATATGTCGACATAAACTATGGAAATTAGATATTTAAGTTAAAGTAGTATTTTATGTTACTTTTATTGTCTTTTCCGCATCTTAGTAAGCTAAACATAAATCGAACTCGATTAGGAGTTAGATCGTTACACATGACATTTATTTAATTATAAAGAAATTGATTCTGATTAAGTGGTATTTTAAATTTGACTCATAATTTGTCGTTGGGGGTTTCTCTGTACGTTATCATAGATGCAGTTTGTAAACATTAATTGGCGATGCATTACCTGTGATTATGTACGTGCACATTAGTCAAACCGGCTGTTAAGGCAGCGCCCCTATGTCGCAAATTAATGCCGGGATACTAAACACAACAATTACATATATGCATAATATGTATATTGACAACGTCCACCAAACCGTCCTACATTTATAACAATACAAGAAACAAATAAATTCCCGATTCTAATACTCTACTAGCAATAAACAACTACAACTGATTTCCACTCCCCGACATACTATTGTTCTCATAAAGCTTCGGCTATTATCGTTACCTTTATTAAGTATGGTTTGCGCAAATAAATTAAAATTTTCGCCAGTTTTTGTTTACGTGAATCTCACCAATGTAAAACCTCAAAGGCGTGTTTGCACGGCAAACAGGCGTAAATTACGCGGCAAAATGATAGACGAAAAATTATTTGGAAAAAAATTCAAAAGATCCAATTAGCCTCGGGCACTCGAAAGGGGTTGTGGAATAGAAGGAGCAATGACTAGCGAATATGGACAACGATGAAATACGGGACGAATTTATATCCGGAGCCATAACCGATAGAATAAATTATCATGGGAAAAGTTGCTCCGGTACACCATCGTTGCCTTGTATAGTGAAAATTTAGGGGTAATAAACTTGATCCGCCTTCTACCCTTTTTAGTGGCTATCCCCTTATGTATGCTTGTATAAAAACTTTATAACTAAACTAGGGAAGCAACTTTAAATGACAGCAATTAATATAACTTTACGCCGATTAGCCCCTTGTTTAAAAACTGTGATTAACTTTTGTTTATCAGTAGTAGTAAGTTAGTAACAGTTAGTATAATATTCGAGGAAGTGTTTTTTTCAATAAATATATAACTGAAAAATTTATGTACCTCGACTTAATGACAATTTATTAATTTACTAGCTGACCCGCGCAACTTCGCTTGCGTCACATAAAAGAGAATGGGTCAGAATTTTCCACATTTTTGTAACACTTTCTACTGTTACTCTGCTCCTATTGGTCGTAGCGTGATGATATAACATATGCTTTTTTTTCACGAAAAATATTCTGACAATTATTTATATCTCATAATATAACGAAGTCGCGCTAAGGCATATCCGCCATTAAAACAGTTGCCATGACAACGAAATTTTGTTCATTCAATGTCATTATAATTTTGATTATTCGCGACTTCGTTCGCCACCTGAATTTTCCCGGGAAATGCGTCATTTTCACGGGGTAAAAAGTAGCCTATGTCCTTTCTCGGGTATCAAAATATCTCCATACCAAATTTCATGCAAATTGGTTCAGTAGTTTAGGCGTGATTGAGTAGCAGACAGACAGACAGACAGACAGACAGACAGACAGACAGACAGACAGAGTTACTTTCGCATTTATAATATTAGTATGGATTGAAAATGTGGTCTGATGACTTAAAGATTTCATAACTTCGTTGTATGTATATCTAATCTAAGTTTGCTTAATAATCATGTGCAATGACGATCGTTCACGATCATGAAACCACGCAACATTTAATCTTGATTTACGTCTGATTTATTTTAAACAAATTACACCAACGAACCAAAAGAATACGCACGATATTAAGTTTTGAAGCAGTTGGAATCAATATTTTGAAACACAGCCATCGAATGGGTTGCGCTAGAAAGCTATCATTAATATGTTTTTATGCGTTGCATCGATAACCAGTTAGTGCACAATGGACACTCAACGAGGGTCAAGTGCTCGCAAGAGGGAAATTTAATTTACTGTCGGGAACCTCTGTCGGAGTTTACCCTGCTTTCGACTTAATTATTTTCGCATCTATGAATTACAATAAGATTATATTGTAGCTCTGTTGAAATATTTTTTTGATCATTCTGAGAATCAGAATTATTCTGCAATAATTTCCACAGAATTACTTTTGATTAAAATCCGTATGCAGTCTTTTATGTTGAATAAATGTTGATGTATATTATTATTATATTAAAGCCTATAGATTGGACTCCATGACAAGTCTATTTTCTTTGTATCAAGGGTATTAATGGAACAATATCAAAATGCCAAATACGGAACAAACATTATGTTGTCAGGTGATAATACTTAAGACCTTGTAACAGAATTCCTTTGTTTAACTAAATACAATATGTAAATGTACAGGAAGAATCTATGTAAAACAAGTCGGTTGGCTCTCAAGAGAATATCCTAATAATGCCAGACAAAAATTAAGATTCTCGTGAGAATCAACAAACATTAATTGGCGCAACAAAACTACCGAGACACTAAGCAATAGGTCAAATGAAATCAAAATTTCAAGGCAGAATAAATAAACCAGCAGAATTCTTAATACTTGTACATTGGTGCAGCGCGTATAAAACTTGCAACACAAATCTAGGTGCTCTAAAATAAAGGCGAAGGATTTGTAAACAATTCTGCACTGAAAAGATTTATAGTGATTTTATTACCCAAGAAGTTTTACACCGTAGTACCTGTATTCTACCTATATCGAAATAGATAAAATATATGCATCCTGTAGAGCTGCGGGCGAGAAAAGCGAGCGCTCAAATTGTATTCCTACATTTCTAAAAGCCCCTTTGCGAATACGGCACAACAAAGTTTGTAGATATTTATCAAATCGTCTTTTCTGTTTAGACCAAACCGAACCGGGTATCGAACGTGGTGCTCTAATTGAGATATACGAGTATGTAGATACAAGCAGAGAGGCACAGACCTGCTGTTTTACTTTAAAATAAAAGGTCTCTATTTTTTTTTACCTGAGTTATTACATGCTCACGGGGTTTTTATCATATCATATAATAATATTATACAATAAGTTTTGGGTAATTTTTTCAGGTATTTGTTTATAGATGTTTTGAAATAATATCCGATTTTGAAAGTGGTTAATTATATCATATTTGCCGTACATATTTGTACCTAAGTTTAAGAATAAACCACGAAACAACAAAAATATAATGGTATAAAAAATATACCTTCTAGAATAGAGGTATAGTCATTAATCGGCACAGTCCACTAGTCCAATAACTTCGAAGTTCTCTAATAGAAAAACTTTACTTGACCTGGGGATCAAACTGAGGTCAACATAGATTCGATTTATATACTCCTTTCTTTGTAAGGAGTTTTCACCTCTTTAAATCGAACCGAAGAGATTTTTGAAATTCAATCGCACTCCACATACTTAACACGCTGAATAAAAGTCAATTTAAATAATTTATTGCTATTAGAAATTCATAGTTGAAAGTTTATACGGTTTATTAGATTAGTTGTGGATAGAAAGCCGTACAGGACATTGTGTCACGTTGTTAGTTGCAGCCAATTTGTAGTGAATGTATAATGGCGCTGAATTTGGACAGCGATTCGGATAAGATTTGTTGGGCATGGTTCGTAGAGAATAACTCGTAGCTCTATTGTATCGCTACACTTGTTGTAGCAGATTCGTAGCCTCAACATTTGCGAGTGAAATTCTTAACACGAAAATCGTAGCGTAGCAATATCTGTAGAGGTTAATTTGTAGCACCCGATTTCATTCATCACTAGTCTGTCAATTAGTCGACATGACTCTGTGCACAATGAGCGGCTTATGGCAAACGAATGGGCTTACAAAACAGATAGGATTGTTCAGTTAGGCATTCTGTCTGTGCTCATTTAGTTCTATTATTTGAAACGATACTAATATCGTGCTTTGATTAAGTGTCTTATTACGTTAGCCGGTTTTTCTTATAGATGCGAGGTATATATAGTATTGTGCTACCTATTATTGTACACAAACATTAAAGCGTAAAAGTTTGATTACTCTTGTATATAGCTTGGAAATAGTGAATTTTGTGTTACATATTTTTAGTTTTATTCGACTCGGAAGTAATAATATCGTTTCCTTAGAAATATTATCTATTTTAACAGCACAATATCTATCAACGTAGAACCATTCATTCGTAAAATATAATGTTATATTTAGAACGTCGTGTTCGTAAATATTTCCTCCACGGGCACATATCATTCCGTGTTTAGGTGTTTGTTTGATTTGAAAGCACATCTAACGGATTTATTTGTTCCACGTAAACGACACGTGAAAGCACTTATCTGTGCTGAGGTGATGTTTTTGTTTGAAACACATTTTATTTGTTACTACTCCATGCTTTCTTGTGTTCAACTTGTACTAAATTATTTTTAAATGTAAGTATTATGCTGCACCTTTTATTTTATTATGGAACTTATTCATCTAAGTGGCATTAAATTATTTTGAATTATTTTATTTATCATCTCAATAGATTTGTATCAATAACTGAAATCAAAATATACCTTTATTTTATTTCCGACTTAATTATACATTTTATAAAGAGTTAAGAGCATTCATTGCATTAATATACAGCATTCCATATCCATATCAGAGCAGCAAATAGCCATCAATATTGTTAACATAAAATGTTATATTACAAAATACTTAACGTTTTTCATGAGCATAATACCTTGACTTTTTATTTTTGGCACTATAAATTACTTTTATATATTTGAATCAGGTTGTTTCGTGTTTTAAAAGCATTTCATTGTTCGAAGCGTGCAACGTAGTTACGTCGAGAAAATGGAATGGTGCATTTCGCTTCCTGTGCCTTGGGCTGCAAATGAAATGGTTACGGAAGAATTTTTATGTTCACATTGTGTTCTAGAACTAAATCTGTTCTTACTGTCTTATGACTTTTATTATATTATTCAAAAATCTGACACGAGTACCCATATTTTATACGGTTTAACTGAGCTTGATATTTGGAATAAATTTACTTTTATATCGACGTAGACAAACCGAAGCCTTACCTATCGCTTACCCCTTGCGTGATGGAAAGGAAAAAGGAATACGCAATTCCGCTATACAAAAAAGATTTGATGTATCCTTGTTCTGGCTGTTACATCAATCACGCGGCACATTCTCGTCGTCGTCACTTGTGAAGCATAAATAAAGCATTGAAGGCTTCCGACATCCCCGTATTGATGTATTCACAACACAAACTGGTTCCTACTTATTGTCAAAAACACCGTTTCTATAACGTAAAAAGATACATTAGACCCGCCGCTTCCTGCTCCTTCTTCAACGGAATTTGCCGCTTTTCTTAGCAGCAAACACTTTTTGTAAATTATGTCCGATGAGTTTTACATTTATTAGTACGATATACATACTTAACTTTTTTATTATTCATATTTTGTGTACCTATACTGTTTTTCTTCCTAAAATAATATCTCGCGTTCTATACATAGAAGAAGTATTTAATTACAATTTAACGTAATTAGAAATTTATGGTGACCTTTGACGTTACCCTTTTACAAGTATACGGGCACAATTTCCAAATACCTAAGAATTATTTGGATACGCTTCCACATATTCGAACTCGACCGATATTCTCACCAGAAAATGATGCGGAACAGAATATTTGTCCGGGCCGAAGTGTGGGCGAAGCGATCTGGGTAAGACTACGATTAGCAATACGAATTTTATACCTGTGGTGAAATTCAAATAGAATTTTCAACTCTAACTGCAGGTAATCAAAGTTCGATTTCGAATCACAATACCTCGGCAATTTAAATGCGATATTCCAAATTCCATGAATTTCAGTCCAATTATTTTGTACCTTGGTTGCTCAAATGCACCTTTTCCATGTGCCTGCTTAACTACGTTTTGGTATTATCTGATTATTTGAACGTCTAATTTCGCCCGAAAAGGCTCATGTTGCTTGCTGTCAACGGCCATTCATTTCAGGAGAATTGACGTGAATACCAAAGTAATAATACAATGAACTTGTTTAAATAATAGGTTTCGATGTTACGATCCTATTATTCCGGCGGTAACGAAACACTTTTGTTTTAACGAAAATTCTAATTACAAGAAGATTTTTTTAAGGTATCCTGTTGCGTCGGCCTTCTGTTTTGTCTCTGTCACACAAAACACTTTTAATATCAAATAAATCATTCAAAATATGCTTAATTGAGGAAAATCTTAGCAGGATAAACATTCCTTACCTCTTATTAAAAATAATATATAGGGCTTTAATTGGTTTAATGTAAAGTGGTTAATTATATTTTTAATGTTTAATCATGACTATAAATGATTGGTTTATAATTAGCAAACGTGAAGATAAAATTGGTAACAAATACTTAAAATAAACATAAAGACTAAAGCGTTAATACAATTTGTATCTGTCCGTTTATTATATCAGCCTCTGCTAGTAGATACAGATTTCACTCTTTTTGAAGTAAATGAAATAAATGAATTGAGCTCAAATTCAGATTTCATATTTAAGTTTCGCCGGTGTTTAATCGGAATCAAAGAAGATAAATCAACAGATTGTACGATATGAATATGGATGGTCCTTTGAAAAAGTCATATGCGGTCGTATTTGGACTTGCATGAGTCCATGTTATGAACACAAAATGAGTAAATACGAACTTCGGGGGTGCGCAACAATGAAAATGTCACTTTATGAAATGGGCCCGCTGTTGATTAATGGAGTTAGAGTGGGGCGTTGTTCGGACCTTCTTACTTGTTTATTCATTCATTCTGGTATCCCGTGTGGCGGGCTGCGAACGTCGTAAATATAAATATCAACTAGACTCCCGCCGTATGGCTGCGGTACATAATGCAAAGCGATGATTCGTTTCAGGATAATTAATTAAAATTCTACACGAGTAATCCTCCTACTGGAGTTCGGTTATCGCTCATTTATTAATTAACATAGGAAAGCGTTATTTCATTCGTTTCTCGCCTACATCGCGTAAGATATTATATTCTATATTTTGTGATCAATAAATCATTTGAGGTTCATAATATGGATCAGGTAAAATACTTAAGCTGGGGGATGAAACTTAAGCTCAGAAGCGCAAAGTTAAACACTAAGCATTCAATCAGTGTTAAGCAGCTTAGGAGGCTCCTAATGAAACAATGTATTTCAAATGGCAATTTAATACTATTAAAGTACATTATTCAAAACTAAAAGTGAGATATAAGTTACTCACATAAATTACCCGAGCAAGTAATTGAACATTGAGATTAGATACACAAATCTTAGAGAACGCCTAGAAAACATCGCAATCTATCAAGTTTCTATTTGAAACTTGAGTGTTAGGGAATTAGTCAAATCTCTAACTAACCTAGTTTACAGAGATAGCAAAATACAACGGTCGTACTTCGTCGTTGACATGCTTATCTATTGTATAAATACTGTATTGCGACTAAACTTGCGTTGACTGAAGGAACGAGGGTATCTTCTACAGATTCGAATATATTATGGATAAGAAATCCCTGTGCTCAAGCCCTTTAATCATTGATTATTTAATCAGAACAGCTCGGGACAGAACAGTAACAATAAATGTCGTGTGACATGATAACAATGCGATAGACGGTTTATGAAACAGCCAGCGACTTGATAAATGGCCCAAGCTGGATCGAGGCGGACGCACCAATTTATGCATAGCCGTCATCGGCAGGATTACAATGCCTCACAGCAAAATGACGCCACGATACCAAGAACACATCGCTCTTCTTTATATAGATCAAGCTTTATTTTAAACGCATATATTTGGTACAGAGTAACTTTCAGGTAAATCAACGTAACAACATTCGCGTCAACAAACTTTTATGAAATATATTTGCGCTAGTTGACGGTAGTTTTCTAAAGTCAACTTCATTTTAATACAGGCACCGGAAAAGCATTATTTCCACATATTTTTCGCCAGATTTTTATTTTTTCCGGTTATGAAGTGGCGGGAGGGAGAACCTTTTGTATAAGGGGACCTCGGAGGTTCATAACTCGCAGTCAAAGCGTCAAATTAAAAAAAGATCTATAACTCGATGGGGCGGGAAAATGTTTTCCTTTTCCCACAGACCGGGATGTTCATGTAGCTCTTCTAAACATGCAACAATGTCAACCAAATTGGTTTATCTATCATTTCTCACTAACACGTAAATGTGGGTATATATGCTCAAATATATAAGTGATGTATTTCCTCAAGATCTATCGAAAATATGTGTAGTGAGAGGAAAATTCTAGTTAAGTGAATATTATACATGGAACTGACATGCTTCAGTACCCAAAGAAGGTCAAAGAAGGTGTGCACTATAGAATTAAAAAGGTTCAGCAAATATTATCATGGGTTGCTTTGAATGATATTGTATTTCGATATGACGTTGCAGAGCATTGAAAGTGATGTTTAAATAGGCTGCTAATCCCACCAATATTGAAATATCTGCGACAATATTCAGGCGGAGAGCTGTGATCCGCTTTTATTAAAACACCGTTTTATATGAGGAACGGTAGGAAAAAATATTGTCTCCAGTTTTTATGACACTGTTAACAATATATCCGACCTAGGTAGCGATTTCGAGTAAGTGTGATTTTATTTGGCGGCGGTAAAGTAGAAGGAAAATATATTTTTAGGCTTTTTATGAAATAATATTATCAACGATAAAATATCTAGTACTTTTATTGCTTATTCTTCTACATACTAGATTACAGTCTATCTAGAGGTAGCTAAATATCTACATTTAATTGATTACTGCCGGAACTTTTGCTTAAAAACGACAGGACTAATTGAATATGCCTCTAGTATTCATCTGTTGTATGCTTGATTTTAATGTGCTGTCAGGCAGGATTAGTTAAATTAAGTTGTTATAAACAATCCTGGTACATATTAACACTAATATCTATTTAAACACACGTACGAGTACGTACAATTGTATAATCGCATAACGTTTCCTGGCAAACATCACACAATATATTTTTCTGCACACGCAGAGGCACGTGCTCCCTCGATAATGCTAATTTATAGTGCTTAAACCCTTAAGCTTTTTAGTGGTTCTCTGTAATTGCTGCAACCTGCGGGCACCGTACAATATTAGGTGAATGCATAATTTTTCCGTAAAGACGGGAATGATTCCCTTTATGTTCCCACCTAACAAGTATTAATGGTCCCGGCCGCACTGCCTTTGCACAGATTCTGTCATTTGCGAGCAATTACGTCGCTCTCCTGTACTAAATTGTATAAAATATGATTAATAACGTTTTTATTAAGAGTACTCTCAGTTCTCTGGGTAAAAAATGTGCGCTGATCATTCTAAAATGAAATTGTGAGGGCACTTATCTTGCTACGTTGTGTTTGAATTTATTTGCTAGAATATTATATTACATTTGTTTCGTGAAGAACACTTACGTTGTCAATCGGGCTTGATAAGAACAATGATTGTATTCCGAACAATAACTGTACTCAGTAGACATAGATAAACTTTAAAATACATATTACACCGAAGTTGAATTCTATTGACATAAAAGGCAAGAAAGATATGTATCTTCGTTGGCAATTGTATTTATTTCAGTGTTTGTGAGCTAAGTAGATGCCTAGCATGCGACGTAGCACCGCTGCTCTTAGTTTGTGTCTAAGGTGATAAATAACAGTGGCCATTTTCAAGGTATTACACACGTTTTAGAACTGAACATTAATGTCTTGTGTCACGCGTTCCATTAATCGTTCCAGCATTGTTTATATTTAAGTGCAGCTTTGTATGCGACTATATCTTGGAATGTATCATTTTGTCTTTATTTATGTTATTGTAGGTAGTGTGTCTCGAAAGATTTTTTCATGAATAATCATAATGTGAGAAGATAGTCATGAGTCAAAGGTTTGTTACCAAGAGAAAATGAAGTTTTTTTAGAGATGGTTTTAATAGATATACCATGTAGGAAGCGTTTAAATATTTGGTAGAGCCATAATTACTACACTAACATTTTTAGAGACCACTTCTCATATTTTAAGTGTAATGCAATGCAATAGAATTGCAGGTATCCGAGCGTTATTTCGTGTTATATTTGCATACTTGACTCCGGGAATCGATTTTCACTCGCGTACCGTGTGGGGATCAGAATAAAGATTCTTACTGCGAAATTCGAATTTGTAACGGCTGCGAGTTTCGTCTTACCAAACCTCGTTGGTGCTGCGCTCGCTTAAGCCTGTAGGAAATGGTAAACGAAAAATAAAACCACGCTGACGCCGTCTTCGCGGGGTAGCCGAGTGGCTCGTGGCGGCCGCCGGCGAGTTGCCTCGAAAGCGGAGCTTCTCTACCAACTACCATCTTATTAACGATAATGTTGACTTGCTCGCTTTGTGCAACTCGGTTTACGCAAACTTGAGCTAATGTTTCACTGGTTTATCTTCATGATGTGATGTAACGCCGTTCAATTTTCCAACTGATTAATTGTTGTTTAAGTTTGCGTGTAAACTTAGTTCTAACTGTGACACAGAAGAACGAGTGCTTAGTGCAATAAGAACGTTTTTAAGAGATATTAGCTGATAGATTGTTGTGTCCTATATTGAAATTGCTAATGACCGCTACACTTTTATTTTTATCACCTGACGCTAATAGGAGTAACTATTTTGACGTAACATAATTTTAATAGCCATCATATATTTTTCAATGTTAGCAAAATATCTTAGTAGTAATTTGCATATTTACTTAACGTAGTTACTTGCATATATTAACTTGTTTTTCCTCAAGCTCTCACAGACGGTGGTGTTAAAATGTAAAAATAAATGAAATGCAACGTTATCATATTTATGTTTGAGTCGTTACAGAAAGCGCAACAGAGGGGAAGTTATTATTTTAATGGTGGACTGGGAAGTTTTAAAAATGTTGTAGTTGCTTCCGTCGTTAATGTGATGGACACAAAAACTATTTTTTCTGATAGAGGCGGAGGAAAACGTAATGCGTCGTTTCTTAAATTGTATCTGAGAATAAAAAGTATATTTGTGTTTTACTTTTTTCTTTACGTTTTAGACTAGAATCTTAATAACGTTAAAAATAATGTAATGTTTATTAATCAAAATGGTATAAAGAATATAAATAAAACAGTTTTGTTAAATATCTATATTTACTTGGAGAAATATATTTCTGATATTTTTTTTCCATATTCTTATACTACTATTTCTAATATAAAATTTGATGTATGGATTTGAATGGAGCAAAGGAATTTTATAAGAATCGTACCAAGTGGCGTTATTTGGTCTCTGCCAACCCCCATCTGAAAAAGGCGTGGTATCATGTATATTTTTATTGACTTGCATTGCACGTAATTTTCTGCATTTGTTGTCTTAACTATTGATCATTTTAGTCATCCAATGCTGTTACATTATAAAACGGGAAAAGCTAATTATAATAATATAAATATATGCTAAGAATAATAGTTGATAAATTGCGATATAATGTTGATCCAGTCACAGATCTTATTAATTTAGGATAGTACGAACAATGACAAATAATAGGATTAATCAAAATGTCAGCGCTCATCATCTTGTCAACCTTGAGCCGTGAAATGGAGCTTCAATTTATGTTCATTTGACTTGTTACGTTGTAAAGCCAAGGTACCTTGTATACAAATATTATAACACTATCAAAGTATTAGTGCGACCCTGATCAGACAAAACAAGACATTTTCAAGCCAGACGGGTCGATCATGTGGCGAAAATTGGCCAAATAGTTCGGCACGACGGCCCAGAGAAAGCAATGATATTATGATACAAGATGGAATTTGGTCCCTTTATGTTACGTGTTTATTAGTAGATATACTTGTAATCCAACGGCTCTGATAAGACTCGTAGAACAGAGCAGAGGCGAATAGATAAATGAATAGAGATTTGCTCTACAAACAAAGATTTATCTTGTTTGAAAATCGTGAAGTTCTCTAGAATCTACAAAGTGCATTCGGTCACTTAGCTTCAAGAGAACACAGATATTTATCTCTAGTAGAGTACTAGTCTCGTGATGTTATTACACTACACAAACAAGAACACTATCCAACTTGTGCCGTGTAGAGATGATCGGGGAAATAAATATTTTTATTGGCGTTACACCGCGTAACAGATATCACGACGCTGTCAAATATCGTCGAGCGCGATACAATAAACGCACCAATACGGCTCGACGACACAACCGACACAGATAAATCCTTGTAAACAAAATTGTAACTGTCATCGATATCGTACTTTATGATTGGAACGCTGAAGGCAACATGAAATTCAAATCGTACCAAATTGACCGCATACCCTTTTCAAACGTCGTATACTTATGTACAATAATCCTAAAACACACCCTAAATCCTTTCAAGCCGTTGGACAATGACTTTGACGGCGCGCTATTATTATATTTTATTTTCCCTCACGACTCCTTATTATTTTTATACTTGTCTTTATACGAGGATATCGGCAATAAAAACGAAATGTTTGTTGCTTGATTGAACCGCCGTGTGACGTGTTTTTTCATTTCATGTCTACTGGCCCGAAAATAGCTATGGTATCTTGATTGGTACTTGAAGTCACTACCGATCGAAAGTCGATACTAATACCTGTCTATGTTAAGGCGAAGTAGGTAGTCTTTATTCCTATCGTTAACCATGCTCCGTTTTCTACTTTGTCGTGAAAGTTTAAGCTTAAATTAAGTATGAACAGTTGACTACTTGGATTGCGCGCAGCGGTATCGTCGTACCGTAAAGTTGCGTCTACTTACCTCGATCGATCATTGCCATTAAGTATACTAGTATTGCATAAGTGACCATTTCCGTACTCCACTTGGAGAGCGCCCCGGGCATATTAAGTCATCGATCCCGTTTAATGTTCTAAAGTGACATTTACTGTTATCAAATTCCAATTAAGCGTTAAATGGAGCTATTATCCGGGTTTGTTTACAAAATATCGATGCGCTATTTTTGTTCATGTGAACTTACTGATTAATGGTAATATATAAATTTACTAATAGCTATATTAACTCAATATTGCAATGATAACTACTAGATTCCTATCTATGCGATTCAAAACTCCAAAGCTCTGTGGTCAGTGGATGAATATGTCAGTTACTTATACTGCGCCGACGGCGACTTTGTAAGAATGTTAATCAAGAACAATTTTATTTTAGTAAACACTATTTCAGTACTGAGTGGTGTTAAATAAAGTTTATTAAGCTCGCAGCTGATTATATAAGGCAGTATAACTTAAAAGGCCAAAAGTGGTTTTAAAGCCTTGGAAAATAACCGCTAAAGCTGTGGGTGGCGAGATATTTGCAGTTTCATACCGCCAATTTACAACGATGACCCGATAAGTAGGTACGATAAATTGATGGCTTATTTTATAATAATAAAGAGCGCAGTGTTGGCAAAATAAGCGCGGTTTATGGCTAATATAACGCAGACTGGAGCGAGAAACTTTGTTGCATTTTGCATAAAATCGATATACCATCATAGGGCGCTCGTAACAGTACGCCTCTGAATTGTTCATATCATTGAAACACTTTAGTTTCAAGTAGAGCTCGGATCGTATTATTAAACATTGTAAATGTTTTATCCATACTAATTTTATAAATACTAGTTCTGCCTGTCTGTCTGTGACGCATTTATAGCTAAACGGCTGACACTAAAGGCCACTTGTTTACAGGAAAGTGGCTTGCGCTAGTTAAAGAATTGTTTTAAGAATTTGCAATTTTTTAAATGTTATAATCTATTGAACCGTTAACTTACATATATTTAAACCAGGGCGGGAACTTTAAGCGGTTTGTGTTAGTTTATACTTTTAGACTTAATAATTTTCAATGAGGCAATTTCGTCTGCAAACAACCTCCAACTACCATTTGTTTTTTTAAACTATTTTTCAGAATGGCTTTTAAGTGGTTACATAATTTTTCTTGCTGTCCAAAAGTTTCTAGGCCCTTACGCAAATATTTTTTTTTGAAGTAGTAAAAACTATTGAAGGAATAAATCTAATAGAACGATTTATGACATACATAATTCTATGTCATTTTCGCAGTAGGTGACTAGTTAAATAACACCGTTGGTATCAAGTGCCTTAATTTGCATTATATCAGCGACTTCGGGGTACTACGCTAATGCGTGTGTGACACGCACTTCGCCATATTGTTCCGTTATGAATTGTGTTTCGTTCAATGTCATCTTCGTACTTCGTATTAACTAAACTCACATAAAAGACACGCAAATGTCACAACTCACACTCACAACTCAAAAAATAGTTCATAGTGGACGCACAATTCATTATGGAGCAGTTTTAATGAACGACTGACATGAGATGCTCGCTTTGCTTTAAACACTAGTAAAAAGACGTGTAAAAATCCGGGCGTGTGTTGACGCAAACGAGGCATGAGTTCATCCGTACGTCAGCCGGCTGAGTTTTGAATAGACGGTGCTCCGACGCTACCCACAATTTTAAAACTGGTAAAGCTATATTCACGCTCGTCAGTTCGCCATGACTCTTGGCAGTAAGTGCATTAAAGTGTCTGCACAGGCCACGGGGTGCCTAGTTGGCCAGGTGCTTCCGTGCCCATTATTTTATGCAAAATAAGCTCGACTGGGAGTCCTGTAATAATTCTGTAAACAATAGAGCTTTGTTGTTCGTCTACTTGTAACGTTTTGTTGTCGCGATAACAGTGTGATTATCACACGTGTTACTCTTGAGTTATAACTGTTCGCGTTGCTTCAGGGCTTGAGCGTTTATAATGTGATAAGGATGCGTCAAACGGTTAAGATTTCGATGATATATGGTATGGTAACACACGATTAATGTCACTTACAAATTAGAGACAATAGTCCTGTTAAGCGTTTAAATATTTAGGGAAGAATTGAAACAAAAAATAAAGAGCTCGTGTTTAAGAAATTTCATTTATTTTTAACTTTACATAAACAGCTAACTGCAACGATCGCTATACAAAGTTTTCAACGCGGAAACAGGCCATTTCCAAGATATGTAGACTTTATAATACATGAAGTATATTAAAGTTCAAATCTACGTTTGTATAAATAAAATTATTTGCTATAACTGACTATAACAACCTTGGAAATGGTGTAAATAAACAATGGTCTATATGTAGATGAATGTATCTATTAACGCAAGCTTCAGAAATATTACATAGCTATTTATTTATATTACAAAGCACGCCGTATTGTCTTTATTGCAGAAGTGACAAATTTATTTACAAAACGTTGGGTACAGTAGCACGATTCTCTACAGTTAGAACCATCGAGTATCGAGACTTTGACGTTTAAAATGTAGTGCCAATATAGTTACTACGACGCCCGCTAGAGGCGCTGAATCGAATGTCATACATTTTTTTTCGATAGCCAGCTGGTTGTCGGTAGTCGATAGTGGTAGAGAATTGCGGTACAGTAATAAAGGAACTTAATAACACACACAAGTTCAGCACAAAACTAATATGTACACTGTGCATTTAGTGTAGACTGTATAAATAAACCAATATGTAATGATCTGTTTCAATGATTAAGTAAGGGACATTTATTCAAGAAAATCATTGCTGGTTATAAAAAACAGACCCTGTATTGTACAAATAGTTGAATGAATTCCAAAGCTGATCTAGTTTATAAGATGCTAAAGGACATAATTTTATACACTCGGGAACTTATATAAACCAATTTTATAACATTAAGCAAATCCGTTGACATTTTGTTTATATTTTACAGTTATGTGTGTTTTCCAAAGGCATGTGAATCGTAAATAGTGGAAAGGAATTATGCCAAAGTGTGAAAATGTCACATACCACTACACTACACAAAATTCAGTTAACAAAAAATGGATCGGCCAGTTTTATTTCATAGGTATTGTACTAAATTTAGTGCACGAGTCGCTGTAAATATAGTACTCGTAAATATTTTACACTTCGACATAACTCCTGCTACTACAATAAAATATTTTTTATGGATTGATCTAAGGTACAACAATAATTTAAACATAATACTAATATTCTATTTGCTTAAAATAAATTGATTTAAAAGTGATATGTTTACTATAAATTCAAGAAGCTATTTCAATATAAAATCTTTTGAAATAATCTTTATAACATTGATATGATTCAGTAAAGGTACACTAGGGGACTCTATAATTGGACAAAGGTTTCTATATGCTACTTTGTACAGCAACAACAGGGATATGTACTCAACTCATTCCAACTTAACCGATGACCATTTAACTGACGCGTGAGTAATTGTCTAACAAGTGAGTGGTACGATAGTATCTTAATACTCGCTAGTAGATACGGGACACGGCACGTACGACCGTAGCGTGCTTGTCCTCGAAACGGACATTGTATTTAGCCGCACATAACTACAGGTAGAATAGAACATTCATTCGTCCTACATCTATTATTGTTTTTCATCAAAAGAGAACAAGCTGTATAAACTTTCTATACAATTCAAATAAAACATTTCATTTGCCAACAAATATGTGTGATACATTCTTACGGATCCTTATAAACTAAACATTTGTTATGCGATTAGATATGGCACATTTAACGTACAATCCTATCAGTCTTTTATTAATATCGAAAAATATTTACATTTCTATCAGATAGATACTACATTTTCATAAAAATACTTTTGCACAGAAAATAAATTAATTTATACACATAGTAATATGTTGAAAGTAACTGGAATTGTTCGATGTAGTTGTCGTGTTTGAAACATAGTGATACAATTGCAGTAATTATATCTCGTAACATTATGAGTTACGCAGCACCTATCCTAATGTTTATCACTGCTTTATCGTATCTCATTTAGCACAAATGTCTGATTGGCACTATGACGTAACGTGGATGTGGCTGATGATCGTATGTCAGCTGGCGATGATCAGACCCGCGAGGATGACGTATAAAACGCCTTGGCTGATGGTGGACCGGGAAGACTGGGTCGACTCGTAATCTGAACATGGAATAAATTCGTAAAAACAGTTAGTGGGGCTAGGTAAGTTTTGTAAAATTTATATTAAGTTTCTTGTCATAACTGCTTTCAAATTTTGTTAACGTTATTTTTGTGTCAATATATCGTATTATAAATAAATGTAGAACTAATGTATTGTTGACTTACCGACATCTTTCCATTCTTCCACTTCATAGTCGCCTATGACTCTGTTTTCGGCTGAGCTGTCCCGCCAACGATTTTTATGTTTACCTGACAGAAACAAGGTTCGTGTGATAGAAATGTCCCAGGAGCCAAAAACCATGCGGAAAATGATTGCGTCGTAAAATTTTCTTACATGCTGCTAAGGGGCTATGAAAGTAGGCTTTCAAGTGTGAACGAAACATATGACGCTATAAAGAGTATAAAAGAAAACCCAAATCTATAACAATAAGAAGGTACATTGGAAGTCAAAGCGCAAACAAAATCGCTTTTCCCACAATAATATTACTAACGACCCAATTGTACGGGAGCATTGGGCCGTGGCGGCAAAACCAATAAATACAAAATCCACCATCGACCCTTCCGTGTGCCACCGTGAGGTTGCGATGAATGTATAACTGCGCCTCGCGGTGACTCACACTCTACTTTATACTATTGATACACCTTGCGGCGGCTTAGGTGCCGGTACTGAAATTTCCAACCTCGAACCAATAGAGCTACCGACTGAATGGAGTGGTCATAAAAAATGTATCGGCAAATCCCCGAATTGATCAGTTCTGGAAGGATTTCATTTGAAACTTCGACCATCTGCTTGAACATTAATCATTTATCGTTATTTCGAGCCGCTAATTGAAATGGATAACCTTATATTTGACAGTTAATATGATGATTTTGTGTAGGACGCCAATATTTACCTTTTTTCCTCTGCGGAAATGTGGGCACGTAGTTATCCGTAGTACTTGTAGTAGAAGGCGCGGGAATTTCTGTAAAATAACATAACATAAGGAAATATTCTAGAAAACCTTCCTCATTCAGTAAAGTAGGAACATTTTTTTACTAGACATCTTGAACCAACATGTAATATTCAAATGAGTAAATTTTCGTCACATCGTAGATTACTTAGTATGGATAGGAATAATCTGGTGTACCGTCAAGCCGGATAAGCCCATCTGTCTCGCCGAGGGAGTTCTTGGCGACGCAGCGGTAAGATGAAAAATCTCTTGTCGACACTCTCCGTATAGTCAATTTCATTTTCCGACTATAACTGTCGTCGCTCAGTGACGTGATGTATTTACTTCCTGTAGGCGGATAAACGTAGGTATTAATAATTCAATTAACTGCTCATCCCGGAAAGCAGTCTTGATAAATTGTTAATTACGCAGTAAATCAATTTCGTCTGAATAAAATTTAAGGAACATTTCGACTTGATATTGAACTTGGAATTATATTAACATATTTTTCTGTGAAAAAACTTTGATATATTGTCTGTAATTCATTATGTTGCTCCATGACAGGTGAACTGATAGGGACCTTGTTCAGGTTTCAAGGTCGCAAGGGACTTAATTAACGATTAGACCGGCACCATACATCGCTGGAGTAATTTTTCAATGCCAGACATATTGTGCCAGATTATGAATAGAAAGAAAACATTTCATTGTGGTCATGTTCCATATAATCTGATATTTTGTGATCGTTTCGTGCATTGTCATCGTTTTCATTATGATATGAAATTACCTGATATGATCATGTCTCCGCGGTCTGTGGTCCAGTAGTTTATAGACGAGGGGTACGCCTCTGTGTGACATTCCAACGTCACGTCTTGTCCGATGTATGCAGCTTCTAGTTGGTTTGGTATGGACAGCATTGGCGGAACTGTATAAAAAAAGGTTTTGGAATCAAGACCTTATTCTGGGAAGGAACGCATATTTTGCTATTTGAATATATAAAGTAATATAATGTCTAACATCTTGATAGAATAATAAAGTAATTGGTTTACTCTATCTTTTTTTCAATCTGCTCACATTCTCTACGTTTTTGAAGTGCCATAAGCCTGAATTTGTCTGCTACATACATTTAATATTTCAGTACCATTTAAGAGGAGAATCCATTTAATAATACAAATGCGATTGAAGGAGGGTGGATTCAATGGAATTTGAAACAATTTTTAGAGTATTAAGAAGCGCTTCTTGAAAAAGATTTCAATGTATAAATTATTAGCGAATGACAAAAGGGATCCGTGTACAATAGGTAAACACAGCGTTGTGTGTGCCGCCGTTCGCTAATATTTAATTTGCATCTTGAAGTTATGTTTACGGTCTTTTTATGTTGAGAATGACAAAAAAATGTAAAGAGCTTATAAAAAGCGACCTATAGAGCTTTATGACTTTATTCAGAAACATTGATTGCCACACGAAAAACAGCTCGTGGCGGGAAACGTGAAATATCCCAAAAATAAGTGCATAAAGCGATGGTTTTACTCGATCGTTTCGAAACAGATTTGTTCATTTGTTATCCTCAAAGTGGGCAAAAATATACTTTCAATTGTAACATTTTCAATTATTCGATGCAAATCAATTCTTTATGTTCGATTTTTAATTTTCACTTGTTAACTGCTGCAAGCGCGAGTTTTGTAAAAAAAAGAACATCGACATGTTTCTGTTCACGAACATCTGAATGGGGCTAATAGTTTATTAAATTTTATTTTCCATATATTTTAGATTTTGAACTGATACAGTAGGTGTAAGATGATGAACGTGTTAACAAAAGATATTGTGAATTTAGGCATTTTATTGGTGAATTCTAACAATAGCCAAAAACTACGTACCACGCACGCACAGGCACGTAGTTAACGCACGCACAAGTAAGAATGAAAAATGTGCCTATTCATAGAAACTTTGTCTGTCTTTATATTTCTTACATAAATAATACAGCACGTAATTCATATCACACACATCTTGGCGACAAAATGGCGCCTTCCACACGTCACTATCAAAGTACTGGTGGTGCAGCATTATATTATCTGCGAAGAGTTATGAATGAATAAAGCACACACTGTGACGCGCATAAAGAATATCATTGTCATAAAGATTTGTCTCAGCACCACCTAAATGTAATGAAAACTGTCAGTGAATTCATAAGGAAGTCTCGTTGGTTAATCGAGTGAAAGTTACGTGAGCGTTTCACGTATCTCGTAAGAAATGAAGAGAACTGTGAACGCGCTGAGATAGGAATGTGAATTAGGGAAAGAAAAGCGTTTCATTGGGATCGGTGTTGAGCGGCGGCGCGGGCGACGCGTTAGAACAGATAGTATCGCCATTATCGCGTCCGCACCGTATTCACGTCAGCATAATGCTCTAATTGGGCGCAATTACGCCCGATCCGGCGGAAGGCGCCACCGTCAGGTAGAGGCGCTCGTGTCCTCGTAAATACTCGTTAACGACACCCACCCCGAAGAAAAATAATATTTCTAGACGCTGACTCCCGACTAAAGAAAACGACGACGTGGAAATGCTCACGTACTTACGAAAGGAAGAATTTGAGGCCAAGTTAACGGGCCGAGAGAAATGTGCGGGCATATTCTCTTCTATCTGACGAAGTGATGTCGTCAGTAAAAGCACAATATACATTCGTAATATGAACCAGTATCTCGGATTACCTACTAATAAAAACAATGCGAATCTGACTCGCTCGATGTAGGCGTGTTCGAGTTTGTTTGACTTTTTATTGCAAAAACACACGGCTAGTTGTTCTACGAGAGAAATATTTCAGTGCGAAACATTTAGGGCAAACACTTGCACTCAACAAACGTTTGTACTCAATTTAAAAATGCTTGAAATTAGTTTATAATTATACTTGTCAGTGATTTATTATTAAATCATTGTAAACATAGGATTCTTTAGGAAAATGTTGAGATATTTGATCACCTTCATTTGTCTTTAATGAAACACGTAATGTAATTAATGATAATCAACTACTCGGCTCCGACAGCACGTGAAATTAGAATCAAGTTAAAGATATATAAGTTAAGAGGTAGGTAAGTATATTTAAATAAGTCAGAGTTTATCTTATTTTGCAGCTTTGACATTAAGATAGAGGCTACAAATTGTATCTCAACCATTATACTAAATAGACAATTTGTGTAGGTGTTCGTCATGAAACATTTTATTATTCAACTTGTTTTCATACACTTCTTGTGTCGAAAGTGCCGAAATCGGTAGAACAGATTGTTATTTAATAAGTTTAGAAGTTTCAAACCTATGAAATCTAATTCAGCAATTTGTGCGCTGTGAATTTCATCCCGAATCAATAATTTGGACAAAGTTTATAGCGCTTACATTAATGAAAGCGTATTTATTATGGAATCAAATACGTCACTTAGTAGTTGTTTATAATATTCTGTTTTGATATAAATTGCATGACGAATTATCAAAACATGATTACATTACTAAAGCGGAACACGTGTACACAACGTACACAAATATACTAAATATATATCTCTCTTTCCATTTATAAAATTATTGGCTTGTATATATTTTAAATTATGAAAACATGTATTTTATATTTAAAATAATTGAGGCTTGTTTTTATGGTTGAAACAGTTATAAATTTTACAACGTTATGAATTCTACGAACGTGGAATTGGAATTGCCGCTATATAGTTGTTGTAAAACGGTAACGGAATGAGGTAACTGAATATTACGATTTAAGTTGGAACTGTTTCTGAATATTTTTAGATGAAGGTTGAGAATTTAAAGATGCGCGAATTGTCTTTGATTTTAAGCCTTGCATTGTCTTGGGTCGCATCCTTTACAGGTTTTTTGCTATCAAAAAATAGTGATTATAAAGTAATAATTACTGATACATTTTATTTTATGAGTGTACTGCATTTTACCCTACACATTACTACTACAACGTACTGACTCAAGTTTTGTCTCGATAAATGAAGCACTATAGTCATACGCATAAGTAGCACAATCCACCAGACGGCTACACAGGTTTGTATAAAACGACAAATAATATGTTAATTAGTAAATGAGACATTTAAATCCAAATTATATAAATAGTTTCGTCAAATGTTGATAAAGTAGCACAAATAGATCGGTCAGTGGCTGTCCATTACTGGGTATGTTAGTAGGCGTAGACCTCAGACCTTTTGTCAAGTAGGATATCTATATAAAGTCGGTCTAACCCCACAAACCCACCTCACTCAACGGTCACGATTCAAACCTGATTTTTTCCTGTAAGATGTATATAGTAATAAGTATAGAGCTTTTTAAATTGTTTGCTTAGTGTTAGTACACTGATATATCTGGATAATGTAAATAGAGTTTAATTAGCGTAGAGTAATTAGGAGAACTAGGAAACTAAATGAAACGGAGATAAGTGAACCATAAACATTATTATCGCGCATAATATTTTATTGCTAACCTAGAGAGGTTAACCTAAATCTCATCTAGGTAGAGACCTAGTTAGGGTTTAAGATAGGAAAGTCACAAACACATAAGTTGAATTCAAACCCACACATAAGACAGTAAGGCTTTTAAAACAATAAAAAATATACATATATTTTTTAAATTCGAAAGCCATATAATTAAATTGTATGTCGTAAGTGTTATTTATAGTGCATAAAGATCGTGAATAAGTAAGAATAAAGTTGCATGAAAGTTTGTTATATCTCTGCAGACAGGCCCGTACTGTGCAGTTGGCCAAGATATACCGAGCGGTGGAAAATTAATGCCTTTCTTACTGGACAATTCACAAAATTCCCTCTCTCCTCCCAATTTAAATTTTAACCCGTTATTATCCTTGGTAGTGCAGGTTTAAGTTTATACTGAGTTTATATGGGAGGCGTCCATAGCCAGTTGCGCTCACCGGTCGGTAAACGATCTGTGGGTTAAGCAACTATTGGCGCGGTCATTCTATAGATGGGTGACCGCATAGTGGTAATTGAGCTGTGTGTCTCCGTGCTTCGGAGGGCACGTAAAAAGTCGGTCCCGGTTGTTATCCATTAAAATAACAGTCGTTAAGCCATGTCAAAGGCCACTCGGGCGGCTTGAACAACATTGACACCAGGTTGACCACTAACCATACGATAGATAGAGATAGATAGACTGGACCATTCAGAAAATTCCCTCTCTCCTCCCAATTAAATTTTAACCCGTTCTTATCCTTAGTAGTGCAGTTTTAAGTTTATACTTTACTCCCGCGTGGGAAGGTCTTCCTCGATATTATGGCATCTTCTTTCTATCTTTATTACTCAGGTTATAAGATGAAATAATTCTTGATGAAAGATTTTTCTACAAAATCCTACGTGATTTAATAAAATAATTAGTAAGTGCTTTTTATAAAGCTTTAGTGCGAAAACGTTTATACCATAAAAAAGGGATCTTAGGGCCAGAATAAAGGGTCAGTAAATTTACCAACTATTAAAATTCCATCTAATTGATATTTAGAAGATGTAAAACCTGGTCTAAATGCTCAGAGGTAATCATACAGACAAAACAAAATATATTATTTCTCAAAATTGACGGCTTCCATGGCGTCGTCGCTAGGCCACTACCAGTGTCAACACACTGTAAGATGCCGTGGGTTCGATTTTCACACGGAACAACTATTGCTGCGATCCACAAGTAGTTGCTTCAGGTCTGGATGCACTTTGTATCCGTGATTTATATGTTTGTAAAAGTCCCCGCGACACAACATAATACCTAGGGCGGGAGTAGTCTTTAAAAAATAAAGTTCATTATCTGTACTTAGTTCAGGTAAATGCTTAGGCAGGTGCTTGTGTGGTATATCGTTTACATACTAAAGATCAACATTGCATAAAAAGTTGGTAAGTCTTTATTAGACTTACGTATTTTATTTTATAGCTTTACTCAACCCAATATAATAAAAGTTTTGTGTGAAGAACGACTAAAGAACGCTAAGTAAAGAAGATTTTTCTACACGTAAAGTTTCAGCCACGTGTGTTTAATATTATATTATGTTTGTATTGAAAAAAATATTAAGTGAGCTTGAATAAAATCAGTAATTAGAATAAACTGTTGAATCAAAATGGTTTGGTAACACCTTTTTACGTACATTACATTAAAAATATAATTATAGCTGAATTTTAAGCATGTTTGTTATATTTTCAACCAGTAATAAATGGACACACTTAGTTGATTATTGACTTATGTAAATATGAAGACAATTGCTAGGATAAAACCTGCAAATTGTTTGATTTACCAACCATCTAGTCTGCTTTTTAATATAAAAATATAATGATATTTAATTATTTGGCCTACCCATATGCGAAAAAAGATGTGTTTTGATGAATAAATTATCATAGTGCTGAGCAACTAGAATTAATTACATCTTTAGGCGATTAATAATATTGCGCAATATGGCTTTTACAAATTGGCAATATTATTGATTGCTTTGAGTTTATATTGCACAATATTAATGACTAGAGACCTTGTAATATAAGCATTGTGTTGTCATCAAAACAAAAGACAAGATAGTCACAACTACGTACTCCGAACTTGTAAGAACGTTTAACATAAATAAAATAGATACGATCGATACAAGTGGACACAGTGAATTATCCACAAACAGGTCAGAATAGCTCTATTAGTAGATTGTATTAACGTAGACTACTTTACATCATTTATTTGTTTCCTTTTATTTCAAGTATTGGTAATTTTCAAGGTTATATTGTCTTCTACCCGTTTGAGGTATTACACGTGTATGGATTTCTAATAAATTAAGTATTTACCATATATTGTAATTAATATACGATGAATATAGGCTGTAGTAGTTTGCACCATATGCAACTGACGAACGAATGCTCTAAGCGTGTGTACAACGAAATGTCAAGAGATTTGCGAATGACTCGTAAAAGCCAAAACCCGTTTCAGTATTTTTTCGACGCAAAATGTTGCAAATTAGTTAAATCCCAGGGGCCCCTGACACTTCTGACTGACATTCTCTTGACTAACGACACCGAAGTTTGCCTTACCAAGCTTTTTCTATACAAATTATTGAAGTTGACAAGGTTATTTTACTTAGCAATGTGTTTACAAACCAAGTCATGCTTTCACCTAACAGCAAAATTTTTAATAGCAAGTGTATTTGCTCTTCACCGTGTTATGGACTGTTCGCCGACAGACTACTAACTTGGTAACTAAAGTTTGATCACTTGTACGTCAGAGTTTCTGGGAACTGGTTGTAAGACAATCACGTTTGCGTGACAACACGGATAGCTTAACGTAGTGCAGAAGACATGGAGGTATCTCGATACGCAAACATCGGTCACGCTCGTAGCGCTGTTCAACTAAGCAAACCTTATTGATTAGTGTAATAATCATTTGGCTCCGAGCCCCTCATTAGGTGTGGATAACTATAGTGACCGTAGTTAAGTTGCTACGCCGTAGATCTGTCTACGCTGCTACGCCAAATGTAGAACCGAAAAAAGGTTACCTTATTTGATAATAGAACAAATGTTTGACTATTAATTGAACCAAGACGTTGAACTCGCAGAAATTGACAAAATGCGTGATCGCCTTGAATCTCTTGTCGCATCATATAAATCAGCTTAAATACTAGGTCGTTACTTTTTCGTTTATAAAAGAAAAACGTTAGATTTGTCAAATTAGTCCACTTTTTGCGGTTGGCGTTGGCAACTTTGTTTTCATCACTAATGTGGTTTTTTGTATCGTGCTTGCCAACGACGGCAACGTCGACGGTGGGAAAAATAAACTCTTTTCTTGTTTATAGTTCGTTGTGTTTTCTAATTATTTCCCTTCTACACTATGAGTCTAATTTTGTTTAAAAATCTGCTAAAATCTTTTATAATTCATCTACGGTTAAATGAAACTTCAACATCTATGTATATTTAAAAAATACATATTGAAATACCGTCCTATTAAAATCTAATATGTAATGTAATAATACAACTAGAAAAAAAATCACTACAAAATAGTGATGATACGCCAGTGACGTAACTTACATTGCACCATAAGCACGACCCGCTTGCTGATCGATGGTGGCACACCGTTCGAGGCGATGCACAAGTAAGCGCCCATGTGCAGCCTCGATACTTTCGATATTGTTAAGTTTTCGCCGTCTACCACGTTCACTGCAAACAAACAATATTCTTGTACTTGTCACTCTCTGATAGATATTGATCATTCTAACGCTCAAAGTTCTGAATAGATGCGATTTATTGTAAACTTTTGCCTTACAATATTGTTCAGAGTTAAATCTCATACGTATATTTTATCTTCGAATACTCGGTAGAGGGGAAGTTGAATAATGTTTTGTTTTATTAAAATTTGTGTAATCGTAAATAATGCAACATTCGCGTTGAATAAAGTATGGAACTAGTGATCTATCCAATGAACCACTCCTTTACAAAACCACTACTCGAACAAATATAGATTAACAAAGAATAGAACTAAATTGTAAGTAAACACACCACTTGATACAGGTTTAAATGAGTGTTAAATAGACTGTGCTCTATCCCTTTGCGCATAATTATAATGATCCTCCACTTAATATAAGCACACCACTTAAGTACTATTCAATGTACATATTACACCACAACAGACAATCAATTTTCCCCGTATCGTTAATTAAAATAAGCTCATTAGTTAAATGTGCATAATTACATAGTACACAACATATAAAATAACTTTTATGAAATTATTTGAAGCAATTTGTCATGTTTAAAATAATGACGTTGTTAAAATAATTCGAAAAAGATTGCAATTTTCGAACGTGTAATGTCCGTTTGTGATTGTCCGATATACTCGAGTGGTATCCCAGTGGGTTCATTCCAGTCCATTTCTCGCTTCAGAGATTTCTTTCTTTCATCTGTTTTGTTCCGTTGAGAGAGCGTCAACATAATGAGTGTCCGGGAACTAATGTTTTGACCGGATATTTATAAGAGTACCTAAATCCTTTGTTAACGGGAGTGCCGGCTGTTCTTTCTGTTTCCATTTAAAAGAACATAATAGACTTTTAACTTGCTACAAACAGAAAAAAACAAATGTTTCCAGGAAGATTATTTCTCCATTAAAGATACAATTTAGCTTGAAATTGTTAGAAAAGCTTTTTAATTTGTAATGAATAAAGAAAATGATTATGTACGCACCAGATTCGCCGTTACAGTTGAATTCTTGTCCGTCTTCTCGTCGCCACATGACATAGGGTTCGGGGTAGCCGGTGGCGCGGCACACCATCGTGACGTTTGTGCCTTCACGCACCACCATGTCCGTTGACGTCATGTTGTCGATGATCACAGGTGGGACTGGAGACAAATATTCAAGTTACCAACCAATATAGTTAAAAGTTGACTGAATGATATCGAGTATCACAGATGTTCGGAATAGTAATCTATTCTGTTTAATGTTAGCGCGTGTCAAGTTTATCAAATTATAGACACTATCTTGCTTGGGGCCTTGGAAGTCATAGCATTGTTGCTCAAAGCGTACGAATGAGTTGTCGGAGGTAATCAGAGAGTAGTACGCCTGCTCTCTTGATCAACTCCTGGGGGAAATAATCTTGATAAATCAAGGAAATGATGTCTAAATTGTGTTAGCAACAATCTTGCTCAGTTATTTGCTTCTAGAGTGTATTACGGAAACATTAATCGATTTTGAGGGTAATAATTTTTATTATATAAAAGGGTAAGGCAACCCCTTACCTGCTCTATATGACCGGGTCGCCGTAACGTAACCACAGCAATGTTGTATGAATTTGTGACTTTATTGCTTCGCCTGAACTTGGGAAAGCTCTACACTCAGGTATTTACCCCGTAGATTTAATGTTTACGTTAGGGATATTTAGCTAGATTAGATAAATTCATTTACAACATATTGACATTTTGAGTGTTTGTAACGATTTATGTTAATTTTAACATTTATTATATTGATAATAATATCAGATGAAAGAGTAAGTTGAATGGTGCTTACCCACGACTTGCAGGTATCCTTTCCTTGAGCGCATAGGATCCGTGTTCACCTGACACATGTACCATCCACGGTCTACTTCTTGCACATTCTTGATGTGAAGGTACCACGACCGGTGGTCATTGTACGACAAACTGATGCGAGGGTTCTGAGTTATGATGTTATGATGGATACTCAAAATTGTCTGTGTGTCCACTCGCACCCACGCTACCTGTTAAAAAAAAAAATTTCTTAATACTTATTTCAATGATACCACGAATTCCTATTTCAAATCTCTTGCACAGATTTCAAAACCGTTCTAAAGCTGTGAATCTTTTCCTTGTAATATAAGCATATAAAGCATTAGAAAGATACACGGATGAACGGGCAGAGAATGTAAAAGTGCGGCAAATGGAAGAGTTTCACTTTGAACATTTCAAAGAATTTATGGTTTTCATTGAAATGTTGGCTAAATGTTCTGTTAAATCTGTTAAGTAAAAAGTTCTCTAAATTTTTGTATGCTCGAAATAGTAAGTCAGACGTAAATATAACCAGCTTTATTTTGCTCGACGTTAAAAATTCAAAAAGTGACATAATTTTAGTAACACGGAAATCATTTTTATGGATATTACCGTGTTGAAGGATGAGCTAGTCGCACCTCGTCCAAAATAAATCTGAGAGTACTACACGGCACTCCAATTTTGCTAACTAGCCGTCCTGCATGATTAATAACTGGCGAATCGTGCATTCTGAGCAAAGTGATATTAAGTTGGCTTGTTAAAACTTTAGCCCGAGCACCGCACGAATAGAGCTGTATGAAGTTTCTGGCGCAACGTATCCGCTCATAGAATTACACAGCGGTCGTTCATCATGGCGTTTGACGCCATCGTCGCTGATTCTAGGTTACCGGTGTTTGCTTTCTTAATTGCCAATCTATGGCTTACAAACTTTATTTTATAGATCGAGAACACGTTTATTCGTGTTCGCAGTTGTAAGCACGGCAGGTGTCGACGACGTGTAACAAGGTAATCTATTCTGATAATATTAGTTCCAAGGTTCTAGGTGCGTTAGTTACAAATTAATTATCTTTGGACGTCTCCGTATTCTCCGATATCAATGTGTCAAATTGACCAGTCGGCTCCTGGCTAGCATTGATATATCTAATATGAAGCATATGTGTATCTGTGATAGAGATGATTTAATATGGGTGTGTTATTCGAATTCAGTTATGGTTTTATTACTCGTAATCGTAAACGTGTATAATAACAAATAATTTATTTTTATTGAATACGCGAGCATGGTTGTTGACCGACTCAGACGCTCTAGATTCCCAGAGTATTCATACAGCTGTCAAATTGCTTTATAAATCTATAATAGAGCCGCAATAGTATGACGTCATGGCACTACGCAGGCTGTATATCTATTTGAACTTACGCCAACAAGATGCCTAGCGCTTGTATCTATGTAGCTTGCTTCAACGTTGCGGTTTACTTCACCTAGATTAGATCATGATAACTAATTACCACGATTAATAATTGATCGTTCTGACATATGATCTCATGTATCATCTTATATTTTATTACTTAGTAACCTAAGATCCTTTTTACTACCTACTTGAGAATCCCTAAGTTTATCAAAACCGTTTACGACTCACACGTTGTACATGGAATGACATACTCAGCACTTATCACTTGAAAATCTTCACTTAGAATTTTGTTTTTAAATAACCAGTTTTACCGAGGGGTATCCTGTTATAACCCAATTGGGATATGGAGGTTCGATAGGCAGTCGCTTCATGTAAAACATTGGTGTTCTATAGCCTACTTTAACATAGTTGTCAAAAAGGCTAGGCTGATGATGCTCGTTATTACTACTATGTGATATATTTACCTTGTAACCTCGCAAGTCTTCTACGACGCAAGCAAGTAGCGCGTCGCGGCCCACTGTCACTGTCACGTTTGGAACTGGCTCCACAAAACGAGGGAACAGTGATTCTGAAACAAAATACACTTTGATCAAATATTTATAAATAAATAAATTTAACCCGTTAGTGGCCCACTGCTGGGCAAGGGTTCCCGGAATGAGGGGGGGGGGGGGTTAGGCCTTAAGTCCACCACGCTGGCCAAGTGCGGATTAGGGACTTTGCATACATCATGCATACTTTTTTAGAATATTTTTAAAACATTTTGGGAGGTATAGAGAAGAACTTTATAGCCGTAGTTTTTATGAGAGACTCAGAGCAATTCTAGTCAGAATATTTTTGTCACAGTTAGTGCTATTAAGCAAGGGTCGGCTCAGCACTCTCGCGTCCACAAAATATTTATATACACTAACAGTACTATCACCGCAGTGCCGACTGGTATACTATTTACAAAAATATTTTTTTTGTAAAATTGAAGGCGAAGTGGATTGTAGCTATGACAAACGATGAACACGAGTATGTTTTATCGATATACCAATAATAAAAGACCTATTTAGCATTGCAGTGCACCTGAAAATTGCTTTGAATTTTACACTCAATCATAAAATATTATAGTTTGGTGCATGGCAAATATTTTGAACTAAATAGTAGTAATTAATTTAGTTGTAACATAAACCCGACGTACGCATCAATAAACAACGTCTTTGACTACATTCTCACTTGGCAGGGGCTTACACTCAAAGCTTGTACACTTAAATTAATCAATCACAACGTGGAACAATAAAGGGTCGCTCATGAATACATACAATAAGATTTAGGTAGATGTAAGTACTAAGGCGATCCATCAAAGCACAAAATATTATGACTCCCATTCAGTAATATCAGCCAGGACCCTATTGATTCCATCTCTCTATAATTCTCGCTTACAAGAAAATACACAAGAAGCACGAAACACGGCTTAAGCAATTCAATTGCCGTAGATTTAGACAGCGAACAAGTTTATTCCTAGTACTTGTAAATTGTATGTCCAATAGGAATGGCCGGAACTTGTAATCTTATTTACATGACAGCTAGGTACAACGGACCGAGAGCCGTGCGCGGCGGCTTGTAAACCACAAGTAGCCCATTTGGTTATCTGTGAAGTGTACCAAATGGCGGTTAGAGCTGGTCAGCTTGCGGAATGTGGTCACACCCTTATAATATAACTATTTATTGCTTCTAAATTACGTAATTATCAAAATATATTGGGCGTGAAGCTAATAAAGTGCGAACAATAATATGGTCATGTTACATATTATTGTATTAATAATTGGTTTAAGATATTATTACAAAGTTATCATAGTGAGATCAAATAATCAAACGGCTTTTGAAGATGACTAGGTAACTGATAGAGTGAATCGCATCATAAGGGTTCTGTTTTTACATTTTCGGAAGCAGCTCGTATAACATGAATAAAACATGTCGATAAACTTGAATAATGTCCGACACTTTGAAAGTGCGAAGACTTACGTGTGTAAGACGTCAATACTAACGCGATTCATGTCGATATGAGCGATGCCTCAATGCTGCAACAATCTATTTAGGCTAAACAACCTGAGACACGGAAAAATATCCGCGAATGATTGATGAGTGAGAACGCGAATAGAACAAATCCATCCCGCGCCCATCAATCTTAGCGGTACAGCGGTGCGGGCCTTCTGTGCAAGCGACGTCGCCGTCTCTAATGAAAGAAGAGCTTACCGAGCACGTATAAACAATCGGAAAATGTTGTTTCTAATATCCCCACAAGATAGATGGCCCGTGAAATGTGCTCTTAGTCCCGGATCAAGTCTTTTTTAATGGAAAAATGATTGTTGCTTTGTATTTTCTGCAGCTTGGGAATTTCACAGCGTTGTGTGTGCAATTTCAGGCGGTTAACTCTCTAATGTCACATTGTCGAAAACTGTGACACAATAGCGAGACAAACGACGAAACTCGCTTGTTGCGTCGTAGTCTTGTGCGATACGTGACCTCAGAGAATTGTACCCAGACCTTTGTGTAATACACTTTCATTACTTGCGAGTAAAAACAGGTAGTTGCGTTAATTTTTATGCGAGAGTGTCTTGTTTCTACCGTGCAGACTTGGTAAATAAATATGAACAAATTAAGTGATTAGGTAGTTGAGGACAAAAATATTTGGATGCTAAATGAGAAATACTGTTAATTACTTTTCTTACAAATTTTATATTTAGTTACATCTATGACACCACTATATTAAAACATATAGATACCTACTTCTGTGACCTTTTATTCAAGAAGACTAGCAAGACAACGCCTACCTTCTACGCTATTTTTACTTAACGAAGTGAATCTAAGTATCCTACGAATAAATATGGTATTGAGTACAAATTGAACTCATTTTGCAAAGTAGTAACGACATTGCTTCGGTTTCAAGTAATATCGTCACGTGATTACAAATCGCTCGTAATAGGCAACCTCCATAACTTAAGAGCCCTCAAAGTCGGTTAAGTCCCACTGTAAAGGGTTTAATTACTTTAATAAGCGCTAATACAGTGTAACGCGTTAATAATGTAGTCGGTGTTGATGAGACAACGAGATTACCCGGCCACTTGAAATATGATTACGGGCGGGCCGCTCATCAGGCCGTAAGTGTTTACGGATGCACGTGACGGGTCGCGCCGCCCCCGAGCCGCCTCGTCCACTGCTCGCGTATTTACCTAATTGGCACAGTACGTTGTGACAAAAGTCCGTGTTGGGCACCCCGGCAAATTAGATTCTCTGCCCACCCGCGCCGCCCGCCGATGCCCGGGACGCTCGCCACCGCTGCCGCTCGCTTTACTTACCTCTTTCACCCTAAATTGACTTTCCTCTAATTGAAATACGCGTCAAAGACCCATTCTGCGATTAATCTTTTTTGTTTGTTTTTATTAGTTACTGTGGAAATCTATTAACCCACTACGCCACCTCAATACCAATTATGACCGTAAAGGGTCTTTTCATTGTTAAAATGTTTAGGTTGGCGAGTAGTCGAGAACTCACTTAATTTCATATTAGATAGCTATATTACATGAAATTTCCTTTGTGCTATTGGAAAATGAAAAAGTTTTTCGAAGTCAAAGTTAGAGTAAACAAAATAATAAAACATAAGATGGTTGGTATTGGCGAATAAAAATAAAATAAATAGTATTTCATATTAAAATAAAATGATGTTGGAAATGTTAAAGGTAGACTGGATGAAAGTTATACCTACTTGTCTGTTGAAATAAACGCAGGGGAAAATATGATGTGATTTAAAAATTGAATTATCCATTTTCGATACGGGAATTGGTGCCCATCTAAAAATAAAACGGATTGTAGCAAATTCGAGTTGCCGAGTCTCACGGCGGCTTCGGTGTGGCTGTGGGTATTCATGAGTATCGATTTTATGCAAAATGCAACAAGATTCACTTGAACATGTCGGCTATACGATACGCATTATGTGAGGAACCGATCTATTGGACAATTACATTGGCAGAGGTACGGACGCTTGTAAATGGGTGCGTACGATGTCGGTGGCTGGTCGAACGGGCGCCTGTCCGGGATATTAAGAGAATTCAAGTCGTGAATGTAATGTATGTATACGGCACACAATTAGCGGTCACATCTTGGAGGCGCGAGCGCTTCGCAAAGCCCTTCGTATTAAGAGCTGGATAAAGCCAATTTAGCCGGGGATTCGATTCCTCTGCCTGTTTATTATCAGTCGCGCCTAATTTCAGTTCCCGGGCCCTATTGTGTAAACTGAATGAACAAACAACTAATACAAATTTCGGTTAGTTAACTAATTTGAAGTTTGTGGATAGATCACGACACTAGCTAGAATAAGACGCAAAGTGCTTGTTTGAGTTCATTTGAAGACAGTTGCGTGGATCATTCGTTTTAATGGTTCATCCGTCTATTGATGTTTTTTTTACTTTTTGAGCTAATATTTGTTGTGGTTATGGGTATCTAACATCGGCCCCTGTAAAAAAGCTGAATTGATAATCAAAAAAGTTTTATTAGTACCAAGTTATAAAGTTTTTTTATACATTTCAATATTGTAGTATTTACAACTTATTTAATTACCACTAGAGTAGTTATTTTAAATCATCTTAAGAACATAAAGCTTCTTAAAATTTGAGCACAAATACTAATCTTAACCCTATCACCTCTTGTATCGCGTTAAACCATTATAATATAATTGTTTACATTATCACGTGCGATGGCTATTAGCACAGGTGCTTAAGCGTAATCACTTCAATGCCAGTTGCGGCACTACGTTACGTCTTGTTAACTGCACCTAATGTGACTTATATGACACTTGTTGTTATATTAATATATTCAATGGAGTTTGTATTAAAGTATACGTATTATTTATCTGTAGCGTGAGTCTGTACAGTCGTTACTTCGAGTATCGAGAGTTTGACATTTAAAATGTACTGCAAAAATAGTTTCTACGATGCCCGTTAGAGGCGCTGTACCGATTTTCGTACAGTTTTTTTCGATAACTAGCCGGTTGTCGGTCCTCGATAGTGGTAGAGAATTGCGGTACTGTTTAATTGTTTTAGTAAAAAATATGGAAATGTTAGCAAATTTGAATTAACCAAGATAATTAGCTAGCTTTTATTATTAACTAGCTGACCCGCGCAACTTCGCTTGCGTCACATAAGAGAGAACGGGTCAAAATTTTCCCCGTTTTTGTAACATTTTTTACTCGTATTCTGCTCCTTTTGGTCGTAGTGTGATGATATATAGCCTATAGCCTTCCGCGATATATGGGCTATCTAACACTGAAATAATTTTTCAAATCGGACCAGTAGTTCCTGAGATTAGCGCGTTCAAACAAACAAACAAACAAACAATCAAACAAACAAACTCTTCAGCTTTATAATATTAGTATAGAAGTATAGATTTGTAGTGATCAATTATCATTGATGTGTCAATGCTTATCAACATTTACTTAGCATTTTTATAATCAATTTGTGTACAGTCGGTTATAATATTTTAATTTTTAAATTTCAAATTACTCTGTTGCTTTAAGTGCGCTCATTACGTATAATAAAATCGGTTACTTACAGTTTCTGGGCTTTAAACATTTATTGAAATTATATTGTATTGTTCATATTGGCATTGATCTGGTATAAGCATAATAACATTCAAGTGCAATACCGATTCGCCTAAAAAGGGTTCCGAAAGATCAGGGAATTCTGAAAATGTCTTCTCATATGGGCATTATCCGTTTCAATGATTCCAGGATTTTTGTATTGGGTTTTCTGTAAACTATCGAGATATATTCCATGTTCCTCATAATTTCAATCTGAGTAGTTGGAAGGATAAGAGGCTGTATTGATACGCTATTGCTATCGATAGGTATAATAGCTTTTATTTCTTTAAAATTTAATGATAAATTTCGCCATCTGCGAAGTTTATGTGGTATATGCTAGGAAGTTTAAATTATGTATTATGATGGTACTTCATGCTGTGTGAAAGCGATTTGGAAATAAATTTAATTTGTGTTTCTTGAGCCTGATAGATAATCGGTGTATCCCAATTTATATTGTACATTAGTACTTTAATTTTATAAAGATATTTTACTTTCCAGTATTTAATTAAGATTTACCGTTACAAAACTCCCTTTTTAAATAATACCAAGAAATTGTCGCATTCTTCGGCGACAGCAATTCAAAATATTGCGAACAATATACAGAATATATATGGCCGTGTATTTCATATGAGTCATATAGTCAATTTATGCATATGTGTATTGTGAGGCGACACGGGGTGGAACTGCGTCGAACACGCGACGGCGCGCGACGGCGTGCGACGCCCGCGGCCGCGACGCGCGCCTCGCCGCCTGTCCCGCGACTGATTTATAACGGCAATATAACGCCAACCTGTCCTCCAGATATTTTTATAACCTTTCCACGAAACTTTCTTTCGCAACATTTACGCTTTGATTTCCGTACGGTCTAAAACAATCGTGTAAGTAAATATGTTGGATAAATTGTGTTTGCGGCGTGTCGGCAGATCTTAAATCGCGTTCGTATGTAACGTCGTAAATATATGTTTACCACATAACGTCTTTTAATTGATTTATGTTATTTGTGTTATGAATGCATTTCTTGTGAATTGTTACATTAAAATTTGCGCTTTTGTTAAATGTTACTCACGCTTGAGCTCAGTTGCTTCTGTGCTACGATACTCATGCTTATGTAGTTCGTAGCACAGAAGTGCACACATTCGTAGCAGTATTTAAATAAAACAAAAAAAAAAAACAATACATATTCGGTTTTACACATACTATTACCATTTATTGACAGTATCTTATTATTCGAAAATGTATAACCATGAGATGATATGATATTTTTTTTTAAATGTCGGTACTCAATAACAAATAATTGACGGATGGTAATGAATAAATGAAATACGGAAAAAGTGCGGATACTTCTTCGGTCCATTTCAGAACGGGTGCGGAAACGCAATGATTTATGCGGTCATCCATAAATGAATCGGATTCTCTCGGATGCCGTTTTTTATTTATGAAACAATTAAAATTAATGGCTTCGTTACGGCTTCCAGATAGTTGAGCAGCACTCGTTACTTACAGATAATGTTTGATCATTTCATTCGGTGGAAGTATGGGTTAATAAAACATATTTAATAATTGGTGCATGCATTGATTCCTGCGGAATACAACACAGTTTGATATTGATCAAGTGTAGATAACACAACGTTACTACGTTGTACACTTGAGTTTTAATTGGAATTTTATTTATTTTATATTTTATTTCTTTTTTGTTTCACTATCTATTGGAACTGGCTTAGCAATGATTTTATTTTTTTTAACCCGTTACTGTCCCACTGCTTGGCAACCGTCTGACAGTTGTGCATGCTACAAGACATATTGGATCCAAGAATATGATCAAAAGTTTAGATTACTTTAAAAAGATAAAGCGAAGTAGATTTAAAATGACCTCGACTGGCTGTAGTAGCCTGCACTGGTTTCCGGCTCATATCACTAGATTGGAAACGCAAGCGTGCCTGACCAGGGTGAATTACGCGAAACGGTGTGAGCGGTGACGCTACGCGGCGCGAGATTCACTTACTTACATTCGCTTCGTGACTGAACTCCATAGAGCGGTGCAGTTCAGCCGTAAATAAAATGGTATTGTCGCGCGGAAACCGCACATCGAAAAACCGGGGAACGTCGCGTGAAATGCTACCGGTGCCAGCATCGGCATAGACGTCGAGAAATATGGCCAAACGTTCCGCACATACGAAATATGGGACTATAGGCAGCGGTGTCGACTCGTGCCGGGTCGCCGAAACACGTTACTGTGTATACCTACCAACAATTATACCTCCACTTCGACTACCAACAGACTATTCATGTATAGTTTTGTTTAATAAATGCAGATGCATATTTCAACTTTTGAAAAATGCATGCAATAAACGCGTATATTTCAAACTGTTAACTTTTATAAAAACTAAGCGTACAATATTTCCAATCCTTGCTATAAATCTGTTATGAAAATCGGTCGCGACTATTTTGGATAAACGCGGAATGGAAATCAAAATACGTCTTGCTGGTGTTTATGGAACATAAAAATACCAAAACATATTTTACGTCGGTTGACAAATTGGAAAAATTTTGCTCTCACGAGTCACCAGTTGTATTTTACTACCGTTTTAGTTAAGAGTAACCTACTTGTACTGGAAATTACATTGCATTTTTTTGTTTTAATTTCGTGATATTTGTTTTATAAATGTGTCAGTTGATGGAACGGTTTATGAATGTGACTTTTTGCCGTCCGTTTGCGGTATGATTATGAAAAAGTTTATATAAGTAGTGAAATAGATCACTGATTAAAGTTTAATGATCCGTTGCATCACATACCCAAATCATCCATAAGAACTGATGAATCTGGTCATTAATTATGACAAACAGTTTTAATAGGATTATAATAATATAATTTCGCTATTGTTAAGGGAATGTTGGCGAAACACGAGTGTGTTCACGATACCAACTTGTCATCATCAATTATTGTTTTCATGATAAATGTTTGACGGTAACTGGTAGAATAATAAACGGGCTACGTATCGTATGTCAATTCCTATTTACGTATGAACTAGGTAGTGGTTATAAATTCATTATCAAATCAATGCTCAACAGTATTCAATGGTACGGTTTATTTTTAACCAGGAACTATTATTTAATCACGGTAAACGTTTCGAAAGAAGTAGCGCTTTCATAATAAAATTTTATAGAAACAACTTCTTCTTCTTAAAACTATTGTTCTGTACAAAACCGGTAATCTTTTAATGTCTTCGATAAATATGAACAACCGTTATCCTAAATCACGATTGTTACGATAAACTTTAGTTAGGATTTATTTCTACGATTCTGTAAATACCTCAACTCAAGTAAATAAGATAGTCCCAAAAATGTAATACTTATGTGATTGTTTTTACATGAATAGTCTTTGTTTCATATTGCTACAAAATAATATGTTCTTGCCAAATGTATCGGTAATATAACCATCTGTTTATGTAAGTAGTTGTATCAATAACCTGAAATAGCTCACGAACAAAATGCTTCAACCCATTGACAATATTAAATAATACAATACAGTTATTTTCTTAGTTCATAAAGCATAAATTGTCGTACTCCGGTGCTCGCTCTCGAGATTCTAATATTTGTTGTTACAAAGCTATGTTGTGTCACTGCAGTTAGGTATACGGGTGGGTAATTTTCAATGGTTGTTGAATAAGAGCTAGTATTCTGCATTTCGTTCGTATTCTCGTAATACCGGTTACGTAGCATCTGACTCGGAGGCAACTAGCATAAACTTTGAGTAAGAGAAAATTTGCCTGGAAATATTTCTACGAGACGAAAGACTGTCTACGGCAAATAGGGGAGCTTTATATACTCGGAGATTTCTTTTAAAAATAACACATTCGAGAAAGTTCGTTCGGAAGTTAATAAAAATTAGTTGAAAACTCGCAGCAGCAGCGTCTAATCGAGACAGACGTGTTTGCCGCTGCGCCGCCTCCGTGTTCCGACCCACTACACTTTTGGTCTTATGACTACGTGTTTATTTTTTCAATATACTACGAAGTACGAAGTTGTTAGTTTTAGATTTAACTTTTGTGAATCGTGTATGTTCTGACGAATATAGCAGGAGTGTTAAAACTTCGGCTTAGTGAATGTTTCAATTATGTTTTCGTATGTGTTGATTTTGTTTTATTTTCCAGATTTATTGATGACATGGATTGAGCTTTAGTGCGTTGCTTGATTAGTACACAAATTGGATTGGATTTTGTTGAGTAAGCTATCTAATAATTTATAATTTTAATATAATTATTAAATCTATAATTTATACATACATGTTTAAATTAGATCATAAGTAACACGTAAGTACTACTTCTAACAGAAACAATACAATTTGACAATCATAAGTCAAATTGAATAAAAAAGCTATCTAAAAATAATATTTCATTTCAACACAAATATTGTTTCTCGATTGAGTCTATCTTGTAGTACTCAAGGATCCGAAACTACTTCGAAACGGATATTATTGTACAACCCACAAAATTCCAGTACAAAATTGGTATAATACGATTTCCTTCTCTCCCGCTATGATTAGCTGGACATTTGCTGTTTATTAAATCAATGGTGTTTGGAATTCGAAATCAAAAGTAATCTGCTTGTGCGGAAACGCGGAAGGAGATGGATGACAGGGAAAATACGCGAGAAAATTCAAAAGGAAAGCAAGGTGGAGCGCGCGCGGAAAATTGGCTTCATTAGATAGAGGGACCGAGGGCGCGGTACACACGGCCGGGCCAGATGTCGAGCCCCAATGAAGCGATACACTACCTAGCACATGCACACTAACACAGTCCCGTGTTAGTGTGCATTCACTCGTGTAAACGTGTGTCATTAACCCTCTAATTATAAACAGGTTACCATAATAGTTATTAACATTTTGTTGACACCGTTTATCATGAAGCGGGAAACTGACTGTTACTTTTTTAGAAATACGAATTCTCTCAGAAAAATACTCAACTTCGGTATTCATTGTGTTTATCTACAGTTAGCAATGTTCATATTTGCTTATTCAATATTTGTGCGAACAATATGTAATTTGACGACGTGGTTTATCATTGCATTTACTTTTGTTTCTCATCGTATTTTATTTTAGTAAGCTTTTGTTGTTATTATTTGAATACAAATTATATTAAAAATGAAGTATACTTAGTTTAGGATTTATTTGTTGTTATGATTATTAAACTACTTAATATATTAATCGTAGCCTGCTACCAAAAAACATTTTGTCAAAACCGCTTAATCAAATTCAAGGCTTGTATGTTCGATCATTTACTTGAGTTTTATACAAGCCGCTATTCCGTATTTCCAAAAATTTTACTAAGTCGATCCGCACTTAGACCCTTTCGAATAATATCCTATTTATTTAAATCGGTTTACACTGCCGGGAAGAATGTTCACCTATATAACCACCGAGAAAATGAAAACTGCTTTCGGCTTTATCTGATTTCTATAAACAAAATAGGAGACATATCAGATTAAGAATTTTAATTGTTTTGTTAATAGAGAACTACTAGAGACTAGCAATATTAACGAGAAAGTTACTGGTGTTTTTTATTCGTTGTTTCAAAATGAAATCTTTTTATAAATAGAGATGGATACCGCAATAAAGAATGGAGTAAACTATGTGATTCTTGGTAGCTTGTAAACAAACTGGTACCATTTCAAATGTAAGTGTATTATGAAATACACCGAACACAGATTCACACATCTTGAAATTTTTCATGATTTCACAGGAAGACAAATTTTCTTGAATATCGTCGAGTTACGTGCAATATACGAGAGTCGTATGACATGTATTACGAAATTTTATGAAAAAGCCCCAAGATTTATGGTTGTTTCATAGTAAAAATTACATTTTTCCAGGTAAGCAGGGCGTTGACTTGCGCCAAATTGTAAACTATGTACACATGTAACAGACGACTTGTGAAGTTATTAAAATCTTGTGTCGCAATATTTTACGAACGCAAAAACTGATTTATATATGGATTATTATGAAAGCAACAGCTCTATAAATTCGGAAAATGAGATTTCACCTGAAAAATCTAGTACGGTTTTCGTATTTTATTGATTTTCTGGTTAGATTTTACTAAACGTACTTTTTTGTCTCGTTTCTCATTTATTTAGATAATAGTTAAGTACACTGTCTGTTGATAATCATCAATCATTATTTAACCAAACCTTCCCAAATTGTGGGCTACGAGTATTTTGTTCATGTTTAAGTATTTGTATGTACGTACTTACTTTTCTGAACTTTACTAGTAATTACATTGTAATGTAAGAAGAATCTTTCGTAGAGTTCGTGGAAGATTGTTCTCATTATAACAATGTAATTCTGGAAAATCGTCACCTTTTCCTTGTATGTACGTATATTTCGTAAGTAATAATAATTATTTTATGAACAACAAACTTTGTTGGGCTTGTTAACTTGGGAAAGATGAGTGTTTAAGTTTGGCCCAAAATAGATGTTTTATGATATGTAGTGAGAACAGTAAACAACGAAGTTTTGCTATCGCGACCGCATAGCTCGGGTTGGGCGAGGCTTGTTTATGTGGCAATTGGCGTCGCAATGAACCGGCATTCTAGCTGGGAGCAAGTTCTCAGCAAAGGCGTTCCCGAGTTGAGTAACAAATTGAAGTATAGCGCCGGCAACTCGCAAATAATCATACACAAGGTGGGTAAGTTGCGATCTCGAGAGTTGAAAGTTCATCCAACTTGAGACTGATAGTAATTTACTCAAGAATTGCGGTCAATACAAATGAAAGTAACCTCTATTTCTATTCAAATGTAAATCGCAATTATATTACCGGTTCAAATATTCTTTATGAGTGCTTAGCTTTATTTCAGTAACATATAATTTTAACGTTTCGTTAACCTTTTGGGGTAATTTACCTGATTTATCAGTGTCATGATTCTATTTTTGTTGCCATACGTCGTTTGAAATCACTTTGATACATAAATACTGCTTGATACGATAACAATATGCATACATTATACGTACTTATTATTTGTATTTAATTATCAACAGTTTTTTGATTACTAAAAGTAGGTGTCGCTACAATATAGTGAAAATCATCAATATAGTATCAGTGAATCAGGGGATAATTCTATAATCGCATCATTGCCTCGCCTGACTATTGGAGGTATCAATAAAGTGGAATTTTATGTTGTTTCAACACGTCATCCATTCATAAAACGTAGTTTATTTCTGTATCGTTTAAACCTTGAATCAGCATGCGGCACTTCATAAAGACTTCATTTTTCATTTTTGAAAAATATTATCCACGTGTCACGTAGTCTAAAAGCGGGGACGTAATAAAGTTTTATTATAAAAAGCTGTATGAAATCATAGTAAAATACAAATGAAAGGTTTTAGCTATTAAATAATCTGTCCACGCGCGAGACTGATTACGTCATCATCCTGCCGTTGCAGTCCTAAGCTCTGAACACTTTTGAGTGGAAAAATACCAGTGGTTAAGTCTATAACAGATCACGTGTTCGAAGTAATTGCGCTATTTGAAACTCATTTTATAGAATACTTGGTGGCAATTTACTAGTGAATATACCATACTTACTGCTACTGGATTTGTAATACAGAAAATCTCTTCTTTTACGACCTAAAGTAACTGCATTTTTAAAGATTTTCTTATCAATCTTAGCAGCTGCATTTATATACATCAGTATGAAAAAAGATTTGTTTTGTTCAATTTGATGACCTTTGTGATTACATACTTCAGTTCTTATACTTAATATTTTTTAATAAGGGGACTGGTGAGAGGAGTCCTGTCTTATAGGTTAAAGCTACAAGCTTTTTCACCACCTTCTAAACGTCAACCGATGAGATAATTTCAGAAACTTCGTAACATAGTATAAAGATATAATTTGCGGAAGGACTAAGTAGAAACTACTAGGTATGTATAGTGAAGAGCACAAATTTTGCATAATAACCCTTCCTTAAAAGGCTGGATTGGTTTACATACGCATATCCTATGACAATTTAATTTTGCACTACGAAATAAATTATACTGAAGTACTATACTTGTAACTGGCGATACTGTATGACAAGATGTATGAATAAAAAAGTTTGTAAGGATCGTACCAAGTGGCGTTCTTTGGTGTTCCCTACCCCTATGGAAAAAACCGTGATATTATATATGGAAAGTATGTTATGTTTCGTGAACACGGAACTTTAATAAAACAACAAAATACGTGAGTTAATGAGTAATAATTAAATTTCGATTCGTTATGCAACATTACTGACATTTGCTTATTTATATTCGAACGTATTAACAAAATTATCTTTATCAACATATTTCACGAGGAAGTGTGTTTGTTTTAACTTTTGTTACGTCATAACGATTGAAACGATTTGGATAAAGTTTTTAAAAGATTCTAGGATATATTTAGTGGAAAATTTATAACCATATTCAACATAAAAAAAATTATAGGCTAGTATAAAAGTTAAGTGAAAAGTCTACCTCATCTTGTAATATTTTTTTGTAGTTTAGTTGCATTAATTAACAGATAGTCCTTATTTTATTAAAACTATGAAGTATTTTAATTCGATTCTTGGTTGTTTTACAGTTAATGTTTTGTTATATTTCCAATACAAAACATGAATTTAGCTCTTGTTTAACTTTTTGTAATAAAATTAAATAAAAAGTGAGATTATACCGATCAATCAAAATATACTTCATTCGTTAATTAATTAGAAATCCATACAATTTTTCTGTGAACGATTTCAAAGGTTGAAGCCCCATAAATGCATTTAATAAAGTACAATTTATTCTTGTAAATTAAGATTTTTCTTTGCATCAATTAAACGAGAGATGCTTTGGAGTTATAAATAGAATGTATCCAATAAAAAAATTTACTTTAATCCTGGCCTCTTAACTGACCATTAATTATGAATGCAACGTAAAGCACTTTAAAGTATTTTCCAGTACAAACCATGAACTATTATTTTCGTTACAAGACAGTTAATATTATTTAAAAACCTTTTCCATAATTATCATATTGAGCTAAGTTCATGATTTTTAAATAAAAAGAATTATTTAAAAGTAAGATTCGCATCTAAGTCTACTAATACAGAGAACACATGATCCTATCGCTAGCCAGAACTTCAGTGATATTTTCATTACTATAACAGAAGTAAGATATTTTCCAATATCTGCATATTATTAATGTCTAGACGTTGCTCCAGTAAGTAGGTCAGTATCTCTGTCAGTATACTGTCGTACTCGTATTACTCTACGATTGAACATAGATAGGTGATTTCTATATTAATAGAGGTAGTAATCAAACACGCGCTGGGGCTCCATCGGTAATTGCAAGCTTGATAACTGTTGGAGAGGTCAATAATTGAACCCGAGTTGTTGCTAAGAGCTGACATAGTGAAATTGTCGGGAACACAATCTTGTTTGTTTTCTTTCTCCCTCTCTGTTTTCATTCCACAAATAAAACAGTATTGAATTACTTATTGTATCGCAATCGTAATTTGCGATCGATTTTCGAATCAAGTTATTTCAACAAGTGAGGTTGCCAAATATTATTCAATTCGAATAAACAAAGAACAATAAAAGATTAGACCGATTTTAGTGGAACGCTCGTATAGATTCAACAAAATCCAATAATTCCCTTTTGAATATTCTACGACTCATCCAGTAAAAAGCTAATCCGCTGAATAATGGGGGTTATAGATATCAACGTTGGAACAGGCATGGCGGAAAAATATGTCAATTGTTTGCCGCTGCATGAGTTTATGGTATTAATAACGGCATTTAAATAATAAATCTCGCTTTTGTTGATGTTTTAATTGCTATGTTAGTGTTGACAGACGCCATTTGTGGAAACAGTTATCGAAACAATCTGTTTGACGATGCCAAGTTTGCGTAATATAGTTGGCTTATTTTTGGTGAGTGGTGACTGGAGCTATTAATAAATAAATAAAGTTTTACACCTGTGATCCTCGAACAGTAATCCCAACGGGCTTGAGTACTATTGGACATCCACAGTTCGGCGGATGTGTTAAACTATATCGTCAGAATATAGCTTATTCTCGTTTACTTCTAACTGCAGTTCCTAGTATCAATCAAACATGAAAAGTGTACATTTATGTAATGTACCTATTCTGAGAAATTACAAAACGTTCCTACCATTGAGGAATATGTGACGTCAATAATTGCATATTTGTGAACATTAATTTGTTTAATTCCTATAAACAAACGTTAATCAAAAGCCAAATTTCAAATGTTTGTTAATTACACAGTGACGTTGACCATTTTAATTCTATTTAGTGTGTAAACATGAAACGGGATTTTCGATGGCGGCAAAAATAGGAAATGTTTATACTGATAATAATTGATGCAGTATAAAGTTGTCTCATAAACAAAGTAAAGAAAAGGCGTACGCTTATCTATATGGGGGAAAGTTTCCAAGGTCCATAGATGTTGTGACGTTTAGAAGCCACGATATGCCATAAACAATGGCTCTTTGACATCAAGGACGCCGCCGGCGTAGACAAGAAAGCGAGCAGGTACTTTACATCTACGTGTAGTTGATGTGTGCGTGAACAACTTTATATTTTTAAACATACTCTTTTAATTACTTATTTAGAAAGCAATTACGGTTCGTATTTGTCATGTGAAACTTTATTAGATCCAGATTTATTACCCGTCTCAAATTTCTGTGATATAAGAGTATAATCTAAGATAATCTTTAAAAAAGGCATACGTTTTATTTAATTTATGATAGATTTTACATGTGATAAATACCAAACTACTAACGGTTTGTAAAAGCAAACATGAATATGTTTATTTTAGGGCTAACAACAAGAAACTATCTATCCACCTGTGTATTATTTGTTAGGTATTTGTCCATAAATCCGTATTAAATCTAAAAGAACGTTGTTATAGACACCGATGAACAGCTGTGGGTGTTTACAGGTGAACAAAACATCAAAGAAAAAGTATATCCTGTTTAAATTATATGTTGTTCTTAGAAAAGAAACTACCGCTATTATCTTACTTTTTGCCGTAGAAACATCATACATAACACCTTTTATATTCATTTAATTCTCTACACATAAAATAAAAATCGGAGGAAAGAATAATGTCAAACTAGCAGCAGGTGCAATGTAAAAGCGCAGTATAAACGTGTAGCGATGGTGCGAGTGTCGTAATGTTTTGAAGTTTTATATAAAGCTCAGCCACGTGTTTTATTGCGATGTGGAGAAGCTGACCGCCAGATTGTTAAAACTTGTCGACCGAGAACCCAACATCGTGACTCCAAAACTTTTCCCCACGAAAATAAAAACATTTTTAACGTTCTTTCTGCCTCAACACCTTCATATTTTTCGTTATAAATGTAAAACAAAATGTTAAAGGGGTAAAGTACAACAATAATAATAAAATAAATATTTAACTCCTTAATTAGCAAGCAACAACGTAACTACGCTCATCTAATTATTTTAGTATGTAAACTTTTTCAGTTACGCTTTCACTGTTTCCTTTTATAATTAATTTAACAGACTCAGCTATGAACTAACATTTTGCCAAACTAAGTTATTAGTTACGTTGTTAATTACTTAATGAGTTCGACTTACCGTCGGAGGAGGTAACGGAACCGCTAATTATAAGCAGCAGCAGGACAGGCGTCGCTGCCGCCGTGCACGAAACCAATCTTCGGATCATGATGCTGAACTAGTTTACCCCAACGACATCGTAATCGAAACAACTTTTCCAAGAATTACAAATTTGTCAACAAAAGTGTTGTCATGAGTGTCAGTGGGGTGGCTCGGTTCCCTCATTCATTCGGCATCGGAATCGGGCCGATTAAATATTCATCGGCAGGTGAATTGCGTGGGGTTGAGTGCGGTGCCGGCGCGCGGCGTGAGAGCGGCGACGGCGGCGGTCACAGCGACACGCTGCGAGCTCGCGGCGCGATGGCTGCGTACTGGCCGCGCTACGCTACCCGTAGCGCTTTGTCTACGAGTGTGCTACGCTCCCGGCGCTTGCGTAGCCCCGCCTCGCTCTCAGATGAAAGGACGGAACATTACCAGTATTTGTAACAGTTTGCGTCAAATTGATATAAATGGAGACGGTTTTAATAAAGTGTAATTGACTTTTGCCGACTTTGCGTCGCATTAATTTCGACCACGCTAAGACGCCTCGGGCAGGTGCGGCGTTAAATACCACCAGGGTAACTTCGCTTTCTGCCATGAATAATTTCAAATTTAAATGAATGTTAATTATGATGAGTTTTTAAGCTCACTTTGATATTCCAGGGATTGATGTTAAGGCCTAAAAATGATTCCCTGCTTATTAATTTCCCATTTTAATATTTAATAAAGTTACGCGGAAGGAAGGGTAATGGATAAATATTTTTGTAAACTCTGAGATTAAAATGATTGTCTTCCTCGAAGTTAATAAAGTGTCCATATTACATGAAGCTGAACTAATGTTTAAATAGCTCTGGCCCTCTGGAGGGAATGTCGTTATCAATTTTACTTTAGACAACCCCGCATTAGGTACAAATGATGTCGCGGAATAACTTTAAAAACATACAAAAGACCAACACAAATTACGACTAGACTTCAAGCAATTTTTTTTTGATTCGACGATTTCTTTTCCAATTCAGATTTGTAGTACTTAAAGTAATTTGAAGATGACAGTAGTCATAACAATGTAAAAAGTTACGCGCATATTTATCTTTCTAAATTATGTCGATCTTTATAAAATATATTTAATATTACTGGCCACAAACCATAGAAAAATTTGAATTAACTACTTGTGCCTTCAATCATTTCAATCGGGATCAAATATTGTATTTTAATTAGTACATTATAATTTATTACTCTTTTAGCTATCATAAGTTAATAAATCTAATATTAAACTTGTTTATGAAGTTTCTCAGTGATGGGATAGAGCCTTTCTTAGAAGAAACCGGACCAAGCGGTATTAAACAGAAAGATAGCTTCATAATTTCATGGAAATATAAAATTAGATCGTAGTGATCTATACTTTCAGATGATTACTCGTTAAACTACAGACAAGGTTCAATGAATTGGCATGTTTTTTAAATGTAGTTAAATATAATTTTATATGTACATATAAACGGTGGCGGAAAACATCGTGAGGAAAACTTGCATGCCTAAAATTTGTTTAATTCATTTATTGAGGGCATGCTAAGTCCCCAACCCGTACTTGGCCAGCGTGGTGGACTCAAGGCCTAACCCCTCCCCCTCTTAGAGGAGGAGGAGACCCTTGCCCTGCAGTGGTTTAAAAAAATATATACCACAAAATTGCTTTGTTACAAAAATCACGTACTAAATACATGTTCAATTCAAATTCAAATTCAAAATATTCTTTATTTCGTAAACTTAGATAACTAACTTGAGTTTTAGGACTTTCTATATACTTACTGATTCCAAACTAGAACTATTTCTGGAACTACACAAATATTTGTTTCGCCTGAAAACTGGACGTACGACCGCCACGCAAATTATTTTTAAAATTATATATTTTTTAAACTGAATCATATACATTTAAACAAACATGCAAATGTGAAGTAAAACACATGCGTAATGTATACGATTACAAGATAATTTACGTACGTAACGTCAATGAGGTTACTTGCCGTCTCAATAATTAATGAGTGCGATCTTGTGAGAGGGATTACATACAAAATACCTCGGTGAAGAACCTCTTTGAGAGGGTAACACTTTATCTCAATGATTATCATTGAGGCTGTAGAAGAATGTATGTAGCCTGAAGATAATATTAAGATTATTATGCTATTGATATGAATAATACAGTCTCTTCTAATTATGAGGCCATTCAGGCCATGTACACTCATGATTCCTGCTTGTTTTAACTGAGTATGCAAACTTTTTTCACCTAAATAAGTAAATATTAAAATACTATTAAATATATACTCCTACTAATATACAGGGTTTTTGTGTGTAAATCATGTTATTTGCGCAGGTGACTTGCTTGTAAAAGTAAAATATAAATAAATAATAACAATTAAGATATCAACGCATGTGAGAACATTTACTGGTGAATAAATTTATCTACAGCTTCTAGAATACGGAGGTATAAACTTTTGTGATCCACTTTTATGGTGAAAAAATACTTTAATTTTTCATAAAACGTTAACAATATGAGAAATTTGTTTATAGAGTTATATTTACAATCGAATATACAGTAATATTCATATTAGCTATGTTTACAATGTAAAGTTTTTTTTTTTGTTAGCCTGTATTGTCCCACTGCTGGGCAAAGGCCTCTCCCATTTTCTTTCAGTCCTCTCTATCTCCTGCTATGCGTGTCCAATTAATATTAAAGCCATCTAGATCGTCACGCCAAGGCTTCTTGGGTCAAATAAATAAATATTAATATATAAAATATTAATTAAATACTATAATATACAAACAATAATGTTTAACCCTTACTACCTGCATTGAACAGTATCGTATCACGAATCGTATTAGATCAGAGGTTGTATTGACATATTCACATAGTACAATTAATTATGCATGCTTATTGGATTCATAGCCCGGCTGAAACATTCTGATAATCACGTCAATGTTCCTCGTCTTGACTGCGCCGGTTAATTGAAGATGTTCTGTTTGTGTACGTTTCAAGGGCATTTATAACACTAGTTTATTCCCTCGGCTCTGGCCGCAGGAAACCCGCAACAACGGTCAAATGTACTGGTGTTAATAAATTGTAACGTTAATTGTACTGCATTACATTCAATGTTAAAAGTTTCACAGGCAATGTTTTATTTAATATACTTATTTTTTGTCAAAATTGCTATAGTTTGACTTTGCCTTTACATCAAAATAATACGATTTCTTAACAAATTAATAAGTATCTGTGTAACTAGTTTTAAATCTCCAATAAATTTGTAACCATCTCTGCAAAAGTAGTAGAATATTTTTCCATGTTTGTCAATAATATTATAAGTGGTTCGTGACTTAATTACTAATATGCGAACCAGAAAACAAAAACATTTGTGAAAATGTTCAGCATTCGCTAAACGATTGTGTGCGTATACTTAAAAGGTTATAAACTTGTTTCAACTTTGTACCTACTTAATTATGATTACAGAGGCAGAGAAGATAAATTAAAACTGTGGGTGCTACCGCAAAGAGCATGGCTACCTAACTTATAATGTAATTATATTACAACTTGAGTGGGTACGGCTTCTTCGTACATTTTATTTAGCCACTATTATTTTGCTACTTAATTAAAAATATTATTCCGTGCTTAATTTGGTTCATGGTGAAGTTACTTCATTATTTACATCTCGAAATAATGGTCAAGGTATATAAAATCAAGACATATCATTACGATGTTGTCAAAATAAAAACTAGATAACAATATACACCTATTGCCTTAACATTTCTTTAAAATAAAGTTGCTCAAGAACTATCTTTTATGCAAAAGGTTTTGTTATTTTGCTATCCTCTCCAAACCAAAAAATATCGTATTACATATTTGAACATGTTTTTATTAGCTATCGATTCTCATAACAGACTGCATTAATAGCCTGTCGATATGAATATTTTCAGTATTACTACTCATTCGGGAGAAATAAATAGGGCTGAGGGCGATAAGCGTGGGCAGGCGGCGGCGACGGGTTGCCTGTATGAGGGATCGGTAGCGTCTAAGCTCACAAACCCTTTTTTCTGTCTTCGCAAATCGTCGGGGATTAAGCCAGGAGAGCTCACACCTTTTCACAAATATTTTTTTGTGGTTTAACCGTCGGTAAAACGGCATGATACAAAGTGTTCCAACCGATCTATAGCTGTTTTGGAAGATAACGGGTCGTCACAACTCTTACCGATACTTTGATGAGGAGTGAGGCCACAGAGAAAAAGGATTTGGGTGTAAATGAGATTTTCCTGCTACGGAAAATGAAAGAATTATTAATGGGGTTTTAGCTTTTTTGTATTCGCATAAGTAAGTCGTATTTTATTTTCCTGCTGAGTCCAACGGTGGGTATGATAATAATAAAAGGTCGAAGGGGTCAGTCATCTCTAGGTACAATTAGAATTTTCACTTAATTGTATTTTTGTTGTCGTGCCTGCGAGTAAACAGAGCTGTAGCTAACATAAGCCCGTGTGGCACCCCGAATACGTAATGAACGCACTTAGTAATAGAAGGGTTCTAAAGTAGCGTAAAAGGCTTATTTTAGACGAAGTTATCTGTTGTTTGCGCGGGTTTTTCGTATTAAACGCCTTTGTTCTTTGATGTCGAATAAAAATTATTGCATTGTAAACATTTTGAGAAAATCTTTTTACACGCGGCGGGGAGAACGTAAAAGTTTGTTCGTTTCAAATTCAATATATTATGGCGAGCGTGCTCTCGCTCAGCCGACACCGAAACTCACTCGAGCGTAGCTCACAGAAAATTTATTGTTTTTCTAAGAAAATTTTCTTCGCGAGACCCTACATCCTTGTTGAGCCCCACGGGAAGAGTTACAAAAACTTAATGACCTCTTGCGGCGGTTACATTGTTTAAGCTATTGTTTTAGTTTAAACTTAAATTTACTTAGTTAAGTAGATTGAGCTTGTGGACAAGTCCTTAGCTTAGTTCTTTGTTTTTGAGATGTGACACCGCAAACTAGCTAATATAATCCGAGTAGCTTACAAGGTATTAAAATTTTGGAAACTCTGTGCGAAAGACTTTTACCTGTTATCTCAACAAAGAAACTTTTGTAGTTGTTTATGCGGCGACGCGCTAACACTGGATATTGTAAATTGTATGATTATAATCTACAGACTATACTCCTTAGCCACTTTCTTATTGTTAGTCAATGTCAAAGTACGTACACATTACATTTTGTATTTATTTAACAGCTAGCAGTTTTATTAGACTATTTTAAGAGTATTATACCTAGTTCATTTAGGTTAGCCTATTTATATTTACGCGTAGTAAAAACTATAAGGTTTATATTTAAGGTAATTTGCTATCCGTTACATGTAATAAGACTACAAGAATATATTGTAATTGTACATTGCTAAAACAACCCAGAATAAATTGTTTTTGTAATAAGCACTTTAGCAAAAATAAAGCGATAATGATTATAAACAAACATTAGAGATAACATTTAAGAATGTTATTTACATAAACCCTACGTGTGCGGACTAAACGCAGGTACAAAAAGTGCGTTAAATAAATATCATATGCAAACAAAAAAGGGACTAACGCCAAAGGCAGTTTCTAGATAAAGTCTTTTATCGGACACATAATAACGTTCTGTGAAAAATCGTTAGCCCGTGCTCACGTCGCTGAGACACGTGCGCACAGGGCACTCCGGAGACTGATCCCTCCTTCTGCTTAGATTAAATTTGTTCCTATAAAAATGTGTCCTCCACTCGATAACGTCGAAAATGTGCAGATGTCGCCGGGCAGTGTATGAAGCCTACGATAGGGTTCGGGGACGTGCGCCGCTTACTGACGCCGCCCGCTGCCGCCCGCCGCCGCCGCGACTCTCGCCGCACCGACACGCTCGCTTCGATGGGAAAACAAAACGCTTGATTGCTTTGATTCCCTGTCTCTAATCTGAACGGTCCCGTTTTAAGCGCTCATCTTCATTGATATGTATTTGGGTTATGAACACATTTGGTTTGTGCAGTATTTATTTTTAGGTTCAGCGAGTCCAAAAACATGAATGACACGTTAACCGAGTGATATTTTTTAACAATGCATTTCGATGATTCAATTAAATACGTTGTTTGCTTTTATAGTTTATCTGAGCATTATAATTTATTGTGTTTCTTATTTTACCAACTACTAATTTCATACACTTGCAATATAAAAAATAACTTTGCCTGTTTTAAAATGAAATAACAACACTATCACTATTGGTAGGTATCTCATATTCGATGAAAACAAGTTTTGCTTGTTTATGTTATTAGTTATGTTAGGGACATCGCTCGCATGATTGGTATTAAACTTTCACTACAGGTCCAAATCGTTTCGATCACGTTAATATTTTATAGGGTCTATGACATGTACGCGGGCAAAGTCGCGAGAGTTGAGTAATATAAAACATTTACGGGACGTAAAAACATTAATGTTCATAATGTAGCTCTCTTTTAGTTAGATGCGAACACAATGATAAAGCACAGAATTATACGTACAAGAATAGAGATTTATCGTACTAAGAATCAAGGAGAGTGGTCTGAAAACTTTTTATTTTGTGATCACGAACTGAAACTTGTACATTTAAGTTTGAAAAAATGTGAATCATTCCAAGTTAGATAATCAATATTTAAAGAAAAGAAAGTGAGATACGAAACTCGATCGCTTTAACGACAAAGTTTTTGTGTTCGCTTTTATTAAATGAAATTTATCATACGGCACAAAAATGTCAGTAGGTACAGTAGAAAGTTGTATAAAATGTTGTTATTGTTTCTTTTTGCCTTTTTAAAAAGTAACATAAAGTACACCTACATATGTTAAAACACAGAACAAATCTTAGATGAATCTTGCGTCACAATGTCGAGTTCCAGACAGATGAGCAACACCGACCAATCAATGAGACCAACATGAATGCCCGTAGAATCTGTGTATTTTAGCAGATTCAGTAATTAGATTAGTATTGATATGACGGCCGACGGTAGAACAGAGGCTATTGTTTGGTTAGGTAAATAGGCGTAATAGGCGGGCGAGGCGAGACGTCGGCGCGAGTGCGGGCGGGAGCGGCCGCGGCGGCTACAATGCTTCCACCGATAATGCTTGCAACCCTCAACGATCAATCTTTGGGCTATTACGATGTTTTAGCGCCTTGATGTATTGTTTCAGCCTCAATAAAGTTTTGATGAATTTTCGTGTTCTCCCCGCCCTTTGTTCAAAATGAGCCGTCGGATATTGATGAATAATTTGACGGCCAAATAACTCCTTAATTATTTAAAGAGTGATATCGGATTTTCTTATTGTTGTTTACAATAGTATATTTATAAAGTTTTGTACGCAACTGAGACGGTGAAACTCAAACTTTTTCTTTGCGTACATAATGTTACAATATTTAATATCGAGTATTCCATTCATTTCTATACACCCACTGATCGTAGTCGACCGAGACGTAACTTTTTGAACTAAACACGTATAACTATGTGTCTGTTTGAGTTGCAATATCAATAGATATCGGTGGAATATCTAATAGAGTCGGTCAGTTAGCTGTCCGTTAAGGGCGAAGAACAATATTTTAGTTAGGAACTAGAACCAATACGGCTGTTAAAATGTTGTAGTAATTTTCAATAAGAATAGTTCGGTATCTTATATATTGTAACATAAAATATTAAACATGTACTAATAAAAATATCTGATGCTATTAAAGTACAGGATTAAATTTCGAAGTGTGTAAAAAAGTTTTTCAGTTGAAAACTTCACAGTGATTGTCTGGGACTGGGACATTGGGAACTAATATCGACATAATACACATCTGCTTGCCTTATTGGAACATTCCCAAATACTTATTAAGGTTGAATAGTGAATATTATACTAAGAATAATTTAAATGAAAGCCTTTCCAATAAAAAATATAAACTAAAATTGCCAACGAGAACGACCTAAGTAACAGAAGAACTAAAGATTTTATAAAAATAATCGAAACATGTTAACTGTGTTTATACTTACAACGTGGATTGCATTGTCTCGTTCTTGGAGTCTTTGAAATTAAATCAAATGCAGTACTTAGTGATTTGGAAAGGCGCAAATGTACGTGAAAATCCGGCAACACTTTAAACTGGAAGCGACAGAGCGTCGTAGTACACGTGCGCGGAGCAAGCGAACGATAATATTTCATCCATGCGCCATGATTCGCCGCTTAAGCGCGATAGGGAAATCGTAAATTCAAGGGAAAGAATTTTCTTTATAGTCTCCTAAAAAGTTTCCACACACAAGCACGTATCTGAACACAAGAGGCAACGCGCGAGCAAATGGCACCGAATTGTAATACCATCCGTTTGTGTAGACACCCCTACTTTTCAAATTTTCTTTTACAATGCGACGAGGTAATATGCGTTTTATTGGATCGTTTCTCTTTTATATCAAACGAAATTGTTGCTTTATGAAAATGTGTATTTAAAATCACATTTTCTTAATACTCCACGATGATATTTTATTAATTCATCGAATCGTCGCATACGGTATCAGCTTGTAGGACAAAAGTTCAACCGATTTATGAGAAGATGTTCAATGTGTGTATTCTATTGTTCCACTGTTGAAATAGCTAAAGCTTTTATTTTTTACAAAGAGGATTGCTATTGGGCACTAGAGCTTTTTACAACGTCACCGGACTAGAACTTTTATTTATTGTTTTATTTCTAAATATTTGTTTGTTCTTTTTACAAAAGTTTGAAAAAATGTGTAGTAAAACGATATTTGAATAAAAAAGCGACGTGTATGAAATGGGAGCGGCTCGCGCGCCGGCCAATCCGTTGTAGTCTGCGGTTATGCGCGGCTGACAGATCCACGAATCTGTTGTGGGCGAATACACGATAGACTTTTGAATAGAGCCTTTTGTTTCTGACGAAAAATATTCACGTGAAAGCTTTGAAGATAACAATACAATAACTTAATACTGCAAGCGGGAATTGAAACACCGACTTTGAATGTATAATAATAGAAACACGCTGCTCTGTTGTCGAATAAAGATTTTATCTTTATAAAGCTTTCTGGTGATTGGCTAAACTCTAAATTAACTTCAAGTTATATAACCAAGTTTCTTTATTAACTTGAAAATAGTTTATGAGTTTTTACCGAGCTTGGTGAAAAATATAAATTGTATCGTTTTAGGAAAAAATATTTACGAACGCAAAATGACGATAGATATGTAAGTAGAAAAGCAATTTTTATATAAATATTAGTTAGTAGATCAATTAATCAAAAAGTATAATGATATAAGATGTGATGTGACGAGATGTGATTAATAGGATTATAAGTTGGCCATCATTTGTAATCCTTCAGTTTTATAGACGAGAGCCGCGCCTCAAAAATACTTCGGACATAAAAGAAAAATCCGTGACAAAGTGATGAAGTAATAAAATTCACATTTAAGGAATGTGTACAAAAAATATGCCTTTGGTACGTGATAAAATAATAGGTACCACGAACACACGCCTTTTAAAACAAGCCTTCGAATGCTTTTGACATCTGGTAGTAATTTTGAAGAGGAATGGACCAGACATGACTCCTTGTGCAACTCTATATTTTTTTCTTTGTAAATGTGAGAAATTGAAAAAGTTCGCAGTTATTGCTCGCCATTTACCATTCATGCGTGGCTCATTACTTTTAGATTACGAGCGATTACTTCTTCAATTCACCGAAAACAACATTAGTGTTTGAAATAACTTTTTAAAATGTATTACACTAGAACTTCTATCTAAGAAGGTATGTAAAACCAAAATAAACAATACGGCGTTGTTTTCAGAGGTGCGTGCCGTAAAATGGTCGTGATTTGAAATGTCTCGCTCACTTTGCAAATGTCAAGATAAAGACATCAATCACTCTTACCTGAGAACATTCAATTCTCTTGAGAAAACAGCCAGCCACAAAAAAAACCTTTTCTTAAAAAGCATTAACCAATAGACTTTTCTGATCAGAAAGCTAAAGAGATTTTTCCAATAAATTGAAGTAATGGGGAAGGAAAAAAAAACGTATTATGTTAAAGAATGGTGAAAGGGCCACCCACCTGATGACAAGTGGTCACATAAATTCATTGTGAGAAAATAAAGTACAATGCCCCTGCCTGTGTTGACAAAATGAACTAATAGTTTGCACTGAACAGTAGTTACGGCATGAGAGAGTATTGTAAGGTTGAAGGTCAAAGAAGTACGTGCTATCATTATCAGGTATAGTATTTATTTCCTAAGAGCTATGACAGATTCATGTTAGTTTATATTCTTCAGTTGAGCTAAGAGTGTTAAGACACCACGCAACAAACAGTACCAAATAACAAGCAAGCAATATAATTGTGTCACAGACACAAGCCATGCTGGGGTTCTTCACACGTTAACGTTTGGGTAAGATTTATAGATGGGTATAGCAGATAGCGTGTTTATAGTTAACATTTTTTAATCAGACTTATGAAGGGAGCAGCCAAGTTATTTGCTCGTTCAATTTATTTCACACATCGTTAATATCGTGATTGATTTCGACGCTGGCCCTAACGATACATGAAATATTCGCACTCATTAAATCACGTGCCGCGGGAGTGGAGTGCTCGCGAGCCCTCTCATCCAATCACGCCTCGATAAATATATGATGTCGGCCGCACAAATTAATACAATGTAAATGTAACAAATTCCCCTACAAGCATGCATATCTAATTTTAGATGCTATTTTAATTTTAATGAACGAATCATCAAACGGTTTACGATTTTAATCGATATTTATGTCCATAACCCCATGCATGTTCGGTATGAAAGCTTTTAAGAGAAATGCAAATATATTACGATCTACTCCAACTCAAGGGCAACGTAGTCCCTAAAACGAATTTTTATAATACCTATTTTTATCGTGAAGCAGTGCTCGAGTCTCAGAACTCAAATTTACAATTCAATAGAAACTGCACAAGGCTTTGCATGCCAATACGTCCATTTGGGGCACATGCGATCGACTTCCCATTTGAAAGATGAATGAAATCATTCAAATGTGAAATTTCGTTCATTCAAATGCCGCATGTTTATGTTTGTGTTATCCTAAAATAGCAGTGCTCGATCCGCGAAAGGCATCTTGTTATTGCGGTACTTCCAAGAAGTCTTACATTAAAAATATAAAAAAACGTGTAGTCATCAAATTTCCATAATCAATTCGATTGGTGGGACACTGGAAGGCAATTGCCATGAGACCATTATTCAATCGAAACGATATATCTCGTCCGTTCCGAACTGGAGCGTAGCGATAGCTGGCTCCGCAAAAGTTGGCACGGGTGGCAGCCGAGACCACTGCCAATTTCCATTAGCCCATCATCCAAAACGAAAAAATGCATAGACGATCATTTTTTCATTCAATTAAAATTGGCTACAAACCAAAACGGTTAGAAAATTCCAGGGTTGAGGCCACTAGAATGTTTATATCCCCTCTAGTCGGGACAGATAAGTGCGGTGATTGCTAATGCTATTGTCAGATTTTCACATAAGCATCGGAGAGAAGCATAAAAGATGCTTACCATACATTTTGCGTAAAAATAAAATCAATATTTACATTTTGCCGTTCATTACGGAGTCATATTCGCCGACAACATTGAAAATCCATAAGCTTTCAATATGGTGAAGTTAACTCGGGTTTTGTTCCCAGTGGTTGCTCGATCTGAATATCAAAAATCTGAAAGCGGTCGTCAGTAACCGAGACACGTATATCGGGACCCTATCACTTCGCTCTTTACTTACTTGCTGGGCGCCATCTGCACATTCTCAACCTAATCCAGTAACAAATTTGATTATGTAACAATATAGCACACGCAGCTTTTTGTTCTCTGCTTTATATTGCATGTTTGTTTCAATAACAAACGAAAATGTTGGCAGATATTTCCTCAACGTGCTATATGTACGTTTGGTCTGGTAAATATAACATGAATAATATACCTAATCCTTAAATAATAACAAATGTATATAGTATACAACTACATAACCTAATCCCAAGTCGTCGAGGCACAATGAAAGCCATCAATATTAAGCAAAGTTGATTTTGAACTGGTGCGAGGACCACATGGGATTTAACGACTCATAAAAAAATCATATTCATCAATCACGTCTGTTCCAAACAAAGTTTGTTGGTACGGTATGTGCTGACGTGCTCAGTACCTTCAATTTATCAAATCATTATGAATCGTTTTTACCTCTTGTTTTAAAATAAAGACAAATTTTGACAGTGTCTGTTGTAAGAATTGGATGTGATCCTCAAGAAGATTGGCGCAGCGGAGGGTGCCTTAATGGCCTCTTGACGGGATCTCACCGAGTGCTTCAGGTCACTTCGTTACTTGGATTGTACAGGCCGTTATGTGTACTATGAATAATCTTAAAGGAAACTTCGAGTTTTCAGCAAAGTGCAAACTATAATTGGAATCACGTCTGAGTGAAGTATAGACGGCTTTATCACGTATATACTGCCTGTGAAATCGTATTATCCCATCGTATCCTGAGTCTATATAATTTTGAAACTTATTTGGGAGCTGGCGTCGAAATTGTGTCGTTAGCTAAAACCCCGATTTGTCTAAGTGCCTACTATGAATACTTAACATTTTATACGTGCTGAAAACAAGTGCTGTTTGTAACGCGAGCCCCTTTGAACAAATAATTTTATTAAACGAATCCCCGAGGATATCAAGATAGTAAGCAGACATCTTAATTTCGGTTGATTTTTCATGAAAATTGACAAGATTAATCAAATTTTTGTTTTTAGAACTTGTTTGATTAATTTTCTAGACAAAATTAGCTCGACACTAACTGAAGTTGATATTAGACAACACTTTTAGTGAGATGTTATAATGAATTAAATCTAGTTTTAATAAAATTCTTTATAAACAAGATACTTAAAAATATTATTTATGAAAATCATTTTTCAACTTTACTGTGTTATTTAAAAGACTATGTGGTATATAGGTCTCAATATAAACTATTTTAGACTTGTAAATAAAAATAGAAGCTCGAAGTTTCAATGAACAACATAATCTCGTAATGAATTCAGTTCCTTTAACAGTTGGAGATTACGCGCAACTGCTGCATGAACCGTTCGAATGTGTCTCAGACACTATTCTGTGTGCGATGCAAAGGCTTTTATGTAGCAATGCGTCTATTGACGCAAATACGTTCTACAATACCCCCACGGGGAATACAGCTTGTTCGATTTATACCTATCTTATACTTTGCACTGCACCAGCCAACCACCACAGCAAAACTTGTGGGTATTCCTTTTTAGTAGTTCTCTGGAGAATAATGATTTCTGTAAAGTTAATAGGCACTTTTAGATTTAAAAAAAATGTGTTGAGATTTTATGGATATTCCTAAATTATTCGTTCAATATTTTTTCGTTATCTAAGCTTACTTAAGTTACATCTATAGAACATTTATTAAGATAGCATTGATCCGCACTTGGCCAGCGTGGTAGACTCAAGGCCTAACCCCTCCCTCGTTTGGAAGGAGACCCTTGCCCAGCAGTGGGACAGTAATTGGCTATAAAATAAAAATAAAAAATACTATGACTATCGCCTACAAATAAATATTTTACTATATCTGCATTGTATTTTTAACGTTTATTGGTCTCTACCTACCCATGGGAAAAACGGCGCGATTGTATATATAGGTATATATTTGTATACATGTTTGTGTACGTATATTGTTCTATAGAACATAGATAGATAACAATAGTCAAATACAAGTGAATGTTCGGATAGGTAATTTAATCATCGGCCGTGTAAACTTCACACATAGGACAGTAAACATAAACTTAGCCGAACAGGGGACTTGCAAGTTGACCCATGTCCCGCGCCTCTGTACCTACACGCGACTACATGAACCACTCGGTTTTATCGTCCCTATACACTTGTTTGTACTGTCCATAGAGATTGAATTATGTGTTGTTCAACCACTAGGGTCATTTAATTTGGGATATGTTATCACTTGGTAAAATTGTTTCACATTAAAGCAGGTTCGTTAAGCCGTAATGGTGTATGAGCCATTTAAAAGTTTGGACAGGTTTAAGTTCCCTTGTTTAAAGTAATATTTTATATTCTGAGAACTGTCTTACATTTAAGGGTTGGATGTAGAAAATTATTATGTAGATATTTTTTGTTTTCATAAAATACTTCTACTAAATAAAATACAAGATACTTCAAAACAAAAAATAGCATGCAACTTAGTCTTTTTTAAATTAAAAGATCATCAAGAAATTACCTATAAAATGTATTGAATTCTTTGAAGTTTAATTAATGCAAAGTTTGTCGTGCGTCAGTTAAGGTTTAGTCATAAATTAAAATTTTGTATCATTCGAGTTTCCGGGAAAAAATCGACACGGGTAGTTTTAAAGAAATATAACATATTTTATATGGTTTTCGCTGTAATGTGCGCTGATTGGTTTAACGATGACGACTGACTGACTGACGACTAATTAGTTATATAGGATTAATTAATGCTAAAGATATTAATAATTAATCACAGTAAATGAGTATTAATATCACACTAATCTGTCAAACATTTTAGATACTTACAATATTAGTTAGTCGGTGAGATAGAGTTTATTGCCAATTTAGAATCACTATCAGATTATTAATTCCAAATATTATCAAATTTAATACTCTGTTATACGATCAAGATGAAATATAATATGGCGAGTTTGTATAAACCTCTCGGTTAATAAACAATATCGGTCCCTATCGACGTTTGTGTCAGAATATTAATTTCATAGACCTCTATAAAGAAACGTTGTTAGTGCGTGTTGAATTACGTTAACAGTTAATAAGTCTATGTTATGATTTATTACTTTGTTGTTCTTAAAGTTTTATGGCATTATAAGATAAAATTTATGTTACAAAAATATTTAATATATTTGTACTACGCCTAGCTATTTCATAAATTTGATTATAGATGACTTTCTGAACAAAAGCAAAAAATATTTTTAACACGGCTCTGCGAATAGATATTGAATAAAAACCTTTACGGATTTTTTTATAAAAGGCACCCCCTTTTCTAGCTAGCTTTTACGTTTTAGTGAATTGGAGCCTTAAATTCATATGTGCTTTTTCCTAGTATATCAACAATTGTGAGAAATTCTAAATGGACGCCAACAAAACTATTAACGTTTGTCATAGTTTACTGAAAATAAAGTAATACATTTTAATTACAAAAGTTGGAAATGGGCAATAACTTATGCATTATAACGAAGCTTTAGAAAAGATTTAAAGAGATATAATAGATAGTAATAAATTCTTATTGTTGACATTTAAAATCGTAGTCTGTATTTAATCTTTTGTTTTGCATAATAATTTGAGGATTTCTCTTTAACTAACAAAAAAGTTTCGTCCTAACAAAGATGATTTATCTAAAATAATTTTGTGAATAAAAATACGTTTCACAATTTATGAATGTGATGTAATAATAACAGTATTTTTGTTGTGGCCGTACATTCGTTTGGTAGAAGTGTATCATGTTTCAAGTTAACTACCATTACTACAAGTTATTGTTAACAAATATACGAAATATTTTACAAACATTTTTGTCAATTTGAATGGCAATGTGCTGATGTATCCTGTTTGATGATTCTGTGTACAAAAATATTTATCATAACGATTTATAGTGTGGCTTTTGTATTAAATATTTTTGTGTGGTTATTTCCCCACATTAAATGATATTAATGAGCAATTTTGCTTTTGATATTACTGTTTTATCATGTCTGTAAGCAATTTCACCAATTTGAGTACCATTAAGCTACAATAATGTTCTCAGATCGTTATATTTTCCCATCTACTTATACATATAATAATCAGCTACAATAATCATGTATATAAAACCGCTTTTTGTGTACCTAACTCGTTATACTTTTAGTAGCATTGCAACATTCACGACTAGAAAGTAACCTGAGATATTGATAGAAGTACTTAACAGGCGTATTCGAGTCAAATTGATTCAATAAGGCATTTAATACAAAAGTCTTCTTAAGTAAGAATACATAAGTAAATATAATAAGCTAGCCTACTGATATAAGCCTTAAATATACCGTTACGATGCCCATGGGAAGTGACAGGGTAGTTTGTTCCAAGCCAAGACCGCGTCTGCAAACATTGAATACTTGATACTGACATAAATGAACGTTCCTTTATTATAACCTTCGCTACAACAACTCGTTTATTGTTTACCTTTTTCTTTACATTCTTTAAGCGCTCTTTCATCGTCCTTTGACTGACCGTTTCAACGGAGAACAGTTATGTGCGACGTAATTAGATACTGGTCTATAAAATGTTCTTTTACACAGACAGGATGTATATTTTTAGACAAATAATGCAGTGGAAGTTGCGAGCGAAAATAAGAGAAAAACTATTTTAAATGTTTGAGGTTTTAATAAACAAATGCTTATGATTTCAAGCGTAGTATTTGAAAAAGTACAAATGGTATCCTTTGACAATTTTTACAAGATTTATAGATATAACAATAACTATATCATTAATCTAAATTTACTTTTTAAAATCTTTTTAAATATTATACAATCGAAAAAGTTCATCGTTGGTTTGACAACTTTTTCATGTCTGTGTCATGAATTTGAAACCGAGACGTCATAAGGCCTAAGGCTATAAAAATAATACTACCTTACTATAAACATTCATAAGCAGCAAGATTTAGCTATTAAAAATACTTTGATTTACCAAATAAAAGTGGGCCCGCATAATGGAACAAAACAAAACACAAAGCTTTATTGTTAAATCACTAAATGGATAAAGTGAACGTTGGTAATCACCGCATTATTATGATTAATTCACATTTGACTGAAAATATTTCCTTTGTAAGTATATTAAAGTTATAAACGATCTTATAATAGTCAGAAAACGAGCAGTTGAGACATATTGTTTCAAAACTATTCGCTTGATATCGCGGTTGCGTGAAATACATTTCTCCGTTTTCGTATACAAAACTGCAACAACGCTCATTTATCAAAAAACTTTCATATTATGAATGATAACAAGTTTATTCGTTTATAACAGGTATGTGTACAAATGGTGGTTTCAGAGTAATGTTCCGATCAAGTGTCTCGAACTTTTAATGAGGCAAATAGAGCCCGTATCGATTGCACTTACGGCAATATTGTGGGCTCACTGTGTGTCTAGACAAAGTGCTCGTATGTCTCAGATATTTTCAGGACTTCTGCTATATCATTTGAAACTTTATATTGCAAAGAAGTTTAATAAAACATGAAATGGTTTTATGCTGTATGACTATACGCTCGGTGATTAGAAATATAAAGGTATTAAAAAAATGAGTAACAAAAAAAGCTGTTTAGAATATTTCTCTTTCAAACTCAGTAGTAGGTAATGATAAATTATAACTTAAAGAGGATATTATAATATATTTTACGTGTAGCGCACAAAGGTCACCCACGTATTTCAAAGTATTCTAATGTGTATAACTTTCATATCAATTAATTTTAATTAAAGTGGCTACCTACGCTTATATACCACAAGACGTGTAGAATGTAGTGAGGCGCACGCCAGGCTACGCTCGTAGCTAAGTGGCTACGGCGTAGATCACGGACGGTCTACGCTTATTAGTAAGTGAGAGGATAATTGGTACCTATCTAATCCTAACTACTAATGCAAAGTACGTCAATTATTATAAAATTACTAGCAAGATATTCTTACACTTAATATTTCTTATTATATACTGATGAATCATACAGAAATCTCATATGGATTAAAAAATAATAATTTTTTTCCTCTTGAACAATAACCGTGACATAAAGGTCTAACTAGTTTGAATTCCCAAATGGTCGACAAATTGGTCTGTCATCCAAAACGTATATACAGGTAGGTAATAATTAGATCATCATCGAGTTCCAGCGCTAGCTTCCGTGCACACAAAAGTAGCGATTCAATGTAAATTGCCCAGTCAATGGGCGGCCGCATCTCAATAGGCCATAAACAACGCGACCGTGAATACAAATCGAATATTAGAGCATTGCTTGCACGCACATGGCACGCAACATTATCAGTTTGTGGCATACGATATGAGCGATTATTGCGTTCACATGCTGAGCTCGTGTGTGTACCTTGGCACCGGGACACGCCGCCGCTCCGCCGCGCCGTCGACGTCGTCTCGTCGCCTCATCGTGTGCACTAACACTAACCTTAATTACGTATTTGACACATATGAGCTACGACTAAACGGATTGGTGCAAGAATTAACACCTAATTTAAATCTACATATAGTTTCCCGATTTTATCGAAGTTTAATTAATGCTGTGAAAACTGTTTTCATAGTGAACAGGCGTTGAGAGGAGTGTTGAATAAATTAGGTGATTATAGAACAGTAAGTACGTGTACGAAATAGTGTAATAGTATCTGAACAGAAATCAACCTGTATATTAAACAAATATTGTTCAAGACATTAAAATGTTGTACAAAAAACTCGCACCAAAGTTAAGTGCTTTTGTTCTTTTAATGTAGCAGTTCAAACAATAGAGACAACATGATATTTTGTGTTAATAGATTCTTGGAAAGAAGATTAAGAAAAACAGACAATTAATTATGAAAAAAACAATACGATACAAAAACAAAAGGTAACCAAAGTCGGGTTATAAAAATTAATTTGCCGCAAGCAAAACACAATAGAATTTTGCGATCATATCACTTTTCAATACGACGGGCATGAAAGCGATGCTTGTTGTTATTAAGAGCCTCAAACCACCTTTCGATATTAATATTATGTTTTTAAATTTATTTGGATTTCAAAATGTTTAGACTAAGTTTGATCTTATAGTTTAGGGTTCAGAACAGTTGGGGTTGGGTTCGTTGTATATTGTAGTTGTTATTTTGACACGGATTTCTACTTAGGTAGGCTGGTTTACACTCTTAGTTATTTAGCTGGTAGGTCAGAAGTCAATAAAGGTAGCATTATTGAAATTTTGTAATTCAAAGGTAAACATTTTTTCAATAAAGTTTTCTGTTATGCTATTTTATTCCTTAAAAACCAAAAAATGCTCATATTATGTTATTATGACTCTTTTATTGACGCTTGCCTTTACAGGGATTGATGATCATAGTTCACTCAACATATCAATATATGTCAGCGAGTCAACTGTTAAATGATATTTATTTATTTTATGACTTAACGCCGCGTGTATAAAAACACCAGATTCGGAGAAAACAAAAAAAAATCAGTTGCGTTGACAATATTTGTTTAACAAATATTTGAAAAATCAATGTATGTCAGAACTATATTTGTAGAGCTGTAGAGCAAATTTAATTAGGCGCTTCGATAGACTCGATTCGCATTGGAACAAAAGGAACGTTGATATAAATTGTGATGAGTATAAATATTCAGTCAATGTCAATCATCGTGAATGCTTGACGTTCGATGTATCAAGCCGTGCCTGTAATTCATACCCCGCGTGACGGGCGACGGTACACGATAGATTTTTTATCAAGAGAGTAATATCTTTTTGTGATGTTACACAGAAAATACAAGAGAACTGTATTTGTAAGCATGCTTTGAACCAAATCCTACAGTAATCCTCAATGTATTGTGATACTTACAGTTTTTCCGTTATAAAACTATAAACTATGTACAATTGTACAATTCAGGATCATAGTCTCAATTTTGTAGGGTTATTGTATTGAGGGTTAAATTTAATTTATTAAATCTAAATATTATATAATTTTTTAGTAATATGGTGAAACAAAAGCAAGGTTCAAAGCACGAAGACGGAAAACAACAGAAAGACTTGTTAACTAATTGCAAACGAAAAACGACTAAAACAACGACTAGGCGTATGAAAACATTTTCAATCTAATAAATATTATTTTAATCGAGATACACGGGAAGCAGGCACAGGTCGCACATCATATTACGTTGGCGAGAGAAAACAGATGGCGAGATTTCATTACAATATCTCAGCGGCGCGGAAAGAGAATCGCAGACGGGACTTGTAATGTTCCGTAGATTATACAAGGCGTATGGATCTCTGCTCTTTAGATTTGTTAATGTGGACTCAACTGAAATTTTCATACGATCCCTCTGTGCTGATATACTCAGAGCTGATTGTATGCAGAACAGGTTATGATATGGTTTGGTTTTTTGAATAAGAGCTCAATGTGCGGCGAATTTTAGTCTAGGATTAGGCGCCTTTTATAAAATACTAAAAGCGTAGGTATTATAGTTGGTATGTTGAAAGTGGTTTTGTTTGAAAGGAATTAAGTAGAACTATAATTCTTTACGATTTCGTCATCACATTCGGTTGCGGAAGTCATCAAGAATTATATTTGTGTTTATTGTCAATAAATAAAGAAAGATAATACGATTACACCACGTTTGATATCATACACTAAATGAGTTTCGTATAAAAGGAGGTAATATTTTTTTGGCATTGACCTTCCTGAAGGCGAACAGATAAGTAGGAAGCACTCTCGCAATTAATTTACGTCAAGTTTTTCGTTCTTTGTTCAATCTATCTAATTAATAAATTAATCACGCGTTGTTTCTAAGCGTCAATGTGATAAGGAGCAGATTGGTTTACTTTATTAGTTGCCACGGTACATTATATCATAAGTCGTGAATGAAAGAATCTTTTGTAATTTTTCGTAATTATAATGTCAGAGCTTTCAGATTGTCACGCTTTTCAACTTGCGTTTATTTGTTGGGCTCACATTTCTTAATTAGCATTCATTTAGGTGCACGAAATTTTACCTTTCAAGCACAGACAAAGCCGCTTGTCCGTCTTTATTATTAAGTTTAAATTATAGTCATTAACTAACGAGAAAACAAGCGGGCCTCTCAATTTGCCTTAAGATTTAAAGATAAGGTTTTCAGTTACTTACCAGAAACTTTTGCTTGAATTATACTTACTTAAAACAAATTATTTCTGCTCTAACCAAACATTTGTTTGAAATATGAATAAGTTTATTCTATTTTACTGCTCGACCTGACCCACATAACAGTTGCTCAGTTTTCGTCTCTTTTAAGCTTCGCAATTGTAACTGATTCATAAATTTAATCGTCTGAATTAATATACATTTATTCATTATAAACAAACTATTAAACGGTAACCAAACGTCTATTCACTCGTTCTATTATTTACAGAATGCTAAATAGCTGCCAATTATGTAGTAGTTGCGGAAAATTAATTAGTTGGGTACGATAATCATATTAGCAAAACAAACACCATCGATCTGGCGACCATACCTACGCATAAATGTAACATGGCAGCGTAACTGCCACAAAATTTGCCTCAGCGAACTGTTTAAATTGAAATTATTAGCACCTAGATGAAAGTGAACAGCCGAGCAGTTTTTGCCTCACATTTACACATTAGCATTTCCAGAGTATATGAGGGGGAGCGCTCCGTTCGCGCCGCCAAGCCGTCGGCACCCACAAACGTACGGCAATACAGCCTCTTTTATTTATGTAAACGTGGAAATGTAAATTAATTTCTCCGTTTATGAAATGAGACTTTTTGGCGGTCTTTTATACAAGTTACTACACGCCGCAGAACGGGAGAGATGTGGCGTGACGATTTGACAGAATACGTCTGCATTCAACATGTAAACTCGTGTTTAATTGCCAAGAAACACACAGTGTTATGAAGTCGAAATTGTGTGTGTGCGTTGTCGAGAGTACAGTCAACAATACAGGTACGGTGTCATATGGTGTACCAAGTAATAAATACATAACAATAGAAGTAAATAAGTTTATTCTGTTAGTGATATTTAGTTAGCAGAAATCCAGTTAACAGTTTGAAATAACTATACGTTTCAGTTAACGCTTCCGAGTTGTGCCTGTCTAAAAATTAACGTATGCTTTTAATACCATTTTAAATGTGAATTTGGTAACATCGGTTTTACAAAAATCAAAAATGGTAAGTCCATACAAAATCTACACCGGATTAACGAACATGCACTACAAACTCTACACCGTCATGTCTTTTCATTAGTATTCCACAAACTTTATCCTCCACTGGTTTTCTGCAGCTTTATCATAATCTACACATTTTTTATTCACCACACACCGAGAAACATTTACACATGCTCGGAATCAAAACCGCAATGTTACGGTGTCGTGTTACTGTCCGCAACCACAGAGGACTATCGTCGATTTTATCTCATTCCTGTTCGTCTACCGTAACCACGAGTATTGTAAAAGCACACATTTTTGCCAAAAATAAACGATAAAAGTAAAACGATTCGAATATTTAAATCATTTAACTCAGTTTGATACGTTCCAACTGAAACATTCGTACACATCCCTGACTGTAAATCATTTAAGCTTACGCTTTTTATGATATCAATATGAAATAATTCTGTTTTAAACTGTATTCTATCAAATAAATTATATGATCCTTAAAAAAATGAATGGAGTGACATGAAACGGCCGCCCTCGAACTTTGCTAATATGTGCCCAACCTCTGTCATCTCGTGAAATAATGGTGCTAATATTTGAAAACTTTCCCGAGGTAGGCCCATTCTAATACCGTAAAGAATTTTGCTTACAGTAATAACCACAGAGTCTTCTAACTTCGTATGTCATGATTCCTTTGCGAATAGTAAATTAAATGGCTTCCGAGATTCTACCCGTTTTCTACTTTACGTATATGTTCGATAAAGATTTTAATTACCTACTTAGAAATTCTCAGGGATCACGTGATTTTATGCCTTTGAAGTTATTTAAGAATAATGAAATCTCAATGGTGGTAGAATTTTAATAGAATTATATATTCGAAAGTGAGATCGTAACGAGCATGTTGTGTTGAAAATATGTTTACAATCGAATAAAAAATAAAACAAGAGACGCGTAAATTCGAGAGCGAATACGTTGCGGAAAAGTTGATTGGTTGATTATACGAAAAGTTGAATATAAAAATGTTTGGTGTGTCACAGGAATCGGCAAAGGGTAATAAAGTCGGGTCTCGCCAGTGGTGTTAATAAGTGAGATCATTTTTTATCAGGCTTCCGAGTGAGGTTTCGCAAAGCCAAAACAATAAATCACCGGGCGGCGGCCTGCGGCTTATTATTTCGGGCTATACACCAGTGGTCTTTTCTGCTAACTAACCAGCGCTCAGCGAAATGATATTTTTTCCTTCGGCTCGCAAGCACACACGTCTGGACCCTCTCGCCGGTTATTAATTAACTCCGAACGTGGACCCGCCGTGACATATTATATCAAAAAATAATTATAATAGAGCAACGAATCGCTTCACGAGACGCCTAATTAAACTGGCTAATTTGCTCATAAAATTTTGAGTTACTCGTAACACTGTATTTGCAGCCACAGCGGTTTCTTATCAAATAAGTAGTTAAACTATATAAATCTGTTTCATATCTTCAAATAAATTTTAATGAATAGTATCATAGAAATATTTAAAAAAAAAAAATCAAAACATTCTTGGAGTACAGTCTCAACTCGATTTTAGTGAACAAAAATGTTCAATAAAAGTCAAGAAAGCATATACAGTATCGTTTATTTGTTTATACACAGCCACAGGTTAATAGATTCGCTTGGAGATCGATTCACTAGATAGTTGGGACCGAGACGAACAAAACCAATATATTTTCCGACACTTGAGCTCTCAGGTAATTGTGGCAGAAAGTTTTCGAACGTGCGCGCAATATTGATGAGGCGCGCCACAGTTCGTGGCTGTGCTCTAGCGGCACCTAGAATACTCTCTAACTCTTGCTTTTAAAAAATAACTTTTCACCACCGAGACTACCATAACGCTTAATTAGTACGCACGGCTAATGTGTTACATTGCACATGTTTAGCTAATTAGCTGGCGTGCGTTCCGCGAGAGAAAAATATCTCCAAGCTTAAAGTAATTAACGTAAAGCAACTTGTTTATGCTATTTGATTTTGAAGGAATTTCTAAATGCAAATAAAAATTCCGGTTTAAAATGTTTTAAACTTTGAACCCCGGTTTAATTACGCAAATTGAATTATAAATGAAGCACCTTAAACATTTTGTTTTCTTTAATTAAGCGGTCTCTAAGTAATATCGAACGGCTGATTGCATTAAAATTCAACTCAATGTCATTCCAAGAGATAGCTATAATTAGTTGGTATCTATTCACGAAGTTGAAAGTGTAATGTGTGGCCTTTTCTTTTATGTTTCTAGTCTTATTTCGATGACTCGTATGTTTTCTTATATCATATTTTATGAAATTTTACGATACATAGGAGTGAATCCGAGACTCGGACATAAAGAAAGGTGAATGATGAACATGACTAGGATGCCTACCGGTATCGAGAACTTAGAAGATGAGAGAGTTGAGGGAATTTTTAAGACAATTTTTTAGAATTGTTTAATTATACCTTTATATTTGTATCAATTCAGAAATTTTGTTCGGAGTTTTCGTTCAAATATTCTTGATCTACATCGTGTGGTCAGTAATATGTATAAGGGTACGAGTAATTTTTTTGGCAGTTGCGATCAAAACAACATGTAGGTAGAAACCACAACGGTAAAATTGATTATGGGCTCGATTCGGAGGGTCGGAGGATTTTATTATTCTGCATACAATTCCATTTTCCTATCACAAATTATTCGAACGGCAACGGTTAAGGTTTTGCATAACGTGCAAAAATTGTTCTCTACGTACATATTTACGTGTTTTGTAGTGTGTATGAGTAATTCTATACCATCGTTCAATGGAAATGGGAAAATAACTATTGTAAAACATATTTCATTCGCGAGAAATACGTTTGCGATGAAAAGTTGAGTTTTGAAATGTTTTGCTTCGGCTACAGTAACAACGCTGTTTATTTTTCGCTAATGCTTTAACACTTTTTGTGCACAAAGTTGTTGTACTTTTTTATACGTGTATGACGCAGTTCGGAGCAATTAATTAAGTTTCAAGACTACTTCGATTAATGATATATTAGTATAGTCTCTAGCGCGTTATTGTAGTCCCTTTTTATTTTTGTAAATTAGCTATCAAAATTATATGAGCAAATAATCTACATTTCTTTTTTTCTACAAACTTTTGATGCCAAGCCTCGAGTTACTAACATCTACAACACTTATTAAACGTTGCTTGGCTATCAATAAACTGATAACGCGATAAATAAAATCCCAAAGTTTCCTACAAACAATCAAATACACATTTCAGTATTTATTGAAGACGTGTGTAGATGAAAGCGACTATTAAATTTTTCTAGGCGGCAACCGAAGCGCGTGCGAGGGTTCGCTTTCCGGCTCAATTTCCTCCACTTTACGCATCCTCAGCGGCGAGTCCGTTGCCTCTTATGCCTTGAGCACAGCAAACCAACCTCCTTGGGTCAACCGGAGGGTCCCGCTCTTGCGACAAACTGGGTCAAGGCGTCTATTTCCGATGCTCTAAACGTTTCCACAGATATTACTGATGTATTATACTAGTCGTCATGATTTCAGATTACTAATATCAATTAAATATATTGAGTTTGTCGTACGATTTTAGCTGAAGTGTAAAATGGATATTAAAATCATACAATCATTTTATTTTTCTCAGAAAGAAATGAGGTAATTAAGTGTACTGAATATTTAATCAAATTCCACACAGATCAATCCAATGGGTGTTTTGTATTCAGAAAAGAAGATTACGATACAAAATGTTTATTCAATATTCATTAAGTTCGGAATATAATAAGAGAAGCCATTTGATGCTATAAAACACTTTGTTGTTGGAATACATTCCGTTCGGTATCACGAGAGCGTTGCAGAAAGTTCTGCCAAAAAACGCTAAAATTGTGTTACGAGGTGATTTAACCACATCTACGGAATAAAAATGTGTGTTTCAAGTTTACGACATCCCTTTCTTTATCTTGTTACGATAGGTGCCGATTCAACCGTGGATTAGGAAGGATAGCGGTTACGCTGATAAAATAAAACTTAACTATGGAAGTAACAATTTATTTGTGTAAATAGAATACTCTAAGTTTAGTGGATGGAAGGTAGGTCCAATTACGCACATCAAATGTACCGTAGGTTAATTTGTTTTCCTAATGAAGTTGCTAAGTATTTACATAGCCCTATTTTCTCGGGGGTAAATACCATTTCAGAGAAGTGAAATTATTTTCTTCTGCCGAGTATTACCTGGACTGAAATTAGGGTATTTACTAATAATTTGTACGCAGTATTTTTCTTATGTTTAAATTGTTAATACTTAAAATATCGATTTGTGGGCAAGGGTTTGTCATAGGCGGCAGTTGGTGCAGTTAAGATTCAAATAGGTATATTAAGCCTATATTATATGGATTCATTTTCGTTGTTAAAATTTGTTTGTAATTAAATTAATGGTGAAAAACTTGAAGTGTTGGCGTGCTATGTATAGGTTTGTAATTTGTACTTTAGATTATCTTGAAACAAAACTTGTACGTCTCGACGTCTCCGCGTATTACGAATGTCTCGTGATGTTGTTACCTAAATGAAATTAAACATTTATTACAAAAGTTTTACGGAACTTTGTCAGGAAACAGATAACGTATGCTAGTACCTTTCTTTTATTATTTTGCAAACAATTTCGTTTTAACTCGATAGGCGCAAAATCCGTCGTTTGTAACATAAAATGAATAAAGCAAGAGTTTTACGTGACAATATTTTTTAGATGCAAAGTATTTCAGCCTATGGCAATTTGTTTTGTTACCGACAATGGCCGTGATAAACAACACTTCGATAATAAATTACAAAGATGTGAGAACGGTTAGAAATATTTGTGACGTTAGACGTCACGTTGTGTATGAAATACTGTCGAAACGTGAATATATCGAATAAGTACCAAACATTCACCATGCAAACCGACCGATAGCCCGCAGAGACATAGTCACAAATTGTGTTTCACTTTCCTTAATATTCCTCTTACACATTTATTTACTTTTCTATAATTTATTAAAATAAATCAATATCTACGCTTTCTCTAAATATACTGCTGTAAATTGTATTTTATTTTGCAAAGGTGTAGCGGAAACAATTGAAACTTGCCAAATGTTCTGCGCTCACGTTTCGGAAAGGAATAATTTTGCTTAAATACAAGTTGTTTTCGGCAGACGAGGGGAGCACGTGTCGGATCAAACATCGCCCGGGGGCGCCACAAATCATGACGCAAAAACCTGTTGTAGGTAATTCCGTCCGATCTTGCCGATACTCAAGATAGGCGAGCTTACAAATTGCTTTCGACCTTAAACGGCCATATTTTATCTGCTTATTTATTGCCAATATCTCTATTGATATGTATTACGGTTCATCAATTCCCTCGTATTACTCCATCCGTCCGTCCCGGTACATTATGTTACGTGATATGTCGTCACTTCTGTTTACTGCTAGTGAGCCTCGCTTGTAATAAATGTGCCAATTATTACGTGACATGGGACTAAGCCATGTTTTTTTAGGGTTACGTCCTTCATTATGTCAAGCTCTGCAGCGATTTTTAACACGCTACCCTTGATAGGACAGAGACTAGGCGGATGGTTTATTGGTTTTAAAAACACCAAATTTTCTTCGTCTAGGGGAAAAGTGTTGCGTGTGCGCAAATTTTGTTGTGTAGCTGTTTAGTCTAGCATAAATAGGTTTAAGTTACCCACGTGGCACGTATAGGTACTCAATATAACATACCTAGTTACAGAATCAATATTTTCAAAAGTTAATTTTAAATATTTTTCAAAATCAAGTTTTGCTGCGTATTTGAATGTGTCGACATGCAGGCCTTTATAATAAACGACTTTAACGACGAATAATTATTCTTTTTCATGCTTAAATTTCCTTCGCACCTGATCCTACAAACAAGGTCTCATCATGTAACTCGAAGTCACGTAAATTAGGTAGGATGTACACTAATCCCGAGATAAAACGCTTAAGCTTCTGCCATAACGTCTCGAGTGTAAGCAGCTTTATTTGCTGTAAACATTTGCGTTCTCGTTTGCTTTTAAATAATAAAGGAATTCTTATACCTTGACATTTATACCAACTAAAGCGCCCGGATAAAAACTTATGTGTGAAAATTGGCCCACTTACAAATGGCTGAATGCGGAAAGAGAATAAATCTTCCAGCGAACAGCTTTGAATTTATTATAAAAAGGACCGCTTGTACATATTTTTGATTTCATGTTGTTATGCTAGTTAAAATATGACCGCATACATTTATATTTCTGCAAGTACCTACCTTCTTACCGGACAATGCCAAAGTTACATTATAAATCCTTTTCGTTTTACTTTGAGATTTTGCATATTTTGATTATGGTTACTTGTACTATGAGTTCGAAGCTTTTACTAAAATAAAATCACATTTAATCCAATGTTAACCATTAGTCGAATAAAAACGCAAAAAAAGCAAAGATAACTCTAAAGATTACTCATTTAGTAAAATTTTATTAATTATCTCAAAGATACCTAGATTGATAAAGAAGAAAGCGAAGTAACAATCAAAATTTGTTTCAGTTATACCGACTGTCCAAATTGCTCCGAAAATTGATTTCATTAATATTAGTTATGGACCGGAAAATGGATAATAATCATTCATATTTAATGAAACACTGTACCGAGAATTACCATAGTTATTAAAAAACTTTTGTGTAAATGTGATGCGGTGTTAAAATACAGTTGGATATTTAATAGTCTGTGTAATTATTTCATGTTTGATTATAGTTTTTTTTTAAATATTTTTATAATAACTATTATGTATTAGTCAATCATTGACATTTCCGGTATTCATCAACTGATGAATACCGGAAATGTCAATGATTGACTATAATTGGAAACTATTGATGTAGAGGATATAAACCGATCTAAAATTTGTATCGTACAATTTAATGAAGAGCAATTGTTGAAATTTTCAAACGTTTGATTGTATGTTAAAAAGCGACGTTACGGAAAATCGGTACAAGTGTGTGAAATTGTGAGCACCCTTAGGAATATACTGTTTGTAAAAACGGGGTGTTTGTACATTTTTACGGTATTGGCGTTTTGGGACATTACACATGTCAGTTGCACGGTAATGGTCATGTATGGAGAGCGGATATACACCGGCGCGCCCGCCCATCGGCCGCTTCACTCGCTGTTTACAAACGAATTAGTTCTACACTCTACGGCGTACTTGCGGCGACTGAGTACCCATTCATGACATGTGATTTTATTATAGTTCCGGAAGAGTTAACGGGTGTGTTACGTCTAACGTTCTAATAAATGATTTGGCTTTCTCTTTAAGTTTTTAATTCGAACAAGGTATTTATTTTAATATACGTACTAGATTTTAGTGTTTGTATTAGGTCTAATCAGTATTTGTTTTTTCACCAAAACTTCTGAAATTACATAAAATAATCTTTGTTCAATAATAAAATTTGTGTGCAAAGCAATGTAGTAAAGAATGGCTACAAATACTTTTATATTTAAATAAATCGTTATCTTACAGTGTAAGTTTGGCGAGACGAGAAGCGCGGCTTCGTAATAGGAACAAACAACAAAATGTTAACTCGAAACGTTCCACTTTTTTGCTGATACCATTATTTTGTGACTTTTGAATTTACAACTGGTAGAACGTAGCGTTAAAAATTGCAGCTCGCGATGACTTCGCTTTTTAGTTTTTGTTCAAATTGCAATTAGTGAAGAGTTTGCGAATCCTCAGCGTTGTGTCAGAGATTGATGACAATGGAAATTTTATACATCGTTAGTCAGGAGGGCGTTAGGTGAGCGCGCTGTTTTTTCAGTAATCCTATCCGTGTAGGCACCTACAATTATTTGTCACGCTAGCAAGGTTAACGCCGGGTAACCACCCTCGTTTACCTCGATATTTATAATGGCACACCTCCCGCGCTCCGTGACTTTGTTAACGCCCCGATCACTTGCAGGCGTCGCGGCTCGCTCCACTGTCATATTGATCCGTTGTTAATCGACAACTATGGGACCTATGAATCCTGTCACCGCAACGATAAATAGCCTTGTCGAATAATGATCCCCGTAAAATATTTATTTATTCACGCGACCGACTGTTACAATCAATTTTTGTACGGATGATAGGTATTATTGAGCAGGATCGGAGCGGACCCGAGCTCATTCGTTTGTGTTTATCAGTAGGGAAACCGATAACTCTCATTCCGCTCAGTGTGACGCAATGCAGAGATTAAAGGCTTACACTCGTAGTGCCGTGGCAGTGGATATGGAACTGGCTAGATCCAATATGAGCCCAGTCTGACGTGCATCCGACATTCCCGTCAATATCGAAGTGGGTACGACGTTAGAACACTAACGCAGTTTTCATTTAGACTCGCCTATAAAAAAGGGTGAAACAGTGGATTTATATTTGTGTCTAAAGTAGATTATCCTTGAATAATAAATGTGCTTTGTTGTGTGAAATAATGTAGACAATGAAGCAACAAATCTTTTTAATAGAGAATGAAAACAGATGCGTAAATCTTGGCCGGTTGACCGGCTGACATACTGTTACAGGCAGTTAATCCGGTGACGCGGGTCGCGAGCTGGCTCAGCTGACGCGGGGAACACCGTCTACTTTGTGAGGATCTGCGTTAAATCGTCACGTCATGCCGCCATGTTACACGTTTTTGTTCGACGAAGATCATATGGAAATCTTCTAAATTCAAATGTTAATGTCGGATTATTATACCCCGCTGAACTTATCTTAGGATTTAGCTTTTAATCATAAATTATAAATGAAGGAGGGAATTTAAATGTTCCTTTGCTAATTTGTTTTTAATATCTGGTAAAAATGGGTCCGTAATGTAATTATATTGCTGAAGGAAACCATAAGTCGTTCTTGTTACAAAAGCGGTAAGGTATTTGTTTGGCATTAGACGATAATAAGGGAAACAATTTATCACTATGCGGTCAGTACAAATCTTACCTGTTTATTTTATCAGCACAAACATCCGGGAAAATTTATTGGTGCTGATATTGTCACAGTTCAGGAATCCGCATAATGAGTTCAATCTGCCATCGCCTGATAGTCAGATTAAAACCGTTTCGATTCCGCTTTATAATAAAGATATTATTTTAATACTTGCCAACGTTAAAGCTAGTATGCATAGGAGATTTTAAAACTATTTGCTAGAATAGAACAGTTGCTTGTTACTTTTTATCATTTACTGTAGTTAACTAATCACGAATCGGATTAATGACATAAAATGAAGATATTTTTCCACGTAGGAGTGAAAAAATGTTACATCATAAGAATAGGTATGCACTCTATGTTATTATGAATAGAACTACTCGCAAATACTCGCAATGCGCTTGAAACTACGTTACAATTTACATAAAAGGGAAAATTGCACGTAAAGCGAGTTAATGATAAAAAGCACATAGAGAACTCTGTGAAGCGTTCCAAACGTTTCGGTAAGTGCACGAACAATCTTTTAATTTAGTTAATTGCTAGTCACTGTGAAGTGGTTCAAGTTGTTCTTGAGAGATCACGAACGTCTTTATCCAATTTATTTAACGATGGAGTCGCTCTCATTAGAGTCCGTAGTGGACGCTCGGAGGCTTGTCTGGAACGTTTGTTGGCTACCTTTACGTCCTAACGTTGTTCGTTAGTATTCGAGAAGTACGCTTCCACATGTACACAAGAGTAAAATATATTCAGGGCATTTCACCGCATGTAGTGTCTAGCTTCCTAGCTATAAACATCTCCTTACGCTTAACGTCGGGTGTAAAATTGTCACCAAATTGTCGGTGTCTTAACGCAAAACCATGTCGGGTATTCGAGTGTGTTCGCGTGAGCTGAGATTAGTAGATTAGCACTAAAGATTGTGTTTATAGATCTCTAATTTCGTTTCTAAACGTAGATAGTATAGTATGTTCTGATTTAATGAGCACAAAACGTTTAGATTTACTGCTCAAAGTTGTTAATGAAGTCAAAGTTTATTAGATTAGAAGATCAACTTACAAATAATTCGTATTTAATATAATAGATGAGTCGAAAAAAGTCTTTCACCGTTGTCCTCTTGAACTTCTCTTGAAAGCCGACGTAAGGTAAATATAATTTAGGTTTTATCTTTCATTAATAAATGTTAGCTTTTTATCTTTATTATATTTTTATACCGTTTAATTAAGCAATAAAATTACAGAAAGTACAAGATTTTAAATAAGTTTCTTTGATAAATATATTCGCATTTTCTTGAACAAGCTTAAAAGTCTTATTATTATATAATCTACATAGCTTAGATAGTAAAGCGGGCTTACTTAGATATTATTTTTGACAAATAATTTCACATGTATATATGTATGTCGTTTTATTTCAGGCTTAAACGAAGTTATATTCTGAATAACCTTTGTGAAAAGAAAATTCATGAAACGGATAAAACATCGTGTTCAACTTTGGCCATTGGTTTCTGATTCTTGTTTTTAGAACAACAAGAATCACGCAGAAATATTACAAGAATAAAGTTATATCTCAACGAATATCTCGTGTCGCCGCGTGTTCGTGACAATGTGATATAGACAATGCTTTAGAAAAGGGTGATGCTTCGTTCACACTGACCGAACGTCCGAGAAAGAGAGTACTTGTCCAGATTCGTTCTCACGTTTCATATTTTCTCTACAAACATTACTTGAACGTATTGTCCGATACCGTGTAAACGAGCCTTAATAGACAATGCGTTAGAAAAGGGTAAAGCTACATCGTCCTCCTCACGTCCCTGAAATATGATTTCGATAAGTCGGGCGCTATTGGACAGGGTTCCTCTTTTTATAAAATAGTTTATTTTACACGTGCTTTAGTCACATTATTTATGTTGGCCACTTTGACTTTGTAGTTGGTAGCACGATACGGCGATTTATTTCGTCGGTTCAAAAACTACGTCGTATATTCGATTTTAAAAGTTATTTACATTTACTACTTTACTGGCTTTGGTTAGGGCTTTACTAATCTTGGTTAAGACCTTGGAATTGTTTTAATTCAACGTGTTTTAGTTTTAACTATATGTACATTACAAACAGATTTTTTTTTGTTATGGTAGTTAACATAATAATTTTGGCTCTAATTTTAGAATTTATTCTTGTATTCTGAGGATCTAATTGTAATTTGGAAAATTATACTCAAGTTCTCGAACTTACATTAAAGTAGCTAGAATTTGTAAGTAAGGCTTAATCTTGACGGCGTTAATAAAAGTGGTGGTAGTCTGCTAGAATAGTAATAACTTTTTTAATTTAATCTAGCTTTATGTGCTATTTCTATTATAAGTTTGATTTTATTACTGGCCATACTTTTGTAATGCAATGTACTTCTCTAAAAACGATTCCAATTGATCTCTTAAAAGTTTAATGACCGTTCATTGCACCACAGTTGAGTTCTTAATTAAGTTAGAGAATAGATTTACAAAGATTTAAACTGCAAATACATTTTGGAACACATCAATCGTAACTAAGAACAAAGAGTAAACGAACGAATGATTAATTCCTAAGTCAACAATAATAAATGACTAACAAACGATTAACCCATTAAGAGAGCCGCAAATACTTCACTATGAAGGAAAAAATAATGATATCGGAAAGAACGTCATTACGGCAGAAGGAATAACGTTATTAATCACTCGATATGATGCCGGGAAAAATAATATCGTCACATGCTCTCGACACCGTGAGATTAACACGTCTATCCGTTGCGTTTCTGATCTCGTACGATAGCAAAAACCCGCTTGCGTAACGCTAGGAACATAACTAGTAGAGTAAATATACAGCGCAAATAAATGGCCACTAAGACTCATCTACTATCCTGTTTTGTTGACCTTATGAGGCGTTTATAGCGTATATGTCTTTAGTTAAGCTCTTCACACAATGGACGGATTGGGTATCATTATTGAAAGGTTTTCAGTCGTATTCTTGTTTTAGATCTTAGATGTTTCGTGGATTTATGAAATTATAGACTGTACTATAACAATGGTAACTCAATATGTTAACTGGATTATCAGATATATTTAGTAATATTAGGGTTGTGAAGATTTACCCCGTCTAGCCATTATTAGGGCTTAAACGAATTTATTCAACGAACATAATGTTATACACAATGATAATACGATGCCTTGTGGTATGTCAAGCTTGTATAAAAACTTAAACCAATTCAGACTGAAATCCTTTTGTTTTGGAGTACAAAAGAACAAATGATGTATGAAAGGCGTTTGTATATCTCTCTATCCATTTAAAATTCGTTTTTATAAAGAGCTCGCTTATACTCTAAATATAATAAATACGACATCAAGCTTGTAACGCCCACACGACAGGGGTGGACAGATTACAAGTTACGATTGTTTAGATTTATTTCATGTCAATTCGAAATTAAATGAACAACATAGAAATATGTTTTATTTTTATCTTTTCTTTGTAAGTTGATATTCTTGTGCAATTACTGGTACAAATTAATAGAGGTAGAAACGAGAAGATTAAGAAAACAATCGAGCACTCAGGCTCCATCGCACCCTCGCGCCGGGTTTCAGGCGTCTGTCATAGATATTGAAAACTTTGCAGATAAGGTTACCAATTAGCCGCTGATGTCTAGTCAAAGAACACATTTAAATGGAAACACTGTAATGGAAGCTGCTCTAACGCCCTCGGGACTTGATAAAAGTAGTTGGAGTAGACTTCATACTGGTGTGAATATTTATGAAGGTTCGGATATTGTAACTGGGTGGAACTTCACCGCAGCCTTCCTATGCAGCGGGTCGCGTTCGCCTATTGTATAGGTATTCCAGCTAAAAGTGGTAAAATACGACGAGTTGCCTCAACAACTTTGGACTTGCATATTTATGAGTGTACTTTCAAAGACTTGAGTGATGAGGAAATAAAAGTAAATAGCCGGTGCAGTGTTGTTTGTAACTTAAAGAGAACGGAACAAGATGAAATGTACTTTTTTCTGTTTAAATTCAGAAAACATTCAGTCGTTGCATTTTCGCTTGGCAAACAAATATATTATAAGTACCTACTTCTTAAGAAATGTGTAAGTTTTCAAGACGACGAATAAAATTCATATAAAACAGTTTTTATTTCTTCGGCTACAGCTTTCTTACTATAAAAAATCCCTTTTCCGATGCCAAAAAGATTACTGATTACTACTAAATACATAATTACTGTTATTCCTTAAAATTTTAAGCGAGTGTTCTAATCTTTTAATTGTCAAGCGTACGTTAAAAGTATACTTTGTTACTACATTGTCGCACAAGACACACTCAAATTACACATTATACATGTTATACCTACTTAAGATATTAAGACGCACAATACACGATCCAATTTTTTACAATGAATAATTTAGTATCGGCAAACGATGACATTTGAGTAATGTTCGTGCCCTTATTATGGATGAAATCTATGATTAAACTTGGAAATATAGCTCGGGCTCCATTATAATGATCACATTAATTCAGTAATCTCAGGCGAAATCTTGTCGGAAAAATCTTAACAGTCGTTACTTGGAATTGTTAGGTGACTGATTTCTTATAATGATTATGTGATACGACTTGGAAAAAGTAATTGTAGTTGTTACGAGAGAATATATAAACTAATTTGTTAGTTAATACTTTTAGTACTCTTATTGGAAATCGCCTGTGAAAAAATTAAAGTGAGTCTTATTAGGTCTGGAGTTTGTTTTGATATTAAGTATAAATAAAAAAATTGAGGCACAATTATTAATACCAATCTAAATATTTTTTAAATACAGACGTAAATTTTAAACTACGGCTTCGTATACATATGTGTGTATCTACCCAGAGATAAATAATAGTATTTATTTATCTTCCTTACTATCTGTACAGGTTTGTACCCAATGCGACAGTGTGGCATATTCATAATGTAACTTAGTCTAAATTATCATAATATAATAAACTAATATTAAATTAATTAGTATATTCTACAACTATACAACCACTAATAACAAGAAATAAAAATCCTATAGCTTTTATCAACATTAGCTTTAAGGCTGATTTGGAATGTAACACATAAACTTAGAACCCTTTCTTATTTGTTCCTTTTACTATCACATTGAAACCGAAACACCGTACTCACTGAACTGTGGGTAAGCAAACCTAACGCTCCACCTCTATTCACTGATTACGGTTTTTAGGAAGCACCTCGGCGTGATCCTTTCGGCTCTTCAATGTATTTTACCTTTACATAATAAGAAAAAAATAGCCGTTGCTTTTTCAACTGGTTAAAGTATTTCGCGATTATAGCTGTGGTTCCCGTAGTTTCTAAGAATCAAGAGGCTGTTTTAAAAATCGTGCTTGTTCAATCCTCTTTTTTTTGTTTAACTGTAATAATTACAACAAACAATTCTAAGAAATCAATTTTCGAAATCAAGAGTTAATCGGCTTTGATGTTCTGGGAATTGGTTACATAAGAAGTTATAGTATCGTTTATATCTAAGGCTCAAAACGGTATATTATATTTATCACGTATAGCTAAAACTAAAGCAAACTGTGGCGGCACCACGCACCAAACTAAATTAGATACCCCATCACATCCCTAGAGAGCCGTAAAAAGAGACTAGACTATATTAGAACGACTTTAGCGGTTTACCTGAGAAATATTCGTTGTGGAGGAGCACGGAAGAGTTCAAAAGTTCAGTAGTGAATGAAATGAAAACTTTATCCAGTAGCTTATGTTAGAAGGTTTACCTCCGACTCAGTTGATGTTTTGAATGCAAAATCACTATATCTATGAAATACAAGTTTACTACGTAAGTTAGTTTTATTGAGGAAGATGTTTCCAAAAGGAGATATGTTTTATTATTTTTGTTATAAAAGTATAGTATGACCAAATTAAATAATGGCCAGCAGTTAATAAGAGAGAAGCCTGGCAGATATTACCGTCTAACACAGAAGTAGAACAGCGTAAATTGCACTAAAATGAATGAATTACGACGTACGTACTCCTACGCGTAGTTACCGTAACAATATATGGGACATCTGAGGATTTCGTGTAATGTACGAAACCCACATTAATATATTTTGGTGCGGTTAACAAGAAAACTAGAGTATTTTTGTAAAGCAAGTATATTTAGTGAGGAGCCACACGTTCAGAATGTTTCAACTAACTGACTCAGACAGTGCCTCAATTGCCTATTGATCGGTATCTAAACCGAACTATCTCTAACACGATCGTTTAATGGTATCACGTTTCGAAACCTCCTGCCAAGTCTCCCAGGCTATAAATACCGTATGTGAGGCAAGCTGTATATGCGATAGACAGTAGTGATTAATACTACTCGTCATTGTATTACGATACAGCTCGTCGATCATTACACATGTTCTGCGAGTTATGAGCTGCGTTTTGTATATCAAATTATTGGTTACAGCTGTTTGTCCCAGGGAGTAATTATTGTACTGCGTAATAACGTAATTCTAAACAGTTGCACTAATAATACTTGTGATACATTTGTGCCACATTTCAAAGATTTTAAAGTCTACATCACCCGGGCTCAAAGTACTTATGATCATTTATAATAAGCACTTTAAGCATACAACTATATTACATCTAAAATAATGTCATTGATTTGTATTACATTATCAGCTAGTATAGGCCTTAAGAATCCGTTAAAAATGCAACAGGCTTAAGTCAGCAGGACTCTTGAGCTTTGAATATTCAATGTTCGATGGAATGTTATGTAAATCGACTTGCACATTTTTTTAGCATAGCCTCTAAGAAAATTGGCAGCAATTTGTCTAGCTCACCCCGTGTTTTAAAATTCATCGAATTCCAAATGATTATTGGCTCAGTTAGTTCGATGTCTTCTGTTTTTGTGAAGATGTTTTGTAAGCCTGTGATAGAACCCACTTTAATATTAAATTTTATACTATTGGACCCACATTTTTTCAACCCGTTCACTTTTATAAGTTATCAATAAGAAAAGAGAAAAGAGTATTCTGTTAACCAAATTTGTGAAATAGGCGTCAATCATCAAATGCAAGTGAAACTCTACGGGAGACGACTATATACAGGTAATATACTAAAACTAATCAACGTTGAATAATGTCAAAACCATACCCAATGGATTCAAGGGGAAAAAATAATAAACAATAGTAAATATAACAATGTAATGTTTATATTCAGCGGCTAGCATAATAAGTTCAATTTGTTGCTTTTATTTAAGAATGATTACTTGACTGATACAAAGCAAATTGAATGTGTAATGTAAGAAGCTACGATAGTCGCATAATGTAGTAGTGAATTACCAGCCTTTATGCCGATGTATGCGAAACCAATCAACAAATGCTGTACCTAATATAAAAAGATTCTCAGTAGTTTCAATTCACTATTCAGAGAATCTTTGAACGAATTTACCTGCGTCGTTCTGCGTAGCTCCATTAAGACGTGATTGAATAAGAGATCGCTTCTTTACTCTATAGCTACGGTCGGTAAGGGCACCTCACTTTGAATTCTTTTTATCTCACAGTAGATGGGCAGTAACATGGTATAATCACCGCTGCACAAAGATTTTGTAGATATCACGTAGTGCTATCTGGGGTCATCGACCTCGTTCCAGTAACGACAAGATCGTTTGACTACCTTCCAAATTCACGACGCGTGCGTTACTCTGAAACTTTTTACGATTATTACTACGATTTTTGATCCCTCTCGTCGGCGGGGCCACCTTAGACTTTCGACCCTCTAACATTTATTAACCGCTAAATGATAATGGTTGCTCGTGATCAAGAATTTATTCAGTGGGTGCTCTTATTAGTCGAATCTCAGTATAATACGGCGCTCAGAACAAACATCGACTTGACGTCAAAATAACCCCATTGTTTGTATAGCAGAGATTGTGCCCCGGTTCAGTGTGTGCAAACATTATATCTATAGACGGAACGATGTTTTCACAGTGTCATTTGAATATGAAGTCACTACTACGTAAAAATTGCTAGCGAATACTAAAACCACGAAAAGGTCCCACGTACTCTAACATTTAATTAGTCACACTATGATCGAACTCAAATAACTAATAAGGTATTTAAAAGACCGTTTAAATAATTGTTTTAACTGCCGTATTGAAACTAATAATTCTTTACAATCTTAAAACGTTTTATTAAAATATCAAGGGCTTAAAAGCACTTTACTTTGCTAGGTAAAATATAGGGTATCTAATTTTAAGCCTTGTTAACCCTATCTTAACCTGATGCCTGTTATTAGACTGCAGACTATTTTCCAGGAATGGATATTAAGTGTCTACTGCAAATATTGTTGTTTACAAACACTATTGAACTTTAAAGCTTTGTAGAAATTGATAACATCATGTTTAAAAGCGATAATAAGTTTAATAAAAAATCTTCGTTTTAAACACATATCGGTCTTGCAGAAAGGTCGGGTGCATAGAACGTGTAACTAGTGGTTTTGTATGACAAGATGTACGGAAGTGAAAGAAGCAAGGGAAGTTCGCAACCGAGTGGCGTTTACTTGTCTGTGCCTATCCATGTGGAAAAAAATGTGATTTTATGAATGTATATGTCAAAGTTTTCGTAGTTTTACAAAATCGTATAAAAACGAATGTCCCAAAAATATCTTGTCAATTTTGGTGATATAAGAAAGCATATCACTTGATCTAGTTTCCTCCTCACAATATAAAAAGTTAACTCGAGAGTTTCACCGGGAAGTTATCTGCACTACATTCGATATAATACGAAATCGAGAGAATAGTGAAGAGTAAAGTTTGTCGTGGAAAGTTAAACAGTGGTACTTTATCGCTTGTTCGCGCCGCGACGAGGACCACAAAACCACAATCATTCCCCAACTTCCACATAATGATGTCAGTAATATATTTTTATTAACCTATACCCGGAAGTCGTGTGTTACAGCCTTTATCTGATTTTATGGTCACCATGAATACAGCAGAGTTACTGCTCTTTTACATAGAATTAACGAACGCTATGAACTCAAATAAGTGGTAACTGAGATAATATCACAACTTTTCTTCGACTCAAAATAAAATTGTCGCATTATATAGACACCCCTAACTTTAACCGCTGTTGTTGTAGCTTTGAAAATACAAATCAATTACCCTCACACTTAATGGTAAACGCTAAGTCATTGTCAAAATAAAACTCAACCCATACAATAGCTTTATAAAAATGTGCGTGTATAAACTAATTTGACAGAATTCGTAATAAAAATTTACATAATGCGAGAAAAGACCACCCCGCAAGAAAACACAAACGACGAGAATTTTATTTTCATGCTCACATTTGCGCAATTTGTATACAGAATGTAAATTAGAAAGCGCCTTATTTCAGCGAACGGCGTCAGGTTATTTGGCTCAGTGTCGCGCTCTCGCTTGACGAGTAAAAAATATAGATACAATGATACAATGAATGAAACTCTTTAGTCACATTCGTTACCTTTCAAATTGCGCCCTCTTAATGAAATGTTATGACGAATTTTAATATAAAAGACTTTTTTCTCGTTATTCAGAGACGTTTATTTTTTCAACACCCTTTATTTTCAGTTTGAATTGCATAGCGTTAATGGTCGCTTTTTATTAAATTTTCCATCCATATTTCAATGTGCGAAACGAGTTTATAAAGTGTTTCAGTAACTAAGTTATCATCTGAGTCGTTTGGGTGTTTAGTCAATTACATTTGAGCATTTTTATCTTAAAAGCAGAAAAATACTTAAACAGCTTTCGTCGTCTTTTTTAAAACGTGCCTATTGTGTGTAATTGAGCAGGGCTTTATTCATATAAACGGTGTGCAGACAATGAGTGATATATTCAATAGTCTGCAACAGTCACCACACATAACTAAGGCTGTATGAATATTTGGGCTATGATCACAGTGCACTGTATTTTATTGTTCACGAACTCGCAGCAAGGCGATATCTATCGTTAGATACTGTGACTGTTAAAATGGGATACAGTCAGCGACATTGTATTGAATGTACAAAATCGAATCCGTGTTCCCGACGGGGTGAATGGAAAAAAATGTTTTGTTGGTAACGGCCCGCCGCGTCGCGCTGTCCACTGAAAGATTTACAACTCTCCATTACTGCTTCATGTACCGCCGCGCCGTCCCGCGTCGTGCCGCGCCCTACTCGGGAACACTTGCGATTTAGATTAAATTGTCTGCCGAATATTGTCTAACTAAATGTTTTGAGCGGTTTGTTCCCGCCTACTTGATTAACTAGTATGTTACGGGACATCTGCGAACTATATTCACTTTCCCTCGCACAACTACTATTATGCTATTATTATGTTCAAATATTTGGCATTCATTGACATACACACATAAAATCACGCCTTATTCCCATAGGGGTAGGCAGAGACCCGAGAACGCCACTGGGTACGGTCACGGCATACAGGTACCTACGTCGGTTACGAGTACTATGCATCTAACATTTTTGCAAAATATCACCAAAAATTATGTTTTTTCTCTGTATTTAAATCTACCTAACACTTAACAAGTTTCTTTTACCTAAACAGCTAGCTAATGTTCGTTTAACTGAAGAAAAATCATGGCTGAAATTAAGTTCTTTTTTCTTTTCCGCTGCACGGTTGTCTCGTATACACGAGGGAGTTGTTTGACATTTGCAAATGGTATCGGTTAAAAAGTAGCACGTTTCTTCGTTCTACTACTTGCATTTTAAACCTAAAAATATACGGGCAAAAATACATATTAGGTCCCGCTTTTATTATACACTAGCTGACCCGCGCAACTTCACTTGCGTCACATAAGTAAGAATGGGTCAAAATTCTTCCCGTTTTTGTAACATTTTTTACTGGTACTATGCTCCTGTTGGTCGTAGCGTGATGATATTAAACCTATAGCCTTCCTCGATAAATGGGCTATCTAACACTGAAAGAATCTTCAAATCGGACCAGTAGTTCCTGAGATTAGCGCGTTCAAACAAACAAACAAACAATCAAACAAACAAACAAACTGTTCAGCTTTATAATATTAGTATAGATAATTATACCGCCTCATACGATCAAAAGGAATAAAATACCTATAATTATTGTGGCATAAATTAGTCTTTGATTAACAGAGCAGATGTATGTAGTCGTACATCTATCAACTTATGAATTTCTTATTATTATTACTCTGGCAAAATGTAATGAGATGATTTATTTTATTGCGGGACTTATTAGACGTTTCAATTTGAATAATCCAGCCGACCGCATATGAAAACTTGTTATTTTTTTGTGAATACAAAAAGATATGTTTATATAAGAAGGTTTTGATATGAAAATGTATTATTTTGAAAACAGAGTAAAAAAAAGAGGAGTGCGGTGTGTCCATTTTTTAAGGACTAAAATCACTCTGGTATTCTGAGACTTGCTCATGCCACGTGTAAGATTTTTCATAATAATACCTATTTTTTGGGATTTCCGTACCAAATAAAAACAGTTTTGGGCTAATTAGTAAATAAAATAAGGACTGTGACTGAATTACGGTACACGTCTTTTAAACGATAACGCTCAACATAATTACGGAAATAAACTACGTTACAAGTAATTAAACACGTACGCTAATTAAATTGAGATTTAACACAAATAATTTGCGGTTACTCGAACAAAATGAACGCATATATTATACAAGCGAGCTGTCGCCATAATGCGACGATGAAAAACAATTTCATTTAATGAAGTATCTCAGTCAACCGAGTAATCATTATAAGTGTTATTTATTTATACAACTAATGAATACCATTGATAATTACGGAGTTTTACGGTTTAAAAAACTATTGATATAGTCTGGATGGCATAGTGCTGTGCAAAAATGAAAAGTAGGTAGACTTTTTTTAAACCCGCACTAAGTATTGCTCTTGTGTCGCGGGAACTTTTACAAACATACAGACAACGGACGCAAGGTACAACCAAACCCGAAACAACTATTTGTGGATCGCACAAATTGTTGTTTCGTGTAGAAATCGAACGCACGACCTCTCGACGCATTGGTAGTGGCGTGGTGACCACCTTAACCACTGCGCCACGGAAACGGTCCTAAGTTGTGAAGTTGAATATCTAAAGTAATGTAAGGCAGAATTTTTTGTAGTAAAAAAAATCCGATATATTGAACATAGTAGAAATATCTAACCTAGACATTAAAATGTTTTAGTATTTTATTCAATAATAACTAAAAATAACGATTTTGTTAATTCGAGTAATGTCTAAAATTTTAATCATATCGTTCATTTCAACTATTTGAACAAAGTATTCATCATAACATGAAAAACGCCTTTCAAAATGAAATTTCAAACGATTTAATTTTTGCAATTTTTATGTTAAATTATGCAAAAATATTTTTACGCATCTGGGAGCATTAGTAAGTAGACATTAAAAATATATGTTCTGAATTTCAAAGTATAGATAAATAACCTATTGAACTGTTGGTATCCCAATTCAATAATGCTTGGATGCTCTATAAACACTGTTGTTACGCGTATAATAGGTACGTTACATTAATATTGTTGTGTAAGCCTGCAGGTATAAATTATAAAAAAATATTTTCAAATCAGGTTTATTTCTAAATCCTGCTTTTCTAATTTCTGACACATGTTCCATTCTTCTTTCTTTTCTTTTAAAAGCACATTCTGCTCATACCAACACACCTGACATTATGCCTTTTTACCATGGAGCTAAAGAGAGATTAAAGAACGCCACTTTCTACTATCCCAACAAAATAATTTGTTTCATTCAAATTCATACATCATTGTAGTTCTACACTACAGCTAGAAATCATTACAAATAATTTCATCTATTGACAATGAGAAATTCGCTGGTGCCTGTATTGTACACCGTAAGGACAATATACCCTAAATCGAAAGTTCATAATCACGCTATTGTAAGCAGTGGCAAATTGAAAATATTTTATCTGACTAGTACTTAGATACAAGCGAGATTATTGTAGTTAAAATGCGAGTAACGTAGCGCCAGCTTGTAGGGTCGGGTACTAATCACTTCCCATGAGTGTTGTAATAGGGACCAAAGAGGTCTATAAGGAAGGGAGCAAAACTTTGCTGTGTATCAAACAGCGATTTATTTTTTCAATCCACTTATCTGGAACATTAGTCGTAACTCCAGAGCTAATTATTTATTATATAGTGCGCTTCTATGTCGGGTTAATTTATTTAACATGTATTCAAAAGTTTTGGATTTATGTTTTGCTATAAGAAGTCCTAAAGCATTTTCTAATATAGAACTAAATATAAATATACTTATAAGTATTACATAACAATCATGAATATTTATATTTCTTACTTAAACAACAGCTAAGGAGTGAAATATTACTCATAATAACATGCTCAACTTGCATGACATTATGCAGAAGTCACTCTCTTAAACAGACGTTTAAAACGAATGCATTAATCAAAGATAATATACGTAGTAATGCAATAAGAGATAAAGCAGTTACATTATTTTTTACTTAGCAGTTTTACTCTCAATGTTACTTTTCTTTAGCTGCAATACGCTACATCCTTTCCACTTAAACAATCACTTATCTCCTTTAATCCTACGGATAGCTCGCCTGAATTGCTTCGTAACCGTTTTATTCTTTTCACACAAAAGCGACCTTACTATACGATGTATTACAATTGTACAAGAATATATTTTTAGATCGTTTTATATTGAACAGGAAAACTAAAATTGAACGGGACAAATAAGACGCCAACGTCTCAACAATATGATGGATAGTAAACAAGAAATGCACTGAACAAAAATAAACTTAGCCAACTTCGTTTTATACGAGGAACGTTGGGAAATATAACCTAAAATATGAAAGCTGGCAGCACTTGAATGCTGGTTAAAAATATCTCCAACGAAAAGGTGTCCAGTGTTATTGCACGCTGGGGTCAGTGCGATGGGGGACTAGTCAGAATGATGACATTTCAAACACGTGCGACATAATCTTACCTACAGATGTTTTCTATCGCTTTGAGCATCGAAAGATATATATAGTCGGTGCAATATTCAATTAAATTTTAAGAAAATGACAAGTGTCTTTCTTGCTTCAGCTTAGTTTATTAGAACGTTGAATACTCGCATTAAATAAACAATGCATTCACAATGAATTTCATCGTACAAGTAGGATAACTTTAATTTTCGTAGACGTGACATCGCAGTTGGTTTCTCTACGCATAATTTAAATATAACGCAATGTTTAATGGTTGTATAGTAGGTATCTGCACATAATTTAATCATTATTACATTATATTCACCTAATTAGTTTGATGGGACATCTAGTAAATTATTTTTATAATGTTGTTGATGTTTAATTTATAAATAATTAAAATGCTCTACGATTAAGCCATCTTACTATTTTTTCACTACACAAATACCAAGCTTTATCAAGCTAATTTATAGTTGCTAAGGATACAATCTCTCATTATATTCGCTTAGCCTTTTGTTCCAAACTATGTTGGAGTCGGCTTCCAGTCTCACCGGATGCAGCTGGATACCAGTGTTTTACATGGAGCGACTGCCTATCTGACCTCCACAACCCAGTTACTTGGGTATTAACACGATACCCTTCGGTAAGACTGGTTGTCAGACTTTCAAGCTTCTGACTACTGTTAACGACTGTCAAAGATCTTCGAAAATGACAGCCGGGACCCACAATTTAACGTGCCTTCCGAAACACGGAGGAACTCGATATGTATAAGATGGTCACCCATCCACGGAACAACCTCGGCAAGCGTAGCTTAACCTAGGAGATCGATCCGTGCGGCTGTTGTAAACTAAGCCACGAGCTCCTCTCATTATTAACAACAAAGCCATAAAACATTGAATCCGAATCGTCTTAAACGCTACAAAACTCTATTTCATTATGAAAAGGACGGTGGATTGTGTACGCCACTCACGCGGCGGGCTCGTTTGTGAAGGTAACAATGTTGAGTGGAAAAAGAGTTAAAAAGCTGGCGGGCCTCACCGACCGACACTACAGTCGCAAGACGCAAGTGGCCGCTCTCCTTTACTGCCACTTGTGACCGCCGATATACAACCTGACAACATTGTTGCACCATTTGTTTCTGATACTCAATACCCTCTTTATTAAGATATCATCGTCTTTCCTAGTATTGCTTACAATGCTTTCACATATATCTTTCCCTGGAAAATACATGCATTTCAATTTAAAAATACACGTTACTCATTCCTGCAACCGAAGTTATTTATTTCAACCGTATACTGTATTTAAAATAGTTTATTACTTCGTTGATTTACGATAGTTCTAAAAGCACGGCTGTAGTTTCTCCCATAAAAATATTTTATGGTTTTAAAACATAACCAGTAAAGCCTCACCTCAGCACAATAACTTTTCAAAACAAATGATCAAGTAAAGGCCAAATGTCAATTTATTCATTCAGCGTTCGTCGACGGAAGATAAACACAAATGGAAATGGTCGCAACTAAATCGGATCCAGGTATACACGGGCACAAACAATTGGAGCTTATGGAAATCAGGGTCCGTAGTATTTTACCGGATTAAATATACTAGCAATTAGTGCCGTCCCGGCAACCCCCGGGCAGGCTAGTTATTTATCGCGAGGTCTAAGACTTAATTAAAACATCTTACTTTGAGCAACCCGGAACTATACGTATCCCTTTGATAGTGAATTAAATTAGGTCAACTTGCATCACAACCGCTCTGTCTGTAATTATTGAGTACACTTGTACTTATTAATTATTACGCGAATTCTGAGCTATGTATTATAATGCGCTTGCTCTAGTTATGAGGGTCACCATGAAAATTTAATCAATTACGCGTATCTGGACAAATTAATTAACACTTGGCTGTTTGACATGAATAATATTTCTGCATTGAATTTAAAGTTTGAACTATAATTTTTAATGTTGATATTACTTTATATTTTATAGTTATGCTAACATAATTTTTGCCTATTTGATTTCGCCCAGAAAATAATAAACAACATGATAAATAAGTATTCTTTAAAGTAGTGGTGTTTAATCTATAAGTTTTTAATGACATTAGACAAGAATACAATATTTAATATTAATTTTAATTACATACTGTTATAAAACAATAACGTGTGTATACTCCGATAGGCAAAAACGGCAATGATGTGGTGAGTCTATTTTGGGATTGATGAGTATTTTCATTTATTAACATTAATTTCAGCTTGTCACTCATTTATTTATGTATTATTAAATACACACAGCTTACTTGTTGTTGAAATCAAAGGCGTATTTCATTGACTTTGACATATTAACATTAGCAGTAACCTCTGTTTTATTCGTGTGGGTAGTCTTATAAATAGGCAAAGTGGGCGAAATTAAATATAGCAAAGACTCAAAGTAAACTTGCAAAGTTTGAAAGCCTTAAAAAATGAAAAGAAAACGTGAAACTGGCTGAATTAAAATTAAAAGTCAAGAGCAACAGACATTAGCATTACTTTAATCACTATCGAGGGACGTTGGATCTTCGCGGCTTTTGAATGTGCAGTCTAACTGTACGCCGAGCTCGAAATGGAGATTCGAATTAAAACTCCGTTTTTAAAGACCCTCCCCGGGATTAGAGTAAGTTTTCATTGAACCACGCGCTATTCATCTCGTATTAATTAAATGAATTTTACGTTTGATGAAATACTAATTGTCGGTGTCTTTACCGAGAGACGTCTGGATGTTGGAGGTTTGTGTAGACTATACATATGTTTACTATTTTAAGAACAAATGGGTGTTTTGCTTGTTGAAAGTAAATTACTCTAACATTCTTCCAACTACGAATAAGTAGAACTTAGTGAATATATACGTCTAGCTCGACCGTTAGCGCTAGTCTGACACTGTTGTTCAGGTAATTGAGATCGTATTTCGTCAAAATGTTAAGTGTTTTATAGCAACAGCCGCTCGTGACTTTTTGTTTACTAAGTTCGGTGTTCCCAGCTAATAGCACAATAATGCTTAATTCTTCAGTACCCCCGGGTCTTACATTGTTGTATATTGGCTTTACTGGATATCGGTGAAATATAACGGAAAATAAACTTAAGTAATACCTACTTTTCCGGAGAAATACAACAGTGTAAGTAAAAATAAAATATTGTTTCAAAGACGGAAATATTTGCATTATTATAATCAAAGGAGACAAGAAAATTATAAAGCTTAATTAAAAGTAAGTTTAGAGCAGACAAAACCGCAAGTCACGTCGAAGCTTATCCTATTGAATAAATATAAAGGTTAAGCTTTTAAATTATTACTTTTCAAGCAAAGTTTATCAACGTTTTATTATCATAATTGGTCCTCTTTGCGCATTGAATTATAATCGTTTTATGATAGCCCTTTTGAGAGTATTTGTATAATTTCTTATTAATTACCTTGAAATATACCTTTACAATTTCATTTCACGGAATGTTTCTGTTGTATAGTATCTGTATAATGCCTAAAATATTTGTAATTTTAGTTAGTTTTCAGAAGGTAATTAGTGTTGTTGAAATTGAATAGTGTTCAACGTAGGTAAGATACTTTGAAACCGAGTTTCATATTATTTAAGAAGATATTTAAAGCAAAAAAATATTTCGTATCTTTGTACATATTTCTGTATTGTTATTTTTATTATAGTTCATATGTATATTAAATGGTAATCCAAGATACTATAGTCATTAATGTTCAGGAAGATCTATTAAGCTGGACCTCACATTTTCTGCTCAAAGTAATTCATTTATTTCAAAGGAAAACATGCAAGCTTACTTGTTCATTCGTAGGTAAAGAGCATCTGTTTGCGACATATCACTTCACAGTCGGCCAATTTCATATTGGTAATGGATACTAATGGATGAGAATGCCTGAGGGCAGGAAAGAAAGCTTACGACGAAATTTCCACGACAGATTGGAACTTTGAATTTTAAAGTACAGGTTTCTTTAGTTATACCAGTTATTATTTACTTGACATATTTGATATTAATAGTCGTATTTTTTTCTTTTTTTCTTGTTTGTAAATACTAGTTCCAATAGTGTTAAACTTCGCTAGTCCAACGTAGAGTATGTTGGATAAATCTTCTTAACTGAATTTAAGTTGGAGTTAACTTTTATATTGTACAATGTTCTTTTAATAAAACTCTAAGCGACTCTGCAATTTAATTTAGTGCTCCACTTTAACATAGGTATCTATTAGGTATCTACTATATAAAAATAAGTCGGGTTTTCCTTCCTGACGCTATAACTCCAGAACGCACGAACCGATTTCCACGGTTTTGGATTCGTTGGAAAGGTCTCGAGCTCCGCGAGGTTTATAGCAAAGAAAATTCAGGAAAAAATTCAACAGAAAGGCGAAAAAACAGAGAAAATCATTTTTCTCATACAGCGCCAAACCCTAGCAAACCCGGCGAACTCCGTTTCGCCACCAAATGGCTTCGTTTTATGTAACATTTCGTTTTGTGATTAAGAGATGAAGAAACATTTTTTTATGTTTTATATTTGAAAAGGAAAAAAATATTGCATTTCACAACAGTAATGAATTCATTTTGAATACAAAAATGAAGTGTCATTTAGTTGAACTTCTCTAAGTATATGAAAGTGAATCCAAAGTAAATACTGAATCGAAGCGTTATACGTGTCCGCAAATTATTCGAAGATTCATTGAAGTGCTCTTTGGTAAACCACATTTTTTGTTTTTTGGTCTGACGTTAACACAAACAAAGCGGATGGTTTACCAACTCGTGAACACGCAACGTATAACTGTCCATGTGAAAAACAATGATTCTCTAAATTTATCCCGCAAACACTAAGCGATTGGCCTTGCGACTTGTTAATTGTCATTGCGAACGCAAGGCGAACTGGAAATTGTAATCGTTTGAAGTCAAACGGAAGATCGGTCGGAATCATTGGTATTCGAGGAATACATACATTTTCACCTGCGTACTTTCCGTTAATGATGGTTGCCTCAATCAAATTCGACATAAGTCTTTAACGCTATTAATTAGACGTAAATAACGTCTTAAGTGCTTCTAGCGTAGATTGTACGTATAAATATATCCGTGTTTCTACAACTGCGAGTCTAAATAACGCTTTCCCCTTTACCTTTGTACGCTTAGCTGTATTACGAGAGAATAGTTTTTATACATTATACCTAATAGATACCTATGTTAAAGTGGAGCACTAAATTAAAGACGTTATTATTAGACGTACGCTATAACTCCAGAACGCACGAACCGATTTCCACGGTTTTGGATTCGTTGGAAAGGTCTCGAGCTCCGCGAGGTTTATAGCAAAGAAAATTCAGGAAAAAATTCAACAGAAAGGCGAAAAAACAGAGAAAATCATTTTTCTCATACAGCGCCAAACCCTAGCAAACCCGGCGAACTCCGTTTCGCCACCAAATGGCTTCGTTTTATGTAACATTTCGTTTTGTGATTAAGAGATGAAGAAACATTTTTTTATGTTTTATATTTGAAAAGGAAAAAAATATTGCATTTCACAACAGTAATGAATTCATTTTGAATACAAAAATGAAGTGTCATTTAGTTGAACTTCTCTAAGTATATGAAAGTGAATCCAAAGTAAATACTGAATCGAAGCGTTATACGTGTCCGCAAATTATTCGAAGATTCATTGAAGTGCTCTTTGGTAAACCACATTTTTTGTTTTTTGGTCTGACGTTAACACAAACAAAGCGGATGGTTTACCAACTCGTGAACACGCAACGTATAACTGTCCATGTGAAAAACAATGATTCTCTAAATTTATCCCGCAAACACTAAGCGATTGGCCTTGCGACTTGTTAATTGTCATTGCGAACGCAAGGCGAACTGGAAATTGTAATCGTTTGAAGTCAAACGGAAGATCGGTCGGAATCATTGGTATTCGAGGAATACATACATTTTCACCTGCGTACTTTCCGTTAATGATGGTTGCCTCAATCAAATTCGACATAAGTCTTTTTACCGCAAGTCGAGTACCGTTGCAAAGTCGCGGTGGATTCAAATTACGCAATATCATAATAACTGTACCAACTTTGAGTTGCAAGTTATGTGGTGGAAATCCTGGTAACTCCAGAGAGTTCAAAAACTCCGTCGGATAATTTACTACTTCATCGAGATTTGTTATAGAATCAACGGATTTGTATGTCACCAAATCGCCTGCTATTTTTGATTGAATGGTGAAATTCAGTGCGTGTACATCATTATTCTTTGCGGCAAGAATTGCTCGTTCACTTAACCAAGCATAATTCTGATAATTCTCACTAATGTTTGGAAAAACATTTTCAATAAGAGCTAATTGAGAGTCTACAGTTACTAGTAGTCTACGTTATTAGCGTTATTTGGCGCTGTATGAGAAAAATGATTTTCTCTGTTTTTTCGCCTTTCTGTTGAATTTTTTCCTGAATTTTCTTTGCTATAAACCTCGCGGAGCTCGAGACCTTTCCAACGAATCCAAAACCGTGGAAATCGGTTCGTGCGTTCTGGAGTTATAGCGTACGTCTAATAATTAACGTCTTTAATTTAGTGCTCCACTTTAACATAGGTATCTATTAGGTATAATGTATAAAAACTATTCTCTCGTAATACAGCTAAGCGTACAAAGGTAAAGGGGAAAGCGTTATTTAGACTCGCAGTTGTAGAAACACGGATATATTTATACGTACAATCTACGCTAGAAGCACTTAAGCGCTTGATAATGATGATGAGGCTTAATGGACGTTGTCAAGGTAAAAGAATCGAGCTAATTAATAAAATGTAAAACGGGAAATCCCAACATTACAAAAACAAAACACGAAAGCACATACTTGTGGTCAAGCTCAAGTATAAATAAGTCAACGTAATTGCGTGGCAGTATGCAAGCGCAAATTTGTTAATTATGGCAGTAACACAACGTTACCGCGGCACGTGACTGTAATACGAGTAGCTTCAAACAAAAGTGCCTACTTCGCTCCATTATAATTTACGACGAATCCCGGTGTTGTTTCACACAGCTGATATTGGCTAATTGTTGTAAAAGCTTGTAGCAACGAAATATTAATAATCTTGAGTGTTCTCAAGTGTAAATAGAGCCTTAACTTTATGCTAAAAGTGTTGTAACTTGTAACTAAAGTAGCGATACACTTTAAAGGTTGTTGACGTCTTTTCTGTCCCGCATCGCTAATAAATAGAAAGATAGATTGATAAACTAAGAACCTAAGGTTTATAAACAAACTGATTTACCGAATCAAACCCGCATCACCGCCAACCCACATCGCACCCGATTATCCAGACGCGCTATTATTGTTTTGATTCCATTATTTATTTACGGAGAACAAAGAAAATAATATCTTTATAAACAACTTAACCGTCTGAATAAAGTGTGGAAATTCACAGGAACATTCTCTATCGTCCGTTATCGTGCCGTAACTAAAATATTACTCTTTATAAGATCAAATTTTCTTATTCGAAACGTAATTGAAATAAATGTGCTTAGGTGTTTAATGTAAAGGAATAAAAACTGTTTTTCTGGGAAGAAAGTAACAATGCCGACCTGGCATTCAGCCAAAGCTAAATTAGATAATGGAGTTTGCGTGCAAAAATATAGGAAACCGAGAACAAAGACAAATGGGGTCGACTCTGACTCTGAAATGGTGAAATAAAATAACACGGGGAAGATTGAGGTTGGCCCCCGCACGGGCGAACCTCGTGTCGTCACGTGCTTCAAATGTGGTTACACCGAACGAAACCGATATTACACCTAAATGGAATAAGTTCCCTTTTAACAAGCTTTTGTGTCGCTCCTGCGGAACTTGTGAAAAAATGCACCAACTTGTGGGAGTTAGCAAACTTCGTGGAGTTTGTTTTGAAGACTCCCTCGTGCCACACTTGAGAGGCGCATAAACGTAGAAACGTTGCATTTTATAAAATATAGTGCACTGACGCAACTGGCAACAGCAAACTTTAAATTCAGAATACAAAATATCCGCGGACGAAAATTCATTTTAATGTGTTTAAATCTTAAAGATGTCATAACATTGCTTTTCTTACTCTTTATCTGTAAGAGAATAATCTACTTAAATAATACTTGGACTTTTGCATAATTTAAATATTTAAACACAAACGTTCACAGAAATGACACCGGATTCTGCAGCATTATTATCGACATTGAGCATTCACAAGACGAATAGTATAAACGGAAAATTGTGCGGTGTACATTTCATTCGTTTCAATCTCGATTTAGGTAGTCATTATTTCCGAGATTCATTCCGACTGGGTTATAAGATTTTATATAATACATGCACGGGATAAAACCGACCGGACTAAATAATAACGTCGTGATGCTGGCAACGATGATTTATTATATCGCTTTCCTCGAACGCCCGAATGAACCACATGAAAAATGATCTCGGTTATTGCTAGCAGCAACTCTGCAGTTGACGCTTTGTTTAAGCACAAATGACTCCCACTATGAACTTGTTATTTCGTCCGACTTATGTTTTTACCAGATTGTGAACGCGGCCGGCCTGTCGCGTTGTCCCGTCTAGCTTTCGCCACACTATGATAAATTGTCGCACGCTAAATCTCACTTTTTTAGCTTTGTTGGTCGTTTCTAAGCGTGCATGGTTTAACTCTAAAAACGTTTCGCACTCTATAACTTGATTTATATTTCTTGCAATGAAAAGTTAATTCTATTTTATTTCCACCCCAGCCAACCTCTTATTCAAAACGTTTAAAAATTGTACGTAGTTAGCTAGATATTGCAAAAACTTGTTTATGAAACCGTTGAATTTTGAGTACTTAGGTTATTATATTAACTTTATTTAAATGATGTTATTATATTCAAGTAGGGTGCAATATAATACTACTAAAATAATGAATCTGTGTATTTCGATTATCATCAAAAAATAAAGACACTTCTACTTTATTTGAGCCGTCAAGGTTCTTTCTTTTTTAAATATTTACGTTTCCTGTTTTATGTATATTAAATAAATTTGAATAGCTGTAACACCACCAACGGTGCACCAACGACGATGGACTCAATTTACATGAACATAGTGAGTATTTATAGTTAATCAGTGGTCGGGTCGAAAATGGTGCTTTTTTGCGGCAAGACCTTTTAATTGTCACTTCACTTTAAACGGGGAGTGCGAAACGGTTGTGATAAGGGTTTCTTTTCTCCTCGGTGCCGGAAATTAATTGTCACCGAACGGAAAATAGGGCGAAAGTCCAATTAATTATTAGTCACTTCATTTATTTAACCCGCCTGTGCGGAGCTTCTTTCTGATATTAATGTCCAAGTGCCAGACTAATCTTAAGTCGCCCTTTAAAAATAAGGGTACCGAATTTTTTTCCACCCTTAATTTCGCGATGAATATTCCGGCCGGAAACGTTTTCGCTAAAAGCTTTTGTACAAATACATGTATTTATAAATGTCACAACTGCATAGCAAGGAGAGCCTTTTCCGCTATGTGAGTTGCGAGTTTTTTATTTTAGCGCATTGTTTTATCGTAATACTATGACGGAGCAAACTTTTTTTCTTTTTACAACTAATGTTACTTTATAATAATATGGATATAAGTTTCTAACTTTTTTTGAAACATTAAATAATTACAGTTTAGGTTGCTCTGAAGGTACCTACTTAAAAGAACAAAAAAAATCATATGAAACCAATACAATTTTCGACTAGTCACAATTATATCAAATCTTGACAAACAAAAAGGTCTTAATGCCAACTTTTGTATCTAAACAAAAGTTTCGTCTAAAATTGGCAAAAGTTTGAATGAAGTGACTTAGGTAACTCGCGGCGTTTCACGCCGTCAGCTGCGGTGATCCCATCGCCTCCCTAATGTAACGAAATAAAAAATAATATTTATTTATACGTAGATACCAAAAGAACAACCTGACATGAAAAAAGTTCGTTCAAAATCAATGCTGCAGGAGTTTCAAATAACTTTTTTGCAAAGTTAATATCGACGTTGTAATGGCATGATGCTTTTAGTGTTCTGTGCAATCACAGTGAATAGGCAAAATTGGGAGCGGAGCTACTGTAGGTACTATAGCTTTCCAGTTAGATAGGATTTGTTGTTTTTTATTGAGTTGATTTTTAATCTAACTTGTGTCTAACTTTATTTGAGAAGCATTTTGTGAGAGCACCTAAACAAAAACTTTTATTGATGACGAGTAATAACTTAATGATATTGTATTACTATTTTATTTTATTTAAAACGTATAAAAACCTCGACACAAACAAAAGTACAAGGCTCTTTAAAAGTACGTATGAAATTCACAGCCAAGTTGCTATTCCGAACTGTAACTGAAAAACTTTTATATGGCTAGACCCTAGAGTTCAAAACTTTAATGATCTGAAACTACTGTGCCGTTATCTAGCCGTAGGCGAATCATTATTTCTATAGTTTCTGTTAACTAAATATTCATTAAAATGACAAAGATCAGATTTCTCGTTTCAATACGCGTTTCATTTGTATAAACTTTACTCGCGCACGTGAATAGCCCTGAAAATCAACAAGACTGAAACAATACGTTTAAAATTTCGCGATATTGCTGCTGAAAGCGAAATGACAATGCATGCGGGAATGGAAGTAGACAGATAAGACAGTTTATTTGTTTCCATTTGGTTTCTAATATTTACACGGATGCACGTTTTCGACCGCGACGTCGAGTCTGCGAAGTTAGCAAACAAATGACATTAGCATTGCCTTAATCGACACCGCGGGAGCCGTACCAACACTCTACACTCAGTGTGTCGAGCTCACTCCGTGAACAATTTTCTTGTTTTGACAATTCCACACAATTTGAATACTGTCATCAGTATTCAGTACCAGCGCCAGTAATTATTTAAATTTTGTACCTCAACGCAAACAGAAAGCTAATCTCTTTTGTTTGACAATTAATTTGGCAACTCGTTTTGTTGCGTAATACAGAATCTTATTATAATCCCAAAATGACAAGCACCTCCTTGACTGCTCAAGAGAAAAGACAAGTGCTTTCATAAAACTTGGTTGAATTCCTCCTGAATGATCCGATTTGAGTTAAAAGATTTTTCAAGACTTGTTATTGTGGCAAGAAAATGAAATTTATTCGCAGTGACGTTTATATTGTAGTATTCGGAATAAATTAATAATGAGTACTGTAGCCAACTACGGGTACATTTCTGATAAAGTGTTATTTAACAATTTCGCAATGGAGATTGTTTTAAATGAAGGCAATGAGACCACCGGCAGTACGGCGCGGGCATGCAGCCTGCGCGTCCCACTTTATTGGAGTAAAGGAAACATTTATTACATGTTAAGAGCCCCTTTATGTCTATACCGTTGCCAAGGACCTAATAGAGTATAAATGTACGCGAAATGAGAGCACGAACTCAACCCATGTAAGGGTCTCGAACTTTAAAACTCTTGGGTATTTTAGCTTAAGCGGAACATTTAAATGAATAAGAAATATATGCATGGGAAAACAAAACCCTCAGTCTCAATGTTCAGAAACAGCAATATCGATGAATTTTATATTTCGTGACTTTAGTGTCGACTCCAATACTTTGGGGAAATTCGTCCCCTTCAGAGGTAGTCCTCAGCCGTTGGGGTACCATTATTGGATTCTGGCATCTGTGCATATAAACTTTGTTTACGAATGAAAAGTTAGAACTGATTTAAATCCTCCCCTTTCTTTTTTTCGATTTAAAAGTCTGTGGAGTTTTTTATTGAATGTATTCATTTAAATGTAAAAAGACTGATTCACTTTACGCTTACTGAACCGCTGGGTACCTACCAATAATGTAAATATTACGAACTCTGAAAATACTATTGAGAGTAACAAATGATAATAACGCAATGTCGTTGGTTTTCTGAATAAGTAAGAGAAACTATCCATACTTTAGTATTTTACCCAACAACGCCATCAGACATCAAGATATGAATCAGAGAGTCAACAAAGTCAACGGGTTCCCCAAACAATGTTTATGTAAATTATAACACGAATTACTATGTATTGGCTAGTAGGTGCTACAGTAAGGAGCTTAGTAACGCCCGTCTGGGCTTTAGCGTCGACTATAAATAAGGCCAGTGTCCAAATATCCAGCGACCAACTAATTGCCACAACTTAATCCACTAAAATAAAATGGGGCCGGAATTAAACTACTGCCTGACTTACCTGCAAGTGATTTAAATACTTTGGTTCCTTCATTGAAATCTCAGGGCTAAGCCTCGACTTATTTGTAATGAATACAAATGTTACTTGGAGATTAGTCACTATTATTAGGCGAATCTCTAGGGAGTGTTAGCCTTCATAAGCCGTTACACAATCCAAGATTCATTGAAATTACAAGGCCCTTAATTGTATTTTTGATCCTAATATAATATTTATGTTTCCAAACCTCTGGCGGATAATGTTTTTTTTATATGTAAAAATAGTATGTTAATATTAAAATGTTTTATCCTCATCTTTGTTGGAGCTGAAATAGTTAAGCATATATTCCAACCCAAATCGTTACAAAATATCTCGTTCAATCGGTCATTACAATTGATATCTGTATTCACACTAAGTCGCCGGATATTTTGGAGTCGGAGCAGGAAAATCGGTGCCCCCTGTGGTTCCCTAGACGTGTGCCTCGGGCACTGGCCGCTTCCGACAAGCTATAAATACGGCGCGGGCGCTCGCTCCGATTAATCACGAATACCACCTGCGACTGCCCGCTCCACCTGAGAGGTGGCCAAGCAAAAACATTACGCCAGATTAGTGACGTCACAATACTAATATCCTCGGTGCTCTTCCTGTATCTTATGTAAAAAATCCCTAGTGGGGCACTTTTTTGTAGACAAGCTTTTGAAGGGGATTTTTTGGAAGGTGAAATTACGCACGATAGTGCGTGTGAGACTCAAAAAACCTTTCTACGATCCACATATAAAATCAGGAATAATATGAAAACCATTTACATTAAAATAGAAAACATTGCTTATCTTTCATCTCACTGAACAAATATATTATGATAGAATCAGTAGAAGCAATTTAATATGTCTGTCTAGTCAAAAGGGTAAAGCTTACAAGTCATTTCTTTAATCTTAAAGAAACACTGTTAGGATGTACAAATATAGCCGTAGGTATTGTGATCTAATTTAGCCATCGGTTATATCGGCTGTGCTTCGAGGATAGAATTGCACTCTCATGTGTTAATATATTATAGTCTTAGTTGGATTCGGACGTTTAATTTATTATTGTTACTGCTGAACTAGGAAAGCAAAATTTTAACGAGAATTCATTTATTATAGCACAATTTATTTTTACAATAGATTATTAATGCGAAAGTTTGATTTAATCACGCTAAATCTAAAAATCTAATTTTGATGTTTGGTGTTTGATGTTTGATGTTTATTACCTCTATTTACTCATGCTTACATTTTTTATCCACATAAATATTTTCACGCGGACAAAATTGCTGGCAGAAGCTAATACAAATATTTTTACCTAAACTAGTTAACCATTTGCGCAATCCCGAAATGAATAACACTCTTTAAAAGTATGAAGTCTGAAAGAGTGCTAACTTTACCGAGTGCATATTTTGAAAAGTTTATATGAAGCCTGAGTTACCGAGGCGAATTTGGAATCGGTGCACGGCGTAAAAATCCACAGACCCATTTCTCACGTGATTCTATGAAATACAATCACATGAACAACGGTTTGTGAAATTTGCGAAGGAACTCAATTGTTTATAGCCATTTAAATGTGATCGCTTTGTGAATGATATCAAACCAGTAAGAACCAAATGTGAGATATTATCAAGTATTGTATTAATACAAGTATAATATAAGAAAAATAATGTTCTCGGTGCCAAGAATAGAATAATGAAAAAGTCAAAGGAACAAAGATTTAGCTAAAGTTCAGATGTCTCTGACAGATCAACAGTAATCCATCATGATTTAACGTTGTATAAATATATTTAGAAACTGTACGCTGCTCACAAAAAATGTAGTACAAAGAACCAGTCGTCGAGAGTATTTGACTTATGTCTTATAAATATATTCATGATACACAAATATTTAACTTCTCCAATTTAATTAATGTACTCAACTATTCAAATATTGAAAGTAAACCAAATAATGATATTCAAACAATATTTCTGAGTAGAACGCTAAAGTTGTAACTACATATAAACAACTCCCCACAAAAAACCTCATTACCTTTTGCCAGTTACGTAGATTGAATCACGTTAGCAAATAAGTTTACAAGAAAAACATAGGGATGTAAAAAGAAAATCTCATACCGAGTATCCCCTATAGATTCGAGCTGGCAAGTTTCCGATCGCGGTGCACTTACGTCGGGTATAAATAAATAGGTCCGGGAACATGGCCGCTCCTCACAGGGGCAATTAATCAACTTGACCACCTGCTACTGCACTCTTATATCACGAGGACAATACTCCGCTACCAATTAGAGCTAACATAATGAGTTTTGCTCCGAGTGATACCGAAAATTCTGAGCTCAAATTTATTATTTCTGCTTGTATATTACACGTTATTTCTATGAATTTGAGTGTACATTTAGATAATAAATTATATTTGTGTGATTAATAGTGTAAGTGTGTATTGACAGATAATAAAATTGACCGTAAAGACATTGACCACTATTTATGTTTTGATGTCTCATGACATGATTGACCTATTTAAGCTACTAATACGTATTCGTTTTCTGAAAAAAAAAACCAGTTCCTGTTCTAGAATAATTATGTCAGTCACAATATCTATCATATATTTTGGTATATTTGTATCGTAAAGTAAACAAAAATAAAAATACTTTTTAATATTTCTAAGTACACTTTCACAAAAATTGTATAACAGAAAAATGTTCGCCTGATAGTTCAGTAGAGCTGGCACAAATACTAAGATTTACATTTACTTGGAGAATAAGAAACGGACTAGTACATACATACATAAGTTATACACGCTTTGTGTCCATCTGCATTTCTGCAGCGGTAGCGCAGACGCTCGTAAATAATCCTTTGGACCTGAAAAACGTTTCAGTGAATCCAATAAAATACGTATCCGCAGAGACTACGCCGCAGCGAGCTCGTTACCACGCCTAGACGATTTATTGAGATTTGAAGGCTGAAATATTGTAGGTGTTCCATTTTAAACTCTTTTATGAAATACAACTATTCAATTTGCGTTAGTTTTCAATTTAAACTCTACGTTTTATATCTAGGTTGTGGCCGTACCGTAAGGCGACGGCAAAGTGTCGGGTACTACGTTTAAAATGGTCGCTTTGTCTGTTCAGCCGAAGCCACTTGTTTACAAGTGTTTGTTTTTATTTAGTTGCCATTGCGTCGGTGTTACGTTATGAACGCGTTGGCGATGCCTTTCTCGCGCAGTCTCGATAGTAATGAGATTAATTAGATCACGAATTTGCTCGTATTCTGCCCAGGCCATTTTTAGCATACTTGAAAAGTCCACGCTTTTACCTGGTCAAAAACAACTCTATCAAGATCGCTCCAAAATTCTACATTTCCATTCTACTATACTTATACAAATTATTTACAAAAAATAACCGTAATTAAATATCGATTTATTTTATTGTCATACAAAAGTTTTGTTGTACTTGTAGCTATCCGGGTTTAGATCCCAGGGGTGAAAAGTGTCGTAGGGGTTTTGTTTTCTGTGTCGACCCTTATCGTCATAACCTCTGGGTATGCTAGATTACTGTTCAACCTTGCCTCACATTTGAAGTCGAACGTAGAATATTTATATCGCATGGTATGCAGAAATAATTGCCTAGAATCGTATTCATGAAATATTATAAACATACTAAGAGATATTTATCAATCAGTATTTTCCTAAAAGTATTCCCATTGAACGAGAAAATTCAATTATTATCAGTGCTGTCCAATTAATTTCCGGCGGCGGCCGAGCTGATAGTGTCGTGTAAATTATAAATTATCGAAGCAATAATTTTATATTGTACCCATTTAATTCTAATTATAAAGTAAGCTACGTCCAACTTTTACATAACGGTGTAAAAATATAGGTATATTTTATACGCATTATGTTGAAGACGTCGTTACAGTAACCTGCCTAAAACCACCAACGTCACCAATAATATCAAAACTTTTAGGTCACGCGATAAAAGAAAATTGCACTTTTTCTTTTTCGAATGACAGTGAGGACGAGTTGGTCTAATTTGACAGCTTAACGACCGCCGAACCACGGTTAGCTCTAAAATGTAGCGAGAGCTCCACGTAAATGTGTTTCATCGGGCTCTTTGAACAAACGTTATTTTAGAGCTTATTTACATTTAGTATCGAAGCGCCAGTTAGCTGCCATATAATTACACACTGCGGCGTACAAAGCGGGCGCTGCTAAAATATATTCTGCTTAATCTTCATTATGAATGTGAAATCCGTTCATGGCCTGAGGCCGCCACTCGCGTTTCATGTGACATGGGACACAATGTAGTAAAGATAAGGTGTCCCCTTCCAAGCCACTGAGTCTATTGTCGATCTCTTACGCAGCTCGGCATGTTAAAAGGAGCCCGATAGCTCGACCGTTACAAAGCCCCCATTTTTATATGAACATATAAATTATAACATAACTAGCTGATAATTACGCCCTCTGCTCAGAACAAAGTTAAGAAAGATATATCATATCGCGCAATCTCGGATAGGCGCATGTAATATGTATAAAATAAGTAAAAATCCCCTGAAGCAATAAAAATGATAAGTGAAATAAAAATTAGACGGCATAGTTCTTCTTTAGTGAAAATGGCTTCCTTTAGATAGAGAAAACGTATAATGGAATGCAATAACTCTTGACCGGGTGTGCGAAGAAATAACACTGTGTCATATTTCACAACCCTCCAACATTTTTATAAAAGCGGACCATCTGCTTTTGACCCCTCATTCTTTTTGTTTCTCGAATTATTTCTGTATAAGTAAAATATTAGATATCAGCGGATATAAGTTTTCCGGTGCACGTTCCAAGCCAATTCGTACTGGTACTGTTTTTTGTTTATTATTTGCTGACTCCTTGTACCTTGCACATGTTCGACCATATTTATTTTTCTGAACGAGATTTAGAACTGGTGATATTAAATTGATAAACACAAAATTAAATACTTTTCATAATGATAATTTTGCCTTGCATTTCTATGTATTTGCATTTTACTGTAATTTGTAAATAATTATACGTCTTTAGTAAAATTGTAACGGTCCTGTGTTGAGCAGACAATTTATTCAGATCTTGTATGTTAACCGCCTCTCTCGCTTGCACGTGAACTCGCCACAATCCCTACACTAGGTGTGTAACATGTTTCGTCCAGCGCTCGCTTTGTCACTTAAATTGAGTTACCTCGCCTATTCAACCATCATTCAAGTTATTTTAATTCACAGTACTTTATTAAATGAGCAAAAGAACCAAAACAAAGTTAACTGAGTTTTATTTTAAGTAAGTAAGCATATATACAAGTAAGCAAGTATGCATTTTTACATAAGAATGAACTTTTTACAATTTCAGGTTTATCGAAAAAAATCGAATGACCATAACTCGTTTTACTATTTAACGGAAACACGAAATGTTTAGTTTTATATTTTCAACCCTGAATAGTTTTATGTCATCCAGAAAAGAAAATCTAAGGGGCGAGCGTTCCTCGTGTCCATAAAAAACTTCTGTGGAGTGAACGTGTAAGGAATACTCGTAAGCGTCACAGGAACCGGGGTGACTGCGGTCATTCCGCTAAACGAAGATCAGAATCGCAAGCTGTTAGCATAGAGATTGCGATCGAATGAATGCCGCCCCAAGTATTCCATCCCGAAATCGAGGGGCTCCGAATATTGCGGCCGCCCGATACAGCCCTTTTTGACTCTACTAACATTCCGCCGCGGTACTAAGCCGCCCTTTGATTTTCTTTATATCTTAAAATACTTTCAAATTTTACGAATTTACATACACATTTCCCTCGTAGAAAATTTATTGCCACTAAAATGTTACATGTTAGCATTTTTGTATGATAAAGTGGCTGTAGCATCAATCCATTCATGCTCTACAAAAGAAAGTGACACATTTTACTGGAAAAAATATGACCAGTGAAATATTCGAACCCATCGATTGTTTTGTATTGAGAAAAACTTTCTTTGTAATTTGATCGATGGCCTTTTGTCCATTAGGGACCTTTTAAAAGTTGTCGTTTGATTTCATTGTGTACTTCAACAATAATCACGAAGTTCTTTGTTCGGGAACTTTTGGTTTTTCAAGAAAAAATAAATAAAGCATTAATCATGCAAACGTTTTGTTTCGAGATTTATTTTATTTATCAAGCGAAGGGTGAAACTGTGTAAGAGGCAGAGTGTCTCCGCGTCGTAGCTTATATGCCATGACTTGCAATTTGACTATTAATAAATTGGCTTACTGATGGAGTGTGCTCCTGTTTCTGTCGTGTATATTTTTTGTGACGATCAAAATCAGATCGTAGATACGAGATTGGCGTGGGGTGGCGCGCCGCGGCGCGATCGCGAGGCGAGCTTGCAGAAGGTGCCAATATATTTCCTGACGGTTGAACGGTCAGGTAATTGTGGCTGAAACTTATCTCAAGGGGCGGACGTGAGCGGAATACCAAATGGTTTTCAGGTCTTGCAAATTATAAACGCTGTCCTCAATGTTTAGCATCTTCGATACCGCATACAATATTGACTGGGGGCAGACAAGTGAAACGGATTTAAACGATTTAGTTTCTAATCGTTTCTTTTGTTTGTTATGATTTTAGATTATAAGCTTAGAGTGAACGTGCCACTACGAGTAAGTTTATTGCAAATCGTTATTAAAGAAATATAAAACTATATTTATATTTCATTCATAATAAATTATATTCAGATGCCAATTAACTTCAGTAGAACATCTGTTCGATGAGTCAAGTGATATTAAATTCAATAACTCTCTAATAGTAGCGTCGATAAGCCATATAGTGATGATTATGTAATAACATCCTGTTTGCTTGGAACTGATTAATTCACGTGTTAATTATAACAACATACCTACATTGTAAACGATAACACAACCTTGTTTAATAATAAGTACGGAATTAATTAATTCAAGGACTGACGAAATAAATTTACGGTGCGTCAGGATTTTACCGTTAAAAAAAGTTCGGTGAGTTATTTTATTCAAAATATTTTTTCCCTGTTTACGTATCAAAATTAGTCAGCTGTATTATTTTATTGCGCACGCGTAATTGTAGTACAATAAGACAACAAAATAAAAGAAAATGATTCTTATTTTGATCGAAATGTTATTCTGTACAATATTTATTTGAATAAATCAACTTGGTGGGTAAGGGCGTTCGAAACAAAGTTTACTTTTTTCAAAGTCACAAACATATTTTTTATTAAAGAAACCGAAACCAAAGATGTCTTTTAAAAGAATTTCTTTCAGAAGAAGCTGGCAGGTGATATTTTTTATTTTGTTAACAAGTCGCCCCGACTCGCAGTCGAGTATCAAAGGTTGAAACTGTTGCCTGAATCTCACTGACGTAGACTTTGTTCAAGTTATTTACTTTAGAGCGCGCTCATTAGCTAAATGACCGTGCTTTATTGAAAGAGTAATCAAAAGTGGAATGGAACGAACGGCACGTTGCATCTCTTGATTCTGCACCAACTTGTTGTCGAAAATGTGCTTATGTGTTATGAAATTTACCGAGGGCTGAACAACTTTGTTTATTATATAACTACGAAATCACGAATAATTTACAACTTTTATAAACATAATATGCACAATATTGTTTCATTGTGAATCAAAAAGATAACTAATTTTAGTGCAGAAGTTTACGACAAAGGCAGTAAGGCAGTGTATATGTTTGTTCATCATAACCGTTACTGATACAAGAGTTGGAAAACAGCTTTATTGCTCAAATAATGTCTTTTGATATAAAAGTACTTCCGAGCTTCCCAACGGCCCATTCAAAACTTTTTACGATTTGTAAACGAAACTACGTCAGTATTCGTGAAATGTACATAAAGTATTAATTAAAGTTTAATGTGTGCGAATGTGTCGCGTGGTGCTTAGTAAGGATTTGTTTACTTGATGGCAACTATTATCAACTCTTTGTTCTGCGTAATACAAAATGATGGGACGTTTATTGACGTTTAGAATAGTCTTCTTTCGCTGTTCTTGATTTATTTTTAGTTCAGCATTTCTTTGTAGACTGTTTTATCAAAGTTGTGGGTCAAAGGTTAATAGCCGCACATTGTTACCTATTTTTAAGCGCTTATAAACGCTTTTATAACGTTTGCTTGAAAATCTCGATACAGAGACACGTGCACGTTGGTGCGTCTGTTGTGGTCAACAAAAATAATAATTTAAATAGAATATCAAGCTCATATATAATTTCGTTGTAATGCAGGGAGGCGCGCAGGGACGCAGTGGAAACAAAACCGATATACGGTTATTCCCTGACAGCTGAGCTCTTAGGTGATTGTGGCGGAAACTTTTATCGGATGTCGAACGTGAGCGAAATAGCGATTCCCGTGAGCTCACCTGTTTACACCGACAAACATGTGCCCTCTGGATGAGCTAAGAATGTTGCCGGCTCCCAGCAAAACACGACACCTCCCCCATAAGCCGCTTCCTTTAAACCTTTATAGAGGTTTTGTAAAATTTTTCAAACGACTGACATCGGATTTAGCAATTCCATTTCATTTTAGCGCTCTAAGACAATGAAATTCAGCTTTAGCCCGTTGTTTCCACTTCGATTACGATAATGAGGATTATCTTTTTATATATTTCGTATTAATTTCGCAGTATCATTTTATGAATATAACCTGATATTTATTGGGTCAATACAATAGCTTAAATTGTTAAGTAGGTATGCTTGTTTTGTGTACAATTTTCATAGTGGTGATACACTCTTCCAGCGGTTTTGTCTCCGCTGCAGCTTTTAGCTTCCCACTCCCAAACATGTCAGTTTACTATCAATAACGCCTCATTTTATCCCATAACGTGTATAAGCCTTATGAACTATAAAGCGGAACAATTGAATTATTATTTCACCATCAAGTACTTTGGAAGCAATGCGGGAAATAATAAACAATTGTGCTTTAACAGTTGCGCATTATTTGCATAATCCATTTTATTCTGGAAAATTTGCACAACTTCTCACAAACATTAAAATTAAGTGAATCCTCAGCGTCTTAAGTGAATAAATTATTTAGTAATCACAATTGCTTAAGACTGAATTTGGTTACGTATTTATCTTGGCCCAACGTCGTAAATATATTTAATCGTTTAATGTGTTGTCAACAGCTATTTCATTTATTGAAGTTGAGGTAGTTTATCCAGAATATATCGCGTCGTGTGACTGTATGTAGATGGCAGCTCCAATAAAATATCGATATCATTCTTCGTAACGCATATCATTTTACATATACGCTTGTTATACGTTTGACATTGCGTTTGTAAGCGTTCTATTTCGTAGTAAAGAGCTGGGTTAAACCTAGATAGTTTATATTTTTACTTCAAATACCTAAGTTTGACAGTCAAATGATTGAACATAGCTTAATTTAAAAGCACTGCCTATGTATTTTCTTTGTAAACCGGGCTTTTGTTTGTCTGATTTTCTTTAAGTAGTAATGTAAATAAATTGATGCTATTATCTGTCATCGTCAAAACCATTTCCAAAGAAATGGTATTCATGCGCATTTTCCTATTTTATCCGTAGAGTCTGAAACGAGCAAAAGAGAATAGTATTTCCCCGGATCCCAAGTATTACGGGTGGGTAAAATGTACGGCCCATGCACAGTGCAGCGCGGAGCAACTGGAGTGAGACGTAGGTGAGGCGGGTGTTCTCTTTCGATCGCGGGGAGCTCAAGATATCTGTAATGGCCACTCGAGCTATCTGCTCAACCGTTATTCTCAACAAATCTTCCATATTGCGGCCAACCGGAGCTCAATCAATACTGTGCAACGCGCGTATAGTTTGTTTTCTATTTTGAATTTGTTTACCTCCCGGCTTCAGTCACGACGTGTTTTGCTGTGTTGCAGTTTTGAACTGAATACCAATATTTTTATTCTTAAGTCTTTCGTTGTTTATAACGTAAATTGCAACCCTCGTCCAAACATTGGATTGTTTTGTTTTGTTTACATTCTAAACTTTCTATCGCAGATTGCTTTCGTTATATACGTGTTATCGTAAAACTAAAGGTTTAATTATGTTTTTGTATGTCTATTCAATCTGAAAAGCAACTAGACTCTTACAGAAGGATACTTTTCAAAGTCCATAACTTTTTGTACTTTCTCATTGGAGCACTGAACAAGTGAAATTAAGATAATGTTCTAATGGGTCGCATAAAGGAAAGTTATAATATCCAGAAGCACATTCGTTGCTATGGAGGTGGCCTGCTTTGTTTCCGACTTCGCAAACTTTTCCTTGTTACATTGTTCACTTTGTTGGGAATCGGTACTACACTTTATGGATTGGTACCTATTTGTTTTCCGTTTGCACGTACCTACTCGAACAAAAAGCATTTGGCTGATGAGATAAAAATTATTTGGCGCAATCTGTTGTTTGTGTATTGAAGAGGGGGATTTTTTTGTTTGTTGATGTTGAAGGCGTTGTTTACTGCAGTACCTGGATTAAGTGTAGCCGTTAGAGAAGTGACGGAGGTTGGGGCTCTAGCAAAGGGGAGGCGGCGAGGTGAATAATTGCTGCAATCAGTGCCAAGCCAACTAAGCGATGATCAGACCGAGACTAAATAAACTCGGGAATTGCTTGTTCTGCTGTCACTTTTGTAACTGTTTTACGCGGATTTAAAAATTTGTGATTGTATTCGTAGAAAACGATTTCATCGCATTTTTATGATTCTATTGTGATGTTGTAGGAGTAAATAATGAATACTAATAATATGTTTGATAATATCATTTAACTATATATTAAACTATACTATCATAATTCTTAGACTTAGTTTTTACAAAAAATGTTTTCAAAGAGTATGAATGAATGCTTATTAAATTTATTAAGCTAAAGAGACCATGCGAACTTCATTTTAAACTATGCTAAAATTTCTGTAGTATATTAGCAAACATACATTTTGGCATAATGATGTTAATAGGAAGCCACTCATTCGCTCGAAGCGTATACCTACTGTTTGTCTAGTGGATGAAAATACCGCGTATCGCGTCTCAAAACCAACTAATTAATAGATTATTATACGAGTAAACATGTGCACTGTGTACATAAACTAAACAAATAGCATTCATCTAGTTTAAAAGTTTTGAAAGCCGATTAAGTAATTTAATTAATATCTACGAAACAAAATGATCGATGAGCAACGAGCTACGAGCCGATATAGCGTTCGATTATGTTGACTCATAAAGGACAATGTGAAACAAACGAGGGTAGAGTACACATACAACGATTCCCAATAATCGACTAATTTATTATCTAACCTTACTGAGAGTTTAATGGAATTACGTTCAGCGTTAGAGCAGAGCTAATTAAAAGATAGAGAACATTCATCATGTTGTGAACTAAGCAGGCGGATGCAGGAGTCAGGCCGTTTTTATGGTCTAAGTTGTGTGCACAATGCCTTGGAATGTGCGAAGTAAACACTTAACTGCAGGTTTACTTGTCGTAATGCAGTGCAAGTTTCACCGCATGCTCGACCACGGCACAACTCCCGACGTACAAAGTTTTATGGTTGCAGTTTTAATGTGGACTAAGCTCCGGTGACTCTGCCGAGGGCTCGCTCTTCTCGCTACGTTTCGGACATCAAATTTCAACTTAATTTTTTTGCCCCAACTTTTGTGGAATAACAGTTTCCAGAGGAAATTGTGCTATATACGCTAATGAGAAGACCGCTACGCTCAGTTCTCCTTTGATAGCACCACACTTTTACTAAATAACGACTTTGTTATCATTCTTCTGATAAATATTATAAATAGTGAAGTCGGTTAATCACTACAATTTATTTGTTACTGGATCAATATTCACTTTTTCTTTCGGGACAGAATTCACAACACTTTTGTTTAAATCGTAGATATTCCTATGTTAATTTTATAACGTGTTTAGGCTAATTTTATATTGGAATAACAGTAAAAAATAATGCGTTACTTCTTTTTTACGTAACCAGTTTAACTAAGAATAATATTACGATTACCGGCATTTAATAGCGCAGAAAAGAATTAAAGCGGCTCTTCAAGATGATTTTAAAGTAGCCTAAAATAAATAGCGAATGTTCACGTAACGGTCGGTGAGTCAGGAAAGTTGGAAAGTAAATGGTATTAGCATCGTCTAATCACTACCAGGGGAGCTCTCCGTCTAGCGCTCTCAACCGGGTACCGACGTTTCGGAGCCGTTCCCGTACACTTGCTTGCCCGTTCAGGGAGCCTTCTTGAATGCAAATAAGCATTAGGAACGCCTTTACAACATTGAGACGCTCTTTATTGGGCCTGTTCGAGCATATAAACCGGCGGTTCCGCAAACATTCGCCTTCCACGTACCTTAAAATTGCACGCCCGCGACATCTCCGAATCTCAGGTAGGCGTATCCGATGTTCCTAATTAAAAATTTACTTAAAAAAAAGAGTAATGAAGATGAACTCCACCGTAACAAAATCTTATCAGAGCTCGAGGACAAAAATCAAGAAATGCAAATTCAACGAGAAAGGCGAACTTAAGTGGAGCTGTAAATGTAATTAGATTTTCAAGTTTACAAAGACAAGAGCGCTCAGGTTGGTAGATTTACTGCTGGCTGACCCACCTCCCCGTGGAGAACGATAAATGAGACGCCGCGAGGTAGCGATACTAATTATCCTATAGGTAGACGCGTTACACCGTCCACGTTCCCTCTAAATCTTGTTAGCGGTTGGAGGTGCAATTCTGATAAATGCAATTGCTGTGATAATTTACAACTATTCCCACAACGCTGTGTTATTTTACCAACACATTGGTTTCTACTCGTTCTGTTGGTTTTTGAGTTCTAGACTACCTAACTAGAAGCGCTTACATTTGCCCATATAAAAAAAAAAACTTTCAAGAATTTTACGATTCAAGCCGTAAAACGTGTTGTAATATTTTCTGTAATATAAACCTACACACCTGTAGTTATTGCATTTGTTTTTAGAAATAAGCTTTTTTAGTTTGAACATTCATATTACAATCCGCTTTCTTTCATTAGTTATTTGAATACAGTGTAGCCAATAAAATTGAATTTATTGAACGTGATAATCCCAAAAAGTTTAGTTACGTAAAATTTAGTCTAGAATTTTATACGAAAATTGTGTGTAACAAAAAAGGTTAAATGTTAACGAAGAGTTTAAAATCAAGTCCTAGAGAGTCAAGTGTACTTGAGTAGGTTGATGGCTAGGAAAAACAAGCACTTTTACACCACTCAATTACCATCTTAATAAAGACTCTTAGCTTTGAGTGCAATCAGGCAGTTTTCTGTGGCAAGTGTTGATTTAGGACATTGATCTGAAGCCGTGTCATTTAAAGAGATTGTCCTTTGCTGAACCTTTTATTTATAAATTTTACTAACCGCTTTATTCGTGTATTTACGACACAAAACATCTTCCTAAATTTCTAAGCAAAATTGTTAATTTAAAATTTACTATTTATCTCTATTAGGTTTAAATAAGTAAGTAGTTAAAATACTGGAGTCCCGACTCACATAAAAATAAATTGATTATTTGTAAGCATATTAAGTACGAAGGTGATCTACAAAAAACCCAAAACAATGATAGAATAAGGCAAACAGTAGCAGCATATTGAAGACAACACATTCTCTTATTTGTCCAAACACACTGCTTCAGAAAAAACCACAAGCTAGGATTAGACATTGTACGAGAACAAAGTCTTAACAAAGTGCTAGAAACAAAATAAAGAACAGTGTTTTTCAAAGTGCAAAAGGATATAATTAAGTCTTTAGTCGTTCTTTTGAAACAATAATACAGAACTTTGGATTCTAGTCTGATCTTCATTCTAAAGTTTCCAGTCACGATTTACGGGATCCACTTCATGCATCATGGAAATTCTTTTGAACATTTCGAGACATAAAAGATGACGCTTACTACTATAAACGAAATCCCAGTAGAACATTAGAACACCATACCGTGAGGGAGTGAAAGGCGATTTCTTACAAACCTAGAAGCTTTTGAGAAACGTTGTTTAGAAACCTTGATCAGCGTCAGTAGGGAGTGCCGTAATCCATATCCATACTAATATTATAAATGCGAAAGTAACTCTGTCTGTCTGTCTGTTACTCAATCACACCTAAACTACTGAACCAATTTGCATGAAATTTGGTATGGGGATATTTTGATACCTGAGAAAGGACATAGGCTACTTTTCACCCCGGAAAAATGACGCATTTCCATGGGGAAATTCGGGTGACGGACGAAGTCGCGGATAAAAGCTAGTAATTAATATATTAAGTTGATTTTAAATATTAAACTCTCGGTATTCGGTAGTTCCAAGTTTCTTATTGACTTGCCGCCAAAAGTGTTTATCACATGTCTATAATATTCTATTAAAAAAAGAATGTTAAACGGTCGGACAATTGCTTTTATATAACTAGTTTAGATAAACTCGCACAAGCTGAAGCTAAACAACTAGTTCCTCTAAAAGAGTAAATCTAAGAAAGAAAGATAATTAAGTCAAACCTAACTACGAACAGAATTTTTAAAATAAATAGTTTTCTTTTCTTCTCGTTCACATTAATTTTATTGTTTTTAACAGTATGAGTGCAAAAACTATTTTACGTAATGCACCCATTTCGTCGCTGAGCAGTGATACAGGTGCATATAATTCTTTAACCATCGAATTATGAAACGCGGTTCTCTACCACTATCGACTATCGAAGAACGACTGTCCGACCAAACCGCGCCTAGTGGGCGCTGCAGGAACTATTTTTGCAGTACATTTTGATTGTCAAGGTCTCGATACCCGGTAGCGGTGTCCGTAGAAAATCACACTGAAGATTTCATACAAAAATACGTGTAGGTATGTTTAAGGGAATTAACCAACGTTCAATATAATTATTGCGCAGTATTTACGATGTACCTGTAAATGTAAACTGTACCTAGTCTGGGCAAACATTGCCTGCGGGTGGAAGGAATTAGACTTGAATAATTGCCTCAATCACTCGATGGTGACTGACAAACGTACGGTCTTAAACTAACGTAGGATTTGCTAGTTTCTGTGAACATTCTGAAATATTTCTCTTTGCACGTGACCGCTTTTTACACATTCCTTCTCTAGTCATTGCAATACGTTCCTTTTCGCTATATTCCAAAAGGAAATATTTATATATCTACGGACTTCTTTAAAAAGATTTAGTTCTAGAAGAATAAAAAGCGAAATTCAGAAAATATTTATTGCTTAGTTAATTAATTAAAGAATGCACTAAACATTTAAACGTTAACACCGTATTTATTTTATCGTAGTAACACTCTTTGGAATATTGTTCTTGACAGTTGTGTATTAATAATCTTTGGTTTAGTTTACATTAGACACATAAAACATTTTCCGTAGAATTTGTAGTGTAAACGTGTTGAAGGTATTGATCGCCATTGTGCACTAATGATAGGCCACTAGTTCATCGCATCCGCCTGCTATAATAACCCGATTCTCCCAGCTGCCTCCCACAAATAAACATCAACGAATTTTTGTTTCAATTTGAAAATTTTCAATTAACTCACTCAATAAAGTGACTCGTTTGATACTTTAATGTATTCGTATTACGTACACTAAATTTGTGATCAATTAGTGGTTTATTTGTAACAATCGAAAAGCTACTATCTATATAAAATTATTATCATTTGCCCGTTTCAGTTTAATTTAATTTGTTCAATTAAAGTGTTTTATTATATTAAAATATATTAACCAAAATATTCATTAAGTATTCAGTAGGTGTATAGATTGCTATCTTTGTGAAGGAGGTATAGGAAACCGCCTAAGATAAATTGTTTTATCCGTTTTATAATGCGGCCAGTCACTTTCCAAGACAGAGCCGTTTGTGCTGGTACTAATTAACATGCAGATGGATTACAAAAGTAGGTAGACTAAATACCTCAGTAGACAAGATGCCTAGATAGCGAGAACGGTATAATTTATGAAGTTGTAAGAAGTACATTTACCCGTGAGGAGATATGCATTACGTTTTGTGGTTTCGAGATTCTGTATTAAGATGTTAACGTTTAACTACGTTATGAAAAGAAAAACATAGCCTTTCACAACAGATCAGACGGTGAACGTAACTCTATCACTTTGCACAAATTGGTCAATAAAATGGAGTCACAGTCCGGGGCGCTAAGTTGAAGAAACTTGTATATTTTTTATCGGTATGTGTATAGCGAGAGACCAACTAAACGGTAATAAATAATGATTTGGTGCAAAGGAACGTTTCAGTAAATCTAATAAAATACGTATCCGCAGAGACTGCACTGCACTGAACTCGTTACCACATCTAGACAATTTATTAGGATTTACGAGATACCACCACTTTGGATGATCGTTCTAAAACTTCTATAAACGGACAAAACGCTCTAACACTTTTCATTCGTATTTGAATGTGAAATTGGAAAATCAATTTCAGCCAATGACCAACCGACTACGTTCAATAAATGTCGTAAAATGTTCGAGTCGCTCTTTTAAACCGCTTCCGTTAGTTATTAGCTTTCGTTATTTATGGCTCATAGAACTAATAAGCTCCAGTTTTGATAAAAATGGATATCGTTTGAATGGGCCTCAAATCAAACTTAGTCTACCTGTTTATGCAGATATGTGATCTTTTATTAAACTATTGATAGGCGAACAATAGCATAGTTTCATCGTAGCTAAGCTCGTATATTCTAAGTTATTCTCCCAAACAATCCAGAGATGAAATTGAAATAATATCAGAGAACACGGCGTATGCGATTTCCAATTATCGATGTGCGCTGACTGTTCCGACGGTATTGCAACTGGGTATGACGAGAAATATTTCGCTCAGGTTTCATACGAACTACACCTACCGAGGAAATGTACGTCCGTACAAGCACGTGTCGGGCTCTAATCTTCCGTTATTTGAAACTCAACAAATCTCACTAACGGAAATAAAAATATTTCTCCAGCCATTATTTACGGTTCACCACGAAATATCAATTTGATAGGAAGAAATGAAAAATAATTTATAAAGTTGAGCAAAGTTAATGCTTCGGAGTTTTAGAAGCAGTTATTTTAGTCCATGAGTGATATAACGGACGAGTATATAGCTAAAAGTTTGCATGCAAGTTACGCCAAGTTTGGTTTATGAACAGCATTATGAATATTCACAAACGCCTTGGGATTCCTTATGTGCGGAAACTCTTTTAATAGCGCCTCAACTACTAGTATAAAGACTACACCTATAGTGACTTTCGAATAAAGAACAAAGCCTTTGACGATTTGATTTTAGTTTCTTATTTTGTTCTTACTAAAAGTTTGTTTCGTAAGAAGGGCCTCAATCGCTAAAATAAGATGTCGGCGGCCTACCTCACGTACGCCGTACGGTAATAACGCATCAAAAGGGTTCAAGGTATGTGAATATGTAGTAAGAAGCACGTCCACCGCTTAAAAGCATCGCTTACGTTAAGTAATCCATTCCCCTCAGTTGATACTGAAACTTGTGCTTACAACAAACTTGCCAACTTAACAGATTATCGCGTATAGTAACTTTTTGTTGTTGTCGCTTAGATCTTGCGCTAAGACGCCGACAAGTACTTACGAGTGTATGCCTGGTTGGCATAATAGCGACGGCACTAGTGTTGATTGAGATTATTTGATATATTGTAAGAAAGTTTACACTTGTACTTTTACTTTGCAGATTACAGATAGAATTCATGCTTTAAAAAGGCTATTTTTATACCACTGATGTGGGAATTTATGGACTGTCCAATTGTTTTACAATTATGTTGATCCCAGTTATAATCGTTTAACTTTATTTATGTTACCAAATTTTAAGCATTTGTATTTGTACATTTAATTACAGCACGTTACACAATACAGTAGATACACGTAACTAATGAGTTGTAAAATTGTAGCGAAAACCGAATACGATCCAGTGGAATGATGCTGAAAATCATAGGTATAATATTTACAATCACGTTGCATCGTGCAAACAGATAAATTGAGTACAAAATAGTCCGCAGCAAAACGGATACAGTCCTCGCATGAAACAAACAGTCGAGGTTTATGTAAATTGGGCTCCTTTGTATTTTGCTGGATTAAAATATAGTGGGAATTAGTTCCGTGTCAGATATCCGACCAGCGGCCAACTCGGCCCACTTGATTTTATTGCGCACTTTATTTGGAATGCCTCTGCAAACATTACTTTAAATGAAGAAGGTACGGCACAATGAACAGCGACATGACGGACTAAATAAAATGTAATATAAAACTTAGACGGGCTTCTACTTTGCGAGGAAGCTCTATGGAAAAGTTTGTAATATACACAAAACAAGCGGTAGATAAAACTCTAAAAAATATTACCATTCACAACTGAACAAGAAGACTTTTAAACACATCGCGACTTTTAGGTCTAAAAGATTAATTTATAATGAAAAACGAGCGTCCTAAAAGGTACGGATCTATAACATAAAACCTTATATTCAAGCCAGCGCTCTTATTTCTCAGTCTAATGATGTTGAATGATGCGACAGTCTCTGCATATTCAAGATAGACCATCCCATCATTTAAAAAAATGGTTTTCCTTTCAGACCCCCTTTCGCATAAAGGTTCCCCTTCGTTATTCAAAGAGACTTTTAGTGTTGGTCGGCGGCGAGTCAACGTTATTGAAATGGTGGCAGTCCGTCAGAATTATCTCCCTTCTCGGTTACTTTTCATACTGGTTCCCCGTAATAAGTGAAGATTTTTAATAAAAAACGGTAAGCAGGTCAAAGCGCTCACTAACAGGTCAATCTTATTACTGTAAGGTTTCGTAAGCGTAACTACATTGAACTAAATATTATTATTGATCTGACAGAGTAAATTAAAAATAGAAAATATTAAAGCTTGTTAGAGGAATAAGCTGTCTTACTTTGACCTTTCTTTTTTGTCTGATGACTAACATATAAAACAATATTATATTGTATCGTCAGAAAATCTCCAATTATTAATAAGATCCTATAACAAATAAATCAAACGTCTATCGGCTGATCCTTATCTATCCATCACAGTAAATCTAGTTTTAACGCCTACGGTATCTTGTATAGAAATGGCACAGGTGAAATTTCAGTCAACTATACTCGATTATATAAACCAGCTGTTAAATTATGACTTTATTTACCGCTATATATAATTGTTGATTTTATTAGCTGATAATTAGCGCGGCGATTTGTCACTAATTCTGGTGGTTTTGTTATTGCTCCATAAACAAAGTTGGTGTATTTGGCTATCTGTATGTAAATACTATTCCCACATTTAGAGAATGACCATGCACAGCCGATTAGCTACGTAAATTCACATGCGCCCATAAATGTCCACAGCTCAACATTGGCCCATGTACCGGTACAACAAACTGCTACAATCTATTGGAAAATTATACTGTGATCACTCTCTAGGCAATTTAGTCACGTAATTATTGCGTCTCAGTCACGTTTGAATCGTTCTCTCAAATCACATCTCAGTACAATCGAAGTGACGTCCAAACCTAATTATTTACACAATTCCGCCGTAGGTAATTACGGTATGCAACTATCTGGGATGTTGACAGCTTATAGCTATGTTCACTGCATTAATAAAAGCGATTGCCGCTCGAAATCCGATTAACCACGTTGGCCCAACTGACTATTTTGTGCGAATCCCATCAATTGGTGCTTGATGTCATGCTGCATTTAAAAAAATACAAAAAATGGGTCGGCTGTGTCTGCAGCACATAGTTGTGCTCGCTTAATTTTGCATCAATTCGTTTGTGTCGCAAATTACTGTTTTATCAAAAGCTTTTGTTTAACTTTAATTACGTATGTTTGGGTTTAATCTTGTAAGTTTATTTTAACTACTTGTTAATGTTTTATACAGTTTAACGATTAACGTTAAATAGAAGTCGGATGATAATCGAAAATTATTTTATCTAGTACTATAACTCGAATAACTTTATAGTAGGTAGGTTGGATTCTCCTTCTGCATATTGCTCAAACGGATTTTCGATTGCTAGATGGAAATGTTAAAAGAAAATCGCATATACGTTTTGCCAGTAAACATCCTTAAACCAAAGAATAAAATAACAACATACATGAGCATGATATAGGGGCTGCTGAGTTTTATTCTATGCAGTGTGCATCGCGCCACGTACAATCATAAACGGCTTTTATGTGAATTCTGACCAGCGAAATAAACAAACATTCCTCTTTAGAATATTTTAGTGTGATTGGAATTTACCAACTGGCATTCTGCTGCTATAGTTTTTGAGTCATTTTTAGTTTTAGGTCTTTGTTTTAAAAGATGAAGACAAATGGAAAGACGACTATTGTTATTTTCGTATTTACTGTTCAGTAGCTCGATTCTCTACCGACTCGACTACCGACAACAGGCGAGCTATCAATAAATTTTGCACGAAAATGTTATCAGCACCTCTAGTGGGCTTTGTGGTAACTATTTTGGCAGAACATTTTAAATGACAGTCTCAATACTCGACAGTACCGGCTGTAGAGAATTAGGCTGCTGTTCAAAATCGTTAAAACTATGTTTTCGATTAAAATCCGGGTATGTATTTTTTTCTTAGAGATTCATGTTCAATACTATTTTATGCTACTTTTATTACCTTTGACAGAGCATGTTTATCCGGACTTGCGGACGAACGATTATTATAAAATGTCATTGTTATATAATTAATTATTATCTTTTCCATCATTTTCCATAGCAACAATACAATTACGTATCAATTATATTCTGAAAGGGCGACCGGAACTACATTAATTGTATCAGTTTGTTGGAACAAATTATTTAATTACTGCCGATAGTAAGTAGTGAGCCCACCGGAACCATAAAACTACTAACTAAGAATATAATGGATGAAGGCACTTCCTGTACGAAAATAAATACAAATAACAAATATCTATGGTGTAATAATAGGTACATACATACATCCGGGTGCCGACCGTATCCGGCTGATGATTAAGGCAATATCCTCTTCTGATTTTTCTTTGTGACACTTCATGAGAGAGATCTGTGTACTCAAGTGCACTTTATGAGGTTCATATAATTGGAATGCATGGTTTTCTATCCTATATTGTTTATTAGTTTTGATTGGCAGGTAAGAATCGAAGTACCTAAGTAGTATTTTTGTGTTTGAGTTGATAGTTCTGTTTTAACGATTTTTAATCATAAGCGTATCAATAAATTAATTTCAATAAGTATGTATTTGGTATTATGCGACAAATATATTATAGGACTAATCAAATTACAAAAAGTGATACATTAGCTATATCAAAATAAATTTACGAAAAAAACAATCCATTAGTTTCAAAGAACAGGAGAGAGTCGTAGCGACCAGTTTTTGAAATAATATTTTTCTCAATACGAATGTTCGCTCTACAGATACTTTTTTGTGTTGTCATGATGGTTTATTATTTCATTAATTGAAGTGGCGTTCGCAACCGCTGCTGGCTTGGCTTTTGTCATCTAAAAAATACAAGACAAAACATGAAAAGCTATTGGATTAATACGAGTCACTTCAGTGGGAATATTCCTTTCACTGAGATAGCCAGGCTCGAAAGAATATACGAGTAGCAGTGGGGTTTGTATCACCTTGCAGTATAATTAACGAAGGAAGCATAAGGCTTAGTTTTACGGTTGTGGTTGTAAAATTTGTATGTCTGTAGCATAGCAATTCGTCGTGAGGAGCGACGATTTTCCTTTGATACTTTTTGGCTGCGCGATGTACCCGATTCGAAACGGTTGCTTTTTTACAAAAGATGTTAAAAAGTCTTTGCAATATAATGCTATTTTTTTGGGTCGATATTCCTTTTTAGATTTATACAAAGAATGCGTAACCTTCTTTTGTCATAAGCGTTATTTATTTGTTTTATGACGCACCTGGGCGAATGTGATTCCGATATTTTACAACCATAATCAAAATTGATTTAAGACGTCAAAAGATAAAAAGTTTTAAGATTTTTTCAAAAGAAAAAACGTTTAAGCGCGTAAAATATTGGAACATTTGATGTTATGAGCGAAGTTCGCGGACGAAGCGAGTATCCCGCAAACGATTTTCCTTATAAAGAAATTTGTTAGTGTTGTTAACATAACGGTGTTAAAATAATTTAAGGAGTCCATAAAGTTTAACAGCCAACGTTATTGACTCTTTCCGAAGTTAATGCGATCCCGGGGCGCCGATCGCTGCTCGCCTCATAATAATCTCATCGACATTGTCTACGGTATGGCTATTTTTAATAGCCTCCTCTGAATACCCAACCTGCCAAATTATAAACCAATTGATTGGAAAATTAAAAGGAGATAGCATAATACGTGACTTATGTAAATAATTATGATGAAATTGTTAAAGACGGCACAATTCGTAAGCATAACTGTTGTAGGGATAAGGTTAATGCTCCCTTCCTTTTTGTAAGTAGTTAACGTGAACTATACGTATACATTGCACACAAATTTTACTTGAACATTCTGAAACAGGCTTGTAGTTAAGTTGCTGTATCACTAACGAATTCTCGGTCCTAACTAACAAGGGTGTATAATGTTGTAAATGGATTGTGTTACGTAATTCAACGTTCTTAGTGAATTTATTGTCTGGAAATGAAGAGACAGTAATTTTAGTAATGAGGAGGAACAAATAGTATCTTAGTAGTCTCAATAAATAGCGCATTTAAATCAAGGCACTGGAGGCTGGCCAAGTGAGCGGCCGGGCGACTCGGCGTGGCCGGGCGACGGCGACGCGCTCCGACCTCCTTCGTTATGTTTTCTGCATTTGTCCACTTTACTCGCTTTCAGGAACAAACAAGCTCATTTTGTGATCGGAATGCTAACGTTTTAAATTTAATCAATTTCGGAATTTGTATCAATTCCAGAGTTTACTACTACGAGCTAAATCGCAAAATTAGATTTTCTCATTACATTTTTCTTAGTAAATGTAGAGAAAAATTGTAGGCCATAAGTTTTTCTGGCAATTTTTGTTGAACGCTTATAAAGTTTTTTTTGCCTACTGTATTAGAAAAATAAATGAATTTGGTACTTTATGTGGTAACAATGTTTTATTTGGAACAGATTTCAAAATTTACAAAGGGAGGCCTAATTTGTAATTACCGTCAAGAACTAACTTGGTACATTTTAACAAATATATTTTACCTGCGGGGTTTTTCTTGTACCGAACAACAATTATAAAATTAATTAATAATTCGCCGATTCAAATGTACATACTAAACAAAACAATATGAAGATTTTTCACGCAAGATCAAATTTTAGGAATAAGTAAGTAGATTCTTTTCCTTTTATAAATATTTTTTTCATTGTTACAAACGAACGAGGGTGTATTCTATTGAGTGGTCATACAGGCTGTTATTAATCCACTATTTCCTAGAATATGATGTAACGCAATGAGTTGTGAATGACAAATGAACATACCAAAGGAAATAAATGACGTGATGGATTTGGGATTATTGAGATATTGTTGTTATTAAGTAATACGTCATCTGTTAAACGAACGTAAGTTCCCTAGCTCTTATTTCTATACATTTTGTCAGTAGTTGGTATCTTGGAATATAGAATATTTTTTTTATACGAGTTTTCTCAGGAAAGTTATGTTTGATAGCACTTTCAAGATTCATAGTGCCTTAAATTATGTATAAGTTATTGGAACTTTGTTCTTACAAATGATTTCGAAATGTTCGTATTAAGTATAATCGTGTTGTCAGATTTCATTTTCATTAGTCGTTAGCTTTAGTGCTGGATTGTATCTACTCACTAAAAAAGACTGAGAGGATAATGAACCTTCCAAAATCCTCAAAACAGTTGAGAATATTCTGAACATCTCAGAAATATGGATGAGGCCTATTTGTGTATTCAACATAACTTGTAAGGGATCTTGTTTGGCAAACATTTGTGATCATGTATTCTTTTAATAGCGAGAGTTGGCAATAAGTACTAAAATGACTACTAGTTATGGGTTTGTTGTCCTACATACTTCTACATGGACGTTGATCTCAGAGCATGTTACGCAAACGGTGCCCCTCAGTCTGGCTTCGTTTTATGAAAGCCTTACTCGTATCTACAAGTAGAAACAAAATTAGTGCTAGCCTGATGACAGCAGCAAAACTGCGGATAGAAAAATATTTTATTGAACTTTTGTATTGTTCTTGTTTTGGCTTGTTTCGCTCTGCAATGCTTTCTTTCAGATTATTTGTTTCTTCATCTCAAATCGAATTGATATAATTGGTGCAGAAAAGTTTGTACGCGCATAACAATATTGTAAACATTTATTTTTTGTCAAATCTACTTGTTATAAATGACACTTGTGAAACTTTTTACTTATCTTTGTCTGAAACCACCCTTGTTAAACCCTCTTTGGAGGTGACATATATCAATGACTCAAAAGATTGCATTATGCGTGGTTGTGGGGAGGCTCGCATTTTTTCGCACTAAATCCAAACAACACAGAACACGCAGTTAGTGTCCGTGACGAGCGTGAATGAATGGCGTCGCATTTTTCTCGCTAACTCCGCGTCGCCTCCGCAATAAAACATTCATGAATTCAGAATGTTACTACTCAGTACCCATTGCGTGGATGGGGCGTTGATTCTTTGCAAATTTCCAAAGGAACAGTATCACAGAGCGCCGATTTGTATCCAAACGCTTATTGCTTTCCCTTTGTATAAACATAAGTTTTTTTTCTTGTTGTGTTCTGAAGATTTTACGACTCCATTATGATAATACGGTCATGGACACACAACAGTAATCCTAAATTAAATATATCTTCTGTTCAAAGAATAAGGATAGCGCAGTCATGGCGTTCAATAAAGATAATGAACATGAATTATTGATAACATGAACGGTCATGTCGTGCGTATCCAAACAATTCATGAATTCAAACTGCTCGCAATAAGACGAGTAAAGAATAAAGCCAATTGTAGAACCAGCCAATAAAAGAAATAAGTTCAGAAATGGATGCATAGCTGTGTGTTTCCAACATCTATGGCAGGATTGCTCCGCCGCCGCCGGCGGAAGTGCGGCGAACTATGCACGGCGCGGGGACGGAATGCGGACAATTTCACAAAAGCCCACCGAGTGAGAGGTCCGCCGTGATAACCGTGAAAGCTAATAAATTTGTATGCGGGGGAGGTGACGAAACAAAAACGTTTATTATATTTATAACGCTGTGCAGTGTTTCGGTGGTGGAATTTATTTTACATTTTTATTTTATGTGATGGACTAGTGCTATTTCTACGTATGAATAGACTTAATGGCTTCGTTGTCTATTTCGGTATCGTTTTTTGGCTTACGTGGCTCTTTTAATGTTACGTGTCGGTGTTTTGGATAAAATATACGAAGAGGCAGGGTTTAATATAGCCAGTTAGCCAGTTTTAAAATATTATTTTTTATTTATTTCTTCTTGCAAGTTTTAGTAGCGTTATGATTTAATTGTTTGATAAGTACATTTTACATACAGATCGTAGAATCTCTGTAAAGACAATCAGAAATATATAGCTACGATCAATTTAAACTTGCAAGAAAACATCGAAAGTTGTATGTAAATTGTTTAATTTGATGTAATCACTCCACAAAAACTTATAAAAACAGTTACATTTCAAAACTTTTTGAGCAGTTATTATAATAAGTATCATTCGCATTTGTATTTTATACGAGATTTATTTTTTCCGACACCGGCGGCAACTTTGTAATTGTAACTAGCTATAGAAGAAACCCAAAACATACTTAAAGACAGATTAGCGACGTTGTAAAACAATCGGATAAAGAGATATCTTGTTTATCGCGGGAACTTCGAGGACCCAAAAAATCCGCTTCAAGTTGTTATCTAAGCGTTTTCAGCGCAAACATGTTTAGACGTCAGATTTATGTTTTCTGATCCATCTGCCGTGCCGTCTCGCATAATATTGCGGACGGACCTGAAAAATAATAAAGGCGGGAGATAAGACTTTCGTCTGTTCCAAGGGAAACGACGGAATTGAGTTGGGACAATTTTATTTTTCATTTTCCTTAAGCCAAATATGAATGAATTATTTGTGCTTGACTGATGTTAGGTTCATTCAGTGCCATTTATTATTTTATATTGAATATAACCGGACAACTTCAACGTTTTGATTGATGAAGTTTTCCGGATTTTTAATTCGTTTACATTTTTGTTTGAAATTATTTTTTGATTAAAAAACAAACAAAGCTTACCTGTGTTTGTAATTTTGTATTTATATTTTGGCTTCAACAAGCTTTAAACAAAGAATTTTTATAATCTTTCACAGCTCACAACGTAGTCTATGTAACATTTTCGATATAATTATACCAGAATTAATCAAACTTTGCATAATTAACGTACATAATAATTTATGGAATATTCAACAAGTAATTGAGTGCAAAATACACATAGTCACTTTGACGTTAAATTCTATTACTATAATAGGTGCTCTCACAAATGTATATTTAGTGAAATAATAATAATAGGAATGAAAAGAAAACATGGAATGCGTCAGGTGGTAGTGATCTCACACTAGTTATAAGCAAGCCTATGATTTGTGTAGGCGGGAACTCGCTAATTTAATGCTATTTTCCTGTATAGTGCCGTATATCAGTAGGATTTTAATACCGGCCACACACGTTACATTACACTTGTTATAAAATTATTATGTATACGTACATTGTATAGTCAAAGAGGTAATCATTCTAATCATAAATCATTGTAACAGCTAGTCATTACAGCTGCTACATATTTTAAACGTCTAGACTTTTCTTTAAGTTCAAATATTAGAATAATTCATAGCTATACATTACTATAAAGGTTAATTTTCAAAGGCAGAGGAAAAAAATGTAATCAGTTCCAAAATGCCTTAAAACAAATAAAAGGATATCAAACGTTACATGCTTAATAAAACCTAGCTCAGACTGGTTACCTATAACCTATTTCTATATTATAATCAATTTCGAACTTGAAAAATGAAATAACAAAACCACTACAATCTATGGCCAGACTCATATTATTTAATGTTCGAAGAAATTTTTAATACAATATGAGATGTACATCAAAAAGCTGAATTTTAATATGTAGTATTGAATATAAGCAATAATAGTTCGACGGCCATGGTATTGTATGACGATCAAAGGTCGTGAATTATATAGTACGTCGAACTATTCTGATGGACTGACTCTTGTACTACTATAACTGCTATGAGCTTAGTTTCTCGTTGCCGAAGTGGTTACTTATGCTATGATGTTGCACTAGTTTAGTCATAATACAGTTTATCGTGTATTGTAGTACGAAGTCTATGAAGATAGTATGGAGAGCGTTTTACTAGAAGGAGTAACGAAGTGATTTTAATTGTATCTTATTGTTTGTTTATAAATTAATGGGTAGTGGGTTTCGATTAACGACCTGAGGTTTTCGTAATGTGCAATTCTAAGCTGTACTTGTTAATTAGTTAAAACCAACAAGGAAATAATTATTCTTAATCGCAGCTCAATTTTGTACCTGCCTATTTTTTAATTTAATGGTACTTCTATTCCAGTGAAATTAGTATTACGACAGAAAATTGAGTACATCATTCACGTTCAGTTTAATAAAATTTGCCTTGAGTTCTGATTATAGCAATATCATTCCAAGATCGTTCATAAAAAAGCCTACGAAAGACCTCCAGCAGTGGGCAATTACGACTTATATAATTCATATCAGCTCATAATATTCCGCTGCTGAGTAATGTTATTAAAATGGAAATAATTTTACACTGTCGTTTAAATGATAATAATTTTACAATTTCATTATAGTAATAACAGTCGTCTCGTTAGCCTTGTGTTAATGAGCGCTACTTTGGTTTGTTACGGCAAGGCTTTTGAGTTAATGGATATGAACCCTCGGTGAGTAAACCGAGAAATACGCATGCCTTTAAACAAATATTTAAGTAGGTTATACGTATAATAAAATCTTCTCATTGTTAAAAACTTCGAATTCGAAAATTCTTTGGTCTTGTTTTATTGCAGACGTAGCACGAGTCACTGTACAGCGATTCGCAAAAAAGAGCAACCATTTTACTGCTAAATAACGTGCGTATTTCACTCCTGAAGCAACATTTGAGTTTCAAAAAGTGTCAGTTGAAGCCTTCACGTGAAGTTGCGCGGTAAATGACGACTATCACGGTGCCACATAAAAGTCAGTTGGCGGCAATCTGTACACCTCTTTCTGCTCCGAGGATGCACTAGTCGAAATTGACAGCGAGTTAGCAGAGAATAGAGAGGTACTGTAGACTATTTGTCTGCCACACTACAAAGAAATAAACGGCTCTTTATGTACTTTGTTAGCAGTACTTGCTTTTCTTTAGACAGTTATTAACATTTACTAGAATAAGGATTCTTGTATAATATTTTTCGTTTGTCAATTAAAACATGATAAATACGAGAAACAGAATTCAAAATTGAAAAAAATTATGTTAATAGTTACGTTATGAATGAAAAGATTCAGAGTTCTTATAAAGGTGATGAGCACGAGTATTTGTTCTGAGCCTGGTTGTGAATTATCTATATAAGTATGTATTTAGAAGTATATAAGTATGTTTATCAGTTATTTGGTTACCATAGTACAAGCTCTGCTTAGTTTGGAATCAAATGACCGTGTGTGAGTTGTCCAATGATATTTATTATTATTTATTTTATTAAGTAAAAACACGAAATGTGCGAAATGTTAACATAAATTATGTGTATAATATTGTATTTTTAATACACCGAACTTACAAAATATAAAAGTATTACAAATTCAAATGACGTAAACTATTCCTCTATCATAATATTATGAAACTCCTACTCGCAATACAAAATAGTTATCTCTCCGTGGGATACAATGTAATACGAAACATTGTTTACCTCGGAACCAAAATTGCAATGGAGATTAAAACCAAACATCGATAATAAAACAAGATGTAGGTAGAACGAAATAATAAAAATAAGGTTTTAGCGTAGCAAGTTTCTTCGGGCAGCGGAGCGGCAAGAGGAACCAATTTCTGAGCCGATGCGAGCGTTTTGTTGGAAATAGCTTTCCTTCAATCTGCATTTTCTTGCTGATTTACCAACTTTCATACAGAACGAAACTTTACGCGAGATACCTAGACGGCAAAGTTCGACCGAGTCGACACATTAAATTATTATTAAACTCGACTGTCTACCTCTAATACATTCGAGTTTGGTATGTGTTAAAGCGATTCTACGAATTTATAATATTCTCGGTTTTGAATAGAGCTGTGTACGCGAAGACAAGAACTTTGAACCGCCTTTAAACTTGTGAAAACATTTCCAGTAATGTAAACGTCGTTTATTTGTTTTACATTATACGCTTTTTATATCTTTGACCCGATAAATGGCCAGATAATTGTACCATTATTGTAAAAACACTAATACCTAACATGACTGTTTATCACTTTTTACATAATTAGAGTTTTTTTTTACTTATAATTATATGATAACGTTATGCGTGTTATTTCCCAGTTACATTACCCACCCAAACTTGGTGTCAGAGGCCGATTTAGCATGTCATGTTTATATGAGCTTAAAAGCTATCGAATAGACAAACTATCGGTAAATGTACCTCAAGAACTTAACGTTTAATAAACTAAATAAAAAGGCAGATTTTTGAGTTACAAACAACAAGAATGTGTTAAGCATTCATTACAGAGCATTCTCATCAGAGAGAATTCTCTACATTCATAGGTGAAATTATAAGAAATTATGTCGAAAAATGTCTTATTGCGTAGTTTAAGTATAACGCAGGTAGTATTAACAAAAATCTTTACTGAAGAACTCAGGTTTTGAGTCCATGAACAAATGCATACAACATTTTTGTTGAAAGTAAGCACATTGTATTATGAAATAAAGTTGACTCCAGCTGACGGCTACGTAAAATTATAAAATTAGCTATACAATTCACATTAAACTTAAGCACTTCTTTAAAATGTAGACGAAAGAAACCATAACCCCAAAAACTTATTATACCTCTATAACAAACAAAGGTTCTAAAATGTTTTTGAACGCAATCCCTCTTGCTCAAGCATCAACACTTATCCCTGTACGTTCAATACAAAAGAAGAATTTACAAACAAATATTCTCCCACGCGATTATCTCATCTATTCATTAGAAACATATCCAACGTCTCTTCGAATAAACGGAGACAGTTTCATACACCACAGGAATAAACTACTAACGAAAACAAGCAGCCAATAAGCGATACATGAGAAAGAATAATAAAGAAACGTACGAAATATACTACGTGAAGATTAACAAAGTTCTGAATAACTAACTTTGCTTATAGGGCCGACGTCATAATAAATGCGTACGGACACGTCCCGAGTCGAGCGGTACACTCGTAAAGTCCCCAGTTCGATTACATACACGACCGGCTCGCAGTGAATTAACTACAAACGGGACCCGGCGTCACGTGACCGGAATATTTTCAAAAAAATCCTTTGCCCAACCTCTCTGTCAGTAGGAAGGCTTGATGAATAAATGCCTACGTGTATATGTCATAATAGTTCAGAATTTTGCGCGCCAATTAGATAAAAATGTAAGAGATTTATTACTTTCATAAAAACTAGACTATTTATATTCATAAAGTAAAGGAATTCAACGAATGTAATTATATTTTATTTAGATTCAGAAGCAAGATAAAACATAAGTGTTACTGTATTTCTACTAAAATTATTGATAACTCTCTCTGAATTAACAAAACAAGATATCCTACTTTTCTATAAACTAATCTCATTTATTTATTCGCTGTTAATACAATAAATGCACAGAATTCATAGCCAACCTACTGGCTTTACAAGAAAATTCATCGCAGAACAAAAAAGATTTTCTGTGAAAATTCGTGATCATGTTTCGTAGAATTTTTAATCGATCTTCAGCACAGCTTTTAACCTGAAATCAAATAAAAAGTATCGTTGCATTGTGTCACTCACTCCGTTCTAGGAAGGCGAACAAAACAACAATGACTTGTGACAACATTGATGTAAAAATGCATTGAAGAAAGGGGCGGTCACGAGTTTCTTGCAACACGGAGGCGATACGACAGCATTTAAAGTTCTTTATCGCGATACTATAAACATTATCATGTTTTAGTAAAGTAAAAAAAATGAGACTGAGAGAAAGAAAATTCTGTTTTTCCTGTGGATACGAAAATATTATGCCTAATAAATATATTGACACAAAGGTGAATAGGCTGAGAGTTTTCTAAAATTGTTGCAATGTTTTTTCTCAAGTGAAGTCGTACGCAAGCAAAAATAACGTATAGGTACCGTTAAAAGTATCAATTTTTTAATGTGATATTCGTTCTGTAACCACTTCCCATGGTAAATCAGCTAATGGAGTGAACGTGACTCGAATCCGCAAGCCAAAGGGAAATACCGATAAGTATGAAAATTAAGTTTTTGCAGCCAAAATTACTTTCTGCGAGAGCTCAACAGGTATCAATCATAACTTACTTAATATCACTCATTTTACGAACATTGTAAGGAAATTTAGAATTATTTATACACTTCAGTACTAAACCTGATAAACTGCAGGTTTTAACGTCTGTTATTGTTGTCTACGACTCTATCTCCATACAATGAATATAAATGAGCTTGAACTTTAATCTACTTGTAGCGTAAGTTTTATTAAGATCAAATCTTATGAAAATTGCTCCCATGCAATTCAAGGGGTTCTATACACGGCGGAAAATATTATTTTCTTATCGCAGTGCAGAAGACGGCGGGAAACTGTTACTGCTACAACGTTGAGCAATTCTGTTTACATTTATGGCGAAAGGGGTTCTAACTCGCGAGCAACGTCGTAGTGCTAATTGTGACACCGTTCAGGATTACCTAAGAAAACTTGCAGACTTCCTAACATCTACAACCACTCTAAGATTACAGAAAACATTTTGCACTTTTCTTGCATTTACGCGATGTGATATTGGAACGTAGTGAGCCACAGAGAGCAAAACCAATATTCCCCTTCGCTCCTAAAACAACGTATGTTTACAAGAAATACAAAATTATTTCCTTTTCGTAAACTGCATTTTATTCCGCATGGAAGTGGGTTTGAACCGCTGTGATTTGGTTATACTTTGCGCCGCATCGCAAATCCCTTGACAATGAAGCGCGCTTTCCCTTGATGCCAGCTCGATCGTGTGATCAAAGGGTGAACTGTAAAAATCTGGTTCTTTTATTAATCCTGTTCTCTTTTCCAATAGTATTTCAAAAGCTGGAATAGTGAAGCAGTTGAAGTTTTATTACTGAAGTAGATCATAAGTTTAACTTTGACATCTATTGAATTAAATTTAGTTTTTTAACTATTTTTCAATTTGATTTCTTTCACTCTTAGGTATATTGCAATAAATGTTCCATATTAACGAAAGTGAATTTCAAATAACTGCGTTAAATTCTCGGAGAGTAACTCACGGCGACATTTCAAAAGCTTTTGAGTTTCAATAGTGTAGCTTGCACTACAATGTACCGCCACACAACACTTGCTTTAAGCGTTAATTTCCTTAGACAAGATCATACACACGCTACCCAGTTATTATGTGTTATGAAACGCATGAGTACACGGGAATTACTCGCTCGTAAGTGGCAAGTAACATGCTTTAACATTCAAGTAACATTGTTAAGTAAGAAACGAACGAGCAATTATTTTAAACGCATCCATTGCAGTACAAAACAACGTTAAAGAGCTGACGCGGAGTGGTCGTAACAAACGTCGTTATCCTACATTTCGGGGTCGATAAACTGCGGAACGACGGCGACGCGACGGCGACGAGCCGGCTAACCTCCGCACCATCACTCGATCAAAGCATACACTGGAAAAATCACTGGTCTTTCTCATAAATACTCGCTGTTAAGCCTATTTATAGAAAATCGAACACCCAAGGTCATCGCTCGGCAGGGGATACGATTGTCGACGACAATCCGTCTTTACCCTAACGTGGGGTTGTAAGATAGCCTGTCGCGCTTCACAACTTTGCTAGGTAATGGCTTAAAAATATTAGCGGTACAAAGTTTCTAATTAATGGTGACAAAATAATGCAATAAACTTTGAACATTAAAGTAAGTCACTAATTAATGTAGATAGTTATCGATAGCTCGGGGAAGAGGGTTACAGACGCTTTGATCGCTTGTCACTGTGCCGATACCGAACATTATAAGTAATTATGGCCAACTTTAAAGCAATCATCGAGTTACCGAAGATACTTCGATAAATTACGCTTTGGCTTGTGAGTAGAAAAAGTATATATAAAGGTTTCCGCTAGTCATCATCCTGCGGAAGTCGTAAAAGTCGGTAGGGGTAAGATTTGACAGTAGATAGGCAACGGGTCGTATACAGAGCCGTATCCTATCCTGATAAAGTGCAGTTTTGTCCACCGGTGCAATTTAAAAACCCGGATACCAAAACGTTCTTCGGATTCATAAAACGGAACCATAGCATAGGTTCAACATTTCTTCAAACGTATAACGATATTCAGTTTTTCATATACCTACTATGATTATTTCGATTTAAATCCATAGCTACGTTATCGCGTGGCAAAAGCCTCCAGCAACAGTGATGCATCAAGTGATACGAAAGAAAAAAGACACCACACACAGTGTCATTTGTCTTTAAACTTCCCCCATTACCTTTTCTCGGTAGGTGCATATCTCACACGCTATGTGTTTTATGGGGTAACTATAACCCCAAGCAATAAAGTAACCTCACCAAAATCACATATTGCTTGAACTTTACGTAAAACTAATCTTATAACTGAAAGGTTACTCGTGTTATTTAATATTTTATCGTTGTTGAAAGGCTAAGACATTATTTTCTAAGTTATCTACATAATAAATCTGTGCGTCAGAGATGACAGAAGAGGCGCTTCTTGTTCTTATTTCGTAAAAACATCAGTGACAGACATGATGGTAAAATGTTGTCTTATGAATATATGATGTCTTAGGAACCAAGCACTTTCACGTCGCCCCTCACCCACGCCATTATAGTTTATAATAGATCTTTTCAGCCAGTTTTCAATTTATCTGCTCAAAGCGGACGTTATTTAGCAAAAGCTAAAAAGGATGAGTCTGCTGAGCAACAAAAGATCCTGAACGTCGATTAATTGTGAATGATCGTAATGAACTATGAAACTGTACTTATAAACTACTTGTACCAAAATAATAAATATTTTATTTCATTGTTTTAATTTTAGATAAAAGTGAATTTCGTTGTCTGTCATTTAAATTTTTTACAGTTTGTTATAATTGTTTGTTATAAGTTACCTTTACTATGTGTTAAGTCAGAAAATAATCTAAGTATAATGTTTGGAAATATTTCCGATTGTTTGAGGTATATTCGTGAATAGTACATATTATATTCTGGAAACGGATTACACATAAATATGTAGTGTATAACAATATAACCTGTATTTCGACCATATTCTCGGTATATTATTCACAATATTCACAATACAAACACTCATGAAATTGAATTCAAAGTATTTCTAAATGTAGGCTCTCTATTTATAGCTTACTGGCTCGTCCATTCATAATACCGTCCCAGAAATATTCGTTGCCAAATACGGAGCAGACAGCAGAAGATACAGATACGCAAACTTTTTGCAATAATCATCTTGTTGGCGATGGAATGCGTGAAGCAAAGTGCATCGACCAACATTTTATAAATGCCTACTCTATTAGTTTCTAAAGCCCTGAAATAACTTTGCACTTTAAGTTTGGACATAGTGTAGTCGATATTATGCAAATTTTAGGAAAGCTGTAGTAATATTATGTAACGCCCTCAAACCCTCCTTTACGCCCGTTTTTACTTATGGCGATGACTATAAAAAAATGGACACTAAAACAAAAAGCTAAAGTCAAGCTTATTCCTTTAGAATAAATTTTCATGTTTTTAATAAAATACCTCTATAGACTGAATATACCTATAATTTATGATGTTTATATTGTGATTATATTTATATCGCAAAAAGTATAACTTTATGCATAGACGTCAATGACCTTTTGCAGAATACGAATGTGCGAATTATTTAATGCTGCCAAGTTTTAACTATGTATTTTTTTCATCGATACATTTGGATATTGGTTAGACCAATGAAAAATAGTGTAGCGGAGCTTTTTTACATTCTTAATTACACTTTAGTTGTTTTGTAAAACAACTATAACATACAGATACTATACAAACTATACAACATAAACATCAAGAAATATTGTAACCTTCATTTAGTTTGCGTAATTAAAATGACATTATAGACGATACATTTTTTATTACTTAAAACCTACAAAAAATTGCACAAACAAAAAAAATAAACCCAGAATACAGTGTGGTTGGGATTAATGATACATCTTTCGTAAATAAGATTCGTAATAAAACTATAATATGGTATAGCCAAATGTTGTTTGGAAACGTTTGTTGCTGACTGTATATCTACAGTTTCCACCGCTTTTCCCGCTTTGTAAGTTACCAGGAAGTGAAAATTTAAATTTACCCGTAGTCAATCATTCATGTTTACAAAGTAGTTTTAATAGTTCCAAATTGACCGATTTACGTGTAAGCAAAATGGGCAGGAAATTATTTAAATATCAATAGAGTGTGTAATTAATCAAAAATAATAGCAGAGAGCACGCAAAGCGGGAACCACAGTCATAAAAGAAAAACGAGATTGGACGTAATTAAATGAAATACTCAATAGGAAAAGTATACAGTTATGGTGTAGGTTGTTTTGCAAACTTCAGAGTAGCAGACACCATTAACTGTGTGGGTCAGAGAAACAGCCAACTACAGTTTTTATTCCACTGTCCAACTTCTCTACGTCAAAGCGTGTCAATATGGGACGTGCTCTTTTTGGTCGGTATTTTGCGACCAAAACCGCAGTCAACTTGAAGGTTTTTATTTGGACCTATAAAGCGAGACCAGTGCGGAACTTCAGCCACTACGTGCAACACGAGTTCAATGTGCGAAGCTGATTTTCTGGACGCTTAACTTTGTTTCTAATTAGGCAATTAGCCTATTTTTTAATTTCTGCCTGCGGTTTCACTCACTTTTATTTGCCGCTTTTCAGTTTGAAAATAATTACTAACTTCTGTTAAATAGAGCCTAGTTATTTATACGTGTCTACATTATATGTGTTTTATACATATGTTTCCTATGTTTGAAGGAATCTTACACCACATACGTTTTTTTCTTTTATAAATAAACCATTGTGTGTTCTAATCTTAAACATTCGGCTCTGGTTGGGGAGAAAAAAATAACATGAAAGGTATCAGCTGCTTATAATCCCGCGGTCCCCATAAAAGTTGACCGAGGGGAAAGGTTATACCTCGGCGTAGGCAATGGCCTGGCAACCGATCACTATAACAGGGACAATTTGGTCAACTTCGAACTTCACAATATTTATCGAAAACGAAAAAACAAGCATTGAATTGATTATAGGCTTGTCAACTGGTTCAACTCACCCATTCATATTAAAAAGTAATAGTTAAGTATGAATGAAATATTGTTGCTAAGTTAAAAGTCAAACTGAAAACAAACATCTATTTCTAGTTCTGTAGAAAGGCTTTCAGCAATCATAACTTTGAAACTTTCGCGTTCCATATGTATTAACGTACATTATATTGTAGGATTTAACACGAACATACATTCTACATTAGATTGCTTGACAGAAGACAGGTTGCACTAGCCGTGGTCTTAAATTTTCAGTTAGGTGAGCGTTCAGTAAATATAACAATATAAAACTAAAATAATAATTACGGAAAGAGATTTAAGCAGTAAAAGCGGGTTTTAAGAAAAATAAAATGACTAACATACACTATACAGCACAACACAAATCCAATATTATCAAATGCACAGTCGCTCTACAATATTATTTGTAGTATAACAAAAACTAAGATAACTTTATCTTCCATAACAAAATATTGTTGAACGCTCGCTGTAGATGTCCCGATATTTTCTTACTCTGTGACAAGAGCTCCGGGGCGTAGTAGTACAAGGGGCCAGTTACACTTAAGAACAACATTATTGCGATGCAGTGGTCTAGAGTCTCGAGTGTCTCGGGTGACGGGACACTATCGTTGTGCATGATACGGCAATAACACTACACATTGTACCCTCAGACAACAGTTATTGTCATATTATACGGAACATTCGCTGATTCAAATGTTTAGTAATGCGTGATTATTACTTGAGTCTCTTTATGGCTTATCTTGTGGTGTTCTGATTCGATTCATGTACGCCAGGAATGTTCAGTCAAGTACTCTGAATGTGGGAGGAGGAACATGTTTCTTTTGTATTGTTTTCCCCGTGAGTATAATTAGAGACGACTTAAATATATTATCGCAAGAATGGGCATTACGATGCCTGAATAATGTTATAGGCACGAGTTTGTTTAATTATTAAAGTTAATGTTGTACAGAATGCGAAAAGTATTTTTGGTATTTCGAATCCATCTATAATATTATAAAAACTAAATTTTGTCTCTGTACCGATACGTGTATAATCTTTGAATAGTTACAGACAACTCTTTTATTTAAAAAATACCTAAGCGGCTAAATAACGGGTTAAAACTATGTTCGCGAGAGTTAGTATCTCTAAAACTGAGATAAAATAGTATGATATATTTTTTTATGGAAATGCATGTTATTAATTAACATAATTAATTTATAAACTGTCATAACTTGCTTCAAAACGTGACGACCTCTTAACAAAACGTGATGTGACGAGATTAGTGAAACATATTTATGCTCACTTAAAATAGCGCAGAGGTCAGCAATATTAGTACAAATAAATTATAATTGGTTGAAGATAAAACCTTACGATTGAGATAAATAAACAAACAAATAAAAAACAGTTACCTAAAAAATTATATTCAGCTTGGGTTGAGTTGTGCAGGCTCTCTGGAACTATAAAAGCGCATCAAGTTTGACGGCAGACATTGTTTACTTATAACAAAATTGTTGCCGCAGATAGAACTCCAAGTTTATCTGTTACCGATTTAATTTGATGATTCACATCCGAGTGAAATCCGCGCTCGAGTTGTTCTTTGGTTATTCGTCTTTTGTCTTATTTTATTATGCCGTTACTCAGTCGCGGCGATAAAGGCTAGCGAGACGGCTTGTCTGCCTGCTCGGCTGTTCCCGGTTTCTCGCCCTTGTTTATCCGGCTGGGGGTAGTTAGCGCGGCGGAGTGGCGCCCCGCGGCAGTGCCTCCGCAGCCCGCCCAGCGATGGGACGCTCGACTCCCGCCCAAGTGTTTCCTCTCGCACGCGCTCGACCCCAACAACACAGGTGAACCGCGCGACCACAAGAAAACGGACTTATCTAATGTGATTCTGACAAAATGACTCCTTTTATACATTTATATTGTGTTATATGGATAGAGTTATTGACTGCCTGCTACACCACGACAGGTGAGTTGATAGTGCAATTAGCATTTTTATTGAGTTCGCCGGCAACTTGTAAAAAGTTTGTGTAAAATCCGAATTATGTTTTACTGTTGCGGAAATAATGCTTTTGACGGTTTTATTAAGTTACTTTCTTTAATCTTTTCGACCTCTTTCAAAACTTTCGGACTTTAAATTATTTTGTCATTAATCTGCTTATAGCATAGCCTTATTATTTTGGTTATATTTTTACTTTCGCATTACATAGGCAGTTTTATTTTATAAAAAAAATATTCACAAATTATGACGAAATCAATATGTAAAGAAATAAATAAAAGTTTTAGTTAGTAGTATATTATTTAAGAAATTAGCTTAAATAGTAAATCGTAATTTTTTATTTGCTTATTACTGTAGTTGTACATTATTCCCTTCGATATAAAAACATCATAAATATTCTGCTTGTTATTCTGCTTCTGTTTTCCGGTTCTTGTAATGCAACATTTCTTATGAGAGGCACTCGAGTTTTCATTAACTTAATGATATTGTTATTGTCGGATGATTTATCACAAAAATATTCATTGGTTCGGATAAATTTGAACGAACTGAAATAAGCATGTATATATTTTAATTATATAAGACGAATTATGTGTGTATAAAGTGTACTACTCATTTACTAGAAGACTTGAATACGTTCAATAGGAACCTTAGCGGTAAAATTAGGTTTTTATAAAGGTAGACTTTCGTGAAAGGTTTTTATTTAGGGTGTTCGTACCATTTATAAGTAATCGACGTCTGTTATCAACCTTGACGCGTAATTAAAACCATTTCTTATTCATTGTAACCTATATAAGGTTCCGGTACAAAAGCTAAGCAATTCAAAATTAATTGTTTGGCAAAAAATGAAACATAAAGTACGTCAGTAAGAAATTACAGGGTAAGTGTTACCTAGTTCGAACCTAAGTGCGAAATACAATAATTTAGAACTATTTGAATGACCGCAAAGTTTCACGATAAACATCGAAAGAAAATCTTAGAACAGTAGTAAATTGTCCGCGCTCGGTTCGAGTGTTCAATCCCTAAGCTACTTCAAGTAGGAGATATGTTCGGAGGGTCACAAAGACGCTGTTGTGTCTCCATAACATAATTCGGTTAACAAGGGGGAAGGATCACAAACAAAATGTGCTGGGGTGGACGTCGGTGACGCATCGTCCGGATATCCGTGGCCATCTTCGAAGGAACGACAATTTATCGACAAGCTTCATATATGTAAATCCACTGACTAATATCCAACGTCACGATTTTTTCGGTCGCTACTCGCAACCATTTTATTTTTCCCAATATGTACTTTTATTACCGGATTTATTCGCGCTGTGGGTAAATGTGCGCACATTCGATTTACTCCCGTGAAACACTAAATACGGATGCCTGTTCAATAAATAAACAGTTAATTTACTTTTCGTGTTGTTATAAAATAACGCGGTATTGAGCTTCCCTAAATAACACCTCAGTTGCAGCGGCAAAATATTAAAAAGCAATTTGAAATTGGTAAACGCTTCGTAAACATTTTTTTAAGCGACGTGCGTAATAAAATTTTTTGCTATACTACACAAGCGAAACTATTTTAATTCTGTTGTTGAAATACAACGCTTCTAACATAAACTTTACTCACTAAACTGTTGTATTGTTAAAGAAACGTGTATGTTCATTTAAGAGGTTCAGCAATAAAATTCTTTTTCTAAATTCAACACTCCAATCCAATCAACACTAAAGTCGGCAAGTTCTAACCGCATTACAGTGTATTAAAGTTAACAAGAAATGTTGAAAAGATCTTGTGCAAAAATAAACAGTAGCTTGCGTTAGAAAATAATTTCATCTAAATCTAATTCTTTCCTCTGAGTAACTTGACAGTCTATTTTTGTCATTTTATAACTTTAATAACATAAATTCAAAAGCGTTGATCCTCTTCTGCCTGACTTTCCTTTTTGAAAAGCGAATTATAAAACAAAGATTGAAAACGAACAGAACACAAAGCTGAAATATAATAATAATTGTTATTCTGTTGAACATTTCGTTTATTGAATTGACGCGATTCAAAGTGACGGCCGCGGAGGCTGGAAATTTAAACCATAAAAAGGCGGTCAAACGCGAAAGGTCTACACAAAATTACGTGAGAGAAATACGTAAAAACACCCCTAAAAAAACAAATGTAAAACTTTTTGAAAACAGAACGAACGTAAAAGAAATAACAACAACTTCATTCTTATCTACTTGTGTAAGCTTTGTCTAAAAAACTAAGTTTAGTGATGTAACTTTTGATTTAAAAACGACTTTCGTGTCGTGCTCTGCAGAAGCAGGTCATCTATCTACTCGTTATATTTATTAAATAAAATTACAGAAACTCAAATTGCTCGTTTTCTAGCGTAATGTAATACAAAAAACTTTTTCTAAATTGGTTTTAAGGTTGTGAAACTTTTTTCATAAATCAGTGCTCTGTAATAGCCGAGCGTATCTTCAAATTATCTTCGTTTACTTTACTTTTAGTGCTAACTCATTATAATACTCTTTTTTTAAATAGAAGAAAAATGGTTACTAATTAAAAAGTAAAATTTTATTAAAAAAAAGAGAATGCAGAAAAAGCTGGACTGTTATAAAAAACGAAGTCTAAAAACTGTGTTATCTCTAGTTAAACAAATAGCTAGCTAAAAATAAACATGTTAAAATAACGGCTATTTGGTAATCCTCGTGAGAGAATCCTTAAAAATAGGGAAGGTTATTCTATTTCGTACTAGAGAGTGGTTTCTAACCGAGGGCTTTAGAGGTGTTAGCCAACCGAAGCTGCTGATTGCTTCTAATGAACACAGACATGTGGCGACCTCTCTCATGAGCTCGCGTTTGTAGCAACAACTTCGTTATCTATCTATCACAAGTGGAATCGATAAAGTTGAAAACTTTAATGGCTTTTGAAATATCATAAAATGTATATTATTTACTGTTTTTGAATGATCAGGTGAAGCTTAATGTTATTATGAACAAATAGCTTTTAATGAATTAAAAAAAGCTCTTAAGTTTTATAATGAAGTGATAATAGTTTAATGATTAGATTTAATTACTAATGACAATATTTACGTACATTTTTAAAAAGAAGACAATTTTTTAACTAAGACGAGACAAGTTGTTTAAAATTACGTACATAAAAATTATAAGAATAACGATTACTGCAAAAGTAAGCAAATAATATTCATAGGGACATTACATCATCATTACAGACAATAATATCATTCACACATTGAACTTAGATGTCCCTTACTATTTATTCTATGCAGAGTTTTTAGTTCACTAAGTAGTTAAATATGATTACACATTATGTTTCAAAATAGGGAAATTTTTATTGTGAAATAAGCAGATGGATAACGTTATCAGTTGATACAGAGTGACCGAACTTGTACTTTGACGAACAAAGGAAAAATCTTTCCTTGTCGTTCTCATTCATAGTAAGTAGTTATATTAATTGTTTTGTTTTCTACCTGCTTCTAAAGTGACCCATTCGGTTTAACAACAGTATTTCGGATTCATTCGATTGAATAGGCACGACGTTCAATGTTATAACCAACATAGCGAAGTAACAATTTATTAATAACGCAACCGAAGCAGCCAGACTTACCCCGTAAATAAATTAGTCTTAATGCTATATGTAGGTCCTGTATGAAAGGGGCGACTTCTGAATTCTGGCAGAATTCAATCCACTTATGGATAAGTTGGCAATTGGGCTGGAAGCGGCGTGTTTACCCTAGCAGTGACCCCGTGTCAACGGGGCTTGAGAAGTTGCGACCATCCCCACACTTGGAGCCACGAAACTATATTTGCAGATTGCTTCTGTTTAATTTATATTAAGGCCACAGAATTGGTCACGCGGAAGTTGACAAAACTTTTGGCAACGATTTAATGGATTTTACAACGAAATTGCGAAATAATGTGTCTGCAGTTCTCGGAAATGTTACAATGGTATAACTCTCCAGAAACTTTAAATGTTTACCTTTGAATAATTTATTGTATTTTGCATTTTAATTTAATAAAAAAATATTATAATAAAAAAGAGCTTCAGGCTTCATACACATCTGAAAGCTTTTGATGCTTATTCCTTTTAAAAAATCACACAAAACATATTATTACATTTTGCAATATAATAGTAACAGCATCACAATCAATTTTCTCTCCCTTATCGTACAGATAACCGACCCAAATTGAATTTAACACTCAATAAAAGTCATCTATAAATAAGTTCCCCGTCACGTGGAGCGTGCACTAATAGTATAAAGCATAAAAAATATGAGTAACACGTGTCAAGCGTGTAGCGTGTGTCGATAGGTTCGCCGCATCCACTGAGCTCACTTGCGACTGTCAATTATTCATCTCCGTGTCGATAATGGAACAATCCTGTCGTCGTCTCGGAGTGGGGCTGTCAACGCTAGACGTAATGCCATATACGTTCCTATTCTACAAAAACCTATTCCAGTTTAATGTGCTTACGAGCTTACAGAAATAATTAAGGCAACGCGTTAAAACTTTGATTTATATTGCATCCGGCTTTAAGTAATTTTTGATATATGAACGTTGTTTGAATATTTTGTGTGTGTTTATTAGCGACGTTATTTATTATTTGGGGCGCTAATTGATGGATTGGGGAGTATTTCTCATATACACAACAAAAACTATGACGAGATTTCCTTTTACTTTGCTAATTAGGAAGGTATTTAAAATCAATTTTAGTCGAGGAAACTGTAAAAGGAGGAATATAAAAAAAACTGTGATAGAAAGTTTCGGTTCTACACAGCACGTTAGGCTTCAAACATGACTTAGACTGAAGATACAATATTAATAATCGTATACAATATAAATATTTTAACATCATAACGCAGGTTGTTCTCTGTACACGACATACTGGCCTAATTATATCTTGCACACTATCCACACAAAGGCTCCGAGCGAGAATCGCCGAGAGCGATAAGACCACTTGTACTACCGCCATATTTACTCCTTGTAAGTTTCACTTCATGTAAAATAAACTATTTAAAGTAATAAAACACTACTTAAGTTTCTCTAGTTTTATTTACGTATGGTTTTATTATTTTTAAACTAGTATGTCAGTGTTAGAAGAAAGACGGGATGTTAAAACGCAGTATGACTTGTGCATTTTATTGTTTAATACGTTCAGAGAAAACCAAATTATATTATGAATACGAATCTGCCTGTTACGCTTTAACAATAAAACCATTGAACCATATTTTATTAACATCAATATAGTTGAAGTTGACCCTAGGTCAAAAAATCAACATATTCAATTTTAAACCAAGAATATACGCGAGCTGCACTGATATGTTATCAGTGAATTAAAACACGCAAAATGTGTCAAGTTAACTTTGTTTGTATATTGTATAATAGGACTAGCTTTTCCCCACGACATCGTCCGCATGGTTTGTGACTTAAGACAGAATTTTTATAGAAACTTCCACCCCTCTTTTATCCCCTTGGGGGTAGAATTTATCAAAACTCTTTTTTTGCGGATACTCACGTCATAACATCTAACCTGCATGCCAAATTTCAGCCCGATACGTCCAGTGGTTCGTGATGTGCATTGATAGATCACTATGTTAGTCAGCCACCGTTGAGTTTTAAATAGTTAAATACGGCAATTAACACGGACACGCATTTCACCTCGGGATGCCGGACGATTCGGCGCAGGTTTAACTAGCTGTAGTCGCAGACTGACTGTCACTAATAACCAACTACTCTGACTAAAAAAAGGAAAATGCGTGTTCGTAAATACCTTTAGCTCGATTCTTTACTGCTATCGACTACCGACAACCGGCTAGCTATCGAGAAATTTTACACGAAAATCTATTTAGCGCCTCTACCGGGCTCCTTAAGAGCTATTTCGGCAGTACATTTTAAATGTCAAACATTCGATACTCGACAGAGCAGACTGTAGAGAATCGCGTAACTGAAAATTATTCAACAAACAAGATATGTTTGTATGTATAGTACGTGAGAATGATGTAACAGTGTCCTTTATATGCAAACTTAACCTTAATGTCCGCCTACGATCCTAGTCTAAAATAAATTCTATTTTTAACCGATCCCTTCGAAAGCTTTCGATATAATCAGAAATGAAGTTTTGGCACCGAAGTGAAACGATATAAGTGATTATTATTAGTAGAGGGGAAGTAGAGTGCTCTATGTATCATCCCCCGCCACAATTAGGCGTCCATAGTTAATGACGGCGTTAACCATTAGTTACACAGCTTATTTCTTTAAACTATTTCCGACTATGGTTTTATTTAGACTTAAATGAAATTGTAAAAAACAATATTAGCATCGCATTTTTTTTGTTCTTCCAAATAAAAGATACCATAGCTATTACGTCAAATATGACTAGAATGTATGCTAACCCAGAATGTTGCTACTTAAAAAATAAAAACTATTGCTCGTAACAATTGAGAAGCGCTCAGCAAGCAGCATACTGCAAAATTCTTAATCAATCGATTACTTTAGCTCATCTAATTTCAAATGACCGTTTTTCATCAAACAAGTTAATGATCTTTGACACATGAGACTTTATAGTAACTGCTATTAAATTAATTATATCGTTGAAAGCTGCATCGAGATTTTGCTACTTAGTGTGTAAGTTCACTCTAGAAATGAAAGTACCTGCCGTGCGGTCAAAGGAAACTTAAAATAACTAGCTCTTTAACTAACTTATAAGTAATTCCATAATTACTATTTGCCGTTCTAAAATACAAGTACTAATTAAAATAATGATACCTATCTATTTAGTCAACGTTTTAGTGTCGGATAGATCGACAGCCTAACAAATGATTTATTAATTAACTTTCAAATGTCAGATAATGTGTCTATTAAAACATGTCACGCGTGATCGAGTTCTCATTAACGTCCTAATGTCCTCATCGGTTATTCAAATTAATATGCCTTTTCTATTTTAAGCCTCGTTTTACACAGAGCTTATGTGATATTCATTATCTAACCAGCCTTTTATAGCCCTATAAAACTCTATAGCTGGTTTAATATTAAAAGACTAGTTTGCTAAAAAGTAGTTTGAAAAGGTAAGTATTCAAAGAAACAAAATGTAACTCGTTCCCGGATAAAAGAATTGTGACACTATTGTGTACAACATTTTATAAAAAGTGCTTTCAAATATGTCCGAGCAGCACACTCCATACTGTCACACACCGCGCTGTAACTGACTTACCTGACACCGAGGTAACACAATTATGGCCATCTACGTATGTACAATTAAAACTTTTATCCATTCCGGTCTACTATAATTTTCACCCAATCGTTACTTTTATAATAAACGTGAAAGTGCCTTGTCGAAGTATGTGTTTCGAACATCCCCTAACAATATACATTAGCATATTATATGTATATTATTGAAGGCTTTTTGACATGATTCCGGCCGATAAAGTTACGTGTTAGAGGCATTTTATTATTACGATATGATTACAATGACTGGTCGATATTATTTAATAGGACAATCGAGGGTGTAATTTGTAAAAGTTTTAAGTACATTCGGGAACAGAACAATATGTAAACTTTGAAGGATATATTTTTTACTTTTTTGATGACAACGTATGGTACCTTTTTTATGGTTTTATGGTGTAGTCTAGTGAGATAAATAGTTCGTTTCCCGACGAAGTCGCTGGGTAATGTACCGCGTCGACTGAACTGCTTCTTTTAAAGTGCACTAGCTTAAGATAAAATAGAGTCTTAGTAACAACGGTGAACGTAACTACTATAAACCATAATCAAGTAACATAGTATACAGTAATCTACTTGGGAAAATGCCGTTAAGCATTTCGCAATAATAATATTATCTATAGAACTAAAAAGAAATATCCTCGACGTTTTGTATATAATATGAGACGATTACGACAAACCGATTCCAAAATTCGTGAACGAAAAAACGAAGAAAGAAAAGCCAAACAATGGCCCCTAGCGACTAATTACTGGATTTATATACCTATTGCTAACGTAATGTTAACATTATAACCAGAGCTACAAAAGCGAAAATAATTGATATCAAAAATATTAGTTACATTTTTAACACATACGGTTTGTTCAAATATCACTGTCAACGGTATATCTATTTTAAATGTTAGCTATAAACTAATATTGACATATCGTTTGATGAAAAATCGTATGAATACAAACACTATGTAATTCGTTTAGTTTAGAATTTTCTACCGTTTTCGTAATAATTGTAGGTAATGTTATGTTTTCGCCGTACACTCAAAATACTCGTGCGAGCCCAATAATTACAATAATGTTCTAATTACAGGTCGGGAATTACCCACGGGGCAAAATGTAGTGTCTGTAGCACCTATAGAACTTCCCGATGGTAAGTGCTTCATTTGTAAATATTCATAAAGTAATTTTCGCGGAAAACGCCATTTACAAACTTGTTGTTCACTGAACATTTTCCTTTATGGTATTTTTAATAAAGCTATTACAAATTCCACGTGATTTCATACTTTCGTATTAAATATTATCAAGAACAAAGTTGTATGCAGTATATTAACGAACGCGGTGAAAGCTTTTCTACGAAAATGAGTTAATGTTCATCATATCGGTAATATTAATGACGAATTCTATGCAGTGTTCGACGGGAATATTACAAAGCTTACTCGGTTTATTTGTTCGTGCCTGCTTAAATCTTTCACACGTTTCATCGTAAATACAGTAAATGTCTACAATGAGTCCATTCAGCGAAATTAAATATTATTATCTCCTCTTTTAAACACTTCCCGTTTTAAAGTTTCCATTTATTTCAAGCTGTACTTAACGCGCACATTTAACGGCAGGTAAAATGTAAATATTCTGCGACTATAAATAACACACAAATGTACAGCCTCGCCGAAGGCTGTAATGATATCTTAATGTCTTAATTTGCGATTGCTTTTAAGTGTAAATGTACTGTCTTATGTTATCTCGGTATGTTTGGAATTTGATTAAAAATAGCTAATGAATAATGCTAATTTTAGAACTTCCTAGAATATACGACATTGTATGAGATATTTTTGTCCCTTGCCTGTTAATTGGATCAAGTGTTGTTTGTAAGATATTTGATAATATATCTATTTTAATGTCAGTTATTATAACTGATGGGTGTAAAACATAGTTTTACATATTGGGAAATTAATATACAGGGCCGAAACTTAGTACGGCAACCACAATTCGAACAGGCTGTTCTTATTTCCGCTCTGCTCAATTATATAAAAACTATAAGCGTTATAAATTAAAAATGTTTGAATCTTTATAAACTTTATCGTTGATTGTAATTCTTTTTATAAGTAGATATTATATTTTCTCTCTTGAAATTCTTCAATAAATCTGCGCATTATTTATATAAAATTACGTTTTAAACATGATATGAAACCATAACTTTTAAACTCTCGCGTTGCATGTTTAATGTATAATAGAATACGGGAATTAACGCGAACACGCATTTTACCTTAAAATGCCTAACGTTTCGGCGCAGGTTGCACTCGCCGTGGTCCCAGTCATCGCTGCTCCAGTCAGCCTGGGACCACGGCGAGTGCAACCTGCGCCGAAACGTTAGGCATTTTAAGGTAAAATGCGTGTTCGCGTTAATTCCCGTATTCTATTATACATGATATGAAACGTTGTAGTCATGTATTTATCTTCAGAGTTCATATTATTGTGTTTATTTATTGCTCAAAATGGGCTCAGGTTATCTGTAACACAACTCTTATCGTATTTATAATATAGTACCTACTCAAATGTAGATCAGATTTATGTACTACGCATTTACTAAATTTTAACATGTTAAAATTTATTTACGAATTATACTGCTATTTTTTCTAAACTTATCTCCACGTACTATCAAAGGCCTACCGTACTTCACAAATTGCTGATATTTTTTTTAAATATTTAACGATTCAAAACGTTTTGCTTTGAATAATAGAATACGGGAAATTGACTGACCAGTCATCCTGCGATCACAGTCAGTGTAACCTGCGCCAAAACGTCATACATTCATTCAAAATCGGTTGTGGATATCTCCCGCCTTAATTCGTGGAATGTTCAAATCGACTAATATACCGAGGCGATTCCGGCAATAAATGTAAGCTCGCAGGATATAGCGCGGCATAGATCAGATTAGTTCAATGAGTTGTTACTAACTACGAACTAGGTAATGCTTTCCAGCAACCATCGCGATAATCCCTCTATTGACTTTTCAACTTACTCGATTTCAACTGTCTCACTCACTTATACGCTACTGCTTTACCGTATCTTTGGCAAGATTGTGAGCCTTCGATACATTATTATCAGACATAATTTTGTATATTGCAATGCAATTATGCTCGGTTTCGGTTTAGTTAGCTTACTATCAACGTCTAACGTAGCACAGAAATTGTAATCAAAGTCCATATAATAATGAACTACCAACTTAACATCTGACATTTGGTTGATAGAAACTCGATACTATCGAATCGACAGTTCGAGATAGCGCTTCTAACGTCATTTGTAATAACTGCCGTCGAAGTCACTCAATCGAAGTGATGTCCGGCAGTGACAAGGCATGACGGAATACTGCCTAATAAATAGAAGAATCGAAACGTCGGAATTTCGCCAAGTGTTATAATGGCTTGCCGCCACTTTGCCACTATACCTAAATAATAGCAGAACGAGCCTTTGGACAAACGATTCAGGGAACAATTGTATAAACCGATACCTGCTAATTTAAAACTGTGTAATTGTAAATATTAATTAGTACGTTTGAGCTAGTTAGAGCGGTGGTCGCGATTTAATTGCAACTATGTTATTGACTGGTTGTTGTTAGTTGTAACCGAAAATAATGGCTGTTTATTAATCTGACGTGATCTGCGAACAATATCAAGTGATCAAAATTGCGTAGCGGTCTATCCAAAGTCTTTTTGACAATATTTTACATAGAGAATCATATTACATGTATAGGTAGGTGTTAGTGAACAAGGTGCAGATTAGTGACGTAAGCTTGTTTGCTCATGTTCCACTGATCTGTGCCTAACGTGGCACGAAGAAGCCCACATCCCATAACCATGTATAAATGTAACAGTGTGTGACATTTGAATTAAACTTAGTTACTTCAACACGATGCGATTTCATGGTAGAACATATTACATACCTGCCACAGATTATATCACGCCCATAGACTGTTCGGCAAAAATATTATTCGCTTCCGTAATATTGCATTGCCCTACTTCAGCTTTAACAATAACAACATACCTTTTATGCTGTAATATCTGTTGTAAACACGATAGAATATATTAAATTATTTTTATGTACTTTAATGAAATGTTGCAATGCAGTGCTGAAAAGTAGTTTTAAGTTTAGTCATTATTTGTCTTAAAAGTTTGTTTGAAATATACCTGTACTAAAAGAATTGTTGTTTACAGTGAGTTTGCGTGTTTGTTTTATATTTTAAAAGATTAGATATTAACGTAACATATATTCTTACAAATAACGTACTTTATCTAAATCTCGCGAACCCTTTTGCGACCGCTAACTTTTTAGACGCCGGCGCTTTAGATTGATGATTTTTAGCATTGTGCTTCTTATACATTATTTTGTCGGTAAAAGAGCGATACAGCGACAAACCGCTATTTGTCGTTGGTGGGCCGTGTATAAATCACGCTACCCTACGGCTAGGGTCGCCATGTATCCGCCGTATATGTTACACAGTCCGGTATTTATGCTACTTATCTTGGCAAAGAAAGGAACAAGGTGATATATGTTACTGCTGAAAGCGGCAGCGACAAATGCATTTAATTACATTTTTAAACAAAGGTTTAAAAAAGATGTTATAAAAATGTCTAGAACATTCTTTGCTTAAGATAGCATCCAAGAAAATAAATTGCAAAAGAATAACATAGCGAGTTTACGGTAAAGTCCGTGCGTGTTTACCCATGCTCTGCATGAAGATAATAATATTATGCACAAGCTTCGAACTCAAAGCACACCATCTCCTTACGAGAAAACAATGTAAAATTGTCCGATAATTTCATCAGAGCGAGTTGGGCACAGTGCCGACGCGGCGTGAATGCTGGAACGGCGGCAGACGCGACGGCACCGGTCGTCATATTTGTGACTCTTTTTACTCCTCCGCGCTAAAACTTTTATAACAAGTAAACATGTTTACAAGTCATTATACGAGAGTATTTATTGAACGCTTTTTTTCAGAATCGATGTACCCTAGATTCGCGGAACCAATACCGAATGTGACGGTAACGGTCGGGCGGGACGCGCTGCTCGCGTGCGTCGTCGATAATCTAAGGGGATTCAAGGTAAATAAATACAACGTTTGATTGAGAGCCTTTTGACGTCATATATGATCAGTATCAACAAATTATTGATACAAGGACTGTATGTCAAGTGAATTTTTAGTAGCTGAAGCAATTGAATTGTGTACTGAAGCTCATTTCCATTTGTTAAACACAATACATGCTATCTATGTCATATACAAGACTGAACCAACAAAATTATCCTTAGTGACCATCTGTTTATTGTTGATGCTCGTTGTCAATTTCACGATATTACAACTGGCGACGAAGTTATTTATTTTTGGCTGGAATGCCACAGCGAATTCTAAATAAAGGAAAATATTTTTAGAACACTGTCCTTAAATAAAAGGGCAAACAAACCGTACAATTTATAAAACGATTATTTATTCAAGCGCCGTTGTTTTATTTTTGTTTTTAATTCAACGTCACTTCGAAAATATAATGTTTTATGGGGTGGGACTAAGACAAAATTCTGAATGAAATATGGTCATTGAGAAATTATTGTAAAATTTAATATGATTAAATAAATTAATGGTAATATTTGTACATAATATTTTGTATATGTATATTCGTCGTGTCATTGCTATGTCAAGTAAATCCAAAAAGAAAGTTTACCGAAACAAATATACGAGGAAAACCATAAAATACGAAAACAAGAGCGCCCTTACAAATAGACGCACATATAAATGCCAGCTCAGATTGATATAAAGAATGGTTCCGTTTACGTCCGTATTCATATTTCTATAGACACGACAATCAATAATAACAAATGTATTCTTGTAGGTAGCATGGGTTAGTATGGACAAGCAGACAATACTGAGTATACACCACAATATAATAACACAGAACCAGCGTATCAGTTTGTCGTACAATGACCACCGGTCGTGGTACCTTCACATCAAGAACGTGTCAGAAGTAGACCGTGGATGGTACATGTGTCAGGTGAACACGGATCCTATGCGCTCCAGGAAAGGATACTTGCAAGTTGTCGGTAAGTACAAAAAATAAGCTCAACTGTCTAGAATAGGGACATTCAAATGTTTCCAAAATTTCTAGGGGTGTAAGGCCGGGTGTATCCACTACAGTACACACTATAGACAACCAACTAGCTATGTTGTATGAAAATTTGATCAGCGCCTTTAGCGGGCCTCTTAAGAACTAGTGTAGAAGATCATTTTAAAATGTAAATTTTTCGAAGATTGTTAGTACCGATTATAGAAAATGCTACAATATGTTCACAAATATTTAATGTTCTACTTCTTTTATAAGAAAATTATTCAACGGAATTGCAAATTGGAAGGAAAATTGGTTAAAAACCGACGTATTTTTGGATTTCAAAGATTATTTTTTATTCGTTGCTTTCTCTCAAAACAGAATTTTGTATGAACTTTGTAGTATATGGCGATAAGTATCGTATTAATGAGATTAATGATATTTATCGTTTTATCGTCCTTTCTGTCTTTCGATATTAAAAATTACGAATGATTATGTACGGTTGTTGTCTGAAATTTAAAAATGGCGGTAAATGGCGTCATCGGTCATAATATTTCACCTGTAATTTGTTGTTCTATCATTTAAAGTGTAAAATATGATAGTACTTCACGTTAGCAAGAATAATCAATACTAAATACAAACTCTGTATGGAATAACAACAGACACTCGAACAGTAAAGCTTACGCGGACTTCCACTATCGAATCGTCCGAATATCGAAAATGTTATGTTTTGAACGGCTCTATAGCGGTCATTGTGTTGGTCGTTACGGCATTGTACTCAAACAAAGGATTGGTTTCGTTCTATATGTAAGATAATTATGTATTGTGCATCCTGCATAACCCCTGAACTTTATACCGGCCATAAACATCGTCTTTATTGCTTCATTCGAACCTATTTGCCTGGACACATTTTTATCTGCCATCCTTGAATTATTATAATACCCTTTAACAGGCCGGCAAATTGAATGGTTTTAATTCCTTACTTAACTTTTATATTTTCCGATCCTTTCGAAATTTTATCTTGTTACGTTCGCCCCAATTACATATTTTTAACATATTTTCTCTATGGGTAAGCACGAAATATCGTTTTATAAAAAGTGGTCTGTATTTATTCAGCCGGAGAAAAAAATATTGATTTACTGTGTTTTGTAAAGTTAGGGAAGCAACACTAATTAATATAGTTGGTAACAAAATGTATGTACACTTGATTGGTTGACACAGTGCCTCCATCAATCATCGATAACATGACGTCAACGGATATGGTGGTTCGGGAGGGCTCCGACGTGACCTTGGTGTGTCGTGCCTCAGGATACCCGGAACCTTACGTAATGTGGAGGCGAGAGGACGGACAAGATTTTAATTATAACGGCGAATCAGGTGAGCGGAGACTTTATTAAGCTGTTATTACAATTAATGCTACTCTAATATTTCAGAGACACTTTCAAAGTAATAAGAAACCCCGAAGTAATGGCATTTCTTAATATAGACAAAGGCTGGACGAAAAGTGACAAAGTGATTTGTTTTATTATAATTAAATTTCAAAATTAATTTGTCAAAACTCTAAACTGTAAGTTTGTTTTACTTTGGAGTAAAATATCAGTTTCTGAATCGTTATAACCTGACTCAGGAATACATTGTGGCGCCCAGATTGGTGATTTACGCTTTGTTCCATACTTGCTTTAGACCAACGCAACGCGGAGAATTCCACTTAAAGTTGCATTGAATTAAATGAACCTTCCTCGTGGAGCACCAATCTAATACCTGAGGTTTTGACTTGGCAGACAAATGGCATTAACAAAGCTAGTCCAAATTGAACTAACCTCAAATTAACGGTGAATTGTCTTAACTATTAAAGTTCTTTTACTACACTCAGAATGAAAGTTTCCAACTATCATTTGAAACACATTAAAACTCATATAATTGGGTCTGGAATTCGTTAAGATTAATTACAGTACCTATTATTTATTTATTTTGTTGTTTCTTCTTTTAGAACGTAAAGCTCGACTGTTGAGCAACTTAGTTCCATTTTAAATCTTTTATAATTAGATTATGTTCTTTTATCTTAACTCTAGTAGTTTATTAAAGTAGAAAAAAGCTTCTTTTGACTAGGATTATTTCTAGATTAGATATGAAACCCCAAAACACTTTTCTGAGAAAAACAAAGTATTTTCAATTGAAGTCCACTATTCGATGTCATTACCCTTTCCTCGAGCAAAAAATACCTGGCTCTTTAAAGCTTGTAGGAATACTTTTCATATTACAAACTGAGCTAAAAAAGAAAATATCCAACACTTTCATAGACAAAGTACTAACAATTAATAAAGCCGCTACAAACAATTTTGTATGCCTCATTTAAAATCCCAAGAGGGAGACATTAATTTCAAACAAAGTTTGCGTTTAAGACCATTGAATCGTATCACGTTTCGTTCAGCGCTTTTATTGTTAATATCTATTTGAGACCTCCAGCGGCTTTTATGCTAATGTTGAGAAATAAACTAGTTTTAATTGAACTTAATAGAAGCAATAGTGTTGCGTAGTTTTGAATTAACACTATAATAATAGTGTTTAATGGGGAACTATGTCGCTGCTAAATTAAACAGATGGTTCGTTTAACCTTGTGCTTAGGATCGTGGGTAACATAATATAATGTAATAATCTGTCATACGTTCATAATCACACACTCAGTGAACTTCAATAATATTAACATACTTTCACATTTTCAACCGTACTTTTTTGTATAAATATATCAATTTTATTACAGCTTTTGATCAAAAACAATAAACAGTATTTGGAAAAATGCTTTGAAGCTAACATACAGTAGTAATTTTACCATTTTCATCGATTAAAAACGTTTGAAAATTCCAGAGTGCATCATATCCTTGGCGCTGACCGTACCAATACTCCTTGTTTTGTTGACAGTTAGTGTTGTGGATGGAGAGACGCTGACAATAACAAAGGTGTCTCGATTACACATGGGAGCCTACCTTTGTATAGCGTCTAATGGAGTGCCACCATCGATTAGCAAACGGATCATGCTCATGGTTCAATGTAAGTATTTCTGCTCTGATAACCGCAATGTACAACACATCTAATTACAAGTGACACGTGTGTATTCGACGGGAAATACATTTGTGTAATTTATTGAGGGAATAATGATACGATTCTCCCCCAATATTAAGCTTTGGATCTCAAGAAATCTTCGAACAATTTCTGCTTTTGATATTTCTGTAATTACCTACCTAAGATTTGCTCTAGGAACGTTGGAATAATATTGATATTTTAATCCATTTTGGCTTAATTTTGATCACAAGTAGAATTATTAAGATAACCTAACCACTAGAATTTTCAATGAAGTACTAATTCATTTTACTTGTAATATTCTATAAAATAAGAGTGCCTTCGTAGAGATTAAATTGGTTTCATTGCTTGTACTGGCATCAATTCTAAAGTGAACATTTTAGAACAGATTTAAAACAAAGTTGAATATATTTTTCGTATCTCGTACAAGTGTAATATATACCGGACGGTCTAACAACATAAATTGACAAGTGAACGAGTCTAGACGAGCAGACAATGGTTTGTCATTCGTGTTTTATTACTACGTATCTATTTATTTATTTTATTTCGTACCTAATAAATAGACTTTTCTTTACTTCAACGTGTTTGTGTATTTAAAATGCAGTCCCCTCTGTTTGTTTATGATACATTGTAAATTTGGGGTCGTTAAAAGCACTCTCGAAATTGCATTAACTTTTAAAGTACAATAATATTGTAGTAACACAATAAAATATGGAAACAACATTATTGAAGGCACTAAAAAGTTTTAGAATTATACCGAATTGCTTAGTCATTGTTATAAAACACAAACGTTTTACAAATTATCAAAAATTTATTGACAAAACTAATGAATTATTTCTGACATTATTTTATTAACATATTATTTGAGTAGTAGTTTTTTTAATATGTTACCTCCGTTTGTAACCTTTCACGATTTAATCGATAATTTCTTGCCATTCCACAGCTCCACCTTTAACGAATTTCTAGAAGTTTCCAGACTTGTCTCGATTAATTGACTGATTACACAAGAATCAATCATTTAACTAGTTCGATAAAGAATTCGATTTCAATGTCATTTACCAACTAAGTCGTATAAAACTATACAAAATACAGGTTTTAACTGCCTAAGTTGCGTGGTCGTGAATGCGACTGCTGATCGTGTCGTCTGAGGTTCATTTCTCAGGTCGGGCAAATTATTTGTCTTTTCTAATTTATATTAGATAGTTCCCAGTAATTAAAATAAATTTCCCAGTAGCCCGTAGTTTTGTAACGTGGTCGCTAAATGGCTATAGACGCACCCTCTATAACATGCACTAACATTGTTTATGGCGAAACGTGGGAGTATTTCGAACGCCTCTGCCTTCATCTATGGGTTTGACAACATGTTGTCATTAGGTCAAATGTCAGTAAAATACTACACACCTACAATCTAATAATGGTTCATGTTTCACCAGTTCCTCCGATGCTGTCAATACCGAACCAGTTAGAGGGAGCGTACATAGGACAAGATGTGACGTTGGAGTGTCACACGGAGGCCTACCCATCCTCCATCAACTACTGGACCACGGACCGAGGAGACATGATTATTTCCGGTGAGACTTGTATTGTATGCGCTACTACACCTTCACAACAAGCAATGGATTACGAATTTATTTAAATTAACGTTACACTGATAGTGTTAGGTTGTATGAAACTCTTCTGATTACGGGTTTGGGTTTTTAAAATGTACTTTCACTTCATCAGTTACAAGTCGGTCACGATCAAACAAAACATTTTATTTTCATTTAATTCAAAATTGTTTTATTTTTAAAAGCGTGCAAGAGCCAATTTGTTGTTGACTATTTGAATACCAAATAGTATAATAATATACATAGTTGTATCTAATAACTAGATGCAAATAATAATAATATTACTTTAAAGGTGATTCGAATACTAAGTATTTCTAAGCTACTTATAGCTCTCATGAACACAATAGTAAGAGCAATTGAAACTGGTTTATTGAACTTCCAATCGGCATGTTTTGAGACCCAATCATTGCACGAACGTAACTAAATTCCGATAGCAGCCATATTATTATTGAACTACGACCGAAGCAAATATGGTACATTTATCATATTCGCATAAATAACATGCGTTCCCGTCAAGTAAGGCATCGTTCGATTGTATCATTGATTTATGACTTCATAATGAAAATAGTTTCTCTTGTATCGGAGTAAACGAACGAGGTGTAGTCGAATACGTTCCGAATGTACTTATTCATGCGCGAATAGAGCATACTTGTATAATGAAATACTTCACAATATCCACTTCGGCTGAACAGTACAATTGATAAATAAGTCGAATAGCAACTTTGAATCAGAAACTTTTTGCAAGATTCTTTTTGCTGAGGGAATTTCATACACTTGGGTACCCCGTACTGCCGCGGACTGGTACCGTACAAAACAACGGGTATGTTTATTATAATTACGTTTACATTTATACTTTCCCTAATACCGTGACACGTGTTTTTTTGTATGAACGTTGTACTATGTATATTAAGACAAACAACTATGACTTGTGTTGACAGGTCACCGAACCTACAACTAGACTACAACCAATATAATTACGTGGTTTAAGTCCATTAAAAATGAGGCTTTATATTAATACGTACTATTTTATACACTTTTCCAATTTAAGTCTTAGTTGTAATGACAAATACAGGTTTTATATTTAAGTAGAAATGGAAATTATAGGAGGAAAATACGAGGCATTCCCGATGGACAGCGGCTACAACAAGTTCATGATGCTGAAGATCAAGAACATCACCAAGGAAGACTTTGGCTTCTACAAATGCATCGCTAAGAACTCTCTCGGAGAAACCGACGGAATCATCAAGCTTGATGGTAATTTTTCGACATTAGTAGATTGATTTAAAACGGTTCTCGTCGGAGGGAACGATTGAAAGCGCTGAAAGACTCGTAAAAACAAACAGCCTTTTTTACGATCTTTGGGAATTTGAGAGTGTGGGAAAATCACACGAAACTGCCTGTCAATTATCGATAAAGCTTTTTACTTAGCCGGGTTGGGTAGCACATGACTTTATATTGTGTTTACTAGCCCATATTTTTTAAAAGAATTTGGTATATTCAATAACGAAATCTATTCGTTGCTGTCTTCTTTCGCTTTCTAGATCTATTGTGGATGTGAATTAATACTGAAATCAGGAATGAACATATTTTTCCTTTCAGAAATCCCAGCTCCGCCCTCAGCCTTTACAACAACGCAAAAATCTATACTTGACAACCAAACTATCAGGAAGAAAGGTCAGTCACAGCTTTAGTGGTATTACAACATTTACCTACGATAAATACATTTATTCCAAAATAAATTACATTTTCGACAGGTTTGCCGCAAATCATCCAGAGTAGCAACGCAATCAGTTCAAATTTCCAAGGTGAAATGTACGGCGAACCGCTAAGTGATTTCGGTAAATATTTAAGCAATTTTAGTGAAACCGTTCGATGGATTCTTAGAATATTCCAATAAGTTACACCTTTATTAAATTGCTGTGAAATATTAATCACTTTTGAAAAAGAGATTTTTGAAATAGTTTTTAATTTTCGTATTAAATCTGGTGATCGATGTCTAATAAGAAACTAACAATTAAATATCGGTACATCGACACACCGAATATCTACTTACGTTTTTAATATGTACGTACGCCCTTTGGAAGGATGCCTTCAATACTAAAACAGTAATGTGAATCAAAATTGGAATCAATATGGCCGTAGCTTTGTTATTATCCTCTATATATTTATCCTTGTTTTTGTGTGTTTTGAGGTAGGCGTGTAATTAGTGCCTCGTAGGTTTTCATACAGCCTTTTACAGTTTTATATTACAAATGTTTAAGGCAGTTTATTTGTTCTCAAAGCTCCAGGCGTCCAGTGATTTAATTTATATTTGCTGTAACATTTGATATTTAAATACTGGCCACATAAAACATTAAACGTTGGATAAATAATACAAATACTCTCAACTTGAAAATCGTCTGATGACTAGCAGCTAGCAAAAGAAAAACGTACCAAATATAAATGATGTGTTTTGTTTTTACGATTATAAGTTACCAAGACAATGGACTGATTTTTGTTTAATAAAGAAAATTAATCTATAATTTGTATTCTTTACAGATGACGATCTGGAAAATTCCACGTGTTTCAACAAAGTGAGCCAAGTGATGAACTTTGTGTTAATATGTCAAGTGATAAATATGGCAAGGCATATTTTACTTTCTTGATATTTGTAATAATGTGATGGACTTTAGATTATTCGTTGCTATTGATTTTAAGTTTATTTATTGAGCTGAACAGACAATAATTCACTGTTTAGTGTCTCAGTTAGTAGCGATAACAGTTCGCTAGTTTTTGGTCGCTTCTCATAGAAACTTTAGTTTCATTTCAATTATTTACAAACAGTAAAAAGTCTGTCAGTTAAAATATAATGTATTTTTTTACAATCATTCCCTTCGTGTTTCGTGTTCTAGGTTCGCTTAGTTTTGTATGAAAATATTTGTACACAACATTTTCTACTACATCGATTTTATAAAGCGCCTAGCTAGACTTTAGAGATAAACCTATTAACTGTCCATTGAAAACTTGTACGTAGGTGATATGTAATTTCTGGTAAAACATTTAGACAATGTGTACACTAACTAACAAATATAAATACGTAAACCTACTGTGCTTTGTAGATGATAACTGGTCGTTTTCTTTACTTAACATATTATAAGGCTTATTTCTAAATTCTATGATAGAATTTGTCTTATTTGCTGTAATGTAAAATACCACTAGTTACTATAGAGAAATAGGATGAATTTGTGACTATGATTTTATATAATGCTACAAAATGAAAACTGCCAAATAAATGTGTAAAATATTGAAATAAAACAAAGCTTGAAATGTAATTCTGTTTTTCATTTATATATTTAAAATAGGCCGTGTTAAATATCAGTAAGCTTATTTATAAAAAACATTGATGTTGTTTATGATTATCTGAATTCAAAATCAACATTTGTAAGTATTCAAATTATCCGTTATAGCTCCAATGATATAGAAAATATAACGACCACAACAGAAGTTCTTAAACGATAAACGCTTTTTGTAAGATTTCACTAGTATTTTCCACTACCAATAGAAGTTTATTTTCTGCAATCAACTATACTTCCTACGAGGAAATGGAAGATAAATCGTTCTTTCTTAAAACAGTTTATTCTATGAAATAAAATGCTTCTGACTAAGCATATAATACAAGTACTTTATCTCAAGAAAATTAGACATACTTTAGTGAAACGCGAAGAATAAATTGCAAGTTTTCATTCAACTTGCCATCACTAGTTACGTGTCTGCTACCTTTTAGATTAGAAACAAAATACGCTAGAGAATACTCCAGTTTTATTTTACATTTTTATTTCCAGAGCTTTAGCTTGGTAAAGGAAAAACGAAGAAGTCGAACGGTCTGGTCATCACTATTAATATGTAACGCGGAACAATCTCGGTGCACTGCCCTTTACGGTAACAATCGATACCTTACTTAGTAATTTACTGCATTCGAGTTTTCCACTCGTGAATTTCCAATCACAATGGACAATAACGGACATCTCTACGAACGTATAAAGTGTGGGTGATTTTTCTTCGGCTCCACTGACTTGTACTTAATGCAATAGTAGAATTGAATAAAAAAGAAAAAGCACGTTTTTCCTTTTGTTCGTCTTCATAAACTTTTAAAAATGGCCAGGTAGAGTGAGATCAGGAACATTCGATTGGAACTAGAAAATGAGTAGGGTTTTATGTAATTGGATGAAGGGTCACACTTAAATCTAATTTAAGATCGCATAACGCTATCGATCAGAGATGAAATGGTAGCAGTAGAAAATCAAAAATATAAGCATTCAAAGTAATAGTAAAAGGCTTTGGGATTAAAAAATAATAGAGGACACATTTTTTTTATCCAGAATGTGATTAATTCACATTTTTCAACAGAAAAAAATGTACTACTGGAACAGAGTAGTTAAATAAATTCCGCCATAAATCTAGGCCTGCACTGGATATGGATTCAACATGGCCACCCTTTTGATTCCGATGGGTGCCGTAAATGACAACTCAATCAATCGATCAACGGCCGTCGAACATGCATCAACGCCGAAGACCACTAGAACGAAACCGTGTCGATTGTTATTGGTAATTACTACGCTTGAAATGTGCACATCACTATAGATTAGTGCTAAATCCAGGGAGAGTTGCCGCCAAAATTACAGGTTGCTAAACCTATTTCACTAAAATATCTTGCGTAAAGCTGACACACCTTTATACCTACATAAATCTCTACTAAGGAACGATTTCGTTCTACTATCGACCATCTCTAGCCCAGTTATCTATGAATTAATTTTGTATAAAAAACTGAACAGCGCCCCAAGCGCATTCCGTTTGTACTATTTTCTCAAGCAGTTTTAAATGTCTCTAGTGTTGCCATTGATCATACGCGAAGTCATGTCCGCGCTGTATTATGACCACAATAGCGCGATTCTCTACTCCTATCGAGTAACGTCAACCGGCTAGTTTAAAAAAAAAAATGTATGAAATTTGATTAGTGCCTCTAGCGTGCACCGTAGAAACTAAATTCTCTTTACTCGTTAGTACTGACTGTAGAAAATCGCGCTAGTACGTACACGCTGTCTAAAATGTCAGCTTCTGTCAGTATTTTAATACGTTTACTACAAAACTACGTTTCTGAAAATATGAACGGATAACAATAGGTAAGTTTTTTGACGTATCTGTCCGATCACGTTCTTCAATTATATGCTTCACCTCAATTCTTTATGGGAGGTTTTTACACAGCGTGGACTTACGTTAGTTTGTCGAATAATATTTGTTTACTTCTTTGGCGACAATATTTAAACTACGAGAGTATTTCTACTAAAACTATTTCAATAAATACGACTCCTCATTCACAAGAAATACGCCCAGTGTGTAAACGATAACAAGACACGTTATAAAATTAGTTCACACTGAGTAAAGTCTGTATGTTGCTCAGTATGAATAACATCGTAATTATCGAATCAAAATAATTGTCATAAATAAATGTTTTCCAAGAAATACCAAACAACAAGAATATATGGGGAAAAATCAACAAATAACTTCATCTTATGATGAGTACACAATGAAATTTTACTGTCCACAGGATGAATATGAGACAGGGAAATTAAACTAATACTAGACTGTACCTACTATCCATACGTACACACTTGTTTATTTGACTTTCCTTATGACTTCAAATGAGCTTCAACCAGGAGAAATAAAAAATTATGTTACAATGCTTTAAAAAAGTGTGTATGTGCGTATGTTACGATTTTCAACAAAAATCGCGAGTGCAGCTGCGGGCCGAAGCAAGTCATATTTCTGCATAATTATTTCTAGAACAAAACAAAATAATTAATAATAAACGAGTCTCATTCATAAATCTATCAAATAACAAACATTAATAACTGATTCTAAAGTAGTTAATTAATATAAATAGTGAATTAAATAATCAACAACGAGTGCACTGGCATAGTTATTATAACGATTAAACTTAAAGGTCCTTTCTCACTGCTATATTTTGTTTAATAAACATTGTTCGCGATCGAAATCATTAATAATCAACTATGAAGTTCATTCAGATATTCTTTATTGCCAGAATAAACGTTTCAGTTTGCATGCGATATTTACAGTGTATACGTTACTTTATAAACTACAATCAGTTATTTCTTGGTATTGATAAAAAGTAACTTCTAGTTTGCTTTATAAATAACAGGTTTTCCTTTCCAAAGGTAAATTACCGTAGTAGTTGTGTACAAACACTCGTGTTTTCAAACACTTTGTCAATCGTTAGTACAGTACAGTCAGTTACAGAATGTTGAGTGATGATTTATACGTATACGGGGACCAAGATATCAAAGTTCCGGCTCATTTGAACTTCGGCAAGTTTATCTTAGACAAACTTCGTCTTAAAAACGATGAGATTGCACTGGTAAGTTCAACTAAGAATTAATTGACAATCGTCTGTTTCGCTTCCTACAGTGTAAGGTTATTAAATCAGTTAACTTTTAGTTTTAAATTATACTCTAGTATTCTAGACGATAATAATAATATATCGTGTACAATTTAGGCATCAAATAAGCAGTAGATTAAGTCAAAACATACAAAACGTTGAATAACATTTTCTTTGGAAACAGGAGCACGGCGAAATACGTGAGAAACTAACGTACAAGGAATTCACACAATATGCCGTCAATATGTCCGTTGCTTTGACAAAGCTGGGGGTGGGCCGAGGTGACATTGTTGCAGTGGGATCTGAAAAACGCAATGAATTCGTCCCCACGGTTCTTGCAATCGTGTTCACCGGCGCGACGTACACCCCCTATGATTTAAAGAGCGGTCGAGGTGAGACAAAATATCTTACTTCCACCACATACTTTAAACGCTCCATATATTTTATGTGACAGTTTAAAAATTACGCCCGATAGTGATGTTTTGGATAAGATTTTCTTCTGCATTTTTTATAGATGATATGAATACTGATATAAAAAGAGAGAGGTTTTTTGTATTAGTCTCCTTAAATTTTGTTTATAAATAATAAAATAAATAAATAAATATTATGGGACAACTCACACACGGTCATTTGATTCCAAACTAAGCAGAGCTTGTACTATGGTAACCAAATAACTGATAAACATACTTATATACTTCTAAATACATACTTATATAGATACATTAACATCCAGGCTCAGAACAAATACTCGTGCTCATCACACAAAGATTTGTCCCGGGTGGGATTCGAACCCACCACACGCGGCGCTATGGTTGTTGCGGCGAGGTGACCGCTTAAACCACTGCGCCAAACGTGCAGTTATGATTTAATTAAATAGCAAAAATGTTATTGGCTTAGCCTTAGACCAAATATGCTTAATATTCATTATATGATATTATCTTATTTACGGTATCAGAGTGAAAACTTCATATAAAGATATTAAATATTATTTCATATTTTTACTCTAGTTTACAAAGCTTTTATATTTCAGCGGCATTGAAACACAAAATAACCATAACGAAACCAAAATACTTCATATGTTCGAATCACTTCTGGAACACGTACAGCGATATTTTAAAAAGTTTCGACTGCATAAAGCACTTCATAACATTGGACGACGCTGTGGAATCGGTAATATCTATAAAAACATTGGTCATTGACGTGGACATAAATAAGTTTGAACCGATGCAAGTTCAGGGACAGATTGACACAGCATTCATTTTGTATTCCTCGGGCACTACTGGAATGCCAAAAGGCGTACAACTGACACATTTAAATTGCATCCTCAATAGTCTACCCGATGAGTGAGTAACGAACAGAATTGTTTATTTAAGCTATGCTTGCTCTACAAATACTTAATGAATCACGGTCTGATTCAAGTTACGTTTAGGGAAATGATAAAACAGCTCGATAAAATATTGAAGAGTCGCCTCAAGCGTCTTGTTTTCGAACAAAACAGTTTTGTGTTTAACGAAAACAACAAAGACGATTTACGAAATATTATAAGAATCTGAATAATAAAGGCTCTTAAATAATTTCTTGAGTTAATAGTTCTAGTTTTAATATAATATTTAGATCCGTAAGTTTAAAAATATATATTTTAAACAGCTGAATATCGCAACTTTATTTAAACGTTTCGAGATCGTATTTGAAAAGAAACATGTAGGCTCACGGTGAACAATTTAAAAAAAATATATTGGCCCGAAATAATTCAAAACAATTTTCTTTTACTTACTTAGTCGCTGTGATTCACAAGTATTCTAAATTATAGCTATCTAATACGGGAGTGTTTGTGCTGCACCGCGGACGGACATACGGACAGACAGACAGACAGCGAAAGTATAACATAGTAACGGAACTGTAATAAAACAACCTTTTATACTTTTTAGTTTCCGTGACGAGTCTCTACAAACAGCATTTCTGTTCGGAGAGTGGTATCATAACTATGATACCTTCATGACATACAAGTTTCTAGCGATGGGAAGGAAGATTGTATACGTAGAGGATGCCATACCAAGCACTTTTATTAAATGTATAGATAACTGCGACGTAAGTTCATATTGTTTTTATAATAGATTTACATAATGTAGTTGCTTATGTGACCTTTTTCATGAAATGGATGAAAATTGTGGAGATTTTTCGATTATTGTACCCAGTATTTCCCTTGCTTTTTTGTAAATATATCGAAATTTTTAACATTTTACTTTTTGTATAGAATCAGTTTCATTTGGGGTCACATTGATAGCCCCGGGTTTCCGAGTACATTTAGCGGTAGTTTATCTGTTCAATAGCCTTTTTTATGTGAGTTTAAACGCTATTGAATGGATAAACTACTGCTAAATGTATCTCATAAGCCGGGGGTAAAACAAATAATATATTTTTCGAGTTTTATTATATCAGTTAAAATTATTGCAGCACATGATTTTTTCATAACTATACATATTTATTTTATTGCATCGTTTATTTATAAGTGCCGTCTCATTATTGCAGATTAACATCGCTTTCATAGTACCCTCCTTTGTTTGCTTCCTATCGAAGGCGAGGGAAGCAGAAAAATGTAATCTCGACTCATTGAAAATTATATACTCAAGATCATCGCCTCTTCACAACAAAACGATAGAAAAGGTCAAATGTAGGCGAGTATCGATTCAACTTTATTTAATAGCACATCGATTTCAAATCATCTCTTTATGAAAATACAAACTTCAATGGCTTTACGATCGTGTTTCACTTATCGATTCTCGTGATAATGAGGTGTTAGTAATATTAAATTAAATCGAAAACCTTGAAATCAGACTCTGTTCGAGTGATTATTAGAACTATTTTATATTGATTTTAGATGCGGTTATTAACTTTTGTATAATTCGTAGATTCCCAAAACTAAAATATATTCTACAAGGCTACGGCATGACTGAAGCTGGTGAATTGACCTCAGAAAGTTGGGGGTTCAGAGGTCCCAAGCCAGGGAGCGTCGGCATGGCTTCACCAGGCATAACTTTAAAAGTATGTATAAGACGAAACAACTGTTTTTCACAGTAAACTCCAACAACGCTGCATTTTGCTCACCTCACATTGAACAATAAAAATTAAACCCGTAGGTAATAGGTGTAAGACTCCTTTGTTAACCAAACACGTGTACTGTGACATAATATACATATATACAACTCTAATGAAGAAACATTTTTCTATACACAATTAACACTGTTTTCCTGTTTTGCAACACCTGCTTTATGTACTTAGAGTTAATAATTTCTCTCATCATTTTAAACTCAACAAGAGTAAAATCAATGGCTTCACACTGCTATTGATATTTTATCATGTGTTATCGTATATTTTACACAGGTCGTGGACCCCGAAACCCATAAAACTCTGGGTCCGAACCAACGCGGCGAAATACGTCTAAGAGGCCCTGTCTTTATGAAAGGTTACATTGGTGTGGACCCTTCAAATTACTTAGACGAACAGGGCTTCTTTAAAACCGGCGACCTGGGCTATTACGATGAAGACAAATATTTTTACATCGTTGAAAGACTCAAAGAAATTATCGTATACGACGGTTACAAGGTATGTACACAATTACATTTATATTATGAACCGCAATACTCCATTGGAATATCCTTTAGGAAGTTCAACATCCCCGTACTTCAAAATGCTGGTAAAAGCTAGTCCCAGTTGTTGTTAATTAAAACAGGAGTCGCTAAGTTCAGTCAAAGGTGTCTCGGACAATTACTTTCATACTAAGTTCGCATCTATCAACACAAAAGAAAATGCTCTTGTAATTTTAACTGACAAAGAAAGTAAGCATCGCTATTTATAATTTACCTAAATCTTAAAAAAAGGAAAATGTAGATTTATACATGATTTCTATACTTACTGTATCCTAGCTAAAGTCTGCTAAGTTTCTGTATTATTACTGGACTCACTAGGACTCGTCACGAAATACATTCTACACCTTTTCATCTCGAGAAATCCTTTCTTGGTGGCCGCTTACGTCATAAAAGGAATAAGCTTTTGTATTATCTACGCATTTCTAGATCCGAAGCTTATTACGAAAATGTGAGTTACGATGGTTCTATCCAGATTTGTTCAGCCTATTGCGTTTCTACCAAGGTTAATACTCTTAAAAGAAGTATATTTCTTAGCGAGCAATATAACTCTAGTAAATGAAAGTTGATAACAAAGTACGTTGGCGCATTAGCGTGGTCGTCATAGTTGTTTTTCTATTAGCATAATTAACTGCGAGTGACCTACTATCTAGCGGTGTTCAACATTAGCCAGGAAAATGATAAGGCAGGACCAAGACACTAATTGTTGTAACGGTATCACACGCTACAAAATAATTATTCTGTCTAGCACTAAGCGGTTTCGCAATTGCACACACACAGGCAATGTTGCTTGCCGACCGACTATTTAAGAACCACATTTGACTAAAGTAGCCGTTATATGGGTTTTGGGGCAGCCTACATTAACCATTACTGTTTCCTTAAAGCTAAAACAATCCTTAATGGCATTCACATGTCCTATTTAATAATTTTAATACTCATATTGCGTATATATCTATACTAATATTATAAAGCTGAAGAGTTTGTTTGTTTGTTTGTTTGTTTGAACGCGCTAATCTCGGGAACTACTGGTCCGATTTGAAAAATTCTTTCAGTGTTAGATAGCCCATTTATCGAGGAAGGCTATAGGCTATATATCATCACGCTATGACCAAAAGGAGCAGAGTACCAGTGAAAAATGTTACAAAACGGGGAAAGTTATGATTCTCTTATGTGACGCAAGCGAAGTTGCGCGGGTCAGCTAGTTTTTAATAAAATGATGGATTGAGTATTAAAAATAAACATTTTTCGCTGAGAATGTGCTCGTAGTTATCATTAACTGACTATTTTAAAAAGCCAGCTGATAAAAAAATCTGAGCTTGAGCGCAACTCGAAAATCTAAACCAAAAACCTCGATCTTCAATCACTAATGTACCGCTTAAACTACAAATACACATTTACAGACAGTCTGTAGAATCTAATAACAGCCTAAATTGGCTTAATAATAGTGTCACAGCTTACAACTTAGTATAGTGTTGTTACGTAATATGCAGCTTGAAATACCTTAAGGACTCGGCTGATGCAGCGTCTAAGTTTCCGTATTAGGTATTCAAACTAGAATTAAGGTAGATACCTACAAACCTAGCTTTGCATTTTAGGTGGCTCCACTGGAGCTAGAGACTGTACTACAATTGCACCCAGGCGTGCGTGAGGCAGGGGTGGTCGGTAAACCAGTACTTGATTACGGAGAGGAGCCAACAGCCTTTGTTGTGAAGCAACCGGGGGTCGATGTTACCGAAAAAGATTTGATTGATTATGTTGCTACCGAGGTAAGACTAAACCAATTTCTTTATAAAATGTACCTTTTTGTCGATATTTTTCTTGTGTTGGTATAGTATTTATCATCATTCATCACAAGTGAAACTGGTGTCTTGGGTTTTAGTGATTTTACGTGTTCCAGACTTTCATGTAAATATATAAACACCTACATAGGTCCATATATTTGACAGATTCCAATAAATTCTTTGGTTAGGTATATTGTTTGATAAACGGTGTTCAATACCTTCACATCTGTATTTTTCAATTATTTATATCTATACTCAACTGGGAGAGTACCAAGTTTTATATCGCTAACAATAAAGAGGTCTAATTTCTTCGTAATACACAAAAAGGTGGGCGACCCTTTTTGTCGTGGAGTTTTCATGAAGCCTAAGTTCTACGAAAGCCTATACAATATCTGATTGTAGTATTATCCACAGCCGATAAAGTGCCTACAATACAAGATGTATGAATACTTTATGATTGGAAATTAATACAATTTAATTTATGATTGAGTATTTTATATTGATGTAGTACGAATCATAAAGAACACTATCGAAATTGTAGGCCGAGCGTAGGCCGTACGTAACTTACTGATGTCTGGCAAACACTGTCTTATTCATGGAATAATCAAATAAATATGAACATTCAGTGAAAGAAAGACATATTTTGAAGCAAACATAAGAACACTTTTACCTTACTTCCACGAAAGGTGGGAGTCATACAAATTAACTGAATTATAAGACAGACAAATGAACCGACAATCTTATTAACAAAACGGGAATGTTCATTGACTCAGTAACGTCGGTTAATTTTTCAGGTACCGCCGTTTATGCAATTAAGAGGTGGTGTAAAGTTCATTGAAGAAATGCCGAGGAATCCTAGGGGGAAGATAATGCGTCAGCGCTTGAGGGAAATGCTCAACTAAATTGTTTAACTTAATCCTCACACATACTAAGAATAAACATATTCAACGCAGAGCGTACTTGTTTCATTATTACTCTGTTTAAGGATGTTATATATGTACTGTGAGAGATAGTTTATGTAATTGTAATCATTACTCATTGAAGGTAATAGAAATTACTTATACTGCATGTATATAGAAATAAGATTAATATTTTTTTAGTAATATCCAGGTAAGTTTTATTATACAGTTCAAAGAAAATTTCTGACCGGTTCATAAAAACATTTTCTGCAATATTTCAAGTGATAAAACCTATACTGAATTTATTTGTCTGTTTAATCATAACTTTTGGTTAATGAATCCCCAACGATAATTACATCTAACTTCAGAGATTTCTTTGATCAAAATGTATGAGCCACTTACTGAGATACTAGTATTAACTATGTCTCAAGAGATTTCAAGGCGCACGTACTGTGCACTTATGCGTCAGTGTATTCACATATCCAAGAATTCATATAATAATTCAAATTCTACATAAACATCATGCAAACTATATTATCTAATAACGTTTTCAGAACAGAGTCTCGGCGAGGTTCATTTTATGAAGTTTGAAACATTTCTAACCAAGACGGAACTTCCTAGTTATATCTAAATCTTACATTGTTCGGGACTTATCAACACTGCACAATCATTAATTAAGTTTAACTACCCCAGTGTGCTGACAAAGCGCAGACAAGCCGCCGCGAAACGAAGTACTGTTCCCGTATTGTTTTTGACCTTTTCTTTCTGTTGAATAGATGTTTATGTTGGGCTCGTAAGTCATTATTATATCATCAAGCTACTATTGAGGATGGAAACAAAAAACATTGGGCAAACGCGGCTCGCCTGAAAGCTTTGTACGACGTAATATAATTCAACTTCGTATTCCTCTCTTATCTTCAGAGACGTCTTTATTAATTCAGTATGATTTGGATTATCATAATTCCTTACCTTTTGCCTAAAATTACTTTGTAATAGGACAAATACTTGGCATAAACAGCTTTTGGTAATTTGAATTTGTTTTGAAATGTTACTAACGTTTATTGGCCACCCTGTTGAGAATAAACAACTTCTCACGATGATAGGCGCTCTGTATGCTCGTTATGAAGAACTTTAACATTAAACTCGCTTCATAATTTATCGGTCTTTGTTATTGAAATGGAAACTGTGAAAATGTACCTAGATTTAAGTATGCTAATACGAAAAAAAAACTTTCCTGCGGTGTCATTTGCATTGACATTTTTTAAAATGAAACTCTTTTACCATTTAAATTGACTGGTTTTACCTCGGAGCAATTTAGCTCGCCCTAGCCTCTTTCCGAGAATGGTCCCTGCGGCCTGTAATAGGTTTCTTAAAAGAAAATCGAGTTAAACAGGCGTGATTGACTTAATTGTGGAAAAGCTTTATTTCCCAAGATTAAAGAATTGCTTCGGAGGGAGAGGTAACTAGATTACACAATATCGTTTACCAAGACTAATGACAAGGTGTTCATGTAATTCCCATTATCTACACATTGACAGACGTGATCTCCATAAAATAATTTTGCGAGGCCCAAAAAATCTTCACAAAAAAAATCCCGAGACCGCTTCTCCAAAGTACAGAATATGGAGTTCCATTAGCAACGCCGTCGCGGCATCGGTCTAAAATTCGAAGTGATCAATTTTTCTTTGAGAGTTTAAAGGCATTATCCGAAACTGGGTGATATTTTTCCACATCGCCAAATTTATGCTCGCAGAGCGTGGAATATACGTGGAAAGTGTAGAAACTTTTCATTAATGTTTGCCACTTCGAAAATTGAATCGTTTAATCGCAGCGGGGCGGAGTGAAAGAGAACGCATTGGCTGGGTGAACGTAATTGCGTCGGAGTACCTTTGATACTGAGTGGAAATAGAGCAATTAAGTCCCTCGAGTTGGAGAGTTTACCTTGATTTTTTATTGCTATCCCTTTTGTGTACACGCGGTTTAAGCATTAGTAAACATGTGGGTGGACGAACGTAACAATGCCTACTTATACTCAACACAATACAATTCTATTCTTAGAACGACTCTGGTTTATTAATTAAAATTGCCATATTGATAAAAAGCGATTAATGATGATACATTGAACGCTTTCAATAACAAAATGTTTAATTAAAGGCTCTTTATACGTGACAAAGTTAAACGATAAACAAGACAAAGCCGAGGTTGATAATGGTGCCTCTAGGGTACAGTTTATTGAAAACGTGTATGCAAAACTTATAGGTACATGACGGCAGATAATGCAATGCAACTAAATACTATAATGTATATTTTTTTTATCAAGGGATTCAGCCACGGTTTTGTTGTGAATTATAATATATATTTTTGAATAAAAAGCTTTTTTTACTTAATGTACACGTACACAAAATGTATTTCGTGATGTGTTAACAAAATGTTAAAAATTGAATGCAATATTGGCACATAAACAAAAGTTATTTGCATGAGTTAAGTCGTCAATTTTTCACTTTCTGCACATCTATTCACGTCAGTATTTGCATTTTGTTCAAAAGCCTTTACTTTGAAATAGAAACTACGAATTTAGGTATTTTAATTTGGATTAGCAAATACATACATGATGCATATAGATAGTTGTAAGAGTTGTCATATTATATTGGCATACTGACTATGGAATATATCTTCGAATTAACTATTAACGATTTTTATTTTCTTGTAATCTGGAGTAAGAATCAGTTAGTAGGTACTTTTCTATCGTCAATGAGATTTTCTCTTAATAGAATTACATGTTAAGTATACTTATATAATCGGCAACGAGCTGTATACACATCAATGGTCTAATTATTGTAATCGAAACAGAGGCTAAGGATACGTTAATGTCGCAGCCATTGTAGTGAAGTCTTCCTATTAAGGAGTATTACATAGTACATAGTGGCGTCCATTCATGTAACATTTAATTAACTAAGTAGCCTCTAAACGCGGCCGGGCGGTCATCATAGCCCGATCTAACCGTTGAATAAGTAAACGTAATAAAATAAATCCACTAAGCCGCTATAACACCCAGGATTTAACATGGCTTACTAACGCTTTCAAAGCTGTGAAACTCCCCCCTCCATATGGCTGCAATCACCCGCTGGGAAGTATCACGACTTGTGAGTCTTGTGACGTCACTACGCTTTACTTTTATCAAATTTATAATTTATTTCTTTTCTGATTCTTTGGAAGCAAGGCAATTTGAGCAACTGTTTTTCTTCTTACCTCTATTTGCCCCTTTGTCGTAAATAATTTTATGTATACAATGACTTTTCAAAGTAAAGTGTGAATTAGAAATCATTATCACTTATTCCAACGGTGAAGGAAAACATCGTGATGCAACCTTGCATACCTGAGAGGTCTTTAGAACAGTTCTTGAAGGTATGCAAAGTCCCCAACCCGCAATTGGCCAGCGTGGTGGACTCAAGGGCTAACCCCGCGCTCATTACGAGACCCGTGCCCAGCAGTGGGACATAAATGGGTTAAATTTATTTATTTTATAAGATAGGCGTATTAATATCGTATTTTTTTTAACGAATGTATTGTAGGAATAGTGAATATATTAAATAGTACAGTGTTAAATATTAAAATGAATCATAATAAATGAGTTTATGCCTACATTATTTATCTTAGTTTCATTGTTTTAAATGAATGAACGTAATATGTTTTTTCAATAAACGCAAACGATATAATTGAGAGTAAAACTCACATAAGCAATTAACATATCTTAATGAGCAATTGAACTATAAAGCTATTTAAATCAATAACTTGCTGTCTTAAGTTATCGCTGCTTTAGATAATAAGATTTTTAACCTCATAGTGAGAAAAAATAAAACGTGAATACACATTATGCAATAATATTCAATTTAAGTTAACAAGCTATTAATAATTATTATTTATAAAGCTTGACGTTCGACCTAAATACACGTATTAAGTAAAAATAAAATATACTGTTTTAGTAATACAAGTGTTAACTCTTCAAAATAAATAAAAATGTGTGTTTCAAAACAAGGAGACGTAAACATAGCCACGAAATGTAAAATTAAAAATAATATTTAAAGAATGGAGTCAACCTGAGTAAAGAAAAACTTCTGAAGGAAGTTGGAAATATTTTCTTTTACAAGTCTTCAGTATGACTTGGATGGCTTCATAACTTTTCATTTGTTTCTAAATATAAAAAGATTTCGCAACAAATGTCTCGATTTAAGGAAAAAGTACATATTGTACAGTACTTTCACCTTTTTTTTTAATTACATTGTTATTGTTGACATAGATTATCGCGTAATTCTTAATTGGCTCAAATTAAACGCTAAGAAAACGCCAGTGCGTTCGCTTTTACAAATATATTTTTTTAGATTTTTTTAAGACTGTAAAATAAAATATCGCCTAAACATAAAATAAATCTTCTAGTCTTATTCTTTAAACGCGTAAAATACTGTTTAAACTCTCATGTTATTCTATAAACTTATCAGTAGTGTAATAAAATATTTCTCACAACAAAGTCAATAGAGCACAAAGCACTGATTCGACAGCTGGTTCACAAGCAATAAAACGACTGACAATAGCGAAGAAGAACAATAACTCGGTTAGTGCAAGACTAAGACTCTTTTAATTTTTCATTCCAAAGTAGTAGTAGCTATTAAGAATTATTAAAACAGTATGCTTGTTCCGGCGGCGTCTTGAGGCCGTGGGTAGCTCGACAGATATTAATATTAATGAGCGGGGAACAGCGAGCATACGTGCATAGCGGGAGGTTTTAAGCATTCGACTATGTGCAGACGGGACCTCGCCGATATAACCTAATGAGCCGTGAACCAGCGCCCATGCACACCATAGTTCGCCATAAAACTCTCGCCACAATACCGCCAACAACGCTCACAATACTTTACATCACATATCGGCCGAAACCGCAGTTAAATTCATAAAATATTGCACATTTCATTCTAAAATACGCCGAAATGCTTTTGTCATAGCACGTATCCAAAAATGTAAAAGGAAAGCGTGGTGATAGTAAACTTTACGGACGATTTATGTTCGTTTTCTGGCGCACTGTTGCAACCTTCTTTGCTAAATCTTTTTCAGCCTTTGAAAGAACATTTTTAAGTTAAATGTAAAAGTTCATGATTTAATAAAGAAGTTTGTGAATTCACTCTAGGCTTTTATTATGTGTTGTCCTGTATATCACAATATTTTCAGATCATTGACCAGCGATGATCGATTAACACTTAGGAAAGTTTAAGTGTGGACAAAGTTTGCTCTCCTAGTTTAAGAAGCGTTAAGTAAAACTTGCAGGACGCGGAAAGACTCTCGGCCGGGATAAGTCATCCATCAAATAGTTCCCGTCTTGTTAAAATAACAAGGTCCTATTAAACCTTCCCGGGAATAGCGCAAAAAACATAAGTAGATAAAGTTTTGGCTATGACTACATTTATTCAGCAAACAATCGATTTATTGTAATGGTTGTTACGAGGGAGCAAACAAAATGAGAGCTTATGCCTTAGTTAGCATTATACTGACAAAAAATGTTGACTGTTTTTTTTTCTCATAAATAACTAAGTGAAGTAAACATGTTATGGTTCTTGGAAAGATAATCAATTTTTAGATAATATCACGTCGATTTTCCTAGAAAGAGTAGATACAAGTGTATTGCATACAATATTATTCTTTCACTAGTTTATATTCAATTTGATGTTATGCGAAATTTATTCTAATAGATTCTTCCTTGATGAAAAGAAAAGCATGTTTACGCCACCCGGGAATGGAATTTGTGACGTCATAATCTGAAGCTATGTGAAGCAAAATGTTTGATCTCCAAAACTAAAATACAATAAATGTTGTATTTAGAAGGCTTTAGTTTTATGTTGAAATGCGTCGATAGTAGTTTTGATTTTCTATACTTAAATATATTTCTTACAAATATATTTGTCCATTCGTCACTATTTCTTACCTACTATCATAAATATTAACGATTCCCTTGAGTAGATGGATTTATTAGTCTCAAGTGTATGTATAATTAATGGTTAGTATTATCATGTTTGATCTACATATAGACGAGGTATATACATAACGTTTGTACATATAAATATATACCGAAAAACAACCTGACGAAAGTAATTACTTAATATAAAATCATGTCGTTTTCCTGAGAGACGGGTAGTAACAACACTGCTCTACCGTTGAATTATATTATTTCATATTACTTGAGAATAGATTTATAAACAGCGTGCACGAAAAGTCAAATATGTCAGGTTATGTCAGACACTCTTTATCCGGACAATATCAGACAGTAGTAGTAACCGGTCAAAATGAACATTTAACTAATTTAAAACTTACAAAAATAATTCCTACAGCGTCTACTGGAGTTGTCGATCAAACTTTCATAGATTTGTTTTCCATTGCTAGTCGTTTCTCTATGGTCGATAGTGGTAGAGAATCGCGCTTCAGACATTAAACAAGAGATTAAAAGTTATAATGATACGTAATTAACGTCATTAAACCATAATAATGTGGTCATTTTAATATTCACCTTCGTTTGATGATTATCGGAACTCAAAATAATAGCACTGATTGCATAAATAATTAAAATAATATCATTATAGTGTGTACTTGAATTAATTAAAAGGTAGACATTTGATTACCTCTGTGGTGCGGCCGGGAGTGTATGCGTCTGCTGATCATAGGGTACCGGATTCAATTCCCGGGTCGGGTAGAGTACTTTGGTCTTTTATAATGAATGTACCGTGTTTGGTAATGTGCCACATAAATGGCGATAGGCTTGCCCCCAATTACATAAAATTAACTTACTTAATTGGCCTGACCGGGGAATCCAACCCAAGATCCCATGTTCAGCAGTCGTATACCTACCAACTACCGACTGCGCCATAGAGGTATACTTAATAACAGAAATTCATACTTAATAAACTGGTCTTGTGGTAAAATATAAAATAATTTCATCATCATACAGAAATTATCAACTACCAAAAAATGTTCAGTCATCGTGACATGACTGTGTAAAGTGTGTAATAACCACTAGCACTAGTTAGTAATACTTTTAATTACTTACTACAAACTAGAATCTAACAAGCGTGTACTAGCAAATAAAATTTGACTATTAGTATGGACATAATAATATTAAAAGCTCATGGAAACTTTACAATATGCCATCCACATTGTTACACCGCAGAATAATTCTATAACGTACTGATACGTACAGCCAACAACACGATACGAATTAAATTGATCCACATATTTAACTGCCTGGGTGGCGCAGTGGTTAAGGTCGCCACGCCGATATCATTGCGTCGAGAGATTGTGGGTTTGATTCCCACACGGGCCAATTACATAATTTGTGCGATCCATAAATAATTCTTTCGCGTCTGGTTGTACTTGGTGTCCGTTTGTAAAAGTCTCCGCGACACAAGAACAATTCTTAGTGCGGTAGCGCGATTCTGTACAGTCGGTACTGTCGAGTATCGAAAGTTTGACATTCAGAATGTAATAAATTGTTCCTACGACAGCCGCTAGAGGCGCTGATCAGATTTTCATACAAAATGTATGTGCAGTAGAGTAGTAGTGAATCGAGATATAGTAGCTCGATTCTCTACTAGGTACTATCGACTACCAACAACCGGCCCGTTATCGAGAAATTTTAGAGAAGCAGGAGCTGTCTTTTTAAAAATAAAAGAATATCGAACTAAATAAAAACATGAAGCTAAATCTATGTGTAGAGTTTTCCGACTGGACCGGACGATACCGATGGGTTTTTTTTGTGAAATTGGCCAACGCACAGCCATGCGCTTAGAAGGTTCTACTCAGATAAGGAGAGGCGATATTTGACACAATGTCCATTGTGTATTGCAGACGAGGGTCAGTGATTTATACGAGGGGACCATCCGATGCTGATGCAGTCCTCTGTTAACAAAATTCCGATTCCGTACATAGTGAAAGAAAGAGAAACTTAATTGAGTCAACTGTCTTGGGTCTAAATGAAAGATCTACTTAGCATACTTACCATACTAGCTAAAGAAAAATATTCTTGGTTTATAGTATATAATAATATGTATGTGGTACATATGTATATGTGCGTGACCTTTATCCCACGCTAGTTAGGGTCGGCGTCGGCACAACATATTTTCTTCTTTCAAACATTTCTATCAGCCGTCAATTTGCTTTAATTCTGTCCAAAAAGGATTATTCGACTTTTACAACAATATTTTTTACAAGATTCATAATAATATTCTCCTGTATGTGGATGTGAATGAGGCAAGGGAAGTCTATAAGTATCGTACTAAGTAGCGTTCTTTAGTCTCTGCCTACCCCTATGAGAAAAAGGCGTACTATTATGAATGTATGTATTATCCATACATACATTCATACACAACGATGTTTAAAAATACGACATTTAAATAATATTTGAAATTAACACAGCTAATAAAAACATGGGTGCCATATCAAATATATAGGCAGTTGCGCGCTATTCAGTGGTTTGGCTACAATCGTAGCTAACTAGCCGCTCTGTGGTCTACGCATTACGATACGCGCGCTGAATTTTCATACGCAACTCACTTAACGCAATATAATTCATGGTTCATATGTTATTTTACATCGAAATATGTATTTTGGAACGGAGCTTTCGATTAAATTAATAATTTTATTTTGCAAGTAAAAATCATGTAACTGTATAGACAAACAGTTCTAAAACTATAACCGTATTTGAACAAATACAAATAGCGCCTTTTCCTTAGTAGGCATAAGCGAGAGTGATTGAGGCTTAAATCTCTCTGTAACCTAAACACACTCCTGGCGACAAGAGATTTTAGTACATAAAGACTAAACATCGCTTGTAGATAGCCATAATCCCGAACTACTATTTATTACGTCAATGCCCTTATTTTTTAGACTTGTACGCCATATATCATTCTGAGGCCTTAAGCAGTACTTACTCCTATAACTCTTATTTCTTTCGCACAAGGTCTCAAGGAATGCCTACAACTTAACAATTTACACTCGTACAAGTATAACACGAACAGCTAGGATTTAGCACCGTCGCGACACGTCCACCTACTGTGAGACCCTTCTAAGTCTAGCACAATTTATTATGTATAAGGACACACATTCTTAACAAAATGGTTAGCCGTAGTAAAATAATGCGCGGGATGGTCAGGAAAGGGACAGTCGCCTCGGGAGGAGGGTATTGTGCAACTAGCATGTAGTTTCATCTCGCTGCTAATTAATTGGATTACGTAGCCTCTCTCATTATACGAGATGGAGGCTATTTAGTGAATGGATTTTGTACGCGTGACAGCATAAATTCGGTTTATACTCAGTTTAATAAATGTGATTAAATTGGAAACGAAAACAGCCTATCATAAACATTCATCGCGTTAATACAATAACAATCGGTCACCAAAAGAAAATTGTGTTTCACTATTCAGCTTATTATAATTTTGCCACCAAATTGTCGCCTTTATTATTCCTTCATAAACACCTTGGGAAATATTAGCTAAACGTGGAGGAGACCTTCCAAATGAGCGCAATATTGAGTCCATTATTTCATTCAGTGTAATGGTGTGGCAGTGAAATAGGGCAAAGGACGAATAAACGGGACCCTGGAAATGAAGACGCCGTTTGTTCATAACCAGCTCGTTAATTCCATTATTACAAGTCAGAGGAGCGAGCAGACCGGTAACAGATGTGCCACTCGACTCGTGAATCTGCAGCGTCTCCTACTTTTCACGGATTTCAACATCATTATTTTTGTGAGAGAGCTCAATTAAAAATAATTGTTATTACAGATGAAAAAAAGTCTCAAAGCTTTTTTACAAGTCTACTTTCAGATAGAATTCGTGAAGTTTCCGAAATGTGCTATAAACCGGCTCTTTTGTGCACAAACTAAAACATTCAAGTCTTTTATACCTTTCAGAGGGATTGTTAGCTTAAAGAAACAATGCCGCAAAGGACGAAGAATAGTCGTATTAAAATATAATGTAGCCGTTAGTATTGTTTAACTTGGAAACTGTTACGTTTAGTGACACCGTCGGGTATCGAGATACTCGTGACAAATTTTTATATGGTTATGCTAAACGATTCATAAGTTATGACCCATAACAAGCAGATGGCGTCTAGCGCCTGTATTCACCCCTTTTCAACTAGCATCGCAAACTTACTGATTGTAAAATTTAGGTCGAATGTGCCTGACACCTTGTTTCAGCGTAGTTATAATAAACTAGGTGCTATCTTATTTATCTTTAGTGCTGTTAAAACTTTATACGTCTAATATAGGGTATTTTGCTGAAGTGTAATGAGGGTTAATAGTTGCCTCTTCATTTCATGGCTATTGTGAGTATCTTTGACATAATGATGGGATTAAAGGATCACAGTACTTACTTTACCTATACCTTCTAATTACCGGACAATCTCTTATGGCATATTATGGTGTGACCAAGGGTGTTTGAAGGGCGAGTTTAGGGTCATCTCCATCACTACGTAGACCTACCCTCACGTAATGTTGTCCCTTAGCACCTCCACTCATTAAACAATACCTATACAATAATATCTATACTTTATACAAATCTAAATTCATTCTGGGTAGTCTTTCTACAGTAATATTTGACTGTGTAAGTATTTTGTTTAAAACTTCGCGTCAGACACAATAAATGTAGCATAAATAAAAACTCGCGTGAATTCAAGTAATAAACCGCTATAACAGTTTTGATTACAGCGCTAACTAATCCCCGCATATTTGCGTTGAAAACTATTTTAATAGAATTACTTAGTTGCGACGCGAGACAAGATGAATAATGACAAACGTCCGTTGTACATCAGCTGTAATTGTTTGACAGCGATATTCGACCCCACCGGTAACTGCTCGGCTTGATTAATTTTGTATCGTTAGCTCGATAATAATGACTATAGAACTGTAAAGTCGGCCACAAGACATCTCTCACCAGTTCCTTGAAATTCGTCTTTAATTAAACTTGTTTCAATAATAAAAACAATTAGGCAGAAAGTTTACTTTTCTGGCCGAGAAATTGGGCATTATACATTGCACGTTCTTGTTAATTATGCTGGGCAGAATGCCAAAACGAACGGTACATATCACTATAATACCTGCCACAGTCTACCGCGCCTTCGGTGGCTCGCGAATATTGGGAACTCCCTGTCTGCACCCAAAAGTTAAATATGACATTATTATGAGGTCGCATCGTTAATGTAAAAGCTTTTATTTAAAGCACTTTACGCTGTTAAATAAAATGCATTCTTATTTTCTTTAATAAGTTTTGTATTTACTTGATGATAAAATAAGAAATAATAAACCTATTTTCTATTCTTAAAATCACGTAAGATATCCTAAAACGATAATAAACTTAAAATTATATTTATCAGAAACAGCAATCCGCCCCAATAACCCAATTATTTAGTTTGTTATATTAAAAATATTTGGTACCAGGAACTGTCCGAAAGCAATTTTTCTTTTTGATTGATTGATGAACGTGATCACACGCCGGAAAACACAGTAAAATCACGGAAAATTTTGTTACAAGTATCCAAAATGAGATATAGATTGACTAACAGAAATAGCGACCTGAATTTTATGTTTTACGATTACAAATTGGTTGTTAAATGAAGTAAAAATTGTAATTCGCAAAATTGCGAACAAACATAGTAAAATTTAAAAGTATAAGTGATTGACAAAATGGTTAACAATAACAGTAAAGAATTTAACTCATTACCTACTGTACCTCTACCGGGCACGGGTCTCCCGCAACGAGGAAAGGACTTTAGTTACGCCGACTTAAAACTTAAAAGTGATAATATGTTTTTCTATCTTCTTTTGCTTATTGATTCAAAAATGTATTTTTTTTTAAGACGTGACTGTCCCACTGATGGGCAAGCTTCTCCTCCAAAACGAGGGAGGCTTTGAGTCCACCACGCTGGCCGGGTTGGGGACTTTTGCGTGCCCTCAATAAATGTATTAAACATATTTTTAAGGCATACAAGGTTTGATCTCGATGTTTTCTTTAACGGTTTGGGCAAGTGGTATTTTTTTAACTAGCTGACCCGCGCTGCTTCTCTCACGCATTTGTCTATGCACATTTCCCTTTCTCCATAAAAACCTTTCACGTATTTTAAAGAGGATTTTTACAAGAACTTACTTGAATTGGTTAAGCCGATGTCGAGTTTTGCGCTTAGCAACACATTTGGCGTATAATTTTTATATATAAGAAAATACACATAACTTCGAAAGGTTATATCAGCAGCACTTAAGTCTAAATAATAATACTAACTAATTGTCGTCCACGTGCCTCTTCAGACGTGAATTTGTAGTCGTCGAGGGTACATCGATAACAACACCGCACTCACCATGAACCGAATCGATACAATTCGATCACGCCTGACCTGTCCATATATAATTATAATCCTTTATCATACCGTATTATAAAGGAAATATTTATTATTAATACTGTTTCTGTGAAGTGTGATTCGTCATTTACTTACACTCTGATTCTGAAAACCTTGTATGTTCATGTATTAATTTTACAACTGTCACTGTTATTTTCAGTTATTTTCCTTGTTTGTGTACTCTGCTATTATTGCTCTGAAAATGTAAAAAAAATATCATACTTCCTACTAATTGCGAAAGTTTAGGAGTTAAAGAAGAGTTGATAATCAATCACGTCGAAACTACAGAACGGACCTTTAAGAAAAAATCAAACAGTGGTTTTCTTAAAAACGATTCTGACATAAAAATGGTGAACTCAACAAATACACATATTATGTATTAATAAAATACGAGCATTACGTGTTTGATATATTTATTGACAGAGAATGCCAAATCGTTATATGATTAATATATGGCATCTACCATAGAGTAGAAGGAGTTTAGGTGGAGTTTAGGTTCACCACATTTCTCCCCTCCTAACCTCTTAGCTGTTCTGCTGAATATAAGATGCAGCCAACACCTGGTTGAGGTGTCGGCGCCAGACATCGCCGTTGTCGGTGCGGATCTCATAATGAAGTCGGCCTAGACGTCTTGTGATAGTACCAAACTGCCAACGGTGCGAAGCACTCGTGTAGTCACGGGCCTGTATACGTTCGCCGACTTCCAACTGTCTGACCTTGATCTCTTGATGTTTTGATGTAGTTTCCTTATGGGTGTTTAGAAACATGCAGTGTAATGCTGTTCGAACTTCTCTTCCAAACATTAACTGATAAGGTGTCTGACCATTCAAGTTTGGTGTCCGTCTGAGGCGAGTTTTTACCATAACAAGTTTCTCTTGAAGATTACCCCTTTCTCCCTCTAAGCTTCGTAAGATTCTCTTGACTGTTTGTACGTATCGTTCAGCTTGTCCATTGGTTGCAGGGTGGTATGGAGCAGAGGTTTTGTGCGAAATCATACAGTCTTTTAGAAATTTTTCGAACTCTCCCGATACGAATTGTCGGCCATACAAGGAGTAGAGGTGTTCCATAGGTGCAAAATAGTTCTTTCAATTTTTGGATGCACCAAGAGCTTGTCGTTGATTTAGTAGGTATAATCTCTGTCCATTTCGAAAATGCGTCTACAACTATTAAAAGATAGTATCCGTAAACAGGTCCGGCAAAATCAATATGAAGCCTTTGCCAGGGGCCCTTTGGGTGTTCCCAGTGGTGTAGTGGTGCTTTCTCTGGTTCATTTTGTTGTAATCTACATGTTCTACAGGACTTAACTTTTGTTTCGATATCATTGTCAATTCTTTTCCAGTATACAAAACTGCGGGCCAGTAGCTTCATTTTCACAATGCCCGGGTGACCGAGGTGTAGTTCGTCCAGCACTCGTTCGCGTAATGTTTTTGGGATTAAGACTCGCGTTCCTCTTAGTATACATCCATCTTGTAAAGTAAATTCATTATCATTGTAACCGAGCGTTTTAAGTGATCGGCCAGTTTGTAATGCGAGTACTAATGGTGTATAATCGGAATCAATACTTGTCTCTTTCGCTATGATATTTGGGTTGACATCAATGGTATGTATTTGTTGAAGTTGAAAGCTGTAATTCTGGTCCATTTTGTTTGCCTTTGTGTTTTCTACTGGGAACCTGGATAGGTAATCTGCATTTGAGTTGTTAGGCGAAGTTCTGTATTCAATGTTGTAGTCAAATCCAGATAAGAAATGAGCGTAGTGGAATAATCGCATTGTACTCATTGCTGGTAACGTTTGATGTGGGTGGAAAATTATTGTCAGTGGTTTATGGTCTGTCACTAGGATAAATTTTCTACCGTAACAATAATAAAAGAACTTCTTCAATCCCCAGTATATGGCAGTAGCTTCTTTGTCAATTTGGCTGTACTTCTTCTCGCTATCCGATAGTGTTCTGGAAGCGAATGCTATCGGTCTTTCTGATCCATCTGGGAGTCTATGTGATAGTACTGCTCCGATTCCCAGTGGAGATGCGTCTGTTGCAAGAACCAAGGGCCTCTTGGGATCAAAATGTATAAGTACTCTTTCGCTTAGAATTTCTTTTTTAATGTGTATAAAGCTCTGTTCGCATTCTGTAGACCATCGAAAACTAGATTCTTTCTTGAGTAAGTTGTTCAGTGGATTCGTGATCGATGATAGGTTGGGTATAAATTTGTTGTAAAAATTTGCCATTCCAAGAAATGTCCTCAATTCTGCGGTGTTGACTGGGCGTTCTGTTTTAATTATTGCGTTAATCTTTTCTCTGTTTTTGTGTAGACCTTCTTTGTCGATAGTGTGTCCCAAATAGTCGATGCTTGTTTTGAAAAAGTGGCACTTATTTTTGTTTACTCGTAGGTTACTTTCTTTTAGTTTGTCTAACACGAGCTTAAGTCTCTGTAGTAATTGTTCTTTGTTGATGCCTTGAATGATGATGTCATCAAAGAAACATTTTACACCTTCGAGATCTTGAAGGAGTTTATCCATAAATTTCTGCCAAAGGCTCGGCGCGACCTTAACGCCGAACATTAGGCGGTTCACCTTAAAAGTGCCTCGATGCGTACTTAGTGTTTGTAGCATTGCGCTTTCTTCATCCATTGTCATGTTGAGATATGCCTGGGTGATGTCGAGTGTACAGAATAGTTTACCTCCGTTCATCTCTGCAAATATATCTTCTATCATAGGTATTGGATATTGTTCATCTTGTATGACTTTATTTAGTGTAACTTTATAATCAGCGCACAATCGGATACTCCCATTCGGTTTGACAACTGGTACCACTGGAGTACCCCAATCAGAGTGGTCGACTTTCGTGATGACACCCTGTTTGCATAGTCGCTCGATCTCTTCATCCACTTTGGTTTTTAAAGCGTACGGTATTCTACGTGGTTTGATAAAAATTGGTCTTGTGTTTTCTTGTAGATTTAGGTGTCCTCTGTAATTGGGTATTTCGCCTAAGTCGGATCGAAATACTGATGTCTTGTAAAGTTCCAAAAGCTGGTCTAATTCTAGATTTTCTGATTGCTGTAAAGTTTTTATATCTGCTAAATTTAGAGTTTCGAGTTCTTTCATCCAACTCCGGCCAAAAACGGGGTCAACGTTGTTGTTGATGAGGTATAATTTACCGTGGAATTCTTTTCCTTGGCATCTGCATTGAACGTATGCAACACCTGCAGGTTCGATTACTTCGCCGGTATATGTTTTGAGTTTTATATTAGTTTTAAAGATTCTTTTGCCGATTTTCAATTTTCTGTAGTCTCGTAATGACATAGAAGTAAGTGTGGCTCCAGTGTCAAATTCCATTTTTATCTTAGCATGTTCAATGTGTACCGTTATCATGTATTTTTCGGATGTTTCACCAGATATAACATTAATATCATTCCATTCATCATCATCGCTTATCGCTGAGTCGTTTAATTGATTTATATCCGGTGTAGTCTTACTGGGCTTCGCATCTGAGCGCCGTTGTAGACACACACTAGCTAAGTGTCCGACCTTCTTGCATTTATAGCATGTTATGTTTATAGCGCTACATTTCTTGGTTTCGTGATTTAAACCACAGCGGAAACATTTCCCTTTTAAATCTCTTGGTGTGATTCCTCTAAAAGGAGATTTTTTTGAATTATTGTAGGAATCAGTGGAAATTTTATTGATATTGTCACTACTTGGTTGTTCATTCGGAAGCATTGATGTATTTTCTGCTTTACTCATTTCAATAGATGTTGCAATCTGTGTCAGGTGTTTAAATGTACATACTGTTCGGTCTTGTAAAATTTTTGTACGTGCGTCGCTATCTTTCAATCCTCTTATGAGTTGAAGAGATAAAAAGCTTTCTGAAATGTTTTTCTGGCAGTGTTGACATTTAAATTCGCAGTTGGTAGTGAGCTTTTTTAAATCTGCGGCGTATTGCGCTACTGTTTCATCCGATTTTTGAGTTCTCGATATAAATTTATGTTGTAGAACCCATTTGCTAGGTTTTGGGTCTAAGTAGTCGTCAAGTGTTTCAGTAATTTCGTTAAATGTCTTATTCAATGGTTCGTCTGGTGCTATTAAATCACATAATTTTTCATGGAGTTCTGGTGATAATGTAGACAGAAGAATATTTGTCTTCATGTGGGGCTCAGTAATTTCATTAAGTCTAAAGTACACTTCCAGACGTTTTTTAAAGTTATTGAACGTTTCTGATTCATGTAAAGGATTAAATTGTATTTTTGGTATAATCTTATGGTATTGGTATATTCTATGTTGGTCTTCCTGTCGCTGACCTTGAATAATGTTTCTTTTTGTTAAAAGTTTTGATACTAAAATAGTGTGAAGTTCTTCGAATTCGTAGCCGTAATTTTGTTCGTGTAAATACGCTGTTTCATCGTTATCATCTATGGTTTTGTTTTCTATCTTCTCTTGTAACTCTCGCAGTGCTGTTATGGTGTCCTTCAAGGCTGCGGAGCGAGCGGTGATGTCCTCGTCAGACATCGTCGCCCTCTGCTCGATGTAGGTATCGAGTCTGGTGAGCATCCCACGTAGGGTGCTCCGTTTTTTACGTAGCTTTTCCATTTAGGTTCAGTTTTTCCTCGTCGCCAATATTATGTATTAATAAAATACGAGCATTACGTGTTTGATATATTTATTGACAGAGAATGCCAAATCGTTATATGATTAATATATGGCATCTACCATAGAGTAGAAGGAGTTTAGGTGGAGTTTAGGTTCACCACAACACACATTACACAAAGTATCTCCAAAACACTTGCAGCTAAAGTGGTCTATCAGAGATTACAAAATCGATAATTATATACAATATATAAAACACTAATACCTATAGTTCCATTAATAGTATAGGACTGTAGGTAGCCCTTCCGCGAAACTGATGAAGGTATTCTTGTCACTTCGGCCGTAACAACAAGACGCCACTCGTCCTGATTTCCTCACCCTAAACAATAAATAAATTACTCTACCGTCCATAATCCCGGGGGTAAGGATATCTTACACTCCAACTTTGCCTATAACTGTCTTAATGATACTGAAAACTAGTTTATTATCATTCTTTGGACGTAATTCTAGAGTAGTTTGCTGAGGAAAATAATCTTCTAAGGCACTATGATTTAATTGCTTTTAGATGAAGTGTTAAACCATAAACTAAAGCTTAGACGTAATCAACTATGGAAATCCAAACAAAATTATTTGCTTGTTGGTTGTCATGGTAACCGTAAAATATTAGTTACTTTGTACAAACAGAAGATTGACGACAATAATGGAATCAAAGGTAAACTTAAAAGGGCTTAATCTGTAAAAGAAACAGATAAACCATTGAGATGAAAAGTCCCAACAACAGGGACTTAAACTACCTCAAAAGTCCTCTCGTGATCTGTTGCTTACAAAAGCACTGTGGGTGTGCGAGTGTTAGTAAGCTTCCCCTCTTCTATTGGGTCCACTGTACAGCAATATTTTCGTCCCCAAAACTATTGAGCTTGGTCACTAGGGGTGGTAAAATCACGACAGAGATCATACAATGAATCTTTTATAATATAGAAGTTTTCTTCGGTAGCAAATCGATTTCCCGATCAAAATACTATGACAGATTTCATATAATAAAAATATTATTGTGTATGTATACATAAAGTAATGTCTAGTTTTAAGGCGTGGACCGTAATATCTGGTCTACCAAAATATATACCAAAATCCATAAGATGTAAGTCTATCGTACTATACATAAATTGTATAGGCACTATAATATTCCACATTTAGAATGTACTGCCAAAAATGTTTCCTACGAATCCCGTCAGAGGCGCTGATCAGATTTTCATACAAAATTTCTCGATGACAGGTCGGTTGTCGGTAGTCGATAGTAGTAAGTAGAGAATTGAGCTACAGAAACTGCTAAACAGTTAGCAAAAAGTATTTCACTAATGAAAAGTCATATTATCTCTAATCAACATAGCCTACTTTAATGATCCCTTCAGCTTGTATAGAGTCGCGGGTAAAAGCTTGTTAAACATCAGTAATACGGCGTAATCTAGATCAAACTGGTTTGGATTACATAATCCTCTAACTCCCTGTCACGTCTGCTACAGATGCGTGTTGATATTCAGATATCGATATGTAAACACCGGTCAATATATTTAAAGAGGTTTGACCGCAATAATTCTACGTAACCTCTAAGGTCAACCTGAAGCCGAGGTGGGTGATCATTGATATGTTATTCGATTACTATAATTAGTAATAGTAGGACTATTTTGTTAGTATTTATTTATTGATATTAGGGATATTGTTGCCTGCGTTTAGTAGCAGTTTTGACCATGACCACTGACTGAAAATCTTGTACTTCCAACTGAAATAGGAAAAATTCTATATAAATTTGAGATTTTTTTTTAAAACAATTCAATAAATTCAAACAACGCGCATAAAATTACGAAACTACGCCAATATTTTTTGTTAAAAATTATTCAGTCAGTCAGTCAGTTAGTCAATTTAAATGAAATAGAACAGTAACGATGGGATGAAACTGTAGTACATTGACCTGTTTAGTGGGTAAACAAATTGTCAACGTTTGTATGTCTCTCAGCGAGACATAAATCCTCAGAGATGAGGGTCCTTGGCTACAACAATATCTGCATGAGCCAATTAATTTCGATCTAAGGGCCAACCCTTAATCTGATGGTCACTCGCGCCAAAACTTTCTAATTGAATTTCAGTTCAGGAATATTCAGTAAACTCATCTTCATCGAACATAATGATGCCTCGGATAAGTTATTCTATGGTTAGTTTTGTTCATTATATTGGAAACAAGTTAACTGGAAATAACAAACGATCATTTGTAGGTTCAAACGAAAATTCTCAGGCTACGAAAAGAATATTAGAAATTTAATCTAGGCTTTTCTTTCTTATGTTTTCAATAATATATGAGCAAGTAAACAGGTGTGTGCCGCTGCCCATATCTGATACAGGTCCCCTCAGTCACCTATTACGATGCCCACGAGATTTCAAGTGATTTAGCTGTGTGTTCTAGCCGAGACCACATGAAACACATTTGCTGTTATTAAAAATGAAACACGATATAACGCGAGCCTACAACATACGTGCAAGTATCAATAAATGCAAAAACACAAGCGTAAACATAACAAGGGTCGTCAAAAAGTACTACACTCGACTATAAAGACAGATTTATCAAAGTTGGGTACGAATCCGTCTGTCTCGTCACTATAATAAATACAAAATTCACTCGACATCCGGGTCAAATTAGACGCCATACACTTTTTGGTTGGTCACGTCTATCGTTTATGCGAAATCGATTCGAACGTTTTATGTGACGTTTCCGACGAATTTAATAGCTTAAGAGATGACTGGACGAAGAGCAATAAACGGGAATAAGTATTCTTACACATTGGCCGATAAAAGTTTATTCTCTAACTAGTCCTAGATGGCAGGTCAGCGCTAACTTTAACTCATTAAGTAACTCTATTCGAATAGTTCTACATATAATGACATGAATTTTCCTACCGTAATTGAATTTTGAACTGTCTTTCGTTAAACTTACGTTATTTATGCCAGCTGTTTGTGAAATAAAGTTAGGGATCAAAAATGTCAGATCTTCTATATTGCCTTCGAGTTTGTGATACTTATTCATAGTAATTACATTAAATTAGAGAGAACTGTCACTTTAATGGCATTGTTCGGCGAATAAGCCATATAAGTCCGCGATATTTCAATCCAATAAGGTGGATAGTTTCATAAATAATTCAATAAGTTGTAACAGGTAAGTGGCACTCGCACGTTACGGTCGCCCTGAGAGTCGAGAGTGAAATCCGCTCCTACACTCGAGCGGCAAAATCACACAAGAAATTTTATTTCGTGAAATTAATTTTTAATTCGCACGTTACTTACAAAGAAATCACTGTTATAGACGGCACTAAAATATTGTTACGTTATATATACAACTATTTTACTGAAATTACGAGTGGTACGAAATGTATTTGAGTTGTATGTTACCAGTGTATTTGTAGAAAGTGCCCTCATACAATATCAAAGCGAACTGATATTCAGTGTTTTAACGTGGTAGGTTTTCAGAAAATGAATACAACCGTCACACTTATCTATACAGATAAGTTCCAAGTAGCTATTTAAATAAATCCACATTACACTACCATTGTCAGTGGCACTGAGACCCTTCTCATTTTAACTGCCTGATAGAGCTTATCAAGACTTTGTAAGAGATGCCCTTTGAGTGGAAAAGACACTCACACATGAAAGTAGAAATTCAGAATGCGAGAAAGGTTTGTCTCGACACATGCAAAGATTTTGTCAATCTGATGGATTATTAACGCGGGGAGAGGATCGAGACAGCCCGTACGTCACACCTTATACCATTATGGCGCGAGAGTGAGCCTCCCAACTGAGTTTGGGAATAGATAAGTTGATAATTTATGCATTAGATATTACACCTATCAGGATCGTGTAATAATTTTCAATGAACGCTCAAAATTGCAGCTACCTTTGATTTAGTTTTATTTCCAACTGTAGCTGCTTTTTTTTAGCGTTGACGAGTTTTTCAGTTTGTTTATCGGTGTACTAATAACTTGCGAATTTGAAAATAAATAAATTCGATGTATTGTTGTGAGTACATTTGCACTTCTCCACGTAAAAACTACAAATTTTTAATGAACATTTTATGTTTGCAACGTTGTACAAAAAATATGTGTTTTGTAAACATCAATGTTTATACAAACCTTCCTAACAGATTATTTCAGAAAATAATACAGTGAACTGAAAATAAACGAAAAATACATATTGTTATATTATAAGTATGTATATTTTTCCTACTAAAGTTGAAGAATGAGAATTAAACAATTTCAACGAATGAATAGAATGCAATAATTAAACTAAAGAGCTTTGCAGCAAAATAAATGAACAATATTTTATTTGAATAGATGCTTTTATTCAAATAAAATAAGACCGTAAGCTTACTTAACGTAAAATTCACTTCAATTATTTCAGCTATTCAAATTAAAATCCGTATAAATTAAAATTGAGTAGCGGCAAAAGCGCGAGTTCGTTAATTCGTTGCACTAGTGAAGTAAGCGGTCTCTTCAATGTAATTCAACTTAGTTCGGATTATCCCATGTGCCGATACGTAATTTAGTGGAAAAGGTTGCGACCCTGCTAGTTTGTATTACCCCGACAGTGATATAGGGTATTAAGTTCCCTTCCCTGTCTCCCTTAACGCGTAAACAAGACAGAACCTTTCTGCGTATCGCCCTCACAAAGGTTAATAATTTAGGAGACTAAGCGAGAGGAGCTTTTCGTCTATTTTCTACTTAAACTAAAATTGTTTTGTTTCCATCAGCACTGCAATCCCAATGAATTATGTATAGACCGCGGAAAATAACAGCGGCTTTCAAATTCACTGTTTGCAAAATACTTAATGTGCTTTGTCAACAGAAATAGTCAACAGTTTTAAGGAATCGTACCTTCTCAATGTCTGTTCTAAAATATTCAACTAAGCAGCTCGTTACTGAAGTATTTCAATAAAATAGAAATGTTAAATGTATGTTCTATAAAGTCCCTTAATTGCATTAGCTTTATTATTTTTTCTACTAAATGGAGTCCGTCAGCATATATGTATATGGTTAACGAAGTGTAAGCCGATTTGCAAATTCGATAAGTTAGGTGAAAGCGCGTGGACACGTCCCAAATAAAGCCCGGTTTGATCCTATTAACGCACGGCTAACGGGCAGGATCTTGTGACAGCGCTCCTGACTGATCCTTGTATGGACCCACGAGAGGATTTACCTCATTCCATCTGTACAAATCTCTTTTTTAAACGAGTTTAAATACGTTATTTGGTAGTTATGTACGCGTGTAATCTCTACACACATTTGTTTGTTTTTATCGATGGAATGTCAACTCCAGTATAGCCGATATACGATCGGATCAAAATGAGGTTATTTATTGTCCTTTGCGACTTGATCGCGCGAAGCTCGCGTGTTTTACTTATTGTCAATTTATTGTCTTTCAATTGTATGTACACACGATCACACTTCCACTTTTGATATTCAAATGCGAAACGAATAAAAATGTAAATCGGCTACATTTCTTCTTTGTTTACAGTCATTGAAGTATTAAAATGCTATTATAGGTCTGTATTAAAATACCAATAACGTGAAGGTGTATTTCTATTACGGTTGGAACACGTCCTCTCACACACAATCGTGTTGTCATCGTTATTCCGTTTACGTCGCCATCCCAAGGCACTGACAAAGAATTTATTAAATAGCTCAATCGGTAGCTGTTTTGAAATTCTATGTCTTAACAATGCCGTTTATTTTTAAACCGCTTTAGCTCTGCCTTTTTATAGAAACTTCAAAGAAAAATAACGTATTGTTAAGACTGTATGTCTTTTTTACTTTGACTAAATTGGATTATGAGTTATTGACAAAATGTACGTGTATGTAAATGCTTGGTCTACGTTACACTACAGATTACAATTGCCGTTTATTTGAATAAACCGACAGGCAAATAATGAATCACATTCAATTAGAGCTGTAATGAACTGCTTTTTCAGGCGAATACCAAGCCTTATTATTTGTGTTAAAACACTATCAACCGAATGAATAGCTCACGCTCAGATGTTTTTAAAAGAATTCAATCCATTTACACTATTCAAAGAATTCTAAAAGCTTTATACTAGGTCTAAGTATACCAATATTTTAGAGTATTTTTTACAAATTGTTGTTAAGTTTTAATGGAAATGATACGGGTATTTTTACTGAAGGCAATTTTAACAAATAGTATAGCGTATTTCTGAGGGAACTTTTCATAATAATTCAATTACTTTATTTATTAAAGAGATTAATTTAATTGATCATTTTATGATATAAACAAATGGTTTTCAAACGTAATTATGAAGTAATACCGTAAATGGTTTTTGGTACTTGATAGGCAGAATTAGTTACACTTAAATTCAAATCAAATTTCAATGTGTTAATTTTGCTTGTTCGTTAGGCGTAAACGTAAATAAACTTTGGCTATTAACACGTCAAAATTGGTGTTTAACGAGAGGGGAGGGCAATGAATGGAGATTAAACAAGACGATACGGAAACCAAGCAAACCTTCTCGATTACTTTATGGAATTAGTTCCAGAGAAATTTGCTCCTACTATCAGAAATTGGAAACTGTGATCTCAATTGATCATGGTCAGCCATTGTTTGCTTTGTGAAAACATAAGACTGTGTTATTTACTCATAATTGTTGTTGTGCTTACCTTTGATAATAATCCGGTAAGCCGCTTAAGTTTTCGTAAATAAACAATAGAACTGATTTAAATGAAGACTTGTTTATAAGAGTAAAACGTTTTAGTTAAACTATTTTCCTGTTAGCAGGTATCCAGCATGTAAATTACCAAGCATAACTTCACTATCCATTTCTTCCTTTTCTTAATAAATTACGGAGAAAAACTCTTTGCTTGAACTTTTTTCGCTTTCTTCGATGTTTGTGAAATGTTCCAGTCTCTCCCTCAGTACTTTATTGACGTCATTTTTTTGTTTCTTTTGTGTTATTCCTTTTCGCTTTCTTATCTTGAATAAGATGCCGAACGTTATTTGAAGTCCATAAAATAAAGTGGGTATTGAAATAAATTAATCAACACCCACAGGAAGGTGTAGCCTTCTTCGCATAAATCTATAGCCATTCTCTTGAAACATTCTTGGGTATTGTTTCCATTTAGCGGAGTGGCCAGCACACGTAGCTATTGCAACGTTCACAATAGAAGACACAAACATTGTTGCAATACCAATCCACTTCAAATTATTAGTGTGCTTACTCGGCGGGGCGGCGGTAAATACTAGTGTACATATGCAACCTCACCTAAGGCAATGAATCTCTTCGAAGCAAAAATCTTTTATTTAGATAAAGTTGCGGAGCGGAGGGTGCATCTTGCACAAATAATTCAATTTGTTGTTCCCCTTCCAAATCCGTGCACCGGCTTTAAATAAATAATGAAGCCTTATGGCACGAAAACAAAGGGTACTTACATATTCGTGCCGTTATTATAAACGTATTCTATAAACTAGTGTATTGTGTCCTTTCTGTTGTCTCGCCTGTAAGTTAATAGAAGTTACAAGGCGGGATAATATACATAATACGTCATTAATCCTTTGACTCTCGGCGGGTCCAAGCGAGACCGCATAATTTATCTATTGTGTCTGGCAAACGCCGAGCCTACCGTTTAAGCTGACGATTACAATTACGGAGTCATTCATAAGACCCTAACTGATAGATTAGCTCAATTTCAAAGAGATTTTCATGGATAGGCTTCCGATGTTGAATACACTGCCGAATAATAGTGTAGGAAAAACTTCGTATCATGGCTATTATAGCAGCAAAGCTGGCTAACAACGTATTGTTACGTACACAAAAAAAGAAACACGGAACCAAAACAATGTCAAGTATTTCACATTGTTACGTAGCGATGTAAAAATATGTTGCCTATAAAGGGGCTAATTATATAGGAGGTTGCGGCGGCACCTCATTCCTTATGCATTCAGCGCGCCTTAATGCCTTCATTACCAGTTTAAAGTATTAAGCAAACTTCGAAGCTGGAAGACGTCTCACTGAGATTTGACTTAGTGGTCGAGAGTTTTCTAAGGAATTGCTCACCGGAAACATTAGACTAAAACAATTTTCCTTTTTTCGGTGAAATGACAAAATCAAATCGGATCATATATTCTTTACGCAATGATGTGAAAAACACCCCGCGGCCATTTGTATTGCACAGCTGCCTATAAGTTACACGTTATATTCTATTCGTGCTGGCAACATTTCAAATGAAGGCTGCAAAGTCATAATTTTGGACAAATTCTATTTGATATTTTGATCTAATAATATTGGTGCAAATAGAAATCGGTTTTGCGTAGAATTAAAGCTCACTGCCTATCAAAATACTAAAACGCTTTTGATAGTGGATATGGTTGTCGCATCGTAAATTCCATATCCAATTGCATGGAGGATGCAGTTATACTGTAGGTACCCTAACAAAGAATTATGAAATGGACGTAGACGTATTTTCCGTTCTTTATGTACACAGTCTTGCCTAGATTAGTTACTGCTAATCCTATACTAGGGACTTAAGATTATAGTAAGTAATATGAGTGAATTATATTTGGATGTATGGTATTGCGTTGTTAGTCCAAAAACATATCTACACTGTGTGTAGCAGACAACGTGAGCCATACATTATGTACTGTTGATGGTAGCCTATTATGTTCGAAGTAACTTTTATTCATGTCGAAACAAACTCTCCGTGGTATAATGTAAATAAATAATTATAACAACGGGGCATTACTTCGTTTCCGGTCCGCATGTGGAGGCAATGTTTTGGTTAATTTGTGTGTTAAGTTTAATGGGACCTTAAGACAAGAGGAGTCATGGTTCACAAAGGGGGAGTTTTTCGCCCTTCGTATAGCAATTGGGAAGTGTTAATGGCCCGGTATTAGTACCATGCTTATGAGTTTCATTAGTACTGAAGCCGCGAAAGATTCATGTAAGAACGTGCCTTTATTATAAGCTACGTGATTGTTTTGAAAATTGCTTCATACCTATTGAGTTTACCTACGTGGTTGAGTTCTCAGCACAGATTTTCTGCTGTTATATTTTTTCTACACGTTAAGTTATTTATTTATTTGTTATGTTTTTTTATTTGGATTTAATTGAATTTCACATGGACTTTTTATAAACTTGCAAACAATATGGACAAACAACAACTAGACTCGAAGCAACTATTTCTGGTTCACACAAATGTGTAATCCTAGTGGAAATCAAATCCACAACCCTTACGTGCATAAATATCACAAAGTCGTGACCGATCGCTGTGCCACGGATTTCAACTTGTAAGGCATCTTTAACTACTTACAAACCTTCCAGATGTGTTCCTGTCGTCGCACCTAAGAAAGATTTCTTGAACTATACACTAGTAAAGTAAATATAAGAGATGCCTAAATGGAAGAGACAGAATCAAGATTTTAAGAATAACCAAAGAAAGAGTCTCACAAAAAGACAAAAGAGACTAACTAAAAAAGTTAATTTCCAAGGGCTGCAGGCCTCCTTACATATGCTTGCGGCCTCCTACAGACCAACGAACTACTGATATAGAAACAATGCATAAAGAAAACTTCAGGCACGATACAGGATCATAGGTTAAAAAACACTGATTCATTTAAAGGCCGATACTTTTATGAACTCACATTAATATTAGAAAACAAGCACAGCTTAAAATAAATCTTATGGTTGAACTAGCATGTAAGTAATCATCAGTCGGTTTTATTATTTAATTTACCGCCTAGGTGTAGTCGTAAAGCTAGGTTTATTGTCTTTACGGGGTAGCAGTAAGTGCAGTACTGCTATTTGAAATAGCGTTCAATAATAAACGAGTGGAGTATGAACATTGGTCGATATTAAGTACTTTGACTCCGAACTTGGCTAAATGGCTAAAATTGACTTTTTTTATGGTCTTTTTCGAATAGACCGTCTTCAGACGTGACTGAATCCATGTATTCTTTGCATAAACTAATTAAAATGTTATTTTGTTTTCTTAATTTGGTGAAAATTGATAATTGTTCAAATAACTTAATTAAGTTTTTTAAGTGAACTGGGATGGTTAAAATCAATTCGCTGGCTTTATTCGTTTTTATTTTATTATGATATTTGTAAAATTAACAATTGAAACATTCGGAGAAGGGTATTCTGAACAACTGCAAATAAAATTAGTTGCTGATGCGAACCAAGATGTAATTTTCTATCGCGAGGTCTAAGCACACAATAATAACGACGAGCACTAAGCACAATATATCCAAAACTTCTCAGCGAGGCGATTTCTACTTTAATCAAAAACCAGCTAGCCATGGGCAAATTTTGTATGAAAATCTTATATAGGGCCTCCAGCGGGCGCCGTAAGAACTATTTTTTCATTAAATGTCAAACTCTCATTACTCGATAGTACTATCTGTAGACAATATCGCTACAGTAGATCTCACATTATATTTTGTTTTGTATGAGAATCAAACCAAAACTTAACTTAAGGTGGAAAACCGGCCGTTAACATGTTTATCACTTTTTTACTTACTCGAATATCCTACTGTTACGTGTTTTATGGTCGAATAATAGAAAAAAATATCACGTTCCGATGCCGTTCCGAAGTACATAAGTAATAAAAACTGTATCTAAAACTTGTATGAATTATTCAAAGGCATCGCGTGTTTGTCGTTAGTTAGTAGGTAGTATATGAATTCTAGCTTGAAATATTTTCAAAATTGCAACGAAACATGATTTAGATCCATATAACAGACACTTTAGTACGATATAGGTTTTACATTCGCATACCTATAAAGAGGTATGATCTCAACTTATTATAGTAGCGCAGAAAATATTGCCTGTGAGTGAAAATGCCAACACTGTACGTCATACTTACAATCAAGTACATATAAAATAATACACACAAGTCATTGTCCTTACACGTGCTCTACGAGTATAAACGGATTGGATCGCATTTCGCAAAACAAACATTGTATACATAACCACTCCACAATCGATTCCACCAACGATTTTAATTCGTATAAATTGGGCAAAGCTGCTTTATAATAGATTTAGCCGGCTTTGCGACAACTGTATATTGGGATTGTGGCTATGCAAAACTGATACAGTTGCCAATTAGTCAGCTTTTGTAGCCACAAACGAACTAATTTCATACGTTGTCCCATGTAATCAAAGAGTTTAAATACACAGTTTTAAATTTCAGTTGTACGTAGTGTTCATTGAGTGTGTGTATTGTGTGTGAGGTGGACGCTGGCAGACAGCGGCCGCTGTGACAGCAGACGCCACGCCTGAAAAGAACGCATAAATCCATCACGCTGAAACGAAGTGAATTAGCCACATAAATTCTTTCTGTCTGTGAGAGCAGTTACTTGACCTCATAAAAAGGTTCCCTGAACGCGTAGATATATGCCACTATAAATACGGCGAGTCTTACAAGTCGATAGTATTAAAGATTAAATAAGTTACATTTATATAAAAAGTGTCTACAAGAGAACTGGTTTTCAGCACGCTCGCGTAATTTATGTATGACGGCGCAAATGCCAATTTATTGCTGAGTAATGGCACCGTTTGGAGATCTGCAAATGGGCTAGTCGAGTAAGAAGAGAAATGGTTCGAAATGTGCGCTGCTAAATGTATTTATAATTTATTTATCGGGCATGCTACAAATCCGAATTGTTATCGCAAGAGTTGTTCCTTTTCATACCAGCCGAGTCCTTGGGCCTGAGTAATGAGAAGGGATAATAATGACGCTATTGTTTACAAAGTTATTGAATGCTACCCTTTCGATGGTAACCAAAATTGTAATTTGATCATGCGAAAGCAGTACAATAAAGAAAGTGTTGCGAACTATCCGATATCAAATACGTAAACAAACACCATTTGAACAATTAAAATACTAAATCCTGTACAGCTCTATGTTATTATACAAAATTCTAACTAACTTGAATCGTTTAACGCAGTTAGTTTCGTAGATATCGATACTGATAATTTTAGTAAATCACCAAACTGTAGCCAAATTGGTGGGTACATCGTACGATAGAACAACGTGCGACAAATGGTATTAGTTTTGTGCATTGACAGACATTCATGACGCTATCCACTGTTAAAATGAGTACTGCAGTTTAAATTAAGTATAGATAGAATTATTTCAACCAAATCAACAAGTAAGCATATTTTTCGCTTCTTGTACAAACTAGGAAGAAATCCCACCTTTAAATTTATTTGCGCACTCGGACCCAGATTACAGACAATATTTACCTTGAATATAGTCAAAGTCAAGAAGCAATTTATCTGCCAAAATGAAGTTTCAAATTTTAATAGAGGGTCCTTGGTGCCTCACGAGATTTGGCCCTTTGAGCCAGTGGTCGATTGCAAATTGCTTTTTCGAAATTTATTTTGCTCTATCATTGACAAACAGTACAAGATTAAACATTAAATTAAGCGTTTTTCGCAGAAAATGCTGGAGCATTAAATAAACAGTATTCAAACGTATAAACGTCGGTACATCGTCGAACAACATTAAGAATTAAGGAGCGTTTGCGGAACAACGCGTAATGAGCGCAGGTATTAGTCAATCCTGGGAGACGTAAACCTTCTGCTTACTTACTGAATTAAATAAACATTAAGTACGCACTTGTTTGCTTTTCACGAAAACGTAATCTCTGAATGTGAAAAAATAACATTCTCATAATGTAGCTTGGCAGTTGTTTTTACTCGTGGCATAGATTAGTGGTGATGACGTTTATTTAATTTCAAAATCTTTGTCAACTATTCTCTATAGCAAGAACTTATTGTTAAAAAATTTTGTGTGTACGTTATTTTTGTGTTGTTTTAAACATCCCAGGATGTAAGTAGCTACGATAAATGTATTTTATTTCAGTGGTCAATTGTCTTAGTAGCACAGTTGCTGATGTAGTATGTTCTTAAGTATTACATACAATGGCCGAACAATGAGTCGCATTTAATCTAACTTTCTTTTCCCTTGGTTGGCAAACAGGAAGAATAGCCACGCCCACACAAAGAAAACACGAGCACTAATTAATTAGTGAGTATTTCTTTATTGTGATTGTGACGAATTTCCCTCAAACTTTGCCCAGATAATACAATAAAACGCCTTTCTTTGTATTCGTTCAATTCGGTTCGTTTGATATTTTTAAAGACAACACACATTCAATCCCGTTGTGGAAGTTTGTTCGAAACACCTTGCTTGCGTTTTTGTTCAGAACAGAAGTTGATACAAAGGAAGGTAGAAAATAAAGGACAATAAAACCACCATTGCTGAAAATTGATTGGACATCTCTCATCTGTTATACGAAGCTTTGCTTTTTTACAACCGTTATTAACCATTGCAACAGGACCAGTTTTGCATAATAGTTCCCCTATTGTTTTATAACTATACCGCAACATCCAAAGTAAACAAACAAAGCCAGGGAAAAACTCAAGTCTGTAAGATAAAAGACAAATAAGCTGTAGTAGGTACAAGCGTAACTCGGATAGAGAGACGGTCGGTGTAAAGCCGCAAATATTTGTTTCTTTGAGAACCCTTGCTCTTTGCACAAAAATAGGCCCCGGGATTCCAGATATTCCTTTACTATAATATACACGATAATATTAAACAAGTTTCCATTGTTCTAAACACAACTTTGTGTATAAATACGCTAGATATCAAAGTATACTGTTTTATAATAATATGCGGGCTTAGAAACAGAATAAAGATATCTTTGTGGACTAATAACACTGTACAAAAGCTAAATTATTTTCCATTGTATATAAATAAGCTGCGAGAGAAAATTTTCATTCTATAATTTTCATTGTCAAAAGAGCATAAAATGAAATTTTCATTTTATAATATGCTTAAAACTTTCAAGATTTAAATCAAAACTATTTAAAACATGTCGCTTTAAATAGCAAATTGTCGCGAAAAAATTTATTGTATAAAATAATCAAAAACTCTTTTATGTAAAAACATAAAATAATCACTTACATTCTTTAATAATTATTATGCTCCACAGGTACATTATAGTACCTAAATACCTACCTGCTTGGTTTCGTCTTACATTACACCACATATCAAATAAAAGTTTACGTTTAAAATGCTCAGCAGATTTTATACTGATAGCACGGCCGATAGTTGAAAATGTTGTCAGCTATAGTTAGTGAGTAAAATCTTCAATGAAAGTTTATTTGGTTGGAGCGGAGTATGGCGAGTGGCGACGAAGCTACGTGCTTGCAACTCTTGTCATTGACGGATGCGACTGCACGGAGATCGTTATAGCATCGACATTACATCTATAGCCTTGCGCTTTTAACGAGCTTTGACGCTCCCGAACATTTGCTTTTATTTCCAAAAAAGAAACTAGTGCAGATGAATTGCTTTCGAACAAGTTTACCTCAAAAACTGGATTTACCGCTGAAGTGTAACGTTAGTTTAGCAGTACATTAATTGCGCTCGATAGTGTCCCATGTCCTGTATCCGGCAAAGTATTATCATAATCTTCTTTTAAAAAGTTAAGTGAGATTTTTAACGGGATAGGAATGATGTAAGATAGATTTTAGTATTGATAGACGTTTGTCGGTTAAGCGACAGTTTAGGCTACTATAAGGTACATAATAATATTATTATTATTTAAATACTGCATTTATACTTAATTTAAACAAACTAAAGTTAAACTTATAAGATTCATAATAAATGCATTAGCACAACCATCAAGATGTCCGCTGTTATGTTCTACCTAATTTGTCCATCTAAGTGTTTTAAAATTTGATGCTGCAACCACTCCTTGCTAAATCAACGGGCCGTCATAATGGCCTTGTTCTATTTGAAAGCAACGACCGACGGTCCGTGCACCGAGTTACTTGTATAAAACATAAATAGGACACATTAAAACTTAAAGCATTTCGAACAAAAACTAAGTTTTACTGCAGCAGAACAGTGCAATTATTTGCCGAGAGAAGTGCTACCCACAGCAATTAGATATGGCATGGCTTTTTGAACAATAGATATAGCGACGCCTGAACAACCGCCGCGCCGCGCCGCCGGCTCATGACAACGTATTCACAACAATATAAGCTGAAACAATAATGTGCCCCGGGGAGAATAATTTGCCAACTTTTTTGTTACGACATCAAATTTTTCACACGCGGTACGGTCCACTAATTTTTGGGACATACAAATGTTTTAAGCATTTAGTAGTAAAATATTACATTATAAAAAGACTATAAAGTTTAATATATGTGTCTGTAAGTGATAGGTAGACTGAAAATTTATAACGAAAGGGGTGTTATAAATAAACAAGTTATTCTTTGACTGCGTCCGAATTTTACCTTAGGGTAAAGCGGTAGTTTGGCGAACCACATCGCCTTAGGCTAGTAACTTGTATGTAAGACGTTAAAGCGAATGTTTAAAAATTTAAAGTGGAGTTCCCGTCGACATACATCGCGGGGCTTCCCGATAAACATCCCCGGGCGTCAGGTCGCCGGCCGAGCTGCTTTGTTTACGTTCTACGCGCCACTACGTGATGTATTATACTCAACTGCGAATACACGCCTCCTCTAACTGAAAATAACTGACGCCGCGTCACATTGTTTAATATCATACGCATTCACAACTTTATGAATACACACTCAAAACGTGTTAATCTTCACTGCTTTTTTACGGACAGGTTTACAACAAACGAGGTTAGAAACATAGTTCTTTGTCATAGATTTTCTAGTTCTTTTGAATAGGCAGTGAAGCATTACAAATATACAACGGGCATTTATGAGAGTAAAACCAAAGCCGAAAAAAGTACTATGAATAATTTTAATTTACACAAGCGGTTTTTTCCCATGGGAATCAAACCCACCACCCGGCGGAGCAAAGCGCACGGAAGTCGGTTACAACGTGGAGTCTACTTCCACCGCATATTCCTTTAAAGTTACGATTTTATTTTTAACCTAAATAAGACACAAACAGACACACTGCATAAACTTAGCAAAGATATTAGTTTATATACTGAGATATTCCAACTTATTTAAATAAGAGAGGAATATTGTCGCATAACCGACGTCGCCTGATGTCTGGTAGTTTAATACTATTCCCCCTTTTACAGAACAAGTGCAGCATAATTTCCTTAATTAAGGCCCGACGTATCAAGCAATTTAAAAACTGAGAAATCTGCGAGAGCTTTAATTAAAGTTGCGATCAAAGCGTCACCTCTGAAGAAAGTGTGCAGATTTCAAAGTGATGTATATCTTAATAGCGACATACCTACCTACTGTTATATTTTTTACTCTTGTATGAAGGCATCAGAAGGGGTAACGATGAATATAATTTGTGTAGGTAAATAAGTTTATTGTTTGTGATTTACTATAAGGAACTATAAGTATTATAATAGCACATGATAATATGCAGCCAAAGGTGGTGTTCATTTCCTTGCTATCCATAATAAGCTTAATTTTTAAATTATATTTTATATCTTATTGTATAAATAATGAGCCAGCCTAGTTGTAGACGACGATGGATTCGGTTAAGCAAGTGCTATCTGGCTATCTACGTAGGTATAATAATAATATGCTTGATATAGTAATAAATAATAGTTATAATTAAAATGCAACCTTGATACCTACTATTAAAACGAATGGCAAAAACGTTCAATATGACTTGTTAATAGTGGTAGCAAGAAAGTATAACAAATTTGTGGAGTTTATTTAAATAATACCAGTTTAAACGAAAAAAATATTATTTGTTTTAAAATTGCTCAACACTTTTCAACAAAACATGTTCAATATATAGAGTGAGTCAACAAATGGAACACGCTAAAATCTATTTTTCGTTATCGGCCACACCAAATTTAAATGTCACATTTGACATTAATGTCAAGCAATCGCAACAACTTCAAGTTTGTTTACCAAAAGTTTAAGCAAAATAAGTATTAAATTACTGATTGGATGTAAAAAAAACACAATAAGTATCTTATCAAGATCAATAATGATACGGCTGTCAGAATCACCGAAAACCAGAAAAGCGCTTTATGTATAACGACAATAAGTTATTAATGTGATTATAGTAGAATGTTACTCCATTAGGAATTTAATAAGCTGTGCTCCTGTTTTATCTCCAATCTGAACTAGTGTTCAAATTAAACTTAGTGTAGGATTTAACTTGATAGGTATACTGTGCTTAATGCAATGAATGCGAGGCATTTTTTATTTCCCTTACTATAGTAATGAATAATATATCTATTGGTAAACATAAAATTCATTTGATACTGAGTTAATGGAACAGAGACAAATTAAAACTAAATGTGCAAGAATTGTTGAAAGTAGGATACAAAATACTATCAGATAAGTAAAGTCCCATTAATAAATTTTGGACAGTCATTAACTTCTTCAAGGTGGTCCGTTCAGAATATCTCACTCAAAATGTTATTGAAAGACTTTTTACTTTCAATGTAAACAATTTTTAATATTGATTATAAAAAAAATATTCTATCTTCATAAACCCGATTTCTTATATTAATAAAGAGAATGTATGCTAAATATTATTGCAGATATAAAGATCTATGATTTCAAAATGTCAGTCACTCGCTGACTTATGGATGGATGGAATGGTGTATGGATGGAATTTAGATGTATTGTGCATGCCTTGGCCTGTTTCTACTGTGTTTTTAATCTATAGAATAAACCAATGATCTGTTTATTGGGCAGTTGTAAGATTAGAATTTGTTTGTTATGGAAGTGTTGCAGCAAATTTAATAAATTCTACTGTTGCTTGGTAAGAATAAATGGGTGTGTCTATGTCCAAGCATTTTTAATTTATTATGCAAAGATAGGTAAGTCTTAACTATTTCATAGGGAACTTTTTATATTTTAGAAGCTATTAGCTAGAAGCTATTTTTTATTATCTTTTTTCCTTAGATATGTCCTAGGTCCTTATCAGCTTTCTTACGGGTAGCTTTAAGGATATTCTATAAATGTAGTTGAAGTTTAATAACATAGTCATTAACATATTAAGATAAGTAGAAAACAGTTAAACTTCTAAAAAAATAAATAGTTCAATATTTTTTAAATTAAATCTGAGTCATCATTTGCATTGGTAGCAGCAAACTACTATAGAGTAGGTAGGTAGGTACTATTATCCTAATAGCACTTTGCCCAACCTGGGAATCGACTCTCAAACTCGTAAATAACAGTCGTGTGCACTACCGTGACTACCGCCCAGGCAGTCTATTATTATTATCTCCACGCTTTTACGTTTAAAGGGCAGGCACAGGAAAATATGTCTATTCCTTATTATCTATACTAATATTATAAAGCTGAAGAGTTTGTTTGTTTGTTTGTTTGATTGTTTGTTTGTTTGTTTGTTTGTTTGTTTGTTTGTTTGTTTGAACGCGCTAATCTCGAGAACTACTGGTTCGATTTGAAAAATTCTTTCTGTGTTAGATAGCCCATTTATCGAGGAAGGCTATAGGCTATATATCATCACGCTACGACCAATAGGAGCAGAGTAACAGTGAAAAATGTTACAAAAACGGGGAAAATTATGATTATCTTAAGTGACGCAAGCGAAGTTGCGCGGGTCAGCTAGTTCAAAGATAAAAGAAAACTCAAGTCAAATATATATTTTATTATATAAAAACTATAGTCCGACAACTTCGCAGATAGTCATGGCATGAGCGATACATCTAGATTCTACATATTATCAAATAGTTCTGTGTGTAAGCAAAATAAAGTAGAACAATCAAACGAGGCACCGTGAGCAATATAAGCTTGCGGATTGCCTTTATTCTAAATTCTGGATTTTGTACTTATTGTAGCTGCGAAACTTGCATAAAAGGCTCCTGTAGGTCCTGTTTCAAAAAACTTCTTTGATGCCGCCAAGTATAAATAGATAAATATTCTACAAGACACTAGATAAAGGTATGCTTATTTTCTAATGAATCTCTAATGGTTGTTAAAGGTGTACAAAGCTATCTAATCTGCACAATAATACCAACTGAAATATAAGTAACTACCTACCTATAAAACAATATCTCTTCCAGTATTCGCCCGATATCACTCTTTCACAGGTAGGTAAATACCTTTATGCAAAATAAATAATGAAGTAGGGCCGACAGTTTGCCGACGTGTGGTTAATTGTTACAAAACGTGTTTAATTTTCATTTGCTGTCGGCATTGTCAGCGGTAAACGACAACCGAGGCAATGTCGGAAAGCCCGAGGCGATTTAATTGATTTAAAAGGATCTATTTGCTATGTACAACAATTTATCTTCGTAAACAAACTGTCGGTAATTAAGGGACTGCAAATATATTGTATAGATATGATATCTTGAGTTGTTGAACGATTTATTTTGGTCGTTAGTTCATTGGCTAATTAAAAGACTGTTTTGTTCCGTACTTATATTAGAGCAATATGCAAGGATACTTAAATGTTGACTAAGACAAAATGTATAAATTTCAAAACCCTCCCTTATGAATCGGTTTTCTGTTTCACTATTTCCTGCCAAATACCGAATTTTTTTTTCTGTTCAGTAGCGGTATATAGTATAGTAGTGCGGCATTCATCACGAACAGACAAACAGACGCGGTCTTTACTGAATACATACATAATGTGTAGGTAACGAATAGTAGGCAGTAATATCAGGAACCTTTTACCTGAACCCTACCCATACATATTTCGGTTTCCTGGGACTATATCCCACGAAATACGTATATTGTCGTTATTTTTGTAACTGACCGACATACAGTTCTATTCATGACTTGTTTACTACAAAACAAGAGTAGTAAACAAGTGTACAATTAGATCAGCGAGTAACAAAGTGACATCGCAGATATTTCACTACGAGAGACTATTAGCATGCAGTGCGTCCTACTTCCAGCTGAACAATTAACGGCTAATAAACTTTGTTATGTACTGCAATACACTTCGCTACTGTGCCCAGGAAGAATGAGTAGACGAAGACTTACATGCTAAAAATAGCCATTTGAAAAACTGTTTTGTAAATGACCTACTTACTATGTATCTTTCTGCGGATTCGCTCACGTGAGTTCTTTTCCTTTCGACTGTTCTTCGTTATAAAAACTTATAAATCGGGGATAGTGTTTTCCTGTGAATGAAAGAAACCTTAATTTTGGTAAACCTTTCCATGAATTGACTGTGGGCTTATAAGAAAGAACAGTTCGAGCACATCAATGTAACTTAGGTTTTACCTGAGTGTAAGATACGGGATAGGTACCTAGGTAGGTACTTAAAGTCTTGGTAACAACTGTTTCTATGCTCTTAGTAGAGAAGCGTATATACTATTCGTATCATGTACCTGCCTAGGTACCTATATCTGTACTCAAGTGCTTTTAAAAAATGTTGCGACAGATATCAAACATCGTTAACCTAAGCTGAAAGGCTAACGGCACGATAAAAATATTTATTATGGATGAATAAGTTTGAAACTTCAGAGATGTAGGTAGACTGATTGCAGTCAGTTTATGACTCAACTGTCTAGCTCACGACTAAGATTTGGAAATGAAAGTGTCTGGCATTTTAGAAATTCACATTAGGCTAGTGCAGCACTGCTAATAGTGCCTACCTATCGGCTATGCCAGGAGATAATAAGAACGTTTTTCTACCTTTGTGAAAATGCTTTGATATTAATATGGGAAACTAAAAAATCAACTAGATAATTATTATTTGGAGAATTTAGCTTTACAGCATATAGGTATGTCGGCTGCATATCTATAGGCTCTTATGTGTTCAAATTCGAGTGTACTTGATAGATTTTGTTCATCCTTAACAATCCTGTGTAGTCTTGGCTAGACTACCTACTCATTGATTAAACTAGTACCTACCCCATATACAATACCTAATATACCTACCTATATATGGTGGAAAGGTGTCTTAAGAAATCCTAATTCCAATAGCTAGATAAGTAGGTACTAGGTACTATTTCATGTATGCATTATCATTGACTGATCTCGATATCTAAAAAAGAAGAAAGGTGTCGGAGATTACAGTTGGCAAGTCTTTATTTGATTTTCTGAAGAAGTAAAATGTAGCTCTAATAAAAACACAACGATAAAACTACTAATAAAACGACACGCTACCTAGAAATAGTAATAAATGTTCCTATAGACGTCTGTATACTTACCTAAGTTGACATTCAAGTTTGTTTTTGATAACTTTTGGTAATATAACCGGCTTGACTTAACTTACCTCTAAGAAATTGTTACTGTTACTGATTGAATTCTGTATTCTTAGTATTTCGATTTTGGTCTAATCATTGTTTAGTGTTATGTAGGTAGGAACTTTATGAGTAGGTAGCGTTCAACTTAACATTTTTCAGCGCTCTCGTGAGCTCATGACATTATCTATTGTGCATGATTCTTTTGTTTCAAAACAGCCCTATTCTTCTTGACAGGCTTTGATATAGCATAGTAAGGTTACTAATAAATAAAAGAAAAATAGGCTGATTTGTTGCTTGTGTCACCGAGGCATCAATAAGACTTTCGGTATTCCGTCGCACTCGGAATGACAATCCGGAACCTACCTGCTGTTGATTTACAATAGATACATGCAATAAGCCAATTTGTTTGCCAATTCTATATATCTATACCTACACGTATGTTGGTTTATATTAACATCATAACAAAAGTTTTGCCAAACAAAAAGTTTTTCCAAGACATTCATAAACGCAAAGTTTATGGGCTATGGAAGTCATGCGATAGTTTCATTCGGGAAAATGTCACGCGAACTTGCTGACGGTACCAACTTACTAAAATACCTTCTATCTGTCCTCTGCACCTATAAAAACACCTAAGAACTAAGTATGTAAAAAATGTTTTCTATCATCAGACTTCATAATACCAATTAAGCTGGACATGCCAAACCAAATACCTACTATAAACCACAATAAAGTAATTAAGTAGATACTTTAGTGAACTTATTTTCAATTTAAACTAAGTATAGCAAGAATGTAAAATAGATCCACGTAAAAACTCACCCTCCAGCTACAGACAGTTTACAATATTACATTAACATTTTCTTCATCTGCGGTAAATAGGTACCCAGTCAGAAGTACTTCGCGTGCTTATCACGAAGCGCAAACTCCTAAGTGACCTTTAAATACAAAGAAAGATTTGATCCCAATCCCTTCAAGCAACATTTTATAATCTCTTTATCCAATAACCCTCGAAGCCAATTTCGAATAAAGAGTGAGCAGTTAAAGCCGAAGGTAAAAACACGTCCCCGACGCCCGCCACAGCGCTAAGCCACGTACTTTTCATGTAAATTTTAAGCTGTCGGTTTTTGCGAGGATTTCTAACAAATCCGAATTGCTGAGACAATTTTCGAGTTAACTGCAGTCAGTCACGCACATAGGTATTCATTTGTTTAATAACGTCTATTAATAGTAACTGTGTCACCTCACATGGATAGCAGTAAAACGGTTGACATTGAAAGTCCGGGGTATCGATCAAGAATTCGATGCAACTTTACATGAAAGGTGCACTGCAGCTGTGTTATAGGTACCTACTTATAGATAAGTTGGCCTGGTACGTAAGACATTCTTCTCCTGGGCATAAAATGTTTACAAAACTATTATGCGTTTCTCAAAATATTAAAAAAATGAATTGCTAACATTAATACAAAACTTTGCTAATAATACTTTGCGCGGAAATTCTCAGCGCTAACCATTTCATATAAAGAGATTGTTCAACAGAAAAAGTTGGCAAATTTGTCTCGCCTGGGGCACACATTATCTCTGCTCATATTACATTATAAATGGATGTGATTTAACAGAAGCGCCTGTGACTGTTAAGGAGAGAACACCTTTGTTAACTTTTTTGTTACTCGCAAAATTAGAAGACACTTCAAAATAATTTTGAACAAGTTTTACTTTGTTGCTGGACTAATGTTATCTTGCAGCTGAGAAATATTTAATGGTTGCTTTTATATTGAAATTTCTTCTGCATGGCTAAGTTTGAGTTCGTACCACGATTTATGTTATTCATTTTTCGTAGAAAGTCGGTAAATCCCTCTGTGAGCCGGGGGCTGACCTGCGCTGTTTACTGCACTTTTAGTTGGGATACTTTCTGTTTTGCATTTCGTATCAAAATATACATCATCGTTTGATGTTTTACTATTCATGTTGAAGAATTTTCGTAATTAATAAAGTGGATAGTCCATAAAATTTCAAGGCAATAAAATTAGTGTTGATATTACTCGGAGAAAATTAAAATCAAAGCGTATCGCTACATTTACCGGCTAGGTAATCGGACTCCAGGCATGAACACTTTCTAAACTTCATCATGCTTCTACCAGGCAAAACAAGTCCGAAAATATGGATTATTTTGACGGTAAAATACTAGCAATGTTATTAAAATTAGCGTACATACATAGCGTATAAGTATTTTATTATACCTACATATAATTTTTTATATACTTTCAGGTTCTAATTTCGTTCATCGCATTAAGTGAATCATTCGAAGATGATGGATGTAAGTGGCAATAATTAATATTCTTTAATATTTAGTTCTTTTCAACTATGTATTTTGATTTTTCACTTTCATGAATTGGATTATTTTGTTTACCGACTTTAATTAAGTTTGGGTTGATATAAGACCAATAGGATGATAGAATATAAGTATAGGTTGATAGAAGACAGGTACTATTTTTTAAGCTATGTTCTTTGAAACATTTAAATTCATCACTAGAAATGATTACCGATTATCGATTGAATTTACTTTTATTACGATTACTAGATTCAAACGAACGCTTTAGAAGATCAGCCGATGAAGGAAGCTTCGAGAAGGTTAAAAAGCCTAGTCCGAAAGCGGAATCGAGTGATAGCAACAGTGACAGTGACTCTGAGGAGAAAAAACTGGATGAAAGCCCAGAAAAGCCGGTAAAAAAGAGCGTCAAAGCTAAATCAGACAACGACAATGATGCGGAAAGTGAAGAAGAGGACAATAACGGTAACAAATTTTATTGAGCTACTTTTCAAAGTAATTTTTTGAATGGAGTGTTCGGTTTATGTATTAAAAATACTTTTTATACATTTCACAAACTATTCTGCAGGTAAAACATAGAACAGAATATTTTTAACACGTTTTTTTATTAAAGGAAACTACAAACAACTCATTATGCTTATGAAAGTTATTTTCATGTAAGAAAAATGTTGTGTAAAATACCCAATAGAAAGCTAGTTCAATATTTTTGTGTATGATTGATCATCCTACGAAGGTACAATCTTAAGACTGTTTTTTAAAAAAAATCTCGTACTTAGTGTTATTCATCTAAGATTTATTACGTACTTTCACGTTAATATCAAATTATCTGCCTACTCGTTTCCAGAATCCGGCAATCGACGAAGCACAAAGGGACTAAGATCCGATGACTTTGAACCAGAAGGTAAATTGTGAAAACAGAAATCTTGAGCTTTCATGATTTTTTGCAATTATTATCAAATTTGCGTACTTCTGATAAATCTGCGCTTACACACTAAGTATTATCAAACTTGCTTTTTTTACCAATCACGCTGAACAGAACAGAACCTAATACTTAATTTTATTGAATTTTTTATTCACAATTTTGTAATGGAAAAGTCATTAAAAGTGTACCTACCTACCTACTTTCTTGCAGATAATGGCAGAGTGCATGGGAAGTACCGAGGAGAAGAGGCCGACAGTGACGGTTTGTAAACATCTTATAAAATGTACTTGTTAACTTTATTTAACGTAATGTATGTAGACTGTAGACATAAGAATTCAGTTTGGGAATAGTGTTAGGCCCATCCCATGTAATTGGAACGTTGCTATATATTTACCCAAGTTACCCAACTCAAGATTTGGTACTATCGAAGAATATTCTAAAATAAATTAGAAAATCAATTACATTTTACTCGGCTCAAGAATCGTACTTGAGTTCTCAGCATGGCAGCCGCTTGCACTGCATCGACCGCGTCAAAAGTCAAAAAATAGAAAAGAGGAAGAAAGCTATTATCATAGTCTCATTATAATTTTATTTACAGTCTCGGACCGCCGTCGTCGCCGTAGAAGGTCCATTGGACGTTTTGCTTTCAACAGATGTGCATAAGTTTTTATTTCCAACTTGTTAGCTGGAAAATCAATAAAGTGCTACAAATACAAATTTGTTATTTATTTCAAGGGTGTCCGATACATTTTCTACCTATGTATTTATTTTTGGATACGACAATGCAATTAAATTCTCGATGTAATCATTAGACTCTAGTACAGAAAAGCATTTTATTTTATTGCCTGCTTTTATAACAATGTACCTTACGCATATGACGTCACTTATATTTATTCACTGACGATATTATAAATTATTAAAGAATCGTAGATATAACCTAAGTTTTTCTTCTGTCTTATGTAATTATGCTATACTTAGACACATTTATTACACACTTATCAAGTTAGGTATGCGAATTTTTGACACTGCTGATGAATAGTCTTAACATTTCGATTTTACGTATACATACAAGTTTAATATCTACTTATTTTTTTGTTAGCCCAGTCAATGATGTAACTACTAAGGTACCTATAGTACCGGCGTTTATTGCAAATTAATGAATAATTCAGAACCCAGACTTCTTTCAATTTTAACTTTGACCCGGTATATTTGATTAGGCTGAAGAATCTTATAGCACGTTTTTCTATATTGATTTCTGGAGCTGTTGTCGATAGAACCCCCTATAAATAATGTATGGTTCGAACTCGCGACCTTTTATTGCTCTGATGCGGCGTCGGTACCTCACTTTATATCTCTAGATAAGGCATCGCCAAATAGCTACCATTGTCAAATATTCACAAATACCATTCGACTTTGTAATGTGCTTTCTACTGAAAGAATTTCTCTTTGATTTATAAAGACGACTACGAAAGTTAAGACGCGTTTCGCCTCTCTACAAGTCGCACATATTAGTAGATAGAGTACATAGAGTCTAAAGTTACTATTAGGTAATTAAGTCTAAGCACATAGTGACTTGTAATTTTTTAGAATTGTAATTTTTTTATATAATTTTTTTAAAGATCCGTTTTTCGAATTCAGAAAGCATTTTTTAACTTAGCCAGCAACAAAATGTTTTAGTTACTTAGCTTATCAAAATACAGACCAACGTTTAGAACAAGTTAACAGCATAATTAACATATGAATCTCAGGTAAATAATGAACACAGTGTAGTATCATTTTCGTGTGCTAACGACAGAATGTAGCATGCAATCTGGCGTCTGTCAGAGGTCGGCAGAGGGGTGGTCGAGTTCACCGCAAGATATTGCAAGACCCTGCAAAATTACACTATTAAGCCGAATATATTGCGCTCACAACGGCTTGGAGGCGGCTCTCTAACTTTATAATCGATTTATTTTATAACAAATAACCAGTTACACTCATACACTCACTAGATATTTTAGAGGCCAGATGTTTTTAGTGCGTTTCTAGGAGTTATAGATTTAATAATGCATCAATAAAAGTAGAAATAACTTTATGATCTGAAGCGATAAGCTTTTCTTAGAAAAACGTTGATCATTAGTGACCAACCCTCATAACGTAACTAGAGTTAAGGCATATCCTTCGCTTCTTGCTTATTAAAGTGCCTACTATAATCTGGACATACGAGCAGATTTACAATCATTACGAGTTACTTTAAAAGCTTATGTCGCGGAAGCACAAAGTACCTAAGCACCTAGCTACAAATTGCATTCGAAAAAAAATGTATTAAGCAATTTAAGTGATGACATAAAACTGTTGAACCCGCTACACTGCGTAATGGGAACTCTACGCACATTTAAGTAAGTAAAAATATTAAAGACGTAGCCATTGATTAACAATAGTGTTATCATACCCAAAAGTTTGGTGCCTTTATTAACAACAAATACAATAACTACGTAAAATGGCTTTACTTAGTGTCGGGGTTAATAAATCGTTCCTGACGTTTTAAGAGTTCAAATCCAGCGTGTAAACGCGATAACATCTTTCAAGCAACTGCTCTAAGCGCATTAGTCTTTCCAAGACGTCCTTAACGGGACACTTGGTAAAACTAAACCACTGAATTGTCCTTAAAATGTCTCTTTGTAGCGTTTTGAGGTTCCCACCAACCTTTAAGATCTCCCCCCTCGAGAGTTCAAGTTTGAAGTGTATTTATTTGTAATCCCACTAGGATATTATCGCCTGGAATGGAGAATGATCGAAGATGCTTAAGTTACACAATTAATGCTTTTAAATTACTACTTACTCATCTTAAAGCAGGGACGATGGATTAACATACGAATAATGCATGTAATACAAAATCAGTTTAAAAGTAAACCAGAATCCTGCTTATTGAAAAGATTGACTTGCAATTTTCATTAATCGAAGTTATAGTACCTACTTATATCAGGGAGGTTAAAAAACTAAGTTTTAGTACTTATAGAGCATACGTTTTTCATTCCGGAATACCTGTTGAACAGGGTTAGATCGATAGGTAAGTGAAATTAATTCGAACTAATTTTAGCTTGGCTGCCACCTGCAGTATATTTTTATTACTTACTAACTTTAATTTTAGCTTAATGTTATACCTAACTTAACTGCGTCTATATCTATCAAATGATAACTATCGTTTTTTACTTACTTAAGGGCTAGTACCTAGTTCGTAGTTATTAATGTCCTTGCATTCTGTTTTAGTTTTTCGTTATTCGTGTACTAACAACGCTCAGAATTACTTTATAATCCCAGCGGTCTTAACGGTAAACAGATAATCATATCTCAAAGTGCGAATTAATTTAGACGCCTGAGCGCATACCTTGAGCTCTCAGCTCTGACTCTCAAAACTTATAATTGAATTTCCAATCCTTAATTGAATAGTAACAGTCGAAGTCCAGATGAATGAGGTCCTTGACGAAGGATGATAACGATTATAATGTAAGTACGTAGCGATATAGAATTTGTATCAACTTCCTTCTAAGTTTGTAAGAGGTAGAAGTGCAAAGTTTAAAGATAGCTAAAAATTTGAATAAGTTTATTGGCCGCTTAAACACGAGTACTCTACCTGCTTAGAAACTCAACTACGAGTATATGAATTTTAAAGTAGATGTTGTTAATTTAGTATTATTTTAGGTGGTAGGTCATGTACTTAATGAGTAACGACTTTTGAAAATTAACGAGCTTATTGCTCCATATTTTCTTTTATTAAACTATCCATAAAAATTCAAAAAAAAGTACCGCGGAGGTTAATCTACGTAAGGTAGCGTAGTGAAAAATCGAACCCGAGTGAAATATTGCATCAAATTCGAAGCATCTGTCATCTGTCTGCACGTAGTTACATCTGTTAACCAATATACATTTTTTTTTATTTGAATACACTTTTTAAACATTTTGTTACCCAGACCTAAATCCAAAGTATAAAGCTTACGCATAAGTTAAACGAGTCTTTGGTACCAGGTATCAGTACCAAAGACTCGTGAATGACTTTTAAATACCTACTAAATACTAATAAGAATTGATAATCTTATTTAGTCGACTAGTTCTACTATATTATTAATTTTGTTTTGCCTAGCTCTAGAAATGTCAATCTCAAGCAACAACTGTCAGTTGGCTATTGTTAGCTGTCAATGTCAGTTGTTATAAACGATTGTCATTCCTATTGCTCAGAATTATAGAAGAATCCTCGATATTTTCCCATTTTCTTCTAGTAATATAAATAACATTAGGTTTATTAATGTCTGAGCTTGAGGCTCAGTAATTTAACACTTAGTTATTCTCTTCGTGATTGCCGAATGCTTGCCGAAACATTATGACATCTGTTTGTTTTGATCCTAAGTTAATGTAATAATTATTTTGCATCATTAAACCAATTGTGCAGTTACAATGGAAGGTGGTGAGTGGAGAAGAAATATTGTGAGCCAACTACAGGCCAGGAATAGAATAGAAACTGCTGCGTTTCAGGACATTATTTCCTTTCGTAAGTGACTTAACCTATGGACTTCTTTGTGTTGACATTATAGTAATACATCAAATATACGAGATTTATCTCGATGCTAATAAACTATTGTTCTCTGGATTGACAGTTTGTGATCCATTATACTCCTTATCTTTGCTGTTAATTACCTTTCTCGGAGTTTGTTTATAACCTACATCATGCCCCTGACACAATAGAGTGAACATAAAAAGGCACGCCTTTTATAGACGCACAACTTTTGAATTAATTAATTGAGGTTTATATACCGCAATTTAATTCAAATTTTTGTATGAAATCACCTAAAATTGCATTATTAAATTATATGAATAGTTGTGTTGAATATTCATTGTCAACATTTTAATTTAAATAATACAAACAGTTTCATTGCCAACCATCTGTTCTGTGTTAATGATGCTAAAATATGTAGAGTTTTATATTCAAAATTCCATTTAAAGATGCATTAAAAACTGTTAAAAACTTATAGTAATTTCAAATCACAACTGATCTAATTGGAAATCAAAAGTTGCATCAGTCTTGTATAGTTGAAGGCAATTAGATCAACAATACAATGCACACCTCTTATACTTATTTTTTTCATTTTATACCTACCTTTAATTAATAACAGTCTTCTAATGCAAATTTGGTGAACATTATTAATATTAATATTTATGCAATTTCAGAGAGCCGATTATTTGATAATGTAAACACATTGAAAAATGAAAATCTTCAACTTACATTGCTCAATGAAAGAATTAGATTTTCTGGGACAGACAGTGTATTATCTGGCACTGGTAAGTAGAATTTATGTAAATGATAAATTAGTACATAATATATATAATATTATCTGTGAGGAGATCCTTGTCCAGCAGTGGGACAGTATCGGTTTAAAAAGTTCCGATATGGAATTAAACAACCACTTAACTGCTTAAGACTCCCAAAATATTCTGTTGATTATCACTATATTTAAAATCTTGCCTCACTATATTTATGATATAGGTATTTGGCATAAAGTTTTATAGACAGTACATTATTATAACTAATGACTAAGCTAATTCTGCAGAAATTACTTATCTGTCTCATATTGATAACTGTAATTCTATGTAATCCATGCAATTAATGTAACTATTGTTTTAACACTACATCAGGTAGTTTGTATAACAAAGTATTGAGAAAGAAAAAAGTTTTAACTCATATTCTGTTTATGTGATCTGATAACTTTATTTGTGGTCATATATACAAAATGCTCTCTGGACTGGTTCCCAAGTGCGGCAAAGTCCTATTGATCTCTTCTTTTATAGTTTATTCAAATCAATTTGTTTATGCCTGCTTTCTGAGGCACATTTAGCGGTAGTTTATCTATTCAAACTGTCATGTTTGTATAAGCTTAAATGCTATTGAATAGATAAACTACCACTAAATGTACCCCAGAAACCAGGGGTTAGTAATTTCAGCCATCTGTTGACACTTATGATAAAATATTCTGTATAGTACCCCAGAGCTTACAAAAATATTCTGTCATATTACTTCAATCCATTTTTATGATGATTACAGGAACCGCCAGCAATGAAAGGATACAAGCGATGGAGCAGAAAATCCTTCTACAACAAGAAGAGCTTACATCCTTACACAGACGTCGAGGAGAAAACGCTCAACAGATAATGAGTCTAAATGAAAAAGTACATGATTTAGAGAAACAACTACAAGCTAAAGATATCATGTAAGTTAGTTATTTTTTTACTGTTGAATAACCGGTTATTATATACAAACCAGTATGTTGTCTATAAAAGATATATGAAATAGGATATAACCTGTTTATGTTGTAACAAGATATCTGTAGCATATAGATGAATAAGTAATCTATTAATAGAACTGTTGGCTTACTTCCGACACTCGAATTCGAATTCAACCGTATTGAATATGAGCTAATGTGAACATTGAAGTTTTTTATTACAATACAATATCTTAAACAAAAAATAATATAACATTGTGCTACATTAACTATGCATTTTTAAATGCGTTAGTTTATAATTAACCAGTATGATTTGACATAAGCTTAAATCGGACGTGTTTGAATTCGTATTTGTATGTTGGGAACTATTTGGTTGGCAGGACTTAGCATGATGTAAGAAAGACTGAGGTTGCATTTAAATTAGAGACATAGAAATCCTATTGCACAAGCCTATTGGAAAGTGAAATGAGGTGTTTAAGTTTTCTTTACAGAGGCCAGTAGGACAAAACAGTCCCAAGTCAGTAAAAGAAATTTGCATAGTGAATATAAAATTATGATTATGCACTATGCATAGACTAGTTAATTGACAACTTTCTACTCTATGGCATTTTGTCTGTGATATTAAAAAGTAGATATATATTTTGTCTAGCCTATATTAAAATATTAATTTTGTTAATGGAATGTATAAATAAATTCTTATCAGTGAAGGTAATTAGTATGTCCAATACTTAGAAAATGAATAAATAATATTTAATGTAGCAGAACAATCAATAAGTAATTAGTTTTATTCAAATATTTGATATATTAAATATTTTAAATGCCTTGCTGTATACTAATGCTGATTTCGATAGTTCTGGGTTCGATTCTCATGTTGGGCCAAGTTTTCTTGGGTTTTATAATTTCGGTTGAAATATTCTTCACAGTACCCTAGTGTGTCCTAATATAGCAACATTCTAGCGTTTTTCATTGCATACAAAACACAAACAACAATACATAGACATACCTTCTTAAATATTTTAGCAATATTGATCAATTTTAGAACTATAAACTGACATTGTCTTTTCTTGTTTAGTATTTCAGAGCACACAGCAGTGATAGCCTCCCTTCGAGCTGAGATTCAAATGTATGAAACAAACATGACTGAATTACAAGGACTGAATCAAGTGTTGAGGGATGAACATCAAGCTCTCCACATAGCTTTTGCATCTATAGAAGAGAAATTAAGAAAAGCACAGGTATATACAGAATGTTTTTTAATTACGACATACAATATACAGACATAATATTATTATCATGCCTGTTATACGAGCAGAGGTGTAGGAAATGCATCTGCATTTAGCTAAAAACTATTTTAGTATGTTATTAGGGGCGAGCATATTGCCATGTAATGGTTGGTTACGAAACTACAGACTGCTATTAAGGATAAACTTATATAAATTATAAAAATACTTATGACGCTTTGTCCGACATGGGCATTGAACCCGGGACCACATGGTCAGCAGTCAAATATACTACCAAATGCGCCACAGAGACAGTATTCTCACAAAACAATGCATGTTGATCTAAATATTATATGTATTTAGGAATATGTGAGTATGTTTATCAGTTGCCTGATAACCATATTAGATTAGATCGAATCAGATGACTGTGATTTTGTATGAGTTGTCTAAAGATACTACTTACTGATCCTTTTAAAAGCGAAGTAGATGAATAAATATATATAAATATAGATATAATATACTTCGGTATCTTTGATTTGATGGTTTTCTAATGAAATCAAAATGTTAATGTCATTATTTACTTGGATTTATATTGCTAAAATGTGTTCATACTTGATTGCTGTGATAACTCAAATACTAAAATTGATATAATTTTCTAAATACTAATTAGTTCCAGTTTACGCCGCTAGAGGTGCTAACGTCGACTAGTTTCAGTATAATTAAACCTAAAACTCTATTTTTTGCTATTACCCCCTAGTTTTGCTCCTTAATAAAAATCAACGCTTCAACCTTACTAATACAATGATATCAACGCCCACGCCGTAAAACATAATGTTTTTGTTTTAGATAACTTTATAAAATCATAAATCGCAGAGCTTGCCCTGCCATTAATCTATACTAATATTATATAGCTGAACAGTTTGTTTGTTTGAACGCGCTAATCTCAGGAACTACTGGAATCGAGGAAGGCTATAGGCTATATATTTTCACGCTACGAACAAAAGGAGCGGAGTACCAATAAAAAATGTTACAGAAACGGGGAAAATGTTGACCAATTCTCTTTTATGTGACGCAAGCGAAGTTGCGCGAGTCAGCTAGTAATGTCATAAAACATTTCACATTCAACGTTTAACACCAAACGCTGCTGGTATGTAGTAGTTATGTGTAGAAGCCGAACTGTAAAAACAATTGCTATAAATAATTTTGTTCGAAGACGTGACGCTGTTTCATATATCTGCAATGCGGCCGAGTCATATGAAATGCAACCAGCGAATCGCGCACATTTCCTTCATGTCATTTATTACGTTTTGATAATTAACTTTATGATTAATTGTGAAGTAAAGTCTAAAATAGAAACGTATATTATTCAGACAATTTTATGAGAACTAAACGGAAAATATGACGGTAGATAGATATACACAGTTTAAAAATATAATTGTCTAGTTTAGTGTTAGTTAAGTAGTTGTAATTAACTAATTTTATGAGTATTAAACTGCGGAAACTCGGCATCTTTGCGCGTCCATTGCATAATGCAATAAAACTGTATTAAACCAGTGAACATTTTTAATAAAACCTCTTGTTAGTTATTAAATACAGATATTACAGTCTTTATGAGACTTAATCCACCACACTTGAGGAGCGCTATATTGCCAGTGTCTGCAACATGCAAACTATCAACAAATTTTGTATAAGAATCTGATCAGCGCCTCTAGCGAAAAACGTTGGAACTAATTCTTTAGAACATTATAACTGAAAAACTTTTATATTAAAATACTCAATAGTAGAAAATCTCGCTACTGGACAATTAGTCAGTAAAGTATTATGTTGTTTGTACCGTGAAACATCTTGTTTCTTTTATACATACCTACATTGTAGCGATGGAAACGTACAGCTCGTGACAAATCTCCAGTAGGATAATAAACCATTTGCAGCTGCGACGTAAACATTCACATATGATGCCATTAGAATTGTGACGCATTAGAGAAAATTTTCGATACAAGGTGTTTTATTTACAAAAGATGATAAGCGACACTTTAACTTTATATTCTAACAAACTTTTTGGTATAAGATTGTTTTCGTCCAACTTCACACCGCCACTTGTTTCTCAGCTTTCCACACTTCTATCAATTTCATTTCGAAATAGACCGTGATATATAGTCTTAGCAATAAATCAAGGATTTTATCTGTGGGTAATTAAACAAGAACTGTTAGTTTGTGTTGTAATAAAAAATGTATGTTCCACTACGTTTGATGCGTGCCTGCCATTGTTTATACTGAGTCAAATATTTTTGGCATACTACTGATAGTCGTTATGAACATTTTTTTCCACTGGAACTTTAGATTTTTATAGCATCATTTAAATTTTGGCAAGTAGCCAAGCTGATTCTAGCTTGTCTTTATAATAAAATGCAGCGTGTTTCATATTTCTACGTATGAAATCGTCTTTATCGTGTCCTCTGTAGGTTATTAGGTATTTTCCTCCACTAACCCGGATAAGCGCTGTGTGATCTTAGTCGCTATTACCTCATAATTTTCAGTTTAGTGCCGTAACTTGTTAGGAAAATATTATTAATATTCATAGCGACCACCCACCTACTCTTAAATAGTTTTACGAGTGCTTATTTTTTTCGTCCTATACAATATGCGTTTATCTATTCAACATTTATACTTGAAAAAGTTCATAACAAATATTTGTTTTGAACAATACTTGCGGTGTTCCATAAATCCACCCAAATGATAAACCTACGTTCATTGGTTTGCACAGACATAGATAACAATAATTGTCATATACGCTTGCCAATCTAATAAAAAGGGTCAGCTGAAATCAATACAAATATATATACACATAAAGAGCGCCGTAAGTAATTACTTAACGCGAGGAGTTTCATTTATTAGTGGGATATCATAAAATGGAACACGCTGTATATTTTACGATACCCACGTGATAACAGCTCTGTATGAAATGCTTATAGCTGAGTCTAAAGCAACATCACTTATATTCAGTCTGATAGAAAATTTCGTAGCAGGGTGTTGATATTATTGCTTCTAAAGTTTATTTTCATATATTTTTTATCATTTGTGTACTAAGGTGAAAAGGTTTTATAGGCAGTGAATATGCGTAAAGTTTTTAAAAGGGTAATATATATTTTTGATAAGTGATGTTTCTCAATGCAAGTGTCAAGTTTTTACAGTGATCTTTTCGTTGTAGGACGAAAATCGGTCGTTAGTGGAGAGACTCATAAAGTACAAAGCAAAAGATGCCGATAAAATGAATGAAGAAAATGAACATTTTCTCAAGTAAGTAACTGTTTATATTTTCTAACATAGGTGTACATTTATGACTAAATACTTAAGCATGTTTAATTTTTCAGTTCATCAGGTATTTTTTTTAATTAAGGCACATTGGTCACTTACCATCATGAAGCGACTATAAATGTATTTTTTAATTAGTTGTTTATAAATTTGTAAGTCAATGTTGTCAGTTTAGGATATTGGGGCATTCGGTCAATAGCTTATACATATCAATGTAAACGTTGATTTTTGTTTTTGCCTGTGAGTATTATAGCTGCAATGATTTTTAAAGTGAATGTCGCTGCTATCATAGAATTGATGTGCACTGCACCGTAGAATATTTGTCAAGTATAAAAAGATCAAAGTCCATTTATACTCGTACATAGGTATACTAAAAATAATAAAAAAAACTTCGCACAAATCATCTGGATTTAACCTCGATTTATACCTGACAAATAAAAGTAGTTTGAGCACATTAATTAATGTTTATTTTGTGTTTAAAATGTGTATTTTTATTTTGGCAAATGTCGTTATTAGAGTGGGATTTGTGTGTGCGAGGCTTAGAGAGCTTGCATAAGAACCCATAATTTTTGTTTTGCTTCTTTTTGTTTAATTTCTTCAACAGGTCAAGCAACCCTACCGCGTTTTTCATCAAACCGTTTGGTAGAGTTAGTTTCGGGTGAGTTTGACATAATGTGAATGATGATGTGGTGGTTTGAAGGCATTGTGGCGTTCATTATTGAACATATACCTCTTCATGAAAATGGCCCATATATTTATGTCTTAACTGCACTCTGAAACTGACTCATGAACTTTTTCCTACCTTGGTTTTGAAATCGTATGAAAAATTTAATTCATGTTCCTTCCATAATATAACGTTTTCATAATTTATACATAAAAGAGTTACTGTGGCAATGATGTATGTATAATTTCAATTTCAATCTTGAGTGGACTGTCATTATTTATGGTGTTGTACGTTGTCATCGGTAACAAACTCATACGCAAACGTGATTTGCGTCATCCTTTTTACTTACAAATTCACATTTAAATCGCGTGCATGTTTTTAGTTTGCGGCATATCTAAGAGAATTTCATTTCACACCCAATAACGTATGTCCGTTCTATTAATACAACACATAATTTCTGTTCCAGTCTCCGTAGTTATCAACTATCCGACGATACATGAATTTCAAGTATTGTCCTTGCGTCATACGCACAACTGAATACTAAAATAGAATATCGAGTGAATGAACGTAGTATAACAGTACCTACTAATTTGCATTCATTAGTTACAATACAAAAAATATACGAACCTTCTCTAGTATGTTGCGTTCTGTCCAATGATATACGTTATATTAAAGTATCTACACATTGTTCAATTTACGCACGTTTGTGTATTTACAATTTTTATGACACCTTTGAAGTCGCCGATATTTATTTGCGTTTCATTAGTTTATTTTCATAGATTCACGATTTTATTAGTCAATTTTTATTAGTCATGAGACGTTTGATCTATTTTTATATGTTTGCTAATGTTACTTATTTATAGTTTCTTCAATAAGACGTGTGGATTGATATAATTAACAGTTTTGTAAATAACATCTAGTTGGGACGTTGTGTTTTGAATTAAAACTCACCCACATACTGAACTTTGTTTTGCATGATAGGTTTTGCACGGATCATTTTTCTGCATAAGTTTTGATTTTTAGTTAAACAACTAAGTAAGAATGTATTTTGCCCAATTGTCAATTACGAATGTTTAATAAAATGTGTAATAAATGGCGAAGACTATGAAATAAATAATATAATTGAGGTCCGCCGGTAAAATGTGGGACAATTATCGCTTCAGAATAATTGAATCAGTCGTGAATTACCTGCGGGCCTTAATAGGCACCTGATAAGTAATTGATGTATGTAGTGTAAGTACTTATTCAGCTAGATGCTTTGGACGCATAAGGCTGTAGACTAATTGGCACAAAGATTGGTGTGATATTTATGTGCATGTTGGAAATAATTATTGGTTGGGTGAAAGACAGGTTATATCGATAAATAGTGGGCTATTTGCGAATATTGCGCATTATGGCTTCGCGGAATAGCGGTCTTTTTGATTTAAAGATTATGATGTATGGTATTAAAGTGTTCTGATGAATATTTTTAATGTTTTCTTGCAGAAAGAAAAGTGATAAAGTACGGAAAGAGTTGGAAGAGGCGGCGAGAGAAAGTGGTAGTCGGAGTAGTGGGTCAGGCGGCAGCTCAGAAGATAAGATATTGGACTCGATGCCGTACTATGCAACTGTCTTGCCGAACAAAGTCGCATTAAGATTTGTAAGTTGACCACATAATCACTGTAGTGATAAAAGTCCTTTACTCTTTTTAGCAGCGGATGTCGTTAGTAGCTAATTATATGATATAACTGTAAGTAAAACACTCATAGATATTGGCCGTCATCTGTCCGAGCGAACAGTTATAGATGCCTTTATAAAGAAACTTAGTAATTGAATTTCTTCGTCCTTAGCTTATTGTGGCTCGTAAACTGTCTGCCCGGATCGTCAATTAAAAGACAAATAGCAGTCGTTAAAACTGAACCAAAGGACGTCTTCAACAACTTTGATAAGAGGTTGGCTTTTAACCTCACAGGGAAGAAATTACTTTTGTATTCAATTCGTGTTTTGTACGGCAGTGTTATTTAAACGTTCAATCCTTAAACCGCTGCTATTAGAGTTTTTAGGTAATTAGACCTTTCCCTATAAAAAAGGTATTTATCTGTCTTCTTGATGCAGTTTTTTTATTTTAATAAATAAAGGCATGTTTTCTTTCAGTGAATAATTTCGTTTATGTTCTTTAATAATCAAAGTAGTATTCCTCAATGGTCTGTTTTTTTTTCAACCTGTGTAGTATAAGTATGAGGTTTCGTAATTAATTGTTTAATAATGACAGGATGCGCACGACGGTGAAGTGAATGCTGTAAAATGGAGTCCCACTGATCGCATCGTTGCTACTGGAGGCGCCGATAGAAAAGTCAAATTGTGGGATGTCTCGAAATGTAAGAAATATTTTTTTATATCTACACTTGAAATTCAGATTGACAGATATTATGATTATAAGATCAAGTTTTGAATATTTTTTTTATGTAAATAAACTGTATGAATGAACTTTCGGTCGAAACATTAATAAAATATTTCTCGAAATACATTATCTAAAAATGTATCGATCGGATGTTTATTTGCATTTCAACATATTATGATGACATTCTGTAGTGATACTGCCAGCTTACATCTCTCCACGACATGAAGTTGTTAAAGACGTAATTTTACATAAGGCGTACCTTTATTATTTTTTCTCTGATGCTTGTACTTAGGAAGAAATAATAAAATTATCTGTATTCAAAACTATGACATTTCCAGGTATGATAGAAAACAGAGGGACGCTAGTGGGCTCGAATGCTGGTGTAATGTCAGTGGATTTTGACGCCACCGGCGCGTACATTGTGGGAGCGTCCAATGATTTCGCGAGTCGAGTGTGGACCGTCGGCGACCAACGACTAAGGGTGAGTCCATGGTCGCAACAGTGATTACTTTGAAACTGTAGGATCGCATAATACTTAATCATCTCATGATATCATAACTCTTAAACTCTCGCGTTGCATGTTTAATGCGCACGCATTTTACCTTAAAAAACGTTTCGGCGCAGGTTTCACTCGCGTGGTCGCAGGCTGCCAGCCCTTAAGGTAAAATGCGTGTTCGCGTTAATTCCCGTATTCTATTATAATACATCTCATATATTAAGGTATTATAGCGGCAATTTGAATGATCGTTATAGTCTTACCCTGTTATTCATAAATATATTCATAAAACTATATGAAATTATGAAAGGCTTAGGGTTTGTTTTTTTCACTCCTTAGCGAAATGAAAAAGAGAACACATATTATAGAAGCTTTTTAACTAAAATAGGTTTACAGTGTGTTTATGAATAAGAGGGTTATAATTTTATTATGATCTCATAATATATTTTGCGGTAATTTGTATTATCATACATGCCTAATTGATTGTGGTCGACGTTTCGGCGTATGTTACAAAAGCGGTGAACGCAATGTGCTTTTCGAAATGATCGCGATCTAGAATGGCCTTAGTTTTCTTCCAATACTAGGTAATATACCTACTTATATTTTTTCCGCTGTTCTAATTACCTATCACACATAAGAGATAGGCAAACTACAGTTAATCGTTCTCAATAATCTATCTTCAATTTAGTTGCGGAAATTATTTTGTCATTTCAATGGTCAGACTTCGCTATTCTAACTAAGCATTTCAAAGATTTGTCTCGATAATTTCAAATTAGATAAGTAAATGAGGCAACATAAAAAATACGAAATCGCAATCTACTAAGTGAAATCTCATCGCAAAAAGATTAGCATTTATTGCGTAGTCAATAGACTAGAGGTCTCTCTTGCTGCGGTTGATTTTGATGAACACTTGGAAACGGAAGATTAATTGATGATGATAATGAGGAATCTCGGCCGCAACGACTGATTCACGTTGATAAGTAAATAATTAACGTTTATTTATTATTCTGCACGCTGATCAAATGTACTCTATTCTGTATTTGGTTTCCATTGTTAGTTTTGTTAAGTAAAATAGATAAGTATGTAGGCATAAGAATATCAAAGGAGAATGCTCAAAATGTATGGGAAAAAAACCCAGGCCGTACACAAACGGTGTGTAACTCAGAATTTTAGTGATACTGAGTGATTCAATTCCAGATATTCGCCTCTATCAAATTCGATGGCTAAATACTATTTTTTGCTATTATCTACTATTTAAAAGGTGAATTAAAAAAATAAATATTTTTCAAACATTCTTCACAATGATTGAAAGAAAGAGATGGCGAGATGAGTTGGACACTCATGCTAAAGATTGGCACCAAATAGCTTTAGACAGAGATAGATGGAAAGAGGGAACGGAGGCCTTTGCCCTGCAGTGGGACAATATGGGCTGATAATAATAATAATAATCACAATGATTATTTTTTGAATAATATAATTGTATAAGTAAATATCTAATAATAATTAATTTTAATGGAACTGTGATTTTTAAAAAATAATTAACAATAAAATAATTATATTCTATCACTACATAGTACATAGAAGGTGCCAGCTGCATTTCTTCCCGTGCATACTGCAAAAGTCAGTAGAGGGATGGAAGGGTTTGGTGCTTCATAGGCTATAGGCTAGCAATCTACCACCATGACAACACTTTTCTACCTTATAATAGCCCTCCAATTGTCTGCCAACCCGCATTAGACCAGTGTGGTGGACTAAGGCCTGATCCCCCTCTTTGTTAAGAGGGGAGGCTCGTGCCCCTCGGTGGGGACATATATGACCTGGTGATGATGACTCATTTTTCAAAAATATATTTTTTAATATTTTTAATTTGTAACTCAGTTACATACCTATATTAAAAATGTGTGACTCAAAAAAGAATAAACATTTATATAGGTAACTTATTTAAAAAATATAAAAATGTATTGAAAACCCCTACTGAAAAGTTATAGCAAAATAGTATGTTCAGCCAACGAATTTGATAGAGGTAAACATTGGGAATTCAATTACACAGTATAACTAATTTTTTGAGTAACATAACTTTTGTGTACAGCCTGGGTTTTTTTTGAGCATTCTCCTTTGTTATTACTTTTTGTTGTACCTATATTTTTTCGTGCGGATTCTCTCAGTGTTAATTATCTAAATCATAATTGGGTAAATGCATTGACTACTTGACTAGTCTATTAGTTATAATAATCTTTTCCCATAAAAGCAAAAGCTCAATACTATTGACATTGGAAAGCTTTTCGATATTGACTGCCGCGTACCTGACAACTAAGTGCAATAAGATATTTTGATACGAATAAATGTTTGTAGATATTCAAGAAATGTCGTGTATCTTTATGTTATGTTACGGTACATAGAGTTTATGGCATTAGCCCTTAAATGGACCACTAGTTCTGTCTATAAACTATTAAAATGGATCTCATCGACATCGGTAAGAAACATGATAGTGCTTCCCTAATAGAATTTTGAGATGTTGCTTGACCATTAGACTGGAAGTACTTATATATTTCTAACATAATTTGTTGTTTGTGAATGAAACGGTCGGTGAGGATTCGTGGTTTTTCAGTTAAAAATCTATATAAAACAATGTTACGTATGCAATAATACGTGGGTGTAGGTGTGTAAACGGACAACAGGCAATAATAGTATACGTCAGTTCGGACATTATTATTGAGCTCGGGAGGCGGGGTCACGAACACGACCGTCTATTAGCGGATTGTTAGCGCGCATCTGCGCTTCGTGATCCCGCTTTGATCACTTCCGACATTTGCGAGCCTCATCCGATTTTAATATGAATTATGTACATTATGAATACAAATTATTCATGTAACTATCAATTCGATTAAACCTCGACAGAATACAATAATATTATACTAAATCGTGAATGATGTATTACCTGCCGGTACGGCAACTAACGGCACATGAATTGAATAATCATTGAAACCGGCTATAACGTTACGTGTTAGTGCCGATAAATTTTGTATTATTGTCACATTTTAAACTGATTGAGCTTTCTTATAAGTAGCATAAATCACTGTCCTATAAAACGAGACGCGGTCTCGATTGAAACTTTGCCGCTACATATCACTTTAATATTCCAATCTAGGTAATTCCGGAGAAATGGAAGTATTAAATATTCCAATTTAATTATAGTATTGCTAACCTAGAAACCTTACTTTATGTTTTGGTCCAACCCGGATTTAAAATAATAAATCTTACCGCCTAACTAAACCGTTTTGTGCTTTAACACACAATCAAATTACCATCTTTAGAGTTTCTTGTTCGTGTAAATATTGTATGCAAAACGATAATATTGGATTCAATAAATATAACAGATGCCATTCGCCAGCCGCCCACCTCGGATATTTCGCATGCTCTCATCACGAATCCTTGTACAAACATACAATCAGGATCTTACGTCAACAAATTGGAGAGCCCGCCCACTCATTTACTGACCAACATCGAACTCGAATCGATCTGTTAGCTAGAAGTTCTTTACGAAGAAACTCTAAACTATGTTAAATCATACGAGGAGCAATGTTAATGTAACAAACTGATTATATATTTTACTCATTCAGCATTTTGGGCATTACAAAACTTGCCTTTACACGAAAATTGGGGTTTATAAATACGTTTTATGCCGCCGTAAACGCTAGAGCTCATAAACACACTGATCTAGTTAGCTGTATTGAGTTTACTTGGAGTTAGTATTCTTATGGTTGGCTATTCCAGACTTATCATTTCGTGGCCTCGATCAACCTTGTTTATTTTCATATTGAGAAAGCCCCTGCGTGATCGCAGTCGCGCAGAGCTATACTAAGCAATAAGTACACAAATTGCGCAGTGAACATCAATAAGTGGCGCCAAGCAATGGCCAAATAATGATTCTAAATCGATAGAGTTTCTTCAATCCACCGGATGTAACATCTAGATCTGAATCTAATTTACGATCTGTTAACAGATTATTCGCTCCATAAAAGCCAATCGTTTTTACCCACAGCTCACACGTCAAAATTAAGTTTTGCCATAAAAGGATCTGCCGAAGTGCCGAAGCGACGAAGTAATCACAAGTTATCAATTTATTGATTACCGAGACGGGCTATTAAAGTTAAGATCGTAAATATTGAATGTATCTTTGGTATTTCTAGAGAATAATAAATTCAAAATATTGCTTACTTATAATTTCTGCGAAGGTAAAGTTAGAAGAAAAGAGGTTTGCAAAGATAATATGTCCAAGAGCGCAGTAACACCGTCCAAATTTATCACGTTTGAATTACCGATGTTATCGTTGCATTCAGTTCCCGTACTTTTTAGATGTCTGAGATATACTTTCAACTGCTGAACTTACTTTAGTTCTCCTAGCAAACATAAATAATGTGGAATTCGTCGAAATATAAGATAATAACTCTGAATCGTTATACTTTACTGTTCCAGACGAGACTTGGACAGATCTATTTCATTAATCTCAATTATGGATTAACATAATAAATACACGATCATTTCGTCTAAATATAATAAATCTTTCAATAAAAACTTTCTCGAAAACATTAATCTCCTGTCCTGAATTGATATTAATAATAATATTTTGTTCTCATTTAAATAAGAAATCTAAGAGACCTGACTTTTAAATAGAGAAAGATTGCCTTTGTCAACGTTTACTTTCTTTTTCAAATGAAAGTGTGTCGCGGTACGTATTAAAAAGCTCAGTTAATGTGTTTCTGTTACAAAGTATCCACATTAAGTCAAAACTGTATAATAATTGTTACTTAACTAACGTAAATGTTGTGCTTGTGAGAGTTCGCTTCTCTCACTTTTTGTTGTTACTATGTTACAATAACAGACTACGGATATTTTTTCCCCACTATTATGCAGGATTTCTTTCTCTTTTATAGATCACAATACAAAGCTAGCTTTTCCCGCTTACCAACGTGTCGTGTGTACAGACCTATAACTTAAGGATTTAAGTATTTAAAGAGATATCGTACCTTTGTTAAACTGACGTTGAAATATTAACAGTATGCAAAGCTATGCATACGTAAAGTTGGCTACTAAATCAATGTATTTATAAAGAACGTTATTGAATTCGTTTTCATACAAATTTTAATTTTGTAACATGAGCCTATTGTATGTTTTTTCATATTCTGCATTTATCGTTCAGGTTGCGAAGCTGGCGCTCTTTAAGTTTGCTACGTGACTCATTTATTGTAATACTTAATCAGATTACATATTTCATGAGAACCAAGTCGTCCGGCAATAATTCATTTGTGTCGCGATGCCGAGCGCGAGATAATATCTTCAACTATTCGCTCAATACGTAGGATCGGAACAAGATACAAAAGGAGCCGATATTGATCGAGTACCAGCTCTTCCCTATGCCAAAGCGCTCCAAGGCCGTTCCGACTAAACACGCCAATGTTTAATATATATGTTGACTGCTGCAGTTGTCCCATGACCGATGTTTGCAACTCGGTTGTTCGGCTTGTTTTACTTTTTACATCTGAGTCGCGATTCCGGTGGCCACCGACGATTCCCATTTATGAATATTTCATATTATTGTAAACGACTTTATCTGTACAATGTTGCATTGCATGTTTGAATTTTATAGTTCTACGAAAATGCTACATGTTATAGTCGACTACTGTAAAATTGTGTCCGCCCCCTGCGTCTACTAAGAATTGGCATTTTATTATTTTTATGTTTATTACGCAGGTGCTTTGGAAAATTGTTTTTTATTTTGCTTGGACATACATTCAACGTTACTAAATTGCTTATTCTATAGAAACATGTCTATTCCCAAGGCAATTTTATGTTAGGTTGATGGTCTATAAAATGCCTCAATAAAACTCTTTTCAAGGCATGCCTATTTTGCCATGTTTAAAAAAAAAGAATGTAACACTTTACCACATCCTTCGGAATGACTGGCTGCAACTTATTGTCCCACAGTATGACAGCTTTTTCAACATCCAGACAGCTTGATATATTATAGAGGTAAATGCCTCGGGGTGATTCATACATGATTGTTATTTATCTTATTATTATACAATTGTTATTAGTGTTTAGCTCTCTTTTGGTTATTACAATAAATTTTATTAAACGTCTCGACACTTTTGAGGTGTCTATTGTCTGTACTCAAGTTATAAATAATTAACGGTAGGTCACTGTCATATAAAGGCTGTCAAATAAGAAATGCCAATATTTTTGTACCGTAACTTCGCGGGTTTGTAAAATAAATTACTCAAATAAAATTAAACTACTTAAACACTTCTTTTTATTTTGAGTCAGTTTAACATTATATGATACTTAAATTCCCATACTTAAAAAAAATATCAAATTAAATTCATTACTCCTGCATAGTGTACTCTTAAGTATTTGCGTATCTCAAATGCTTTGTAATTTATTATCATTTTTACTTGAATGAGCAAAACGACTGAAGATGCTTCTGCGGCAAACTCAGAAGGATTTAATTTTATTTATTTTCAACGCCTGGTTCGTAATCTAAATCTGGAAAGAACGCTTGTTGGGGACAAATTCTTTGTTGCGGGGCTACTAATGGCTGCGCTTGGTTGTCGGAGTCGGCACGTGTGTTTAGTCGCGTGCCGTCGTCGCGTCGCGCGCGCCGATCTTATCTCGCTCACGAACCACACGAGCCGTGCCCCTTCACACGTGATGGTGACAAACTTAACTCTCAGATCCCATCTCATTGATGTGTGCAATTTTAAGAGGACGCGCTGGTCAAATCTGTGTCTGCACACCGCCTTTTATTGTCACATTTCTTTTTATCGCTTTATTACTTTTGCACTTTGCCTTGTCAAGGAACTGGTTGTTAATCTTAACTTTAGGTTCATTGACTGCGAAAATTACGTTTTTTTATTCTTCTGTCCCTCCTCTCAAATAATAATAATATTTTGCAAGAAAGTTCGTCTTTTGCGGTCTTATTCTGTAATGCAGATATCCCATAACTAATTTAGGGTGGGTACTACTACTAGTGCAAAGAATTTGCAAAGGATTCTGATAAGCGGTGAATATGTGTCTATGCGTTTTAGATAATTTAGATAACATCTTTCAGACAGGGTTTATAAATTCTTTTCTGATTTTATGTATTTTATAGATTACCTCTTTAACTGTCGTTTTATAAATTAAGTGCATGGCATAAGTTGCTTCAATTTCTTAAGCAATGTATTCAAGTTTTATTTAGATAAAGTGATAATAATCATGGATATGATCATATTATTTGTTTATCTTTGTTGTCTATCAATTCATGTAAAGGAGTTACCACAAAAATCAATCTATGGCCGTAGGTATGTAGTTTATGGTTTTAACTATCGAAAATATTCAATCGATCATACGATTGATTGTTGTGATAACACCCTTATGCAAGTTTTGTATGTTAAGGTTGGTGTAAAATAAAACTAAGCAGTATTTTGGAAAATTTATATTAAGTAATGACAATTTGGACGGATGAAACAAGGTAAAATGTTACTCAAACATTTTAATACATTAACATCTCATTATTAAGGCACTAGTTGATATCATAATAAAATACTTTCAGTTTACATGGAATAGCACATTTTTGTAAGTCGTAAGCTTTCTTTTGTTTAGGTAGGTATTTCATTTATATTAAAAATTTATTAAATAGTATTAAATTCAATCATAAATTACGTAAAAAAGAAACTATCCTAAATTAAATAAATTACGATGTCGGGACGGCCGTCAATCCATCGTCTCTTGACTTAGGTCGCACGTTCGGTTATCTACTTAAAAGGTACTGAAATGTTACTTTTTACTTATCACTACGTATCATTAAAATCAGGCTTATGCTACTTTTAAAAAAATATGGTACAATACGTAATCGGACTTCCGCGAAAGGATGTCCGAGCGTAAAGTGAACGAATGAGCGACGTGATCTTGATAACGACTCACGGCCGCGGTCCCGCCGACGACGCCGGAGATGGGGACAAGCGAGCGTTCATACACTCCACGCACTCAACACACGGTCACATAGCGCGCCGCTACTCGCATTCGTCCACATTCGCGCACGCTCTTGCGGTCGTCCCCTTCTCTGTGTCGCGCGCCCCCGCACCCCGCGCCCGTGCGTGGTGTGGTGGTGTGGAAGCGTTCGGACACTAACCATTAAATAACCGCTATCGCTGTCCTGCGCTCGGTGAAAGATAGACGTGTCTCCAAGTGGACATGCCTTTTTCACGAACCAGAACTCGACGGGGGTTTTTAAACTAACGAAATATACTACTATTGCGGACGCTGATCACGTCGACACGCCTATTGTTATTTAGAAGTGCCTCTGGTGCGCACGAGAAAAACTGGCATCATAGACTTTGCATAGAGCGGAGGGAGCGTTGGGTCCTGGGAGTAACTCGGCGGCTTTAGCGGCAGCACGTCGTCGCTGCCAACTGCAGGTCCACGCTGCTAGAACGACTAGTTGAGCTGCGAGGAAAGCAGCTGCTGCGAGCATTGCACCTGCAGCGTTGACACAGGTGACCTCAGTCTCTCTAACGTAGACAGAGTCTTCGGTGACATTCTTGGCACGTTGTTTGTCGAAGCCAAATTTGTCGGTGATCTGAATAGTTTGGACGAGAAGCATGTCGTCGGTGGGAGCAGCTGGGGTAGAACGCCTCTTCCTACGCCCGTAAGACATAACGGAGCGGAGTTCATTCGGACCGCCGTCGCACTGGACTGGCTCACAGGTGGGCATACACGGAGTTACCAAAGCACGGAACTGTACAACTTCCGACGATGGGAACTTGAAGGCATCAAAGTGGGACAACAGCATCTGTAAAAAAAACAAAATATGTTAGCCCATTGCATTTGTGCATTATTTGGCAGTCTTGCAAATTTAACAAGGTGTATTAAATGTATGTAATAGTTATTCCTGTTATTACCTTTCCACTATTGATTGATTTGAAGAGAGGTCCCATGATGAAGTGCTCGGTGGGGCAGCCATGACTGTCGATGAGCGTGATCTCGCTTGAGTCGACTCCATCCATAGCAACAAGCTCGCGAACAAAGATCTCGAACGGTGAGTTCGGGTCCATAATCTCGAATCGGAGCGCCTGGTGGAACAAAAATTGCGGTTATTAAAAGAATCAACAAATATAATAATCGACCATTGTCACTTATTGAACAGAATGTAATTACCAAAGGATCTCCGACTTCAGCAGATGCGATAGTGTCGTCACCATTTCTGTCGGTAATGCGCATAGCCACGTTGGGAGATTCGACAATGACCTCCTCGGTGAGACCGGTATGAATGTCTCCACTAATACCCAGATCGAATTCATTGGCTACAGTTTTATTGGTCAAGTCGTACTGGCAAGTCACAGCCAAACCAAGATCTGAAGATGTAACGATGGTGTCGTGGTGCTGGATAACTACGTCATTAAGATATCTAAAAAAAAAAAAAACATTTCTTATAACTGAACAGCTTTTACAAACAAACAAGGTATAAGCAAAAATTAAACAATCCATTACCTGCCAAGTCCATTTTGTTTGACATTGCACTCGAGGTTGTTGTATCCCATATGTAGCTCAAATTCTAAACTTTGTTTTACATCAACGACACAAGAGTTGGGGCTGCCTTTAGCGTAGATCTTGCCATCGAATAGCTTAGATGTTTGGATTCGGGCAACCATATCTCCAGCGCGGCAGTCGATGGATACGTTGTAACAAGATGAAAGCTCATAAGTAGCAGCCTCGGGGACTTCCAAGTAAGGATCCTGTATGCAAAAAAGACGTGGTTACACATTGCAGAACTAAAGATATGTAACTGACCCTGTTCGTTTTTCGAAGAGGTTTTTTTCATACCTGAATATCAGCCAGAGTAGCCCGAGAGTGATGTGATAAACGACAGACATGGTCTCCAGTGTCGCCATGGTCGTACGAGTGGCAACGGAAGGGAGAATTCAAACAAAGCTCGCGGCATTCCTCAACTGTGAGAACATCTTGATACACTGAGTCCACAGTCTTTAGGATACGACCACCCATTTTCTTGAACTCGCAAAGTTTAGTTGGTTCCTCAACGCAGTTGTTTTCCAGATAGTCGGTGTCTGAAATTAAATATTAGATGAAATACGTGTAGCTTAGAATGAAGAGAGAAAGGTAAAAAAAATATGATAGGGATATACCTTCGTTCGGTTGGAAAGAGTTGGTTCCTGCCAACGTAATACGGTCCATGTTGGATAGCACGCATTCTCCAGTTTTATTGTTGTAGTTCGCCGATCTGCAACAATGTTTCACGCGGTTTAACAGCAGCTGTTTTTATTCTTTTTTATTGTGTGAATTTTCCCAAGTTGTTAAGCGCATACAAAGTGCAAATGACGCTATTTTGCTGCGCTGTTTAAACTTAATTACCATGATTCATTGGGAAATTATTAGTTTCAACTTTCAATTAACCTACGTTTTTACCTAATTTATGACTTTAGTACATTGTTGACACGTTGACCCCAGGGGCTAGAAATTTCTATTTCTCGAGACCAACTAGATACACATAGTTGAAACTGGTTTTATGTGGCACATGATTAACACTGTTAACCAATGAATATTGCTAGATGATACGGCAATTGCCGTTCAAGTTTTCTAATAATAATGCTAAGCTCTGGTAAGCGTTTATTTTTATCGTGTCCCATAAAAATATAGGTGCTTGTATGCGCGATATAATTTAAACGATGATATCTTGATAAAACTATTCAGATTGAATATTAAACTTTTCCTTTCAGTGCCCTCACGAGCTATCATTATACATCTATTACTTTATACTATAAGCTTCTTTATAAGTAAAACATACGACTGCGTTCATTAACATTAAAGCCCATATAAAACGAAGCCGAGTTCAATTTATAATATGTATTATTTTCGTGGCTAGTGACCACCCATATAGAATTATCTGGTTCATCTAACTCAATATTTTCTCTTGATGTACAATCGAACCCGATCAGATGACCCTTGCGCTAACCTATGGGATTTTCACAAGAGATGAGAGTAATTCTTTGTTGTAAATACCATGAGAACTTTCTGTTTCGTTCTACGATACTTGCACTAACTTATTAATAGTAATTTATTTAAGGATTTTATATCTTGTTTTTGAGTCCATTTTGTTGTTGCTTTTGGTATTGTCTTTATGACATTGTGTAACGGCTCTATGACCATTACATGAACACGTTAATTCGAAGCATCTTTTAAGTTGATGATTGCAAGTATCCCGCTACTGGTAGCCGTTGTTCATTTAACCGTACGGGTTGCTGCGATGCGTCGACTTCATCGCATAATAATTACACCAACTACCAGCAATTTGTTCAACTGTATCTTCCTTACATTATACATAACGTACAGATATACAGCCCCAATCTAAATCAAAGCACCCATTAACTTCAGCATCAAATTAACTAACTACCGGATTTCTGGTTTCTTCCAGCGCTTTAAATAAACGCCTACCATTATTTATAATGTGATTAATGCCCAATTGCCCATATTACCAATTATCTAGATGAATGCTATATAGTTTACATTATAATTACCCCAATATTACATCCGTCTCGCACACGAAGAACTAACAAATATCAACTATGGTGGTCTAGCTTGAAGCACTCGTAATAATGATGTATAATTAATTTATTGATATACTATAATTTCTATTGCTTGTAATTTGGGTCCATGGGACTTTTAAAATAAAGCGTGTATAATTAAAAACCGGAATGTAATTTGTGTAAACATTTTTTTGCTAAAGTCCTACAAAATACACGCTGCGGCAAAAGACCGTGGACTATCTACGGTAGGTAATTATATTTTAACTGCAGAAGGTTTGTAAGACGGAAACAATATGTGTTTTATCGGTTATTGTATCGTGGAGGTAGGAAGCGATAGGGCAGGCCGCTCCCACACCGCGCGGCACTCTGCCCGCCACGTCCGGGGAATATTTGCCAAATGTCGTGACTGTCGACGATCGCGATGTGCGCCGCCCGGGGTGCGCCCGCGCCGCCTGTTCGCTTCAATGGAGATACGACGATTTGTATCCAACGGTACACGTGTCGAACCTAGCTCGACTACGTAAAATCCGGCATTTAATTCTCTAATCGCTACCTAACCCCAACCCTAGTTAAGAATTCCCAGATGAAGGCGTGAAATCGTGGAATTTATTACCGCGCACAGTCACAATGTTTCTCTTTAGTTGTAATACAGGCTCTTCAAATAATTCATGTTTACATGTTTAAACTAAACAATAGGGCTGGAAATGTCATGAACATAAACTTCAACTCATGTGACTATAACTAAACTGTGTTAAATGTCAATAATACAAAAGCATTAGGAAATTATTCTCGGAATTAGCTTTGAAAAGTAAAGAGTTGTAGAGAGAAGAAACGTGAACGGATTTGTAATATGGTTGACCGCTATACTAGTAAACGCGCGTAGTGCACGCATTCAGAAGCAAATTAGCGCTACAATCCGCAATCGTTACTGAGTAGCCAGCTTGACCTGAACACGCCAGCGGATATACGTGTATCGAATGTGAGCGTCTGACGCAGTACACTATTTATGTTAATGATATCAAAAACCGTACAAGGAAATAAACACAATAGGACAGTCGTGTCTTGCTACATTAGACGCCTGAGACGTAGGCCGTTCAATTGGCCTCCCTGCTTTGTATATAATGCTCGTTTGTAGAATTCAGAAACGGAACGGCTACCAGGAAGAGGCTGTGACTTATCCACTGAACAGAGCCTCAAAGATGTACCGCAGAACCTGCCTTCTATGGTAACTTGGTGAAGGCTGATTGACTTCGTTATCGAGCTTATCTATAAATTAGCTTATACTCGTATGGATATCTAATGAGCCGGCTTTCATGATAAATATTTGTTTATTGATAGAGAAAATGTGTTGTATTCGACTCCATTCAGTACGGTTAAGGACGTATTTACATACTTACATAAATAACTGTCTTCGTTAGGCACAATGTTGAATCAGTCTCTATATGATAGTATCTGATTGAAGGGAACAGAGTCATGACCTCATACGTGTATTTTCACATCTTGTTAGTTCAATTGTAGTGGAAAATATCAACGTCAGTAATGTGTCCATCATTAGTACATTTTTACATACTAATACATACACTATACAGGATATTATTAAATTGAGTATTAAAGAACATGCAAACTTGCATGTGGTTTGTCATGGCACCAGTATAGCCAGGATAAATTCTCACGCTTCCCACCGTTTTTGTAAAAGTCAACACAGGGATCTATATGTTCTAAGTTCAACGCTAACAATGACTGGCCTTCTCCTAATGCAAACTGCTATTTGCGGCATAGTTTAGTTTCAGAATATTTGATATCTTCTGAATATACCGTATAATATATATTCTCGAGCTTCATATTCCTCTTATATCTCTTCATCCGAATAATTACTTCATAACTGTGATCGCTTATTATCTGAAACCGTATTATATTGCTACCGGCCGTTTTAATTACAATCAACATTGAAGCAATTAACGTTTATTTAATTTTAAAAATCCCTTGTGTAATTTTAATTGCAGCAACAATTACGCCGTGATGCCATCGGATCGTTAATTAACTCTTAGATTGCTGGTCGCTATTCAATGCAGTGAAATATTTCCTTTCTATTAAAGGCTATTTTATTTGGAATCATTAACAATGAAATAATATAAAATCATTAACATTCAGCTTCTAAGTTGCCAGTTCAATCACCTAAGCATACGTTTTTTTACCAAAGTTATTCTTTATTTGAAGCTTTAAGCTAGAAAAACACTGGCTTGGAAAATTATATTACTTGAATATGCCCCTGTTATCTACCCATCGATCTACCTACTCGAAGAACTAAAATATTTTCGAAATTCAGTTTAATAAGATATATTTTCAAATCGTGATACACATTATATTGTTCTTAAATTGTTTGCACTAATACTATTCTAATAAGTGTCTGTACGACCGCGCATAGGTCGTGTCGAGGGCAACAGTGCTCGCGGGTCATTCATGATTCACTCCGCCCATACTACGCTCTACTTGCAATTTAAAACCTTTGTCTACATAACTTAATAACTAAATGTAAATATGCACCTAAAGCATTTTGTTAGAATGCCTATGTTTTCAGTCATGCATTATTTAAATTTCTATGTATTGAAACAAGAAGTTGTCTGATACATGTCGTGCGTAGGGAACATCGCCTCCTGATTAACACGCTACCATTTAAAAGTCATGAAGTTGATCTGGAGTTACAACTTCACGTAGATAAATTGAGAACGAGTTAATCTGTACAACGATCGTGTTTACAAATTCGGTTGAGATAATTATTCTCTTATTGCATTCCTTTGGATACATGGAAATACGATAACAAAACGATGACTTGACTATTTCTGGCAGTATAAAATTCTATTGTGATTGTATCAAAAACTTGCCTCAGAAGGATAGATGCTATTTTAACAAATATAATCGCATCCTTTTATTTTGGTTTTATGTAAAAATATAAATAGTATACTAATTTTGGGGTCATGTCAAAATTTTAATTTTGATATTGCTTCGTCTTAAATGCGTTTGTTGATTTTAAACCTAAAAGCTTGTTTCTTCGTTTTTTTCGTTAACTTTCGATAAAAAAGCAACAGATAACTCATGAATCATCCTTCAATTATGCTTGGGTCAATCTAACTCTAAAAGTAAAGTTGTTATACATATTTGGGGTTAATTAAAAAGTGTAAATGAGACGATGTGTAGTGGTGTAGTTTGTGAGTAATGTTTGGTATTTAACTAACCTGCAAACAAACTCGTTTTCTCCGAGGCAGAGGTCAAGGCACATCTGCCTGGAGCCAACTGTGTGTGTCCTTTTGCCGCGTCCCTTCAGATGGTAGCCACGCACGCGGTCGAAACACCACGCTCTTTCGCAAGGACGCACGCCGAGACAGGACTTTTGTGCGTATATCGTGAACACGGGGAATTGTGACTTGGTCAGTGCACCTGCAGAGAAAATACACTTATAAACTCCAGTAATAAATTAGTTATTGACGCAATTACGGCTTTTGTGCGGGTTCACGTTTAGTGTTGGTTCTGCTCAATTACAACACCTAACTCCTAAGCAATAAATATGATCAAGGGGGCGCTCGTGTCATCATTAAATTCTTCATGCTCACGCACGTGTTCTGGATGAAGAGGCGTTCAACCTTAACGAATTTGAAAATCCGCACACCGAGTCGACCGAAGCGATTTGTGCTTCCATAATTGGATCTCATCGCTAAGTTCCTTGAACTGACGGCTTTGCTGGAATTTCAGTACAGCTTAATTTAATACGACCCTTAATCACCACCTGGTTTCCAGCGCTATATGTATATCATAATATATGTTTATTGCCGTAAATGCTGACTTTATTTTTTATGCTATGTCATAAACTGATTCTAAGTTTATGTTTCAACAGCCCAATTATATCAAAGAATGTAATTTTGTTTGGTAGGTTACTTTATTATTCAAATTACTTGATAATTATATTTTTCTCACGCTGTGTTTGTATCATAACTTAGACTTAGCTTTCGCATTTTGCTAAACAATCACATAAACTTTTCTGAGGTTTCAATTTATGGATTCGATAATCATATTTTATTTTGTACTTTGTTAGGTGCGTGCATATTTAAAAAGCTCTAAAATGTTACAATGGGTGCACACTATTATTTTCGTGACCAATATTTATTGAATAGTAAACACGGCTGAATTCGTGATACCTTTTTTTGTTATTAGCGGAAATTATTGTGTCTATTAAGAACGTTCTATTCATAGTTATGAGGTCAAAGCGCGTTCCACTAACTCGTGGTTAAATACACTCGGTCATGTTTTCCTTTTCGCGGTGAGAGTATTTTTTTCCCAATAAGGCGTGATGAGTGAGCATAGTCATGCCGTTATTGGCATTCAAATGATGTGTTCAAGCAAAAAATCGGAACGCTTCGCTTGTTTGTGAGCTCACACCTCTATGTCGGCCAAACGAGAGTAGTGGCGCCATTACACTACCACCTGCTATGTGTCCCGATTATACTAGTCATACACCAACACACGCATCTATCTATGCCGTTATTGTTGCTTTTTTCTGATGCATGGGCGCTTATTACTGCTTTTCATAGTCTCGGTTGAGATATTTCGAATGTAGTTTATTAAAAACTACCATTGATTTATCTTTGATCGTTATGAACTCGTTAACACGCTGTCAATATTCGTTAGCGGTAAACTATAAGTTATGTATTATTAATTGTTTAATACAGCAATGTATGAATCGTTGTTTTGATCGATGGCGTTATTTTGACGATAGATACTGGAATATTTTATTTACATTAGAATTTTTGCAGCTTCTATCTGTCCTTATTCTTCGTAAATGTAAATCAGAAAAATGAACACCGGTACAATAAATGAACTTACCAGGCAGTTGGTCGGCGTCTGAGCTGAATAAAACACAGAGACCAGTCTCGTAGTTGACAGCGCGACACGTATCGTTGGCCTGGCACTGCTCTAGGCAGTCGGTCAGCATAAGTGTGCCGGGGATATCGTCTAAGATGTGAGACGGTGCGGAGAACACGTATCTGTACAATGTCAACATTACACGTTAATAATCCACTTACATAAGTTGAAAAACTCGACTTAATTTGATTAGCCTTTTATAAACCGACTAGGTAGCTAGGTACTGCAAGTCTGGTTATAGAAATTCTTAACCGAGTCAGTTCCTGAGCGATGTCGGATCTTGATAACTTCACTTGTCGGCTGGTTACGTCGACTTAATAATCTTAATTACTCGCGCAATTATCGGTCACTACACTGCTCGTAGACTGGTCGTTATAACTGGCCAATTAAAAGCCTTGAGATAACTTACCCGGTGACAAGTTCAAATCCGATCATCTCTGGATCACATTCTTCCAAGGAGTTAGCGGGTGCAGATGGAGCTGACACTCCGCTTGGAGCAGAAGGTGGAACACCTCCTGATGCTGTCTCTGGTACAGGTGCACCGGAATCCTCTGCTTCATCTGAAGCAGGGTTTGAAGGTGGAGGTTGTGGTGGAGCGCCTGGATTCTTGTAGTCTTCTGGAGCAGCAACTACTGCTGGCTCCGGGGATCCGGATTCTATGGCAAGATTGTCCTGGGGTGGTGCATCAGCTGCTGATCGTAACGTCCCTTCGAACTTTTTTGCAGCTTCGGCAGCGCACGCCACTAACACTATACTGAGTAGCAACCGCATTGTACTCTCTGAGAGGGGCCGTGGCAACATTCGTTATCTGTAACAAGAGAAAAGTGTTGGTTAAAAAACTTTTATGGCAATTTAAGTACGTAATTGCATGGGAAGCTCTAGAATTATAGTATATAAAGTCGTTCAGCTATGCACGCAACCATTCTTCCTAGATAGGGTAAATCGCTCAATATCTTACGGCCATATCGAGCATCGTTTGCCGGAGCTATCGATGAGATGTGTTCTACTGATACGTGCTTGTATACAATTTGTGGCCTAAGCGCGACAACTGAACTCGTGTCTTCTTCCATATTAGTACGAAAATGACACAGGATTTTCCATTACAGATCGAATCGATCCTATCTTTAAATTGCATTTCCTAACTTACGTTAAGTGGTTCAATAAATGTGGTTATTTATTTCACAGATCTGCAATCAATGTGTTTATTCTTCAAATCTCAATTAACATTTATATTTTATACCGATGAGTGATATAAAGACCACTTATCTCGCATTGCATGTAGATGCGTTCAGTCAGCATGAAGTGATGTGCACAAGAATAAAAGGAGAAACAATTATGTACGCCGTCTAAGGGCATTAGCTTAATGATTGCCGTCTCATTGTAATTAACTCGCAATAGCGCCATAGTAACATAAGACACGTAGTTGTACACTGAGTGAACTGCGTTAGACGTATCATTACACAATCATAAACTTTAGTAATATTTTTGAAAAATGCACGGTCCGTGTGAGTCATGGGAAATATTTAGTCGCGCTTTCACATGGTAGTGTGAAAAAATTCTTATAGCATTATCTTCAATTTGTAAACTGCCAATTATCTATGTAGTTATACTACGTACTTTTGATGATACATTCGGATTTAATGTTCTAAAGAATGTGAAGCGGAACATATTTAAAGAAAAATATAATAAAAAGTATTCTATACCGAATATGTAAATAAAACATCAGATGGTGTGGGAGTAGCTTAGCTCGCATTTTAACAAAATTATCACAAATATTCACAAACCTTATAAACCTGAATAGGATCGGTTTGCAGATCAAAATGTTAAAATGTACTTTAAAATAAAACGCGTGTAAAGTGTTTGATGAACAACCTCCACTTTTATTCTCTTAGAGGTCTTTAACACGGATATCAAAGCAATTTTATACTAATAAACCGTCTACATGGATATTGTGGGAACAGATACGAAACGAGTTCTTGAAATTCGTTATAATCTTCTGGCAATGTACCATTTATGTTTTAAATGTCTGATTACGTGCTTATTTTTTATGTTTTTAATTGGATTTACACTTTATAGAATAGTAATTACTTGTGTTATGTGCTAGCGCGATGCGATCACAGCTTACGCACGGTTGAATGGTACCGCCCAAGGAAACCTAATTCATTTCATGCGTCGTGTCTCGTGTCGCTCACGGCCTGAAACTAATTTGATCTGCCCGTCCATTATGAAAATTGAATTACGCGCCTATAAAGCTTACTGGTGTCATTTTAGTTTATTTAAATATATCTTATGTACCATTTTATTTACTAATACAGACTAATACTGGAGAAGTGGTATTTATTGAAATCATTTTACATTTAAAGACGTGACTGGAAAGTAAATACCGAATCAGATATGACTCTGTTAAAAATGATTTCGTGCTCGGTGTCTAACAATTTCTTAGAATAAACATTACAACGGGATGCAGGCTAGTCAAGTGTTATTTGTCATGGTCTTCACAGGCAAAGTTCAAACAACAAAGTATTAATAAATAGGGACGGGCGTCGGCGTCAATAGCGTGAAATAACAGGAGTGTTGGTCGTGGCAAACTGTTGGTATGTCTAGGGCGCATCGGGTAAGCTTGATCGATTCCAATTTACGTGAAAGCGTTCGCACGTCACAGATCACTTCAACATTATGCGCCAAATTTACAACGGGTATCAAAATGGTAAACCGTGTAAAATATGTTAAAGCACAGAACAGTTCTAGAGAAAGGCATTTCGTTACCATAGTTATCATTATTTGCTAATATAACGCTTATTAACATCTATAAGCTTTCACCACTAAGTACATGCAAATGCCGTAAAGCTGTGGAATATGTAAGTTTAAATTAATTTGAACGACATTAACATAAAACTACGCCATAGTATTCTATTTTATTCGTTATCACAAACGGTGTTTTAATCTCATTTATGAACACTTCAATGTTATATGTTCGTATCTTGTTTTCTAGCACTTAGCTTAACCTAGAATGTAAGAATAGCACGCTAATAGTACTGCACGTGCGACATAATGTTCTTTATAATAGGATGCCATTTAAAAAGCTCCCCATTGAATACATGTCCAGCTCAAACGAGCCATGAATTAACACAGCTATATTTTAACACAAATTTCACACTCTGGTATTATATGGCCATGCTAACGGTTTAAGCTTATTGAGATTCATTTAATGTCGTAAATCTCTTAAGAATTTAGTAACTCCTAGTGTATTGGAGACTATATTTAACTTTCTAAGGTGACAATGTTATTGGATAGAAATATGCTAACACGAATGCTTGGAGAAAAGACGAAATCTCACGTAACCGCACACGGGAATATCACAATAACGCATTGACCTGTATACAAAGGTCGCGCGCCGGAAGCATCTGTACAGTTTAACTTTCGCCAAGTAGGTCAACCTTTTACTACGAGACACTCACAATGGTACTCGTTCCTAATTAGAACCTTACTCTGTCTTCTATTATTAGAAATTTACTACAGAGAACTTTCGTTATGGCCGTACTGGCCAGCACAAAAAAACCTTGATTTAGTTAATTGAATTTAAAGTTATAGCGGCTATGACACCACTTAGGATGATTTTATATGATAAATAATTCGAAACAAGCGAGCTCATTGTACAATTCTGGTTTAAAAAAGGGTATGACGCATCGTACCGTAAAATATATTGATATTATTGTCGATAAATTCCCATGGTGGACATTGGCACTGCGAATGTGCGGGCGCACGCTCAGCCCGCTTGGAGCACCGATCAGATGGGGTCAGCGCATTCAATGAGGCGGATGCCTCCAACCTGCTATTTACGTTTCACCATACCAGTACTGGTTGGCACACTATGGGTATCGTCTTCGTTTTCTTGTACGCTTTACAAGTGATACGCCTATATAAGTAATCTGTCGCACCGATCTTTGCTTTATAAGTACGTACGTTCCACATAAATGGTATCTGCGTTTGTGTTTTTCTGCACCTGTGGCCTATTCTTGGTTCAAAGTTTTATTAATTATAAATTTTAAGTAATATATGTCTCTATCGTTGCGGTATCAATAAATACTTCATAAATAAAGCCATTACTAATTTGATATCTCGGTTTCTTAACGTTCTAAACAAGATTGTAGCATAACTCGTATATTTAATAGTACTAGATTTAAAAGCTATTCGTGCTATTCATTATTTTATAATCATCTATATAAATGGCGTTGAAAGAACACTGTTGGATATTTAATCTACGGAATTATATCGAGATACTTAATCGTATCTTCAAGTACGTCTTAAAACGTTTATAAAGTTTCAAGTTAACCCCATAACAAGTTAATTCAAATTATTATCTGTAGAAGCCATTAAAAGAAAATGACGACGAGATATGTAACATATAACTAATGAACTAAATTATCAGTAAGCTTTGCCCTTAATTAGGTTAATTGTATTAATGAGGTACAGTAAAATGTTAAATATAGTTATATTTTACAACGAATAATTACATATACAACGCAACTTTCTCACCTATATTAAAACAAGTGCAATTTATGAGTCATAAATCGAAAACGTTAAGTTTTATGTCGCAATAATTACCATGCTATGCAACTTAGTAATAGTATGTTTCACGTAGTTGGCATACCTTATCGTCGTAGCGGTAATAAAAGCAGACTCCCGTTAAAGCTAATTACAGAAGCTATTTGAATATATCTTCGACGGCAGTGCGCGATATAGACTGACGTGCCCGTCAGAACACAATGGGAAGCAGAACGGCTTAATCCGCTTGTCTGTAAACTATTAGGCGTGTCTAAGTTCAGCCATTAGCATCGCTAAGAGAACGTTCCGCGGATTTACATTGAATGAAATTGTAATTTGTTGTGTCTCTCTCTAATGGGGTGGCGGTTTCCTTATGTGCTGCGACTGACGGCAGGGATTGTGACACCCCGCCCTTACAAGGCGGTAGTCGGCGATCAGGCGTCAACGTCGCTCATTGTTCACTGCCTATATATGAAACCAGACACGCCTGCGACATATAAATCACCTTTAACATGGTCTGCTTTTACAAAATCTATTAATTTTTTCTACAATAATTCAATGAATTGATCCTATTATATTAAGAATAAAACAATCCAAAATAAATCAATAAATAAATTAGTTCGGTCGTAGTTATAAAGTAAGTAACGCCCCGGCACAATCGAGAAATCCGATCGATTTATTAGAGTCGGCTATGGTCTTGTTCATGTAAAAACAATTTATTTTACTTGCTCCTTGCCCTATAACATGCAATGAATTTCTCTCATGTTAAATTGCGAGCGTAAATCCGTTAACAAAAAAAAGACAATGCACATGTGCGCATAAACTTCACTTGTATTAGTCTTAACGACTTACTGGTAATCATTTGCAAAGAACTCTACCCCTTTAGGCGATGCATAGGCTCTAATGATTACACGTGCTTGGCAGGCAAATGAATAACTAGTAGATAATCTGACTCACGGATTCGAAATTTATGAACTCCTCGGAGACAGCAGCAAAACTTTATTTTTGTTGTTTAGAGTCTACCGCACATTTATGTAGACAATACAGAAATAAATAACGTACCATTTATGGCGTATATACTCTCATAAGACTTTTGTTTTAAAAGGGCGCTCACTAGGAGGTAGGACAATACTAAGTACTCGTAGTTATTTAAGGAATAGATAGTTTTCGACTAAGTACTATAATTTACTGAGTCCTTCAGTTTCATTACAATAACAGGTTCTTCAACTTCGTGTCGTTTGAATAACGTAACTGACTTTGCATGGCAAGCACGGCAGCACACATAATTGGCTTATTACTAACTTAAAGACGTCAAAGTAAGATGAGTAGTCTTCATTATAAATAATTCAATATTAGAAACCATTACCTTGGCCAAGGCAAACACGTTTTAGGTATAAATACAAGTAAGCGAGGGATGTATAAGGCAGAGTTGTGACACGTCCTCCTCGGAGAGGTTAGTGGGTTGATGATGCGCAAGCGAGTCTGCCAGTACGATTTACATTAATGAGAGAATCTCGATTTCTCTGATCCCGATCAGTAGTACAACACAACTTGCTACCACCGCCTACGTGACTAGATTTATCTCACTATAATGTTAATTCTAAAATTGTTCAATTAAGACACGAGCAGCCTACAAGCGTGCCTCTGTGATTCGTCTTTCTGTCGCAAATCGAAAGCTCGTTTGCATATCTTTAATCAACTCGTGAAATGTCTTTGTGCAATCAAAATGTTTAAAATTCGCTTTTTCTCAACGATACAAACGAAAAAGTAAATATAATAATGCATTTGAAATGGGACTTTGAGACCTATCCAAAGTGGTATTTTTTAAATCACACATGAACGGTTGCATGTGACCGGCCACTGCTCGTTCAAAGTATTTGAGATATTGGACCACTTTCCTTGATGTACCTCGGGGCTTCACATTCCAGCGGGCAGGTGGAAATTGCATCGTTTTATTATTCGTTACAACTCGTGGTCTTGCAACGATTCTATGGGCTATTTAAATAAAGAGATACAATTACTAGCAATAAATTTTCATTGAAGAGATCCCATTTACAAGGCGGCACCGAAGTCAGCCACACACTATATTTTTGTGGTTGTAGTAACATCATTAATAATAAGTACATACATCACGTATAATATGATCTAATAAAGAAAAGCTACCCAATTTTAGTTTATTTATTGCCAGTGAAATTATAAGGTACAGAAATGGTTGCGCTATCTACTTTTACTCTATACTAAGTAACTTGCTTTAAACAATGGCATGAACGTGCAATCTATAAGGTAATATATCAAGCTCACGCGAATCAGATGTATAATGCGTGTAATCTTGATGCATCATGGCCTTACCTACATGATTTTCTAACTAATTTTTGTTTGAAAAAATCATTCGATCGTGTTCAGAATGACTCTACTAATGATCAGTACTGTGTAAAACGTGCGATCTTAAATTACAAACGTATAATCCCGCCCAGGTTTTCTCCGCGATTAATCATGCTAACCCAATGAGGGACTAGAGTTTAAATCCTATAATTTTGTAACATTGTTCGCGGCAGTGAAGACTCGAAGCACAATCGGAAGTAGGTTTGCAGTGCATCCGTGTCTTTTATTTACACAATGACGAGTTTACGTGCAATACAAAGTACATGAAGACATGCCGTAATTGCCATCTTTCTATTTATTTTAATGTATGCACGTATGGGCTACACGACCCTCGTAATGCAGGCTATTAGATGATCGCGCGATGTGGTCACCCCGCGTATTATCGAGTGCGACATTGCAATTTGTTTCTATTTCTGCCCACATCATCCTTTGTGGTACTGTGTGCAATTACATTCTATAACGTCTTCGCTTGCCTTTGATTACTTTTGAGGTCTTAACATTTTTTATTGCCATTTATTTTTATAACTTAATGATACGCTTACTTGTTGAATATGCGTACGTCTATTTACTGAAATAACTATTTAATAACTTTAAACATAAACATGCGCTTTCTCTGTTTAGCTGACAATTTAGTTTTTCATATTCTTTTTATACATAGAGCCGTTGTTGGTAATATAATAGTGAATGACTGCGCTTAAAATAATTTCCTTTCATTTTCGATTTCGTCTGCTTCCGAGGTCATTAATTTGAGTACATCATATTTTAAAATGACGTTGGCACTTTGTGCTTTGGAGACTGTTAATACAAATCTAATTATGATTTAGTGTCAAAACAAATCATTATATGTACCTACGTAACCCACTTTGTAAATGACGTGCAAGTCATAAATATTGTAACGTTTCATTTTAACAAATTTTATTGTAAGTTTGAAACATTAAAAATTAAGTTGATGACATTCTTCCCATGTATCTTGTGATACGTATCAGGGACGCTAATGCAGATACATGATACCAATGAGTTTACGTAAACACCGTTTGCATTCAATTTAATTTAAATGGTCGCCCGACGATTCATCTGTTTGATAGTATCGATTTGTGCCATTAAAATTTATTTTATCGTGGATGCAGCCTGGAGGTGGTTCGTAAATTTCGCCTAATACTGGTTTGTGTCCTGTCACATCCATGTACGGCTCCAGCCGTGTTCGCACCTGTTTAACAGACGCCAACTCGACCGGTTCGACTTCTTCTCCTCATTTTACTATTTAACATAGTACCGTACTATTTCTACCTTATTTCTCAGTTCGATTAAAGTTAAAACTGCAGCCTTTTTTGACTCTATCCGTGTTATTATTATTGTAAAGAATTTATGTATCTAGTCAATAACGCAAAAATTTATTTGGAATAGAATTGGTTGAATGACGTTCCAGACAAGAAGTAATCAATAAAAAAAATATAATGCCCGGAATTAATAGTAACTGGTGCTTTACAATTAATTTCCTATGCCTCGTATTTGCTGGGAAAATAAACATTGAATGATATCGGGCAATTTTAAATTTGATGGTACATCATAAATAAGTGAGATTTGTTTTTACTCTTAATGAAATAAAGCAATAAATGTTAATAATAGAAGAGACTTGGTCGTGGACGCGGCGCCGCGGGCCTCGTCGGCGAGGTGCTCTCTCGCACACGTTCCACTTGCTCTCCGTCGTCGGTACCTTTTATTTTCAAGATATTAACCGACATAAAATTTATAAATAAATGTTACGCGTGATTTATTTATTATGTCTAACGTAACTAATGTTCAATTGATTCAATTAAATAATCCTTAATTAATTTTCGCTATGGAAAAAAGACAAGATTTTTTACTGTATATAAATGACCGATTAAGGAGTAGTTCTTCGGAGTTTTATATTCGCACAATTGCTTTAACATCAAATGTAAATCTGTGATGGCTTTTGCTTTGCCTTTTTTAAATTTACTACAAAATAACTGAAAAAACTTTTGATTTCAACAGAAGGGCTTTTGCTATTAAAGTCTATCGTATATCACATAAATGTGTTAGTTGTCGCATCTATTCAACACGATTTCCAGCATTCGTATGTGAATACGCATACGAGTCGCCTCTGTAATATTTCAAACGGCGTTATAAAGCATCACGTTCGTAAGTTGCTCCAACATTTATTGCCTCTAATGATTTTATATTGCCTATCTCGTAAAATTACTGAACAGATGTCATTCTATCTCACCGCTTTGCTCTAAAGCGATTGATTTGTTCACCAGTTTGTTCACGTTTGACCTAAGAACCGATCCGTTTGACGAAAGCCTGGTTACGAATTAATCTCAACTTTTGTCAGTATTTATTATAATTCAGTTGAATAAACTATTACACCTGTATTGCAATTTGTTAAGGATTCCATCATGCCGCAAAAGTTTTAGAATTTAGAAGCGAGACTTTAATTCCACATTTCTCTGAAAATCAGGTGGTGTTCGTTTAAAATGTCTTATTTTCAAAATGATTTTAAATGAAAACATGAAGATAGAAAGGAAAGTATGTATTTGAAAAATTTGGTGAGTGTTGTATATTTTGTCGAATTCCTATTACGCAAATGATACGGTCTGGTCGGCGGGCGTCATTGCGGCTTCGGTCGTGCGGTAACGGCATCATCAATCATCTGTAATTTGATTTCTATGCTCAATTATTGCGTTCGCGGAGGTCGAGGCGGCCGCACACTCTTCCACGTACCCGCGTACTTCGTTCCCGAGATGTGTACCACGGAATTACACGAATATCAGTAGCGCAACTCTATTTAGAAACTTTCATTAACCTAGACCTATATTTTACGCATTATTTACTAATACCATTGCAATGCTTACGTGATGCGTGGTGAGTTCTGAATTTTGTTAATATAATAGTAATAGGAAAGAAAATTCAATAAATGAATTAGATAGCAATCATAAAAAGATTATATTGTATCCTAAGTAGAAAGAATAATTTCATTTTAAAAATTGTGACCATCTATTGTCATCGGAAGGCAATTCGCTTTTTATACACACAAAATATATTTTTTGTTTTTATTAATTAACCTTATTTCGCGGCTGAACTAGTTGAGTTTTGATGTCGCGACTAGCAAAAAGCCTGTGTCGTGTCTCGGGTACAACAATGGCGTGCCGTGACGCAGGCGCTAGACATGATAATCACAAGTAGCGCATGACAAGAGCGGCGCACGCGCGTCGGTCACGACAGTCGCCGTGCGTCTCCGCCTCCGGTGACACTACCGAACTCGGGCCTTACCGATACCCACACATGGCCGAGACCCCACCGATATACATCTTTATCTGCACCCGCCAAACTAGGTAATATCACTTGTTTATGCCGCCATCTATCATGCCTCCGTGACAGACGATGACGGGTACACTGTTTACAACCGGCATCGAGAACATAGTAGGACAGCGCTAACGACATACTCATTGGCCGTGTTAAGTGCTACAATCATGCTTATTCCTTTTTTATTGTCGCCCGGTGACGGGTCAAGAGCTAGTCAGTATTTCAGTTTGTTTTTGATAATTTGGTTAATAGTCATCAGAAGGCGCTTCTGAAGTTAACTGTCCGGTAAAGTGGTGCAATGTAACGGTAGGCGCCGCGCTGGGTTGCGCACGAGCACTCGCCGCGTTCGCGACCGCGCCTGTGCCGACCCTTTCACTCCTCATCATTCTCAGAATCCGTCAATACGCAGAAAAATCGAATTCGTCACAAAGTATTTTTTTGATGAATGTGCGACTTGAACAAAGTGATAAAGATCGTCAATATTTTTCAGCTATTTCAAAATATACAGCTACTTCTGCCTTGATGACATATAAAAACGCGACTAATGTAAGTCTTACTGTGCAAAACATCATTCAAAACGAGTATTCGTTGATGTGTTTTACTACGAGTAAAAGACATCAACGAGTGTTGGTTTTTTGTTGAGATGAAGTTTTCATTAATGTATAGATCATAAGGTACAGTTACGTAGTACGGAAGGACTGTCTGTTACCAGTAATGAGAATTCACTGCGTAGTCGTACGATCGTCGAAGATTGTACCATATTGTGTGCATATTAGGATCGCAATAACGACGGGAAGATCGATTCCGTATTATACGCGTACAGCAGCCTGACGCGACCCGGTCTCGTAAATACAATCTCATATCGCGTCAGTGATACATCCTTCGATACCGGATGAAATATGAATCAGTAAACCCTGAAGAGTTATGATGTATGATAATGAGGTATAGAAACGAATTGGATGCAAATTGGTATCCAAGTTATGGACAAGGTGCAGTTAATACCTTACGGTGAGTATGCATCAGGCTATTTACGACTACTTTGTTAGAGTGGTTTTGGTTTTAGTGTTTCTACTTTATGATGTCAATGACCGGTATTGAAGAAATGATTAAGTCTCGAGTGTGGTCTTTTTGAGTTTGGTACAAAATTGTCGACCACAAGGAAATCACACGGCGCACGCGTAATGACAGCAACACGCACGTGATAGATTCGATTTACAGGTTCACTTCAATCTTCACAGCAGTAGGTACATGCGGAAAATTGCGTTGTGGCTTTACGGGTGTCCGCAGGATCGAATTCGCAATACCTATTCCGCACATGTAAAAACACCAGATGTAATAAATCTCGCTTTCATTGATCGAGCTAGTTCGCCGTGTAATAATAGTTAACGCCTCAATATAAACGAGGTGGTGAGATTGAATCACATTAGGCGCGTGCTCCACAATTTGTACAATAGAACATCGGCACTGGCCATTGTATTGTGGCATGCCAGTTGTCATTGTACGTTAAAGATTTATTACACAATAGCAATGCTTATTATATTGCAACCAAGCTTTGCCATTCTCAAGTTTCTTGTCGTTACTATTACTATAGACACAATAAAAGTATTATTTATTGATGACCTACTAGCCTTGAAAATTAATGTATATATTTCATAGAATAAAATTGCGTTTAAGTCAAACGCATGACTGATTTCTTTGTAAATTGCTTTTGCTACATTAGTCTTCCTGTTATTTCTATTTATAGAGACAGAATATCGGTTATAATAACAGCCAATAGATTTTATAACGATAGCCTAATCAGGCGCAGGAAGCGAGGCATAGTTAGTGCAACTACTAAACTTTAGTCACTGTCAAGAGCGATGCCAATGTAGTATTTAATATCAGACATGTTTCTTCAAGACCTGAGAATTATGGATTCAAATCAAAGCTGCTACCGTGGGTGTATCGGTTACTACTTTAACCTATCAGTGAATATAGATGAAGTATCTCGTGGACTATTAATACAATCGACAATCAATTTGATTAATGATGTTAACATTAAATTATGCATTGGATTCTATTCCGAATGTTTTCTATTCTCGCTGATCATTACACAATAATATTTTAGATCGATTAGCGTGCATTTATCTCTTGTGTTCCGCTGTCGTATTCAATTTCGTTACTGTAGACCGTTAGTCTGGTTGCAACTGGAATTAGGAAGTGAACATAATGTGGTATGTGTAGATAGAGTCTATGCTACGCCGGCTTTGAAGAACAAAATGACGAGATTTGTAAAGACACCGCGTTAGATGTCGGTTGTAATTGGTACAACGTTTGTATCACTCAGTGCGCATGGGGACTAAGAGTAACGGACGTGTTGTAAACTCTTCACTGACCAAATTTATAAACTCCGAATAGTTTTATGTGAGCTGTTCTGTAGTATTTCGAGTAGATATTTTGATGCTTGTATGAAATATTACGTAAAGATTTATCAATGAATATAACCAATTAATTGTATATTTTTTTATAAAACTAGTTTATTGATCTATACGTATCTATGTTAGAAAAGGGTTTATTGGTCTCGTGTGCGCACTGCAGTGGCATGTTTATTGCAAACCTCACGCGTTTTATGTCTTCATAGTACTCTCGCGTCCATCTAACGTCAATTCTTTATTAAATCTCTAGTCTATTTACAAGGTGTATTTCTGAATAGTACTACACGAGTTTCAAGCCTTCAGGTGATTTCACACGGATGCACTATGTCGGAAATTCATGTTCGTTTGGTTGTGAATATGCTCTACATAGATTTTACTGACAGATAATATACCTATACTTGTTGTACACTCGAAAGCAGCATTTGGTTTAAGGTAAGTTTGGGCACGTTTGGCAGGCGGGCGCGCTTGTAACGAAGCGCTATTCTGTAAAGGCAGACGGCGGCGAAGCGCCCGCTGGCGACCACGACGCCGCCTCCGCCTACCGCGCACGTTGCCATTGTTGCAGCCTCCTCGCGGCCTCTATCGCACCCGCATACGATACTCCATACACCTCCAATTAAAATTTACTTTACGATCCTACACTAACTCTCTTCTAATGAAAATATTTTATACAACACGAATCCGATTGGAATACAGCACACGACCGTGCTTTATGTTGCTAAGAACATTGTTCCGACTGGCATTCGTAATACAATTACATCCAGGAAATCACGATATTAGATTCATGTTATTTTCAATTGTTAAAATGATTTAGGTAACAGTACATTGATTATAGTTTAGCGAGCACGTATTATTTTTGTTACCATTGTAAATAAAGACACGACTGTACAAAAATGCTACCTTTATAAGAAGCATCAAATTATGATTGTCTCCGTCGCTCGTCCGTTATAGTTGGGCACCGTGAACGGTCGGCCGTTTGTATGCACCATGCAAATCTCCTGGCGTGAACTGCGGGCTATCTGCGTCACATTAAGCTAATATGTAATTGATTGGTTCCCGGTGCACGGGAGCGGCGACACACTCCTGTCCCACTGATGGCGGATGCAAAAACACTAATGTTATAACGGTGAAGAAGCTCTTCCGGCAAGCAATATGCCCGTAGGTGCTCACATACCTATACTTTTGACTATAAATTGAACGATCGCCGGTCGCTTTGAATCGGAAAGACACCGGTCAGGTGGCCTAAATACATTCGCTGCAGCGTCGACACACACAAGTAACATTGCTATGTTCATGTACGATATTAATCAAGTTAAGATCTCGTGACCTCCATTAACGATAAAACTTTTAAACGGGGACACTAACAAGTTAAAAAGTGTTAAAATGAACATTCAAAGTAGGACGAGATCAACAGATAATTATAACGTGTTCACATAGATAAAACAAACCGTTACATAGTTGCTGCTCATTCATGTAAAAAATATTACCATATAAATTAAAAGCCTATCAATTATGTTTATATATGTTTATGGTACGTCAATCATTTCGCTCGAGTACACTACTAATAGCAGTCACGCCTCTAGACAAAAGCGAATTGGTGCCGCCCAAAACAATTAACTGACCACCAAAATATAAAATAATTTTTATTTGAAAGTTGCATGATTAATGTTACTAATACATAGCAATCAACGACGGCGTGTATTACTAAACACATCATTCATCTGATTTGGAGTAACGGTATACATTGTGTTATAATGGTCTTTTACTTGGTTTTGTTTGCGCCCATTATTTTTGATGCTCTACAATTTAAACGGCGGAAGAGGTTCCGTTGCACGTGGGAGGCTCTCATTGAGGAATTACCATTGTTTCTTAGTTTCACAAATCTTTATCTTATAAAGTTATCTTTTAGGAATGACCTGCAGTATTTTCAAGTATTTAAATTAAACCTTTTTTATTGTTTCACATACGTCTTACTGTCCATTAACCTAGAATTTTTTAATGCTGTTTGCATTTGAATTCTTGAAATACAGCACATTCCTTCCTATGTAGTACATTTCAATAATATTTTTAAGGGTCAATACACTTACACTGGTCACGTCATCTCACGCCTACCGTTATCGTCGATTGATCGAACGTTTACGAGGTTCGTTTAAGCACATCATTGCGCCATTCATCGTGATATTGTATTATTACCCAATAAACTAAGTAACAGATTTCCGCCGACAGTATTGAATTCACTCGTCGTTGGCCGACATATCTGACACTGATCTGGAAACGTTTATACGCCACTACCGAAGCACTCAACCTGTATATAGACATTGTCTAGGTTGTTGACTACAGTGCAACAAGTGCAACAGTGCAATACAAGTTTCTAACTTGAAACATTGTGTCCGAGAAGGTGGTCAGGTGCAAGAGTAAGAGCGTTTTTATAGTGTTTGGTATCGCGATAGTTTACCGGAACAAGCTCGCACGTAATTTAAGTGGAGCGATGTATTGCGGCCGCACGATGAGACGCGAAACGATGTCGGCGCGCGAATCCCGTTGGGGCGGACGCCATTACCGCCCACCGCACCGCGCACGCGTAGAAAAACCGACCTAGGTATAAAGATGTCGCGCGCAGATAACATTGGATGGACACTTGACAACGCCGCCTTCTCGCTGTCCTCGACATATTTATCTTTGGAATCGCGGCCTTACCGCGAATATCCAATTATGTTCACACAGATCCCGCCATGCGATCATATTTATTGTGCACTATATCCCGACATCTTTGCATGCAAGGAGCCTAACCCGGCGCAGCGGCGTCGCGCGTTTCTAAACATCGCTCGTAAAACAAACAAGAACGTGAAGACCTTTGAGCGGCTACTTTTGTAAACCAGAAAAATACGTTATGTACATTTTAATGTGACATTATAACTACCGTTAAGTAGCGCGTTAAGACTAGTTTGATAATATCTGAATGCATTGCACTCATGATGAAATCCCGGTTCAGTGAAAACTTTCGAAATATTTTTATAGTCATGTACTTTGTAAGTAAATGTTCAAGTGCCCTTAATTTTCTCAACTAGTGTATTTATGTATCATCTTTAATTTTCGTCTTTTTAATCTTTGCTGATTAATAGGACATAATAGACGAATATTAAAACCTACACAAAATCAATAAATAAATCTAACAGTTTAATATAAAACACCTTTTCACGGCTTTATAAGATAAAGTTTGCTGCTAATGATCTTTCCGCGCATAAGCCGTGTGATTAGTACATAATCGTTGGTGTTTATCAAATTAAAAGTTGCAGCAGTTAGCCGGTGAGGTAATATAACTAATTGTTCAGTTAATGATCTAACAAGATCAAGACGGTGGGTGGTCCGCACACTCTATATATTAATGTAACTCTTAAGCGCGCCTCGGCTAATGTCACTCCAGCTTTTCTCCCAGTATTATGTTTCTTAGAGATTGGCAATCAGCATAACGATTACAAGCGCTGTAACTCTTCTGTCAACTTTGTCTTCCGCGTACGTAATGACTTTACAATAACTGCCCATTGCCTTATAAAGCTGTGTTTGCTTTAAAGAAACACATAACCCAGGAGATATTGCACGATTCGCAGATTTCACAAGATACGGCTAATAACGCATTAGCGTAGTTTGTTCAAATTGAGCGATGCAGGAGCCATAACCGTCCGCGGAACATGGCTATCACACACAGTAATGAGAGGGTTAAAGGTAAAACGCTATCATCTGGCGTATCTATACAGGTCGGTCGCTATCCATTGTCAATTAAAAGCCTCTGGCGGAGATCTCGACCGCCTTTTGCTTGTTCTATAGTATGTACACGATTGCTTCCCGATGCATACCCTGCGCCTCAGGGTGGATATTGCTCGGACATTTCCTGTATTACTACTTGTGTGCTCGCATTGAACTAATCTTTATTGTGATTGTTCTCTAAATTAACATAAAATCTATTTTAGTTTACATTTGAATAGTTTCTTGATTCGAGTTCAATCAGGAAACAATACGGCAACATGACGGCGGGTTGAAAATAGGTTTGCTTTATATTTTGCTTGCTTTCTCTCGTGTGTCCGCCTCTTTGATATAGTGGCTCGGCGATGACTTGTTATTTTGAAATCACTGCTATTTCCTTGAGTTATTGCTTTCTACTTTTATAGCAGAATAAGTTATTGCAATTTAAAGCCTTCTCGGTATTAAAATACTATGAATTACGGTCGATATCTCAATAAGTGTTTTAGTGGTAAAATTGATAACGAAAACGTTTTATGCAAATGAAACATGCGATGTAAATATACACTACGCGTGTAATGGTATTAATTCAAAATGTAATGGTACAGCAAGTTTAATATTTACGACGTTGTGTAATATAATGTTCGTACACATATAATTAAAGTGTTGATCACCTATTAAGATAAGGTAACAGTGCGCGAATACTCTTCACAAACAGTGTCTAGGCGTCGGTAACGAGATAATCATAATTGAATTAACACAAGAACGTCATGTGTTGCCGGCGTCTGCTGCCACCGCCTGCGCCTGCGTCTGCGCCGGCGCCGCGAAAGTGATTCTAAGATAATAAATCAGTGAGCTGACAACTAACTATGAGATAATGAAATTAGCAGTATCATACAAATAGCTTATTATCACTTAACGTTACACCTACGTTTTTTGATGTTTATATTTTCGTTTTTAAACGAAAGCCCGAGCGCTCGATAATTTTTTCATTGATTGATTTTAAAGTCTACAAAAATGCTTATGTCAATTTAAAATATTTTAGTAATTTAAATATAAAACAGATTACTTGCTGACTACCTTTAACACGTTATTTTCTTGTATGTGAATACTCACGTCGAATTTTCCTTCAGATAATTTAAGAACTTTATACCTATAATTTAAATTCCAGGGTAGATTTTTGAGAAATGTTCATGATTATTTTTTATCGTGGCAGGTAAATGAGTGAGTAATTGGTCTTTACTTAAAGAACCAAAAATTGACGGACATGCATGCATATCAGCACGCTATGTGGGCCGCAAGTTGGTGGTATTTTCACTGCTGTAAAACGGTAAAAAGTAACAGGATAATGTTACACGCAAACCGGTTCATATAATTCGGAAATCGAGGTACTGGCCAAAATATCTTGGAGCTTTTTTTAGAAGCCTGCGTGGAGCAAACCCTTGGAATTTGGCGTTTACCCGCGTGATACAAGAATGCGTTCTTACTTTATTGAGCACTTACTTTTATCATTTTAATAATCCTTTAATAAAACTGCCTTTAAAATATAAATGACTCGTTTTTAAATGACTTCATTTTTTACGCAAAACGTAAGAGGTATTTCGTTCTTGAAAACAAACATTAATAATGTAACTCGTCGATTTTTATTTCTCAGTAATCAACAGTGTATTAATTTAAGGCAATCAATCATTAGGGCTCTATTTTATTTCGGAACAACGGTAAACCGAGTTGCTACTCATCTCGGCAACTCGTTTCGTAACACTCGTGCATCAATTTTGGTAATGGGCGCTACATTAATAACGATATACGCTTACCCGAGTATATCGGCGAGTCACTTAGCAAGTAACACCAGAAAATCTAACTGTACATCTGTTTGCACTTCGTTGATTTTATACTTGTTATTTCTTTTTGATTTGTTTCTTGATAGTTGGACAATGTCATTACCTGTCTTCTTAATACACCGTTACTGATGAAACAAACCTTATTCGTTCTAATAATTTTAAATAGAATGTAACGTACCACTTATTAAATATAAAGCAACACTAATTTTTGTAATGGTTGCAATAATGGATCGTATAACAATCTCTCGAGTCGAAAGGTGGTATTTTCCTTACATTTGCTCTAAGTGTTTCCTCTACGGCTAATAAGACATAATGACGTGTTATTTCTTAAGATTCACGAATTCCGATCTCAGTAGAGTATGGTGCGCGAGGTTACTAACCTTGGGGCTTCGCAACCGCTACCCGCAAACCGCCACCGCCGTGCTGCGATCAAAAGAAAACGCCATTGTTAATTACGCAGTTTACACATGACTGTATCTCAATTATGACATGTTGAATTATAGACAGGTGACTGTAATCACACACCCGCGCGGAATCCTACGCGAGTGCATGCGCACTATTGCGCACGCTCGTGATTCTCTCATTGAGTTCAGGAACAGAGCAGGGTCACTTCCCCGTATCGACTTGTAATTACAAGCATTTTGCGCTAAAGGTTTCCTGGAATGCGCGCTTCTCCCATATTTCTGTTGTATATTCGCAGCTCGAAATGATGAAGCCATTCATTTCGAACTAGACCTAGACCCGACTGCGGATGCAGATGTTTAAATCCATTAAATATGTTATTAATTCTCCCATTAAGATCTTTATGATGCGTTTACGCCTTATGTATCTCGTTTCGCGAATTAAACTGATTAAAATAAGCGGAGTTTAATATGCTCCTTGCTCCTTGCAATCATAAGAGCACCATTTAAAAAAAACGAGCAAAACAATGACTTTTTAACACACTAACACATATTCTGTAAATCAAGCTTGTTAATATTCACAAATTAGAATAAATTCGTCGTTAAATATCAATGAGATCAAAACATAGAATTCTTCTGTATACTAGCTGCTAATGAATTATGTAAAGCGCTACTTACTTGTTTAAACTTACGGGAAAATATTTAAATTCAACATAGTTTTGCTAGTAAAGTATTCTGCTCCTACATTGAAGCGCAATACTTTTGTATTCCAAATAGATATGAGAAGAATCGCTCGATTTAAATACGAATATTAACTGTATTCACATGGACGACATCTGAATTAAGTTGTTCTTCTGAGAAATATTGTTGTTTTAACATTATGTATTTTTGTTTCAGGTAATCATTTAAATATTATCTCAGTTTGCCATACTAAGCGTGGTACGTATACACATACATGAGTATTTGCCTTAGGCTATTGAAAAAGCAACTTAATTTGGTTGCGTTAATATTTATTTATCGCCCTGCTAAGCAATTCGTTTATAGTATGTATGTCCATAAATAATGTTTATTGAGACGTCGTTTAGCTCTAATAAATATCTAAATTCATTCCGCCGTGGGTGCCGTTACTCACACGGACACGCAGACACTGGCCAAATAAGTATGTAGCTACGATATACCAATATTTGTACATCACAAAAAAATAAATCCCGGCATACGACCCAAATAAGGCCACATATCCGCCTTTGTACTACTTGGAACATCAGTATAGTTAGTCAGATTTCAATTGACTGTGCAAAAACCATTCTGAAATATAATTATGACAAGGGTAAAATAAACATAGCGCCAGTTTCCGCTTCGACTCTAATTAAAGTACAGTAAGCTATAAAAAACTGATTTATACGCGTCACTTTGCATCGACCGCACGTCATATAAATAAAACACATGCCACTTATCTTATGCCAACTCAATTTTCTCAATCTGTTCCATTAATCAAATCACGGCACCTCTACATACCTTACGTCACTGGCCAGCCACTCATCGCTATCCCACGCTTGAGCAAGCCGGACGAACCGTATCAGTAGAAAAAGTTACCGATCCGTCAGTAGTAGTCTTGACTGATCCTAGTGATCATTGAACCTTAAACGGCACTTGGGCTCCCATAGATTGTTTTATAGCTAAGTAAGCACGCTCGACTGACTTACAATCGCAATTTCACAGTCAAATAACAGAAACAGGCATTACAAAAATCTACACGAAGAAACCGAGAGTACTTACAAGATTTTTTACCTCATCTAAAAACATACCAAGTTGTCTTAGAACAAATACAATTATTTTTACAGTTATAACAAGTGTTCTCGTATTTTATTTCCTTTACAGTGAGTTATTTTCTTTTTCCATCCTGATAAATGACTACATTATAATTACCGGTTTTATGTTGAATTGGCTTGTTCAAGTCGTTTGATGGTACTGGTAAATCTTTTCAAATACAATATTTTTATGTATATTACTTGACATATTATATAACTTCACAGGAAGTCATTATATTAGATTATAACATTTATAATTATCTACTGTATTGGCGTTTGCCTGTGGATCCGTTCACATCAAACTTATTCAAAATACGCCTTTATCCATGATTTCGCCATAATAAGATGGGCAGTTTGCGTATTGAATTTTCGCATTTTAGCGCAGTCGTGTATTTAATGTATTAACATATAGTAGTATGCCTACTTACGTATTTTTCTATAGTAATTCTTTAATAATTGTGACTATTCTAAGGTGTAAGGGCCGTGTACGATTTATGCATATTTAAACCAGCTTAGTGTCATGTAAAAGACAAGTAATTTCCGCTAGAATCTCTTAACATGTTTTATAAATATAAAAGCAGTGCTACTACATCTATATTTAACAAATGACTGTACTGTAGAAAAGCTCATTGATATTTTTTCTTATATATTTTTTTATTTTCGTTTGTTAAACGTAGCACTCGTAGTTTGATCTTCGGTAGCCAATTCTGACACTCGTTTAAATAGGTTTATTTTTTGTTGATCGTTGCTTATTTGTTTAGACAGACAAACTGATATGTATCAGCAGCACTTTTTTATCATCTTAATATATTTATGCACCGTAACAGACGTTAGTTTTAATTCGGTCTCATTATCGAGATCAAACGATGAATAATAGAACAGTGCGATAGACAAATTCTGTGTGTCATGATTACATCTTTAAAAGTTACTGCTAAGATTTTAATTTAAGTGTTGCTTTATCATTATGTGTACTGTGTATTGTAACGTTATTGATTTAATGCAAGTACTAAATTAAGCTGAATATCTTTGATGGGACAGTTAGCTTTGTAAAATGCTTCGAAGCATTTAATTGGTTTGATATGAGGGATAAGCGTTTTTTTATGAGAGTCGGAACCTGCTTAAGCTCTAATATAGTGGGCATTGTCCACTCTACCCTCGCACAACACGCAGTCACGGTACTCGCGCACCATCTGTCACTGTCGGTCTAGGCATTATTCTCACGTGAGCAACACTAGGAAGTGTTTTTATTTCCATTACGTTAAGATCACTACTGAAGATGCCTCCAACCACATTGTTGTAATCTAACGTTGTAAATTCACATTAGATAACGGAAATCGAACCTCGAACACGGATTGTTGCTCATGAATTCGTGCCCTCCTTATATCAGGATTTAATCAGATGCATTCAATTCACGATTCCGCGTTGCCTCCCAGTACATACATATTCACCTTAGAACGTGCTTTAAATGTTTAGGAAGGGCATTGTTTAATTTAAAGTGCACCGTGATAGCAAAGTGTAAATAATACAGGTGCACTGTGTTTACCACCAACTGACTCGTGGTACCAATATCCTTTCTAACTATTGGAAGAAAGGAAGTCAGGTCGACAACCTGTTAATATTGACTCATCTCGAAAGGCACGCGACTAAACACACAAGGCGTGCTTTGGTGTCATCTGTTCCTTTTTCTAGAGAAATTCAATTGCTATCTATCGTGTATGTTTTATAAACCGTTTTTCAAACTAACATGCTAAATAAATACACGCCGTTTTTGCTAATTTCTAACATAAACTCTTTACAAAGTGCTCATGAATAGATTCACTGTTATATTGTTTTGTTTTGCATGTATTTGTACTAGAAAGAAAATCGAGAGTATCTGTTTTGTATATTCAAACTTTGCTTGTTTTACCATACATTTATTTTAACAGTCTTTGATACTTTTTTAACAAATTTTAAATTACAACAGAGTGAGAAGCTGTTGTGACTGTGGTAATATTATCAAGCATTCAGTATATCAAAAAGGGTCTGTATCTTATATTGAAAGATGGTGGAATCGTGATTGCGATATCTTATGAAGGGATACCTGTACGTCACAGGTGCACCCACGCAACGAAACCTTGTTGTTGGGCATAAATATCGTCTGAGGTTGTCGCTGAAAACTCGATAACGTGAAAGCAACTAAACGGTCCTCCGTCCACAAAACACTAAATGGTGTTGTTCATACAAAGCACGTTCAAAACAATAGAGAAATAAACCATGTTCCATTTTCCACCTCCGCTAAACTCGACCTAAAATATTCTTTACTTCACCGAGAGACAGTTTTCTTATCTATCTCGTGAGCTGACTGTGTATTGGACTCTGTATTAAATCAGAGATACTTCGCCTTATTTTGAGGTGAACGAACCAAATGTAAAAAGACACCGTTGAATCGGAATATTTGTTTGGCAATGAGTTTTGTATAATTCGATTAAATTTCGTAAGTCGGACGTCGACCTGCGCGGGCGCACAACAAGCACGACGTTATTTTGGAACTATGTCTACGTGATGCCACGCATCTTTTACAGCCACCGTTCCACTGGACTGCATTACTATTGGTAGATTTCACAGTGATGGAAAACGTGATTGTGTCTCGAGCCACTCCGATTCAAAATTTCATGGAACGGTTTTGGCTCGATGACTGTGATACTTTAAAATAGCTTTACTTCGCCTGTCCGTACATACTTGTATGTTAAGTTTTTGTCGTTTGCTTTTGACAGAACTTTAATTAAGTGTACAGTATATCTACTTTAAATATCTTGACTGAATATGAGACAAACCTAAGTTTAAAACATTATTGAAAATCTGAGGTGTCAAAATTAATTAGGAATAATTGAGATTTTCTATTATCTATGACTAGCTGACCCGCGCAACTTCGCTTGCGTCACATAAGAGAGAATAGGTCAATTTTTTCCCCGTTATTGTAACATTTTTTACTGCTGCTCTGCTCCTATTGGTCGTAGCGTGATGGTATATAGCCTATAGCCTTCCTCGATAAATGGGCTATCTAACACTGAAAGAATTTTTCAAATCGGACCAGTAGTTCGTGAGATTAGCGCGTTCAAACAAACAAACAAACAAACAAACTCTTCAGCTTTATAATATTAGTATAGATAAGCATAAATATTTTGATTAATGCAATTATCCTTTCACGACACGAATAGAACAGACCGCATTTACAATCGCCTGCATAGTGCAGATAGAAATGCGCTCTCTTTTCGTACCTTGATAAAAATACCCATAAAAATTACACAGATTTTTTACTGTCATCAGAACTAAGTAAAATAAAAAATATTGCAATAAGTACAAAAATTGCCAGTACTGTTAGAATCATCCTCAGTGCAGACCGTGAAATTCGCTACATAGCTATTGAATTAACACCGAAACGGAGTTGACCGAAATGCCACTCCAAAAAAACACTTTTAGTCTCTTGTTCCTGACCTTGTCGTTTAACATTTAACAATTAACTTGATCGTAACTAACGAGATGGTCCATGGCGGAAATAGAATGCGCCTCATTGTTAGGGACAGACGGTAATTGTAATCGTTAGGGCTGGACGGAGCGATCAGCGATGTGAACAAGGTTATGGGGTTCTAATTGACAGATCACAACGACGGCGGCGGACACCGTAACCGCCTTTATCCAGGCTAACTGTACCACTACCGTACGACACGGACCGCCTGCCGCTTGGACGATCGTACCCACCACCGCAACGGGAAATGCCGGGCGTCACCGTCCTCAACGACATCGACCTTCTCTTTGTCGCCGCACTCATTTCCTCCAGGAACCGCACTTAATAAAACCACAACAAACAAAAACTGAATCATAAACTCAAACTCAGCCATGAGCGCAACTTGCTATGACGTCGCCCCGACTCTTATGGCTTTCCCATTACAAATTCCAGTAACTAACTCTTTCTATGTCATCTCTATTTGAAATATTCGCCGTGTCGGTTGCTAAGTGAAAACGTCGCGAGAATCTTTTATTCTTCTTAATGCGAGCCGTTTCGGCTCTTGTTCGGGATCCTACTGTGACAGCCATTATAATTCCGAGTGAATGTGGAAGTATACAAAGACGGCTTTGTACCCGCCATAAATATTTATGAGTAAGTGCCTATTTTCTACACACGTGGGTCGGTGGATACGCACGATACCACCGTCCTAATTGGATGTCTGTAGGCGCGAATTTGTTTCACTCTAAGGAAGATTCCTTACTACGTCAGCAAGTAATTTATAATAGTAAATTTTACTTCCTCGTCGATACATCCTTGTATTCACTATTTCAATATTAATTTTAACTATTGCTGACTCACCAATTAAATAGTTGGAAGGTTCAGTTACGCTTATATAACGATAAATACATTGAAGATACTAATCCTACTTTCTCTTAACTAGTTTCTTGAGGCCACTATAAGAAAGTAAAACCCCGCTATGTTGGCGCTCGCCCCGTGTCCTGTTGACACACAAATTGCTATGATAAATTATTCTGGGATACTGATTTCTTTGACACTCTCATTTGTATTTTTAGGTAATTTTACCACTGTTTTGTATGTTAAAATTGTTTGAAATGTGAATCACGATGCAGACCAAAATATATGACCGGAACGCATATATAAACATTCCTACTATTTGGTTTGATTTTTTAAATTCTAAACGTGCAGTAGAACGAAGTTGGCTGCGAGCCCTTTATGTTACTCGGGCTATATAGAATGGCACTTGTTGCACTTTGTTATTGAAGATGCATACCTTTATGCATAACTGCGGAACTCGTATGCGCGTACATGTGTGCACATGGCTGGTTGTCTGTGACATCGCGAGTGACCTCAATCCTGCCTGTATCTAAGTATGTTGTTGCATGCTCATAGTCTATCTGGAACGCGGGAACGGTAGTGTGACTGTGGACGGTATGGCATCTTGCCCCGTCCTGCCCTGACACTTGGCCCCTAACTACTATACACTTTATACTATCGCTGTAGATGGGACGGAAATAGTTTCGTCGCTATAAATTTCACATTCAGTGTTGTGCTTAGTCAATCTTGACTTTCAGAGATAATAAAATTATTAAATTAAATTTGATCATGGTACAATCAACTTATTATGCTGAAAATTTTCTCGTAATTAATTAAATGAACTGGCATATAAATAGAAATTATTTTTTACCTTCTGTTGGAATTTTATGTGTTTAGTTTTTCAGTAGTATTAATCCTGATCCTGAGTTTGTAAGAGACTAGTTGACAAATATTTTTGTGAACTGCTTATTCAAATTCGACTTTAAACGTCCCGGGCCGTTTATTTTTAACTTGTGTACAGCACCAAGAAAACGTAGTGACAATATACACAGGCACAAACAAGGGATCACGTTGTCTCTTTGGCTGGATACAAGTTTGGCACACTTTCAGGAGGTCTCGGTTACAGCGGCGATGTCACGTTTCCCATGTTAAGAATTGTTTATTGAAGTCATGATGTGACCTTAACATTGTGTTTTACGATTGTCTCGTCACTGGTCCGCGAACTGACATTTCAATAGAGGAGGTGAGCGCGGGTCGCAGCGTGAGCCAAAGCACGACGCTCGGCCGCATACTCTACCACCACCTACACACCCGCGTCGATACCCCGCTTCCACTGTCAACGCCGTACTTATTTTTCAAGTATTGCCGTTAGTTACAAACATTGTCCCCTTCGCGTACATAAATCTCCACTATCGTACCGCATGACCCAGGTTAAAAGAGCAAATGCTTCATCTTTCGATAAAGTCGTAAAACATGAATACCATTTTCTGAACAGACAACTAAACGACTCGATCCTAGAGAGTGGTATTAATGTTACCTTTAAACTTGAATTTCTCAAATTACCCACAGAAGCTTATCGGCGTCGGTGTTGACTTAAATTTGCATCTAGGTAGTATTTTCTCGTCGCCAGTTCGATAGTGTGTGCTCACGATTTAACGCTGGTATTAATGCATTATTCAGCGGGGTTTTCATTAGACTGTCGCTATCGGCGCGGGCGATCGCGCTCTCGTTAAAATGTACGGATGGCATGACGGGTGCTCGTATTGGACGGGCACGCGAGTGCCCACCTATCGCACCTCAAATTCAAATCACTGAAAAACTTATTTGCAGTTTCGCATTTTCTGTCGCCTACGTTCGTGACACACGTCAATCTATTTACATTCCCGCTTAGTACTCGTATACACACATATCTTGTAGTACGCGGCTGTAACTTGAGATGTTATGTTTTTATTTTAGGACTCGTAAATTTATTGTATTGCCATGAATATATTTCCACACTCGAAGCCAGATAAAAGAGCATTGAAAGCTTTTTTTGTTTCAATAAGGTGTAAGGTGTTAAAAGTGAACCTTTTTTTTACAGGATCTTTTCGTCGGTTTTTTAAAATATAAATATAGCTAATATTTTTTTTTCTAAAACGTAAGCCATATTAATACAATCAGTTGTTTTCATCTACAACTCAACAGCATAGTTAGAAATATTTCTAACTTGGCTTCGGTGTTACTTTACATATGTTTCCTTATATTTAAAACAAGCTTACATACAAGATTCTTTATGACTGGACTCGCACACGCTCCTACTAGTTATCGCATCTAAATTCCTTAAGCGCATTAAAGAAATGCAATTAGCACAACGAAGAGGTCTATTAAATATCTGGCCTGACCAGTTTCAAAGAAACTGGTGCAGTGCGTAAGGACAGGTTTAACAACCCCACACATGACACAAACTCGCGGATATGGTATACTTTCGATATTAATGAGCTCACATCCCACATGCGATGCCCTAAATAAATTAACACCTTGTGTTTACCGGAAAACTTGTGGTAAGCAACCCTCGACATACTTAATGTATCTTCCGAGCACGTATCTGCTACTACCTACATACTTGCATACGTACTCAACACTATGTGTTTTCAAAATGATTAATGTTTTTGTTTTATTTTAAGAATGTTTAAATTGATTGAAAAGGGCGTTACAACATATATGAGTAGGTACAATAACAGCTACATTTTAATTACCTTGTCAACGCTTCGGCTTTACGCGATGTCAGTCGTATGGGACACCTGCAACAATCGTAAACACATTAATTACACATACTGTTGAACTGTTCTTCGAAAATGGACATGCTCGACGAAAATAGTTTCATATCTTTCTTTAAACCCATTAACATAAGATGATGATTCCATCCCTATATAGTCTTGGTATATTAAGTGCCTATTCAATTAACTGCCTTTGTTGGTTTATTGACATAATAGTTTAGATTCGCCCATGGGATGTCTGGATTATGGTCTTTGAACACGCATGTTTATTATCTAGATTTCTAGATAGAACCGGCACAGGAAGGTGTGCAAGTTTACGCTTAAGGCGAAAGATTTGATATATTTACAGAACAATTTGTATGTAACGAATGTAAAGGGTATTTATAATTTGTATGCTCCGTTAGCTGGGATACTTCCGCAACGTTTTTTTATGAAGCAATCAGTCTTAAGTGAGTTTAATCTAAAAATCTCGTGTGAGACAATAGGTCGTTTGTTACTAAGCGACTATGAGGTGTGAACGTCCGCCGTGTGATGTCGCGACACTCATGTAAACAAAGCGCTACACTGACCGGGTTAACCTTGAATGGTAAATGTGCGCGGAGTTTCGCCGAGGAAAAATATGCCATTGATGCAGGCGGCGTGCGTGCGGCGGGTAACGGTCACCACGAGCCGAATAAGTGGTTTAGCATCGTACGTGGAATGATAATGTTCAGAGCGAGACTTGTCACGCGATTGCGCTGCCTTGTCACTACCGCACGCATTTGTAGGCCCACTTTCTAACCTTGTGTCCTTGAACTACGCAAGCCCGACGCACGTATGTGATGCATTTTAAAGTTCTCGCGTTTTCTAACCATTACCCTGCATACTAATAAATGATACGCATAAATGAACCCAACCAACAATGAATATATAGGCAATAATTGCGTCAGAGTTATATTTCGCGTAGCCAATTACAGTGGGGTGGATGTCGGTGTCGGTCCCTGGGCGCGAACAATGTGCCGCTAACGAGATACAGCGAGACGGCAGCGCGCCGCGGTCCGTCAGACGACGAGCGCCGTCGCTTGCGGAACACCTCAATTCGTTCTTTGTTTACGTTGGCATCGTACTAGCCCGCGGAGCTCGATCTCATCCTGAACGCAATAAAGCTCGAAGCAAACTCACGATTCTGCAATGTCTACTCTTTATCGCCCCCGCCGAATACACTACGATCTTAAACGTATTTTAATAACTTCCACCCGCCGGTCGCCGTAATGGGATCACCATGCAAATGCCTGAGCCCATGCTGTACCGTTACATACCGATACCGACGGTAACGAACCGCCCTGTGAAATAAAGAAAGGCAATAATCGCAAACGGGAAATCCGATCACGCCGAAGGCACCCAGCGGCGGCGCCAGACAGGTTCCACTAGGAACATCCAGTTGAACGCTACAACTATGTAAACTTGAATACTTGGTAAACACTTAAACATGCTATACTCCTTCAGTTCAACATCAAAAAACTTGAACGACTCGAAGAAAGTGCCCTTACAAGTTCCTGTGTTCGATTTGATCTTAGATCGAATGTGGTAAGTTGTTAGTGAACCTGACGTACCGAGTGTGGATTTGAAGTTCCCTTTCGTGATATGGCAAAGCGCTTTCCCTGTCGCAACTCTGCGCTCTGACACTTGCACTCTTCCTTTCTACATTAAACTCGCTAGCGGAACGGCAATACTATCACAATTTCCTTGTAATATGTTCAGATAAATATGTTCATAAATAATATTACAGTCAATTACAAAGTTTAAACGACGAGCTGTTTCTTTGAAATATATTCATTTAATATAACAGTATCGTGACGATGCGAGTCTAATGTCCAAATAGCATTCCTACGGTAAACTTGGTAATAAGTATTTAAACATTATAATCAGGACGCATTTTTTACTAGAGCCGGTATATAATTAAATCCTTTGAGTGCCACCGAACGATGTCATCTTTTTGAATAAGTTTTCAATTCAAAAGCCGCTTCATCATCTCTCCTTGCAAACTACTATTACAAAATAAGATTAACAATTTTCTCACGTCCGCATCGAGATCGAGTTAGGCGACGACAACCTCTGCAAAAAGTAAGTTGGAAATCTAATAGAGTTTGTGGCAAGCCGGTTATTTGTGTTATTTTTTAGTTTCGCTGACGCTGGGGAGAAATGCTGTGTAACGCTCGCGAACGAAGACGAAGCAACCTGACATTACAGTAATAACGCCGAACCGCCCTTCTGTCATTATTCTGTACACTTTCCTCGGATAACTAAACATGAAACGCTTCTTATTTTTCAAGGGCATGTTCATTACAATTGCATTACACTTTGTGTGCGTCTTTTGATACAGCAAATTTCTAATGATAGTGTGTTTCCATCGGGAATTATTAGTTACCAGTGGTGGCGCGCTGTTTCTTACAATTATCATTTTAATTAGCGACCGGATAGACAGCGTTAGAGCCTGATTAAGTGGCAAGGTTTATATTGAATTAAGACTTCCTTAGATTAAGATTGGTTATGTATGTGTTGACAGGGACAGCGGTGCGTGACAGAACTGGTCTAACAGTAGAAGATGATGCCTTAGCGTGGTCACCGCGCGTTATTTTACATACCCAGTGATTATGCCATCTTTGATTACAGCTTGCGATGCTACTACCGCCTCATTATGCTGGCATAATTATGTTAAAATTTCAGACCTATGTAAAGCAACATCTTAGCACTTCTTGAGACGTTTAGAAAAAAAAACTAAAATGAGAGCATTTAAATCAATTACACAATAATACACAATTAATAAGCTTTGTTTTAATACTTAGAACGACTTTCACTTTTAATTGTACATTGGTGATAACATGAGCACACCGTCTGTAAGATTTCACAAAAAAATGTACTTACTTTAAAAAGACTACTAAACATTTCACTACAATATGTTTACCATTCCAAGTCAAACTAAATATTCTTTACGTATCCTACTTGATTAAAGTATTCACCACTTACAAGTGATAAATAAATTTAATTTTATACTCAGGCAGTTGCAAGTAATTCAACGCGATTAGTATTCCCTGCCCGTAAGAAGTTATAAATATGTTGTCATAAACTTAGATGAACGGCTTGTAGTGCAGAAGATGGGCAAGTATTCATCTGTTGTACAGATAAAATTCAGATATAAAAGCCTTAAGTCATTTCATGATTTCACGAGTGTATGTTAGTGGACAACGAATACATTTGCATCATTTCTATACTGCATACAAGAGTGATGTAATTATGAAATTGAATTATAATTTATAATTCCAAACATCAAGTACACGTGGGTCAGACAAACAGACATAATTGACACATCTGCATAAATTAACCGTTAGTTCTGGAGAGCAAAGTTAAATGTTAAATTGAAATTGTCGATAGTAGGTAACGGTGAGTGCATCCTGCCCTACGTATTTCCTACACTTATTAATATCGCTGAATGTCTGCTGGAGGTGTTGCGTAATTGCAAGAATGCGGCGGCATGCACCTCGTAGACATGTTGGACGGTCCTGTTCGCATGTGAACCGTATTTATTGTAATTACGTCGCTCGGCCGCTGACTCCTATCGATCGCGATGGCACGGGAAAACGTCCGTATGAAACGCCACTGATAACATCGCTCCCATTATCTATGCGGCACTTGCGCTTCGTGCAATTATATCAAATCACGTTTAAAAGCTTGTAATTTATCTCATGAACTTTGTTACTATGTAATATGCGGAACTGATGGATGCAATTACTTCGTTCTTGAATTTAATGCTAAGTGCAGGTACTATTGCAAATGAAGCATTGTTTAGGTCTTTAATAGTGAGATTTAATTAAAGACGTGAGGATGTTATTTCTAGATTTGATGATCCATGCAAAGAGATAGACTCTGTACTCACTATGCCCCACATTTTACTCTACATAGAGATTTATACAAGAAAGTAGTTGAGCTATCTACATATTTATCAGTCGGCATTAATTGGAGTGGCATTGGTAATAGTTTCCCGATTAATGCACGCGATCGTCTCTAGGTGGGTCCGTTTGCGTTATTTCGCGGTATCGCGCGCGCAATCGTAACCTCTTCCCACATAATTGGCGTGTGGGCGCGGCGGTGGTGGCGCGTTATCCCGATCGCCGCCCACCGGCGACGAGGCGACGCCCGATTAGATAGCTCGGCCCCCGACACCCCCGACCCGGGCAACACCTCCCGGCTGCCGACGCACCCGCCCGTGCCGGGATCATCTCCTGACGCGATCGCAAAACTCATAAAGTAGTCTCGTTAGTTACACACCACACCACCACACTCAGCCCAACTCTACCGCACTCCGCCACTTTCCGCTTCGCCTCCAACAATAAAAGCGAAATTTATACCTTTTCATACAACTTACATGGCACATGTAATATTTATATAAATTATAGTAATAAATCAATCAGAAAAGGAATCGTAGAAATAACTATTTTGATATTTCAAATTGCTGCAATAAATTTTCCTATTGCTCAAGCCATAACTAGTGATTATACTAGCATTCGCTCATTACGCCGGACAAGATGCTCAAGCTCATTAATTGCGTATTGTCGTATTCCTACTGCAGATAGATCACATCTAGTAAATCGTCGAAGTGATCTCACGACATTCCTATTTCCACTTTGAGATTAGCTTGCAAGTTCTCATACGATAATATGATATGATATACATAATATGTAAAGCGAAAATTAATCGGAAGCATTGATGATAGGCGTGCACGTTTATGCCGCCAGGATAAACACAGATAATCGCGAGGACCGTTAAGTTGATTTAGTACGTCGGTTCCGCCCTGCTCGCTGATCATACAAACAATAAACCTACCTGATCTTCATATTTAATAAGTAATATGTTTTTTTTAATTAACCTAGTACCCGAACATTTAAGCGGTTGACATTATCAAAAAGTTGCCGAATTATTGAACGAGATTTATTACATTGCCCGCTGAGTAATTTCACAAGACAAAAGCTTTTCTCGGGGATTAAAAATGATTTTGAAACGAAGAAAGCTTCAAAAAACTAGATACAATTAAAAAACTACAATGTACAACATCCTGTACAGCTTAAAAATTCCATTCATAAATAGAAGCAATGATAATCATTAACAGCCAGTTCTTAAATTGCGCACGCGGTTCTTTCTTAGAAATCCTCTATAATTTAGCCCTCCTCGCCACTCAAACCACTCCGAACAAATTATTCTAGGATTATAATTCACTTTCTAGTTAACGTAACAAAAATACCCGAAGGCTTTTAAAGATGCATTAGAATCTAAAAGCCGGTTCTATTTACTATTTAGCTTACTAAATAAATTCTCCCTTTTCAAAGTACTTACAGAATATTTGCTAAGTTATTTTCTATCGGTGAGATCTGTCGACGGAGTTTCTAATAAATTGCTAGAGATGCAACGCATGCATTTATTGCGCACCATATGGTTGACGTTAATTGACGAAATGCGAAGTGGTAGTGTTAGCGACGGCTGATTTATACGTGCGCAAATCGCTACTCAATTTGCATTGGATCTATGTAAAGCGCCCACTCGAGCACTCGTTACCGCGATCGCAACCGTCTGCGACATACTAGGCACAGACCAATCGTCACGACTAAAACGAGGAATGTGTTTTCTTAAGTTTTTATTAATGCCCACACATTACCAACTTCGAGTGAATTTATCTCAAGATAAAGGGTATTTAGCATTAAGGTAAATAACTGTAATGATAGGAATCAAGGAACTTAACCCACAATCATGCACTAACATATGATAACGAGAAAGTTTTAATGTGTGAAATTAATAAATTTATCGCGACCACTTCAGTTAAACATAAATTCTGCAGGTTGTAATTTAATACTGTGATAAGAACGACATTCAGTGGCAGTTAATATGTTTCCAGTAAAGCCTAGTACGGATGTAGGAAAATACGGTTGTGAGATAAAACGTGAACATTGTGTACGCACATTTACAGTTAGTAGTTCAAAACGCAAATAAAATTAACGAAAGACAGCAGTAAACGACCGCACAGACACATATCCATTGCGGTGTAAAATAGCGGCGCGCGGTGCAAATGACATTCCACATTCATACCACGCCAAATAAGTGCGGAACGTGGAGCGTATTTGGGTCACACACTGATTCTTGGTAATAGAAGTGTTGAGCGTAAAGCTGCGGAGTTTCACCGCAAGTAATCTGACAGACGCATAAGAAGTTCTTTGCTAATTTGCGGACCGTGCGTTTCGGGCTGCGGTCACGCGCTCGCCAACCGCAGCCGAATTCCGCTACTGGTACGTGCCGCGTTCACAGAGATGGTACCATCGTCCAACGCTCCATACCGAAGCCACTCCTTATAAAGTCGTCATTCATCATTTTATCATTCATCGTTTTATTTATTTCAGTATTCGTGGAAAAGCAGCTTAAAGTTCCTCATAAGTATTTTACTTCACTTGACACGTTTTATAGATTGATTTTTGTGTTTTTGTAGGCAATAGAAAACTTCCTTATAATATAGATCTGATTTAATAGACTTGCTGAACTGATGTTTGCTGAAGCTGTATTTTATAATTTGTTCATATCTTGTTATCGTATTCACACGGCGTGCACACAATGCAACGCTAAACTAAACGTTCTATGAACATTCCGAGTGGTAATGAGTGTGAGAATTGACTCTAATAGCCTTATGACGGTATTATGTATAATGTCATGTAAATTAATACATTGTAAACGATTCTACTTCGTTTTTTCGTTTATTATGATGCTGATTGTAAAGGAGTCGATTTGATAACTTGAATGTGGAATGTAAAAATAGCTACATGTGCGTTAATTAAGTTAAGACTTTACGGTGTAAAAATATAGTTTTTGTACCCTTATCATTCTTATACTGGTTTGTATGATACAACCCTCTCATAGCCAAGGATCATTAATTTTACCGGTATATAATTTTTCTGTTATTAGCTCATGTGCTTAATACATCTTAATTATATTAAAAGCACATTCTTATATGCAATGTTACGCGCTGTAAGCAGACAAATGAATGCCGTGTTCTTTAGAGATTCGTGTATGACATAATAAACTAGTTATTGACGTGTAACTACTACCTGCCTATAATTATCAACACGTGCAATTTAAAGGTCAATTTTAATTTGCTAATTTGAGTTTTTAGTACCTTTAGTTTATAATCGATAACGATTGAAACGCGGAATCAGGATTTTTTTGAATCATAATGCAAAAAGATTAATCATAATGCAAAAAAAAATTACACCATTTTTCATATTTTAGATTTTCTTGGTTAGCTTTTTATTGACATTTGATTTTTACATGTGATTCACGAATACAAGTATAAGGTCTAGTTTCAGTTACGGTGTAAGCAGTTTTTCGTCGGGAACTCGATCGCGACCGCGATCAATAGCTCACAATGTGCTCGTTGACGCCCGCGCAGGTTGCATAATGTGTCAGTCGTGGGAGCGACTACAGAGCCGCGCCGTTATGCGACGCACGCCACTGGTACCGTTCCATTAGTGATTTTATTAGACGATTCGCGTGTATCGCCCGTAATCAATTTGAGCACATTGCAGGCGTTGTAAGTCGCCCCACTTGCAACGTATTATAGAGCATAAAACGCTTTACAGCCACGTTTTCCATTTAAGCTCACACGGTATTTCATTCTGGGCTAATGTAAACCTGGCTGTGTATAATTTTGTTTTGTCCGCTTTATCTAGGCCGCAACAGTATATCACAAAATTTTATGGATCGATCAATGCAATGCAGCGATATTTACGGCCCGTATCCGAACCAAGTAATGCTTTTGTTTATGACGCAAATTTGTGGCAAATACTCAAAATTTTCCTAAAAATTCAATTAACAACCATTTTCAGATGCGAGATTTTACTTTTGGTGCCGTCTTTTCATAGTGCTCTAGTTGACCGCAAACGTTAGACAACGGTACTCGCAAATTTTCAGCGCGGTTTTATTGGTGGTTCCTTTTTTATCTATTCAGCTGACTAGAGGTTGCTCTCATTTTTTAATATTAAAAATAAAGTAGACTAAAGCCATAATGTTCCAATTATAGCGTTGATACGGAAACCAGTTTCCAAAGTTTGGCTAATTTATTATAGCATCAATATTTGGATTTGGTGTCGAGGTATCCGTGTCGGCGATGAGCGTCGATGAGTCAACAGTGACCGCTCACGCCCACGCCCATTGTTCGTCTCACAGAGGCGCACAGGTTCCCCTCATTTACATATCCATCATACCATAAACAAACAAATGCATCATTACTTTTTCTGCGAGAATTTTTATGATGTTGCTAAAAAGTTAAGTTTCAGTTTACAGTTACTCTTGTTCTACATTTTATGTTTAAATAAATATAAATACCAATTTATTGGCCATTTACCTGTTAGATAAGATTATTTACGTTTGAGCTATAAAGTAGTAGAGCATTCTTATATTCTTAAGTAAAATGATGATCGCCTTTTAACTTTTTATATTTTAAAATTCATGATTTTTGGCGAATAGATATAATTTGAAAGTGTCACAATAGATTAGAATGCTGTTAGTAACGGACGGAATAATATAATGGCGTCGATTATTACAGATAAAAATAAATTAAGTTACGGGACACCTGTTAAAGGAGGGGCCGTCAAAAGTAGGCGCGCACCCGCACCGCGCCAGCCACAGGTCGTTCACCCCGACACGACGTAATTAAAATCCTTCATGGAAAGCACGCCTGATGGAATCCATCCTGACCCCGCGCACGACCGCCTAGTACCGCCCTTTAAACGTTACTTTATAAATAGGAGTAACCCAGCTTCGCGATCCTACATTGCTAACTACACATCACATTTATCAACATTTTTTTTTTATCAGATCGCCGTCGTTTTTTGAATTTTTGTAGTGCATGAATTTCAGATAAATTATAGTTGCCGACATATCTGACTAGAGTACCGTATTTTATCGTTACAAGCAGCGTTTTTTCTATCTTTATCTGACTAATGACGCGTTAATAACTATAATTAAAATAGATTAGCTTCTAATTTCCTAGCGCTTCTAAGAACAATAACGACTCGCTAAAGTAACTAAGTTGGTTTTGATAGTCAGCTGAAATAATTGTATTAAACAAGATGAGAATCCTTCTTTAGTTGAATAGGTATTTTCTTTATACGTTAGTTATACTAAGTAATACATAAAGTAAGGATTTATTACGTCAATTTACGTTGGACATACTTTATAACGAGTGATTTTTTTTTCTAATATGAAATATATATTGATTTTGAAAAACATTAAATTGATTCTGAAAAAGTCATTATTTTCATTTTCATAGGGTAAGGTAAAATTTATTAAAATAATCAGGAAATCGGGGCGCAGTATCTCCTTGTGCCCAATAGTTGAGTGGAGATGGCGTGTCGCCGGCGCGGGCGCAGTCACGAACCGTGCTGCGATCCATCGCTGTTCTCACGTGACCCTCTTAATTATAATCTCACTGCGCTTGCAATCGGGTCAACTAAATACGTGTTCAAACGAAACATCTATGTAAAATCCCTTTTCACTTAAATTATAATAGATATATGGGAAATATAGAGACTGAAAGTTTGATGTGAATTTTATGCTGTCGAACTTGTCTATTGTTTCGAGCATATTGCTGCTGTCTACATAATAGTTTCTCAGGTCGTAAAAATAGTGGTTTAGCCTTTTTCTAAAATGCCTTAATAAACTGTATTTTAAACAGATTTCTTGTAATTAACGAATTGTTATATCCCTGCGCAATTTAAGCTGGTTATAATGCACATCATGTAGTTTTCTGATTATTTTGACTGAAGTCAAATAAGGCCTTATATTGTTTTTCACAACTTTCCTCTGTTATTAAATCTTATAATAAATATATTTGTAGTCGAACTTTCATATACTAAACTGAATGTTCTCCATAAAATCTCTACAAATATCGAAACGATACGTACGCGTGTTATTTTTATACCGTTCCATTAATAAATATTTTAGTATCATTGCTTTCAATACTCATAAATATTTACGAGTCCGGGGAGAAATTCTCCAATGTATGCGATATATCAAAACTGAATTGGAAGAGTTGGGTCGTAAGTTGTGGGTTCGTGATCTAATTCGAGTAACGCGTAGAAGTTCGGTACCGACCTGACCCGAGCGCCGGTCGTGCTCTACGGGTCGTTTGTTATACTTTTGCGGTTCGCAAACGCTACCAGTCGTTCCGTGTGCAATTGCGGACCTAGATACCGTAGGTAGCGAAGGGCCGACCGTCTTAATAATGCACAACCTACGTGGGAAAAAGTTGTCCTTTTCTTTCCTTTTCTGCGATTAAAAGTAGCATGACTTTAAAACATTTATCAAGTGGACCATAATTGTAGTTTTTTTTTTTATTAATGCCCTCTATACATATTCTAACGTTCTGTTTTATAATTCTAATAAAGCATTAATTAGATTAGGATGTTCTTTCATTATTTTTATATTTGCATCGAGATATGATAAATCAAGATTTTTTATTAGAACAACATTATGGCATACGATTACTGAGTAATATATCAAATTAATGTTATTAAATAAATTGCACATAATAAAGTTATGCTGAATGATCCTCCTTGTTTGTCTAATTATATTTCTATTAATCATAGTAACAATAATAAGCTGAAATGCATTATTCATATTTATGTCTTCGAGCATCGTTAAAGAAAAATATAATATTTATTACATTATATACGTGATCATTTGCAATATTTCAAATTATAATAGAGCTTTTAAACTAGAATTACTAATAAGTTAGTCATTTAAACGAGTTTGTACAGAAGCCTAGCACGCTGGAGACATGAGACTTAATTGTTAACTATAAATACTATAATCTATTTTTATCTTGGATCGCAGTCGCCTGCATATAGGGTAAGTTCGCCCTATCGCGTCCATCACCCAAATCGCGTCCATTTTTCGAACCTGCCTATAAAAATACTTGCAAATAAATGTAATATCACACTGAAGAACGTGAATGTTATAACTGTCAATAGCTCAATTTGTACGAAGCACGCACATATAGACAAAAGCTCCGAGTGCCTAATTAATCTCTGTAAAAAAAAAGTTAATTTTGGTTGTTCAACAACGGAGTGCGGACGTGTGGGATTTTAGTAAAAAAAATAGTGTGCAACGGTGCGTTTGGCGGTAAGTCTCTTTATGTTTTATGTGAACTTGAGGACACATAGATGTTTCGAGACATGAATCATAACATAAACTAATTATATTAATTACTAATTTGCTTTTTTTTATCTATTAAATAGTTAAAACAGGGTGGACGCGAAGTGCTACACTGAATTTATTAAACTACCACTTTGCGTCCACGATGGACGCGAACTCATCCATTTACGTTTTAGTTAGTTGTTTATTTTTAAGTGATTAAAATATTAAAACAAATTGGGTTTTCGTTCATTTTGTCATTAAAGTTACACAATTGTAATACCCATTTTGCGTCCACATTATTACGATTGTAGAAAAAGTAACAAAGATAGATCGAAACGTGGACGCACACTATTCCTATAGGCTATAATCTTGTAACAAATCGCGTCCGTCTTTATTAAATAATCGCTTTATTTTTTGTAAAATACTGATAATAGGATGAATATTAATATTTTATTTTATTCAGTATTTTAAATCTAGTAGGTCCATTAAATGTTTTCTATAATTCTTTTTTCTGTTTAAGATGAGTTCTTTAGAGTCAAACAAGAAGAAGGAAAAGGAAACTTATAAAGAAGAAGATTTGAAGAAAGCTCTAAGCGACATTCGAGAGAAAAAGAAATCTGTGAGTCAAGTATGTAAAGATTATGGAATTCCCAAGACCACAATATTGGATAAAATCAGTGGGCGCTGACCAGATGGAGTAAAGAAACCGGGACCAGAACCAACGCTAAGTGTAGATGGTGAAAAAAAGGTAGTTGAATGGCTTCTCAACACATCCAAATGTGGATTCCCAGTGAAAAAACAGGAATTATTGGATACTGTTCAGAAAATCATTCGAGACGGGGAGATTAAAAATAAATTCAAAGATGACCGTCCAGGTCAAAGTGGATTGAAATTTTTTTGGCCAGAAATAAAGAATAATCGCTTAAGAATGCGGAGGGCATTAATAAAGCTAGAGCCCTAGTAACAGAAGAATCAATCAGATTGTGGTTTAGAGAACTTGAATAATATTTGGAAAGTATGAATCAGAAAGATATTTTAAGTGATCCAAAATGAATTTTCAATGGAGACGAAAGCGGTTTTGCTTTCTGTCCAAAAACAGGAAAAGTTTTAGGTCCAAGAGATTTTTTTAATAATTAGGTATATTCTTAAATAAGTAAATTAATAAGATCTAGTGTTTCTTTACATTTCTTTAATAATATCACCCCCTCATACCTTTTCTAAGCTGGTGGACGCGAAATAGTCCCAGGGTGGACGCAATTTGGATTTTGTGGACGCAAAGTAGGTGAAAAGCCTAATTCTGTGGTTTGCCTTTTCTTAAAAAAAACTCATGATGTTACAAACGAAATTGAAAGTTAATATTAAACTAGACTATATAGTCACCACATTACAAAATTTTTTTAATTGAAACTAGTGCTGCAACATTTTTGTTTTCTCCCTCAAACTTGCTAACTGCACTAAATGGACGCGAACAGGCGAAATGACCCTACATAACTTGATTAAAATTTATTTTGATATCATACAGATACCGGTAGATATTGCATTCTTATTTAAGTCGATTCCCCTTTATTTGTAATTGCCTACTCGCAGATATATTATTTAAAATAATGTTGAGCTAAACGCGCGCACCCGTTGATGTCTTTTGCTTGCGTTAAACGCAGAGCTTCGAGCGTGTTATGACAAATGTGTCTTACGATATTGTAATGCTATTCTATTCCGATATGAATTGCGTTAAAGATTTTCCTTGTAATATTTAAGGAAATCCTTTTATCTAATTTGTTTATATTTTCTTTTATTTTGAAATCTTGTGTGTAAAGCTCTATTTTCAGTACTTCTTATTCGTTTGTAATTTTGGTTACGTTATTTTAAATGAGTTCATAATGCTCAGTGTTCATTACTACCTAGTAGTTAAAACGATTGAATAAATGATAAATCTTCCCGCAAAGGGAGGCAAACGAAGCGACTCTAAATATAGCGCAGTGCCATTATTGCTATATGCGCATCGGAGCTTATCGCTCTATACACGATTGAAGACAAGCTCGCGCGCATGAGCGCAAAAACCTTCCTCCATACATACGCTAACGGTACGCAATACACACTACTCATTTTTCTACGTTATTATTGATTTTCCACTAGAATACGAAGAACATTTCAGACGTGAAGCGGCAATTTGATAATTGTTCGGTTATTTTTTGTAACTGTATCAATTATTTATTTGTCTCGTAAAGCTTTTTCAATGTTATTTCACTTGTTTGATAACATTATGTTAATTCGATTTCTAAGCTTTTAAATTGATTTTATTGCAGTATTAAAATGTTTATCCTGCTAGTAATATAATAACGAAGAAACTTTTTATAAAACCTTTAATTATGCCGCAACTAATTTCTTGTAGCTGCTGGATCGAGCATCGTAACAACCACCATAAAATATTTAATAAAACTGGTTTATTGAACAGGATCACCTGACTGCTCTTAAGCTGTCCAGACATCAGAAAAAAAATAATTTCACTAAGTGCTCAAATTTTTATATCATCTTCAGTAATAATAGTTTAATGTAAACATTAAAAAAACGTACCTTCCAAGGGCAGCTACAAGGGTAGTGGAGGAGATCGCGTCACGTGATGGATATATAGTTCAAACAAATTTCAACACGCAGTTCATGAACTTTTCACTGTTCGAATATCACAGGCAGTCGCACAGTCCTCGGGGTGACGCGCGCGCAGCGATGGTCACGAACCTAGTGTCGCGGCCACTCTCGACGAGACACTGAACTTGCCGGAGTGCGCCCCAACGGTTATAACATAACACGTCTGACGTAACCTTAACCTTGCAAGAAGAAGAGGAACGAGCCGCCGAAGGACGGAGAGAGAGAGCGATAGGCTCGAGAGAAAGGGAGAGATGGTCCGACCGCCGGACGGACGCGCGGACGTCGCGGCGCGGACCCGCGGCGAACCGCTGCCGCCGCGCGCTGTCCGCCGGCCCTCGCCCGCCCGCGGTCACACTGCATCCCTATTCCCATACCGATCGCTGATAATGTTTATCTTTCACACTATTGTTGGCTTACGAATATTCAAAGGTATTAATAATGGAGTTCGTCAATAGATTTAAAAGTATTGACATTTATGAGATGTCGTGTAAATCTATTGAGATGAAGAATGCACAAACACATCTCCAAACTTATGAAATCTTGATGACGGCAAACCTTTCAACTAAACAAATTTTTATGAACTCAAACCGCAAAGAGCTTTACAAAAAGCACTAATAAAAAACCTCAGAATTCATATGCCACCAGTACAAACCGCACGATTCTATTATTCATAGTTGTCAATAACAGATCAAGGATCACTCGGTCACATTTATCAGTAGGCAAGGGTCCCCGATCGTAACGGTTAATCTGAATCGCATTGGTATACTTCGAGTAAATAGAAGTCTATTTATGCACCACTTTGTCGTAGCCGGGTTGTCAGCGAAGGACATGATTATGGCGCCACTCTTAACAATAATTATGAACCTGATCCGACCCTAGGTTAGGAAAAGTAGATTTGCGTGACTGTAACTAACACTCACGTGGTAGCTTATGGCCCCAAACCTTAGCGTGCCTAGTTACAATATAAATGTGCAGTTAAAATTAACTTTATTGCAGCACTATCTTCGTGAGTTTTTCGCTTTCAATGCGGACAGATTCAGTGGTCGATCAGGCAGTATCTGTGGTCGCTGTCTTAGAGATAACTAAGTGAATTAGAGTGGTGAATTAACACCAGATTGACTCATTTATCTCGGTTGGGTCTACCGATTATCATGCGTCGATAAGGGATTATGTTGTGTTTTATTTTTGATCTAAATTCGTTCTAAGAGTGCGTTGGTTATTCACGCAGTTCATTTCTTTTTTACACATTACAAAGCGGCAGGTGAACAAATTCCCATATTTTGCAGTAGTTAACCTGTGCGTCGTTATTACCTACATACAATGATGCTTGTTAAATAAGTATTATAAAGTGTTCAATTGTTACTCAAATTGCTCAATCTTTTACTCTCATCTTCACATTCGTGAATGAAAATGTAAAAGCATTTCGCTTTCAAATTGAACAATTGCGACGTTTTGCCTAATGACATATGGCAAAGAAAAGATTATGTCGACGACCTCCACTTTCTAAGCAGTCTGAACTTGAATATTGTTTATTTAACTTTTTTATTTACTTTTCACTTGACTTTTCAGTTCTATTCACTTTCACGCAATTCATCATTTAAATTTTATATGGCGCCATTAAATATGTTTGAGTGCACGATGTTTACGCGTAACAAACCAAACGGCCGTTTATTGATTCGTAGAATTGTGTATTTTCAAATTATCAAAGATGCATGATATGTGAACGTAGTTAGCATCTCTACAACTGGGCTGCCAAAATATAATTCAAATGTAATTTTGGCACAAAAGCTTTTCGATACAATAGGTTCTAGCAATCCTACTCCCACAAATTTACGTGACTTAAAGCCATCAATCAATTGAAGCCTATTTTAAACTAAGCGGTTCAAATTTTTAAACGCTTTTTGCTTACAAATAAGTAGAAATCTAACTTTTTTATTTCACACGTTTAACATTTTTACTTTTTTGTTTTATATTGTATTTCTACAATCGTTGATGAATGTAGTTAAAGATGGAAGATCAATTAAACTATTAGTGTTATTCATTTGGAGTCACATATTATATTTTCAAGTCTTAGTTAAGAAGTTTTAGTTTCTTTATTATTTTACGTAGCTTTACGATAAAATTATAACGCACTATATTTTGCATTAAATATTATTTGTTAACATCATAGAAATTCAATTTATGTTTCAAATAGCTAGATTTTTTGTAAATTTCAGAATTCATACATTGGAGATTCCATCATTTCGCATAATAACATAATTTCATATTAGTGCATACATACGTATGTAACTCGACAAGCATTCTTTTGATCGTAATCGTGAGCTCGTAATGTTCATTAGTGCGGTCGATTCATCATGGTTTCACATCAATTCATCAAGTTTCCTCTTTGTCAATTATTACATCATAAAAGAATGTTCCCAAGACTATCTGCAGTCTGTTATGCTTCACGTCATATTTCCCGTCTGAGTGCCTATTACGCTCCGGGATATGATGCTACTCATTCATTTATTGGTCAGTGATACGTATCTTATTGTTTATTGCGATATGCAATTTTATATGTGAGATAACTTCAATAATTACCAACAGTTATACACCTTTGTGATGCAATAAATCTAAGTTTTAATGACACCGGATACATATAAGATAGTGTAGCATATAGTGTTGAAATTGTTCGATGAATAGAAAATGGGAACAGTCGAGTTGCGAAGCGCTAACAAATAAAAAACCAAACGCAATTTAATCTTGAATGAAATGCTCAAGAAAATAATAACTTAGGTCATAAAGAGGCCAGCACTGTTTATTTATGCAGGCTGTTCAAATTATATTATGTATTTATAGTTCCATAGTCTGAGATTTCTATGCGATGGCTAACTTTCTCCATCTCGTAGGGCAATAAGCATAAAAGTACTGGAGTGCAGGTGAATATTGAAATGAGAGAATAACATCTATAGTATAACGTACACAAAAAGTACAAAATAAGTACCTATCAGCAGTCAATTGGCTCTTAAATCTACAATCTTCACCCTGTTCAAGCGATGTCGACTGTGCTATTATTCTGTAAATCATTTTCCTCTCAAATCTATTTATAGAGATCAAAACAAACACTACGGTGTTAATGAACATAATAATATGGACCAACTTATACAATTGAGTACAGAATAAGACCGTCAAACTGTGAATAGTACTGGCACGAAATAACTGTATCCATTTTTATCCATTTGTCATTCACAAGGATAAATTCGCTGACAGCATCACCACCCAATACATTTTTAAAATGGATGTATTGCCAAGAACGGGTTTCAAAGGCGCCACCTGTCATTTTAGTTGATACGATGATTGCGAAACATAAATCACAATTGCTTTTGATTAACCAAGGAACATAAACTTAATAGAGCCTAGACTTCCTTGTATACCTACGACTTCTAAATAATATATCACGTTTTTAATCTCATAATTTCTCCATTAATAATTGCTGTTACTAAATTAATTTCCCCGCCTCAATCTATTTTGTTATAATTAATCATAATTTGATTAGTTCATTAATCAAGCTATTTATTTTATCGTATAACTTTGATGTATTTTGTCTATCAAAGGCTTTGTTTCACTCAGTAAAGATAAGCATGTACTACAGGTTATCAGATCGTTTATTAAAAGGATTGCACTGCCTTTGTGGCGATCGGTGGTGTATCCGACTGCTGAACACGAAATTCGATTCACAAGTCGAACGAAATGCTTTTGGTATTTTTTTTTCCTAATTTATGTAAGACTAGCTGACCCGCGCAACTTTGCTTGCGTGATATAAGAAAGAATGGGTCATAATTTTACCCGTTTTTGGGGATTGCGTTTATGTCGTAGCGTGATGATATATAGCCTGTACCCTTCCTCGATAAATGGGCTACCTAACACTGAAAGAATTTATAATATTAGTATAGATTATTATCCATAGAAACCGGAATTGAGTGTCGTGCTCGGTATTTGGTACTAGACTCGCCCCCTATTACGTTCTTAATGGCGAAGCGTGGATTTATTTTCATCCATCTATGCCTAAACCTTCGGGCAAAACAGACGTGATATTACGTATGTATGTATGTTAGTTATAGTTTATTTGAATCACAGTTATTATTCATACATGACTGATACTTCCTTCTATGGTGAATCAATATTGGCACACTTGCAATCAACATAAGTTTTAGCATAAGTCGCGCGTTGGATTGAGATGACACTTAATTGCAATAAATGTTTACGTCCTATGCATTTTCAATCGGTTGAAACCGAGGGCGCTGACTGCTATGTGAACCGTTCAACAAATATTATTATACAACTTCCTTTATAATAGATTAAACCAGCCAAGTGCGAGCCGGACTCGCGCACGAAGGGTTCCGTACCAAAAAAATATTTATTTTTAAATGTTTTAGTATTTGTTGTTACAGCGGCAACGAAAATACATAATTTGTAAAAAATGTAGCTTCGTAGCTATTATGGTTTTTGAGATACAGCCTGGTGACAGACAGACAGCGGAGGCTTAGTAATAAGGTTCCGTTTTTAACCCTTTGGATACGGAATCCTAAAAAGGACGTCAACGTCCAATATTTTTAAAAAGATAGAACCATTTTCTATCTCTATAAAGCTGTGTTATATGTTTTCTCCAGTCTTCATAAAAGCTGTTATCAATAAAGTAACCTACAAATGACAAACAATTGACTTTAGTATGAAATGAACTAAACGATTTTAGCAAGACTCGTTCTAACCGCGATCAGTTATTTAGTGCCAACTATAATATTAAGTTCAGTATTTCATGTTCGACACGGCTGTAGAACCGATATTGTGCTAATGTTTTACTATTCGATTTTATTCCCTTAACATTTCTCTTGTGGCTGCGGTGGCGTTTAAATAAAGTGTTATGTGCCTTTCAACACTGATTTGATTAATGCACTTTTTGTTGAGTAATATTCGTATTGTTCTTTAGCAAAAACACGTTTCAAACGGTAACAGAAACATAATTGTAATTTTTTTCGAATATCTTAGATACTCTTAGAAGCTGTTTTAGAAATACCGTTAGGTTTTTATAGTTCTTTACCCATCTTCGACCCAGGAAAGCGTGTTTTTTCCTAAGCCTGATTGAGTGTCCCACTGTTGGGCAAGTGCCTTTACTTCCAAATCCCCATATCGGCGGCATGATCCAACCAGTCCTTCTCAAATGCGTCCAGGCCATCACGCCATATTCATAAGTTAGCATATACATACGTTTTCAAATTATAAGTCCTTGTGAAAGTATTGTTATTTCCTTCAACTCCGATATTCTCACTACCTACTACTTTTATACATGTCAAAAAAGTAGATTTATAACCACTACTTGGTAACGCTGATTCTTGATTTTTTGCCGCGGCTATTATACTGTTTATAATGGAGCTAGTTGGCAGTTGTCATGTTGTCGGGTCAAATGTTAAAACTTAGCAAAGTTGTACATTATGGCAGGATCCATTTATTATCACCTCTATAACTAATGTATTTGTATTTTTGTCGTAATATTTTACGTATGTATGTTATGATTTACACAAGTTTAAAAACAGATATATCGTTTGATGTCATTGTACAGGACTTCGAACATTTCTAGAAATAATTTGTTGATATAAAATATTACGGATTCGTGAGTTTGTTATTCGCACATTGCACATAGTTAAGTCTAATTATAGTGTAAGTACTCGTAACTAGGAATTATATCAAAAGAAGAATCATGACGCGTGACATTACATTTCTATCTAACATATGATTTTAATTGCCTCAAGTTTTACTCCCTTAATTTCTAAAGATTCTTTTCATATCCATGCCATCGTTAAACATAACAATTGTGTTTTGTTTTATTTATAATATAGTAGGTAACGGCATAAATATTATTGATAACGATTTATTAATAACTTACAAGTTATTACAGCAAATATTAAATGTAAACTATACTCACAGTTTCTTTAGAAATCCACCTTTATAAAATTCAATGCACAAAGTAATTTCTGTGATAACAATCGCAATTTATTCCGATGTGATTAACTTTTATAAACAACTATTGCATTTTTATACTTAGTTGGGCGATGGTGAAACTTATATGTATTAAAACTCTCGTTTCTTAAAATAGAGGCTTATAATTTGTTCTACAACATATACATTTATTACTAAAGTTGTTATGAATGAGTCCATCAATAAGTAGTAATATATGCATGTATGCTTATTCGCAGTTACTGCACCGCGATGTTACTGATTACAATGTAATCGTTTTATATTCATAACTAACAAACCGTCAATTTTGCGAGATAAAACTAAGTGCCTCTATTGACTCGCACTAGACTGCTGTGTGAAAATAATTACTTGCATATTTTTATAAGCTTACTTTACTATATTATGTTACAACTTAGTTGCTTGTTCCAAGAATGTTGGTTGTTTTACAAAATAACTAAGTACGCTCTCAAGTAGTTTCTCAGAGACAATGTGTTTATTCATTTAACTTTACTATTTCTACTAAACATGACTTATTTCAATTTAGTATGGACTCAATGACATGAAAAATGCAGTGCAATGTAATGTTATTCTGAGTATGTTGTTAACATTTGTAAAAATACACACATATTTTTCTTTCCCGAGATAGAATTTAAAGAAAACCTAAACTTAAATTCTGTATACAATACCTCGCAACGTGGAACGTTAATCACGTTTATTACAGTCGAAGCGGTCAAAATTTCCATCATCAACATTTAAAGTTAGAAATATAAATGTCTATAACTCTGTTACAATCGGACCAGTTCATCGCGTGTACCGTGCTTTACATTTCGTGTTTGTATAAAATATTTGCAATAGTTTCTCGCACCTCGACAGTTAGAAATACTTCCCCAGAAACTCGCATTATTTATGAAGCTACAACGTCTATCTCGAGTATCCTTTACAACTTTTTCTCGTTCTCATTTTCTTTTTAATTTACGCAAATATCTTTTCCTTAATGGAGTGTGTTTTCACACGCTCCAAGATGACGCCAGGTCTGATCTTAATCAAGAGACGCGGATTTTTTATGACCACTTTATGAACCAGGAAATATGCTAGGCTCTAATCTAAAGCATACTAAGTATAAAATGTAGAACTTATCTTTTTATCTCAATAGTAATCATATACGTTTGTTGAACAAAATGTATTACATTCTTCAAAAGTTAATTAATATTAAACGTACCTTTGAAGTTTGACTACTTTAAGACGAGTATTAAACTTTTTGCCGTCAAAAGGTGTTTGAATACGAAACGTAGTACTCATTCATGAACTCATTAATCATAAAGTGTCGGAGATGAACATAATTACCCCTTTGCTTAAGATGAATCGGTATTTAATAATTTTGATCACGAATTAGTCATGTGTGTCCTACATGTATGAAAGGGACATTGATTCATTTGTATGATTTTAATTCATTCGGTAATTACAACGGTTCTAATCATGTCATTGATCAAACGGCGTTACATTTTATAGGTCATCAAATCTTTTCTTGAATGAATAACTGAGTCAGCTTCTCACTATCATTTTAAAATGAAAGCGCCCTGCGATCGAAAGTATAAAATGTCTTAATATTATCTTGCGGTGAGCTCGAATAAGCTGAAGCTAATTTCCCTGTAGAAACAACCATCAAAGAATGAACACGTTCATTGTAAGTAATTGCTCTGTTATTATCGGCTATTGAAAGTACTTTAATAAAGTGAAGTTTATGTCAAAATTACAACTACTTTTATCACTGTGAAGAGGACCTATGAATGCTAATTATTTGGTCATTTAGTTAAGATGGATTTCATAGAATGAACGCTGTAAAGAGCCATCATCATCTTATCTGTCTTGGAGATAAAAGTTTAAATGTTCTTATTAATTCACAATAGACATGCGAAGCCGCGGGTGAAATCTAGTAAGTGCATATAGAAGCGTAGGCATTTAACCAAGCTTGCCCTGTACAATACTCATCAAAGTTAATTATTTGAATGAGCCTCGTATTATAGGAATTACGAGCACAAAAGCTCGGAAACACTCGCATTACATTTAATATCTTACATAATTACTTCAGTTGTCTTTTATAATAGCTTTTGCCTGCGGCCCCGTGTACACAGAAAACAGCAGCAAAAAGCAGCAATTTTGTCCCTTATTTTTTGGTTATTTTTAGGGGTCCTTCTTCCAGTTTGAAGCAAAAAACACAAGTTTATTTACCTTATCATGAAGTTCTTTTACAGGAAGAAATTTATCAGAGCTCCTGAATATTTTGTAAAGCATAATATAATACAATGTTATTAATCAAATGCGTGCTTCTATTCAAACTGACACACTCATCAAAATCACTATGGCACTTTTCGTTGGCCTAGAAATGAAAATTAATGAATGACAGGAAGGGAACTCAGCACAAGCAAAAAAACAAATCATGCGCTCATTATTTTTTACTTTCGTACTGTTGTAAAAACGTTCCGGAACCCTCAAACATACAAGACCTACTTACACTTAGTCAGCTCTTCTACATCAAACGCATCGAAATTGCTGCGCTTAGCTTTGATGCCAATTGATCAAATCAGAAAAGTTAAAGAGCCCCTTTTTTGCCTACGTAACTCATCATGACGAGGAGTTCTAAGAGGCAGTAAACTTATAAAAGCATGCGAGCATCTAGCCTCTTACTAACAAACACCTTAATTACGACCAAGACCGACAGCTTACTAGCAATATTCTTCACTATTAGCCATAATTTATTGTACGTATACACTTATAAAGACTACATATTCTAGCTGTGTTGACTATGATTTATTTGGTAAAGGTATTTACTAGGACCGGTAAAAATATAAATGCTAAATTAACTATTATGCTTTTGCTTATTGTGTGTTAAAGTGCGCTTTCGTATGTTATGTTACAAAAAATCTTGACGGATTCCAGTAAATGTTCTTCGTCTAAAAATTACGCACCGGAACATTATTCCACAAAAACATGAGTTGTATTTATGGAACACAGCAACCTTGTTAGAGGCATGTACTGCCACATAAGTGCCGTGAAACTACATTGTAGATTTACCTTTAAAACAACTAAAATATTTACCCCAACAATCGACTTATGTTGAAATAAAATATTCATTGCAACTACTTTAGTATTTTCATTTATTCATGTTGTCAAGTTTCTAAACATTCTTATGTTTATAACTATACTAAGCAAACCAAAGACCTCATGTTTACAAGAATCACATTTAGGACACTCGAACAATATACCTAATGACTAAGCAATTACCTTCGTGTATAAGCGAGGAAAACATGAAAGTGTAATATATACAACGACCCGCCTGTTGCAAATAAAATTAACAGTTATAAATCTAATATCAGAAGTCGACTGTTAGACTGATAATTAGCATAGTGGCGTTAGTGTTTAGTAGCACAAAACATACGTTCAGCAAACTTTGTTTGTTTAAACGCCGATCCGAGAACCAGTTAACAACGCAGTACTCGTGCTTGAATGGGCTGAAATGGCTTTATTAAATGTATTTACCTATCACGAGCTCCATTACTTTACTACAAGAGCAGGCTAATTTGAGCAGACAATGTTTTTTAAGATTTCTGCACAACACACTACATATGCGTACGGTCTGTGGGAGTATCACTACATAACAATTACTTATGATTCATGTTTTGCCTAAAATAAACTTGATGTTTTATCTATGTTCACATGTTTATGCATCTTTTTCTACATGTTTGCATTTAAATAAAAATCAAGAAAGTGACCTGATTCTGATTGTACCCTTTTAACCTAACCTAATATCTAGTTTAAACCTTCAGACATTTTCAGAGATCAAGATTGGAAAAGCATACCTTATGTCGTGTTCGGTACTAAGTTGCACACCGTTTAGTAGTGAGTAGTCGTAACTTATCCAATGTAAACCCGCCGTTGGTAGCAGACAAGAACTTACTACCTACCCTTCTGATTTAATCATTCAGTTGCTTGTTATGACACCCACGGGAGTAACGGCCCCATCTATTCCTGAACAAGACTAGAACGCGACTATGGGAAATAAAAATAAATCTAATTTGAATAAACAAACAATTTAATCTATAGGTTAATCAGTACTTTTACGGTTCGAAACGATTAAACGGTATAAAGATAAACGTTTCTTTAAATACAAACGAGCTAAATACCACACAATGACTCATCACGATATCTCTATGTATCTTTTGCGTCAATAACTTAATTTTAAATTAGACTTCCTACTATAAAATTTTATATTTGTGGGGATGATTTCATATAATTTATTGAACTCAATAATATCTAAAATCAGTTGTTTTGGTACATAGAACTATGAACATTGTTGTTGATTGTAATTTAATAAATGTTGTGAAGTACAGTTAACTGTGATCCGTTTTTTAACCTAATAGTTAATTTCAAGCTTATTTTCCGAATAATAATCTAAGACAGGACATTAAAACATAAATCTATTGTGAGAGACACGAGTAAGAAGACACAATGGGTACACCTATTTGTTTCTGATAATTTAATGTACATCCGATATTTGCGAAGTGCAATTTAAATGCACATATTATTATTGCACCTATTCTTATTTTACGGCCATTGTCAGCCTGTCATCTAAAACATTTCCCGATAGCTATCTACACAGTAGTTTATACGTTTATGTAAATGTATTTTCGTGGATACAATACCCGTTTTAGAGTCAATTTTCACGGTGTCTCTTCGACACCCTCATTGCATGCAGACAGTTGAATGAACACAATTCAAGATCGTTAACATAGTTGAATATCCCCAACAGTAGACATGTACAATGAGATATTTTTCTTTTCATATTTACTACACCGCTAATAGATTAATGGTTTTCTTACATTTTTGTACACGGTACGTTAGCTACTGGTGTTTTGTTTTTGCTTAAATCGTTCGGATGACACAGTAAACAGGTGTGTCACTAAAACTGACAGGTGCCGTTGAGTCTACACAACACATTTCTAGTATTAAAATAAATTTTCGCTTTTCATAAAATCTAGTTTCGTTTTTGCATATGAATTCATATTTATTACCATAGAATTATAATAATGTAAAGATGTCACGCCGTTACTTTGACATAATCCTCAATGGACAATCGTAGGAAGTTATTACCGTAAAGTCTTGGCACAATTTTTGGTAATTTTATTACCCGAGACACCATAAATACTTGCTCTCTTAAAAGCTGAGTCAGAGAATCCTGTTGAAAGTTTTCTTACTTGATACGACTGTGGAAACACATATCAGTTTCACTTTTCCCTCATCTATAAATGGTGATATTCGTATCACGATCGAGGTCGCGCGTGCTAACTGTCTCGACATGTGTACAAAACCGATTTTCCCCGCTGGCTACTGAAAAAATATCGTCCCTTGCCACACACTTAACCAGGAATTCTATATAGCAAATAACCTGTCAATAAATTAACGTACAAATTTTTAGGAGATAATGCAAAGCATTAACTGATCAGTGGGACTGTTTGTGTTTGCGATATTATTCTGATCATGTATACCTTAGCAAAAACATACATTAGTCGTTATAAAGATAAATGTTATCACCGTGGTGTTCTATTCAGTACGTCTCGGTTATTTTTCAAACAGTAGGAACTGAATATGTAATAAACGACAGGAAGAGAGACTAGGCTTTACGAGCCGAGATGTATGTCCAATTGGCAGTTAAAGCATTTTAACGGCATATTGCTTTAGAGCTGAAAATTAAACCGGCGGATATTAGCCGTGGTTGTTTAAGTATTAGAATTAATTAGTGGTGTTGTAGAATAATTTCTCATTAATTTCAACACGGGCGAATAGAAACACCGCGCGGTATTTCCATGCTTTGTAGGTGCAGGCATTAAGCTGGATTACCATACACTAACCATATATCATGCGGGCACAGTGCTTTATATTCACACTAAGAATGACTCGTTTTGAAACCTGGATAATGCACGGGTACTGACTAAAATTAAGTATGTTTGTTTTTTTTAGTAATTGGTATACTTACTGCATTCATATTGATATTATCCTGAACACGTTGAGCATTAATTCAAATTATATATTCTTTGCTCTCCAGAGAGGTGTTATCTCGTAAACATGTAGTATGCAATCAAAACAAGCTCTCGTTATAAATAAAACATTATTACAAATTACTCGTAGAGCCTCCCTGTATTTATTGTTGCTTATATTATTATTTAAGCTCGTTGAGTAGTAACCTTTAAATAAATTGTCAATTTTAAGATTCATTAATATCAATTCCAGTGATGTCTTTTTCATGTAAAAGTTATAAGCCGATTTATAAATACAAATTTTGAAGATATATTTTAGGCTCTGAGTAGGTAATCCCCTGTGATATTCATAAATTTATGATTTTATAGCTGACCCCATGTGTAATATAGGTTAAAATATATTTTAAGGTTTCGTACTTTCCTTACATCAAACAAGAAATCAGAATTTTCTTCTTTATTATATTAGTTAAGATATTTTTCATATGCTACAAAATATTCTTTAATATATTTTAATATTCTTATTTTCATTCCAGGTAAGTTAAACGCTGGTGAAGCAGTCTTAAATTCTCGATCGACCGGTACACTATTATGCTGCAAAGCTTTCTCGTAAGTGGCTGAACATTTTTCATTTTTGTGTATGCGATTATACAATTTGAATACTAAATTATACTGTAGTACCTTATGCGTATAGTCACTAGACTGGGTTTACAGCATACTATAGAGTTACAGTTCACCTGCACAAAATAACAACTTTTTTCACTAAGTGGCTGTGTGCAAGACGTTACTACTTAATAATAACGCTGTTTAAACACTAATAACTTAACGAACACTGAGCGCTCAACTGTTCGTTAAATAGTTTGTCACGATTACCGCGAGAGAGATATTATCAATAATGCAATATAAATGGTGGGTGGTTACAATTCTCACGCTTATGCATTATAGAGTAGCGTACGTATAATTTCCTTCGGGTGTAAGGGGGGACTTTATCCGAGTAACGCGCACCGTTATACTTCGGACACTAACACACTGAGCTAGACAAATTCACTCCACTTTCCATTTTTCACAGGCCATTTTCTTATACACGCAGACGATGTGAGTGCAGGTGGTTCGCGGAACAAGATGTGGAGCGCCAAGGTTGCCTTCCACATCACCCACTTTTATCTCGTTATAAGTCTTGTTGATACAAAATACACCTTCACACGACGCGTAACATGACATTCTTCAAAACTCTCCACATACACATTCGCCTACTTACGAAAATTACCGTTTGAAAACTGAAACAGTCTGGACGGTGATTGTCGGAACGTAAATAAAATAAATCTTATACGAATGCAGAATATAACTGCACGGTATAGACATTTATTGGCAACATCAGCGTCAGCCAGTTTATCGCCTACTAACTCGCACTTGGGCCTTTTCATTTCATTCCGAGTTGAACCTTGCTATCCCGCTTCTTTATCCATATTTGGTGTTAGTCGCAGGGACATCGCTTGCGTGATAATGGTGCCAACGTCCGAGTGCCGACACTAATCCGGGTACTCTCCGACATGACACCGAAATAAAAGAAAGCCTGATATGTCGCCCGTCCAGCGCACTTTACGCGCACAAACAATTTTATGACTCATCCGTGAAATCAATCGAATTTGCGGACCGTTGTAAACCCAATCTTTATTTTTCAATTTAGATGTGATCTTGGTGTCCATAAACAGTTAAGGAAATATTTAATGTTTTAACTTCATTTAAATGGGCATGTCACTGCAATTATGCGTATCTGAATTAAATCTTAAACAATATCGTAACCTACATATTATAACTAATTTGGTAAGATACAAAGTAAATGCCACCAAAAACATTCTGTAAAACCTCAAGTCTCGCAGCTCAGTCTTTCTGGCGTAAAAAGTGGTGAGATCTATATAATACCAAGTCGATTAATCTATTTCGTCTCTACTTAAAGGACCTTCTGTCTTAAGTTATTACATAAGTTATTATCATGCCAATATTAAAAATATTTTACGTTTAAAACAAATAGACCGACCTGGCCATCGCATGATTTGTATGTATTACACTACACAGCACGACGAGAAGTTAATGCTCCTGAAATTTTAATGGCGAATTTGTGTTTTCATGCGATGACCAAGTCGATCTTTTTGTTTTAAACGTAAAATATTTTTAATATTGGCATGATAATAACTTATGTAATAACTTAAGACAGAAGGTCCTTTAAGTAGAGACGAAATAGATTAATCGACTTGGTATTATATAGATCTCACCACTTTTTACGCCAGAAAGACTGAGCTGCGAGACTTGAGGTTTTACAGAATGTTTTTGGTGGCATCTCACTTCTTTTTGTAGATCGAACATAAGTCCAATTTGTATGGAAAGACGTTTTTTCTTATAATTCAACATATTTTCCTATGGGAATGTTTTTCAGTTTCATGGGCTAAGCACCCTTACCCACCTTATATCCCCTCCCGTTATGCCTCATATAGTATGTACCTATCTACACCTATTATTTATTATTTTCTACAGTAATAATGATTCTTAACTGCAAATGTAATCTTGTAATCTTATACATTTATATGGGATTACAAAGTTAATGTTGCAGCTGGTGTATTTAGAAAACTGGACCGAAATTAGAAAATATTGAATTTTTCCCATGATTAAGACACTTAACCCTATTTGTATTCTAAATTTTAAGCTTCTAAGTCTGCTAGAAGTACCTTATACTTTTGATGATCGGTGAGTCAGTGAGTCAGTGAGTCAGTGAATCAGTGAGTGACAAAATTCAAAATTTTAACAAGTTGTCATTTTTAAACTACCGGTTCAAATTGACTGAAATTTTAAATATATCGTGTTTATACAATGAATAATTAGTAGCTGAAAATTTAGGCTTCTTGTTTTATCCACAACGACATTATAGGGGGGTCGAAAATAGCCCGAATTGCTTCGAGAAAAGGATGGTACGGCCGTGCCGCTTTTTTTTGCTCGACTTGCGGGGGCACTTCCGTGCCCCCAGATAACGAGTGAGACGAGATAAACCGGAGCACATACATGATAGGTGGAAAGTACGTTAACTGATGTAAAAACTTAACAAGTTATGCTAACTATTATAGTAGTTTGTGCGCGTTGAAAGGCGGAAGAGAGAATAATAACGATGATGATGTCAATACAGTAAAAACTAATTCCATACTTGAAAAACGTTTTGTTATCATGAAGGACTTTGTGTCTTAGATTTATGTTTATTTTGCTGTGTATGGACTAAAAACAGTATCAAACAAGTTCTTTTAGTACCTGACATTAAATAAAAGTTTCATATTAAAACGAGAACCCCATAAAATAACAAATGGAAATGAAATATCTCTCTATTCCAAAGAAATCGGAATCATCAATAAACTTCGTTAACGTAGCTTTGCGAAATGTCTTCATTAAACTTGTGTATAAAACATGTTTTACACAAGCATTTATGTATATTGTGTAATCGCTAGAGATAATCATCTGTTATGCCTAGTATTTACTTCGAGTAATGTACCGCCATTACTCGGTTTGAAAATTGGAACACAACATGCTAATATGTGTGCTCATTATATCCCTTTACCTCGAATGTGAACAATTTAAGTAAGCTAAATAGATACTAGACACAACAAAAGACGTACTACAATATGTATTATTATTTTCTGATTCACAGATATCGCACATTTAAAAAATAGCTTAACCAAGTAGCTTAATTCACAAATTTTCAACATTTATTCTGCCTCTACGGCTATCTAATTCATTGATCTAAGCCTACATAAAATTGTTGATTATCATAAAATTACTCTTGTATTTATTCAAACAGCAATAATACTAAAAGCCTCCGTATACATATGTTTGTCATTTGAACCGGTGAATGAGGTTAAATTGCTCTTTTACTGTTATCCACCAAATATCTAATAAAGATCGGTTTTAGCATTCGCGATTATATTATTATACTTTCACTCCATATTGACTTTTAATAAATGTATTGGTATTAAACTCGTTGACCCACATTAGACTATGAAGTTAAAAAGAGTTTTGTAATTAATGTGAGAATACCGCTTTTTGAAAGAACCTTTTTTTTTTTTTTTTTTTTATCTAGCCTGTTGCTGTGTCCCACTGCTGAGCAAAGGCCTCTCCCCTAGACTTCCAGACCCCTCGGTCGCTTGCTGCTTCCGGCCAATCTTCCAGGAACGCGTCTATGTCGTCCCGCCATCTCCGTTTGGGCCTTCCCCGTTGCCGCCGACCATCTTGTGGCACCCACTTCGTGGCTATATTAGCCCATCTCTCAGGGTGCATCCGGTGAACATGTCCGGCCCAATTCCACTTTAGCCTGGCGGTTTGTTTGCCCACATCGGTAATACGCGTTTTGGAGCGTAGTGAAGAGTTCCGGACGCGATCCGTCCTCTTTACTCCAAGAATGCTACGCTCCATAGCTCTCTGGCAAACCTTCAATTTGGACTTCTGAATCTCAGTCAGGGACCATGTTTGGGCACCGTAGGTTAGGATGGGCAATATACACATGTCGACGAGTTTCCGCTTTAAGGTGATTGGAAGGTTGCCCTTCATTAGATGCTTCATGGACCAGAAGCTCTTCCAGGCGTTCTCGATGCGTCTTTCAATCTCTTTGTTTTGCCTGTTGCTGAACGAGACTATCTGGCCCAAGTAGACATATTCGTCGACATAGTGTATGACATGCCCATCTACCTCGATCCTACGCGTCGTGCTATTGGTCATGACCTGAGTCTTTGTCCGATTCATATGAAGTCCAACTTGAAGGCTTGCTGTACTGAGATCTTGAAGCATCAGCTGGAGCTCTGATGCTGATGTTGAAAAAAGGACAATGTCGTCGGCAAACCGGAGATTTGTCAATCTTTTTTCGCCGACAACAATGCCCTTCGTCTGCCACGCAACCGCCAGGCTACGGAATACTTCCTCTAAGGTACTTGTAAATAATTTCGGGGACAGCGGGTCACCCTGTTTGACGCCTTTTTCTATTGGGAAGGATTGACCAGAAGACTGAACCTCTGCCGTGCTGTTGTTGTATATATTTTTTATGATTCTGATATAAGTAGGGTCTATGTTCTGATTTATGAGGGCTGTTTCTATTGCAGAATGTGTAATGCTATCAAAGGCTTTCGAATAGTCTACAAATGCTAAATACAATGGTTTATTAAATTCACAGAACTTTTCAATAATCTGATTTAGGGTATGGAGGTGGTCAGTGGTGGAGAAGCCGGGACGGAACGCGGCTTGCTCGGGTGGCTGGTGTTGGTCTAATTCACCATTTATGCGATTATCTATAATTTTCATGAAGGCTTTGTAAAGATGAGAACTAAGGCTTATAGGTCGATAATTAGTTATTTCGCTTTTATCGCCTTTTTTATGTATCAAAATGATGTTAGAGTGGCAAAATTTTGTTGGAACTTGAGAAGTCTGGAGTACGGAATTAAACAATTTTGTGATATGGGGTAGAAGTGTGGGTTTTCCAAATATTAGAGCTTCAGTGGTGATTCCATCAGGACCTGGACTTCTGTCAAATTTCATGCTCTGTAATACTTTGTTCACCTCTTCCCCAGTTATCGGAGCGGCATTGTTGGTTAATTGGGACTGAATGTTTTTAATCTTTGTAGGATCTGAATACAACGAGTGAAAGAATTTAGTGCTAATATTTACGATTTGCTCTCGGTTGCTTTGCTTCTTACCTGTATCGTCTTTTAGACAGGTAATCCAAGATTTTCCTTTGTTGATTCCTTGTCTTGCTACTCGTAACGACCGGTTTCTTATAAGGGCTGATTGAACAAGGTTGGTGTTATAATTTCGAATGTCACTCCTAATGCTACGTTTTACTAATTTATCCATGCACCGATACTCTAAAGAACCAAACTTTAGGGCTATTCTTTTATCAATTAACATTTTTGTTTGTGGTGATAGTTTGCTACGGTTGTTCTGTTTTTGTGGAAGTTTTCTACATGCTTGTGTAATGCTATTTACTAAGTTACTGTATTGTATCTCTACATCTTCGACGTCCGTGTTTAAAAGTGAAAATTGGTTTTGGAGTTCTAAGTTATACTCATCAAAATAAGAAGCAAATATGGCGTTATCTATTTTATGAAACTGCTTTTTGAAACGTGTTTTTCGGAGAATTTTAAAATCAAATTTTAGTTTTGCTCTTACGGGTCTATGATCGGAGCTAAATTTAATTTGATTAATAATGCCTATGTCGTTAATTATTGCGTTATCTTTAGTGAGGACAAAATCAATTTCATTGGTGGTGTTTGTGTCTGGAGATATCCAGGTCCAGCGCCTCTGATTTGTTTTTGGAAAGTAACTATTACAGACCTTTAGGCTTTGACCAAACGCAAACTGGAGTAGGCGAGTTCCACGTGAATTGCGGTTTCCCAATCCGTATGGTCCTAAAACGCTTTCGTTGTCTAGTTCTTGCCTAGTACCTAATTTTGCGTTAAAATCACCAAGAACAATGTTATAAGTGCCCCGATGTTCATCGCATGCCCTGTTCAGAAGGTCGTAAAAGTCTTCCACCTCATCATCAGTGTGGGAAGAAGTTGGTGCATAAACTTGGATCATTGTAATAGTGTGTTTTGGAGAAATTCGGAATTCTAAAACAGCAATTCTTTCAGAGTAACTACAAAATTCAATTATGTTATCCTTCCACTTTTTTGCGACAAGAAAGCCAACTCCATATTGCCCACTAGTGGTACCAAAATGATAAAATATGTTGTCTTCTCTCTCAATAGTGTTTTCGCCCTCTCTTCTCACTTCAGCAAGTCCTATAATATCCCACTTTATGTCTTTGAGAGCATTCTCTAGTTCCAAGAGTCTTTCATCTTTGAGCAGAGTTCTTACGTTATACGTCAAAATATTAAGTTTATCGGAGTCCATAGTTCGCGCTTGGTTTGGTTGACGGGGGGTCGATAATAACGCCCGGTGATTCTTAGCACCCCTGGCTCCAGCACGGTTCCAGTTTCCGTCAACACCGGAGGTACTGGAGCCGCCGGGCACTCGGGGCCTATTCGGGGGCTTGTCCATTTCATGGGGAGGAGTGGACCGTAATCCCACCACGCTGGTCCAGTGCGGGTTGGTGGGTCGCCAGTTTTGCCTCGTTTGTTGTTTAGCAGAGTGCACCGCGAGCAGGTGAGGTTGGCTTGAGTTCCGAAAGATGTTATTTGAAACCCCTTACACTCCAAAACCTTACTTCAATATAACAATTTGATACACTGCATCATAACCTAACATATTTGAAAGAACCTTACTTCATTATTTTATAAAGATAATCATTAACATTTATTATTATCAAAAGAAACAACAAATATAATAATATCCTAAATAGTCGCAAATACATTTTGTTTGACTTTCATTTTGGTTAAACTCAATAAATATCACTATCTATCATATATCTGGGGGCACGGCAGTGCCCCCGCAAGTCGAGCAAAAAAAAGCGGCACGGCCGTACCATCTTTTCTCGAAGCAATTCAGGCCATTTTCGACCCCCTATAATTTCGTTGTGGATAAAACAAGAAGCCTGAATTTTTAGCGACTTATCAGTCATTGTATGAACACGGTATATTGAAAATTTCAGTCAATTTGAACCAGTACTTTAAGAATGACAACTTGTTAAAGTTTTGAATTTTGTCACTCACTGATTCACTGACTCACTGACTCACCGATCATCAAAAGTCTAAGGCATTTCTAGCAGACTTAGAAGCTTCAAATTTAGAATACAAATAGAATTTAGTATCTTAATCATGGGAAAATTTCAATATTTTCTAATTTCAGTCCAGTTTTCTAAATACATTAACTGCAAGAATAACTTTGTAATCTTATACATTTATATAGGATTACAAGGTTACATTTGCAGTTAATGAATTAACTATTACTGTAGTATAATAGAAAATAATAGGTGTACATAGGTACCTACTGTATGAGGCATAACTTAAGGGTGTTTAGCCCATGAAACTGAACAACATTTCAATAGGAAAATATGTTGAATTATGAAAAAAATAACCGTCTTTCCATACAAATTGGACTTATGTTCGCTTTACAAAAAGAAGTGAGATGCCATCAAAAACATCCTGTAAAAAACCTCAAGTCTCGCAGCGTAAAAAGTGGTGAGATCTATGTAATACCAAGTCGATTAATCTGTTTAGTCTCTACTGAAAGGACCTTCTGTCTTAAGTTATTACATAAGTTATTATCATGCCAATATTAAAAATATTTCACGTTTAAAACAAATAAATCCGACTTGGTCATCGCATGAAAACACAAATTCGCCATTAAAATTTCAGGAGCATTAATTTCTTTAAGATACTCATCTCAATCATTATATTCGGAAGGACCCTAGTGAGGAATTCGGTTGCTGGCCCGTCGTGCTGTGCAGTGTGGTACATACTAATAATCAAATCATGCGATGGCCAGGTCGATTTATTTGTTTTAAACGTGAAATATTTTTAATATTGGCATGATAATAACTTATGTAATAACTTAAGACAGAAGGTCCTTTCAGTAGAGACTAAACAGATTAATCGACTTGGTATTACATAGATCTCACCACTTTTTACGCTGCGAGACTTGAGGTTTTTTACAGGATGTTTTTGATGGCATAGTCTTTTCATCTCCTTGCGTCCATTTAATATAATTTTGGAAATTGGAACATGACTAATACGATTTATTGTTTACTATTAAATTATGTATATGTGTATCTTTCGCATAATAAAGGATTAAATTTAATGAAATCACAAGGAGTGCCACAAATTATGTTCGATATAAAACAGTGAAATCGAATCGAAATATATTGGCAATGAAATGTATTTTATATTATAGTCTCTTTCTTCTCTCTCATCTTTATTGTTTAGAAATTTACATTAGCGTATTGAATAGTTTCGAGCATAATTACATTATATTCTAAGAAAGTAGGTACACCATGTATTATTGATGTGTCGGGCTTTGTGCAAGTGCCAATTACTCCATTTCGATAGTGTTCACAGTTCGATGGCAGGTAATAATAGAAATCAATCTAGTATAAGGAGAGCAGTGGGCAAAAAAAACCGCTAACCGAACTTAGTGTTAGAACGTCGACTCATTCATTACTGGGAAGCAGTGCGGTTTAGTTATTTAATGAAACGTTACTTCGACGCCTTCGATAGACCACATCAAGCACAGCATAATACATATATTATACAACAACCACATTCTAATTTTTTGAGTATAAAGTCGCGGTAAAATTTGCATGTTGCATACGTATTTGATTTACAAAACTTCGAAAAGTAACTCTATTTATTTTTAAAATTTGCTTCTCTCAGACGTGTGAATTGCATCGTTTAAAATATAATTGGAGTTTTTAGTGTGGTATATTTAGCGTAACCGAGTTGAACGCATAAGTCATGGTCAAGGTGACGGCGGCGACGAGTGTCGAGGCGATGCACGACGAACAACGAACTGCGACGGCCACTACATCCACCGCTGACGAATGTCAATGGCACGTCGGCACCGTTACTCGATCTCGCGTCCGCCGAATTAATTCGCCAATGAAAATCCGTACATCGATTGATTCCTATATTGAACGACTTAATGAGTAACTTGTTACTTTGGCGCCGCAGTCCGTTATCGTACATCTCACCCCGAGCCCTGTACGCCTCACATCACATACCAGAAACGCAAATAAGCTTGTCATTATTTATCATATTTTTTACTCTCATTGTCTAACTGTAGAGATCATCACGGTCAAAGACACCAAAACTACTGGTTGCAAACAAAGCTGTGCGCCACAGACTAATACAGAAGTGTTGTAAATAACATCTCATTGATATTGAGAACTGGAGCTGAAAGCTGTCTGTAATGAGAGCGCTCTACATTTCAATAATACACTCGGCTCTTGTGAATTTTTATCGGAGGAAGCTTTTTAATCTACTTACTTGTCTGAGGCCTCATGCTGCTATGCGTTAAATACCATTTGCATTGCTGCTGGCGTCAATAAAACAAAATAAGCATCATATTTCAAGTCAGCACTCATCTTATAAATAGAAATACTAGATGGCTGTCGATCGGGCGCCACACTTTTACTTACATTGATCGCGATGCCTTCTGATTTATATCTTAACACTTAACTTGTTACACTCCTTGTCAGTCTGTACTGAGTAGTTCATTTTTACTTAATTATTATTTATTATTCGATACTCCATGAGTAACATTTATTTTGTATGTCGTAGGTCTTATTGCATAGTACCATAAAAAAATCCTGCAAAAGAAAAAATATTGTAAAAGCAGGTTTGGCAAGCATCTGTTGTTATATTTGCTGCCTACAACGTTTTTTAAGCTGAGCAAATAAAAATTCGATCAATCACTTTTGTTTATTAGCTAATAAATCAGTGATAATTAACTAATGCGCGTTTCGCTCTAGATTTTTATCTTTATGTCTACTCCTGGATATTTTGTCGAAGCGCCATCGTACGTATCAATTAAGGTGGTGTTTAATTCTCCCATCGATCATCTGCCCCCCTCTACCCCCTTGACTCCAGCAGAGGTCAATATCTTTCATAAACTTGATCATAACATATTAAATTTGTACCAAACCGGTTCGTAAATAGTCTAATACAGTAAGTGCAGTGTGAGAATATAAAAAATACTTTTTTAATTCGGTTTTATTCTTTTTAGAAGATAAAAACCGCAATGAAAACTAAGAACGAGACGTTTTTTGTTTTCAAACCTTTACTAAGAATTAAAATAGATAGCTTGGCTTAAATTACAGGGATTTTTAATTGTGATAGTATCACGTACTAATTATAAAACATATGTATAATATATATGGCCGACCGGTGCAGTAACAAGTTAATTCGTAAACTTCCATTGCGTTATACACATGACATATATACATGACTGTGCTTAGTACGATTATAATATAGGTTTGTGGCAATGTAATATATTCATATGCAATACAAATTATTTATTTGGCGAACAATTTATGGACATGTAGTATATAAGCTTATAATTGAAAATATTCATTACAGTTTTTGTATAAGCTTTAAGGCAAAAGTGTTGGTTCTATGGAACATTTAATAAGCGTATACTTTATTTTAAGCATTTTGAACATTTATAATAAACAGCAATAAATATATATTTTGTAATATAAAAAAATAGCAACAGTTAAGGCATAATAAAAACTTTTACTCGACTACGCAAGAACACGCATTCTTTGATGAAAAAATATACATTTTCAGTTAGAAATTTTATTATATCTAAGTATTTTTCTTGACTGCCTCCGGCCCTATAATTAATTAACTTATGGCCTAATTGATTTACCGATGAGATCATATCAAGCAATAAATTATAAGGACCCCGCAAAAAAATACGAACGCTTACTCATAAAAAAAATGTGTATCGTAATACTTCTTTGAAATTAAAATGTTGATTGTTCGAACTAATATTTTTTAAGATGGTTAAAATGAGCAAACATTTGTATTTTATATAGATGCCTGTCAAAAACTTCACCTAGCCCTTGCTCAATGCAATATATAAAAGTCTATTTTAAAAGCGTGCATCGTTAAGGAGATTTCTCAGCTCCAGTGAAATTCTATCTGCTAGACATTGATGTCTGAAGATAAGATAAGCTGCCCAGTCCAGCCCAAACATGGCTGCCATGTTCTAGACCGTATACTTAAATAGAGCGTCTCGCAGTAGCGATGCAACCAGAGCGCAAGTAAACTTGTCGCTTTATAATCGAAACAATCTATATCAGGAGCCAAGAACTTTTAGTAGTCCTGAGTTATAGAACTAGTGACCAACACTTTATTTAGACTCACTCGTTGGCAAGCCCCGCGTTAACAAGCACTTTTAACTACACTGTCATTACATAGATACCACGCTGGCTGACTAAATACTAAAGGGAAATAAAACATGGCGGTCGTCCTTTATTTATTTACTGTTTTACTTTTTTATCGCTACACGAATAAACTGATAAATTAAAAACAAAATTATACGATATCATTTTATGGATTTCATAAATAACACTTACATTTAAACAAAAAAAGATTAGAAACAAATATACTAACTTTTTTTAACGTGCCTAAGACACTATTTATAGAAGTGGAAAACACTATAAACACCCAAGCAAGTTGGAGAAACAATACCAAAACATGGGAATAATGTTAGTTAGCGCTGTGCTAACGACACCAACACGTCCTTGCGCTACGTCCTTGCCACTCGACCGTAAAACCTTCGTTTCTCCGCACTCTTTTGGACTCATTTATTTACAAATATCGCCGTCTCGCTCCACACCACTGACGTCCACAACGCCCTGCACTCGATCCGCCAAGTGATAAATCGCTCGAGACGACAGCCCTTGCATCGCTGTTTTACGGGACGAGTTTACTCGCGCTCGTACCATTTTTATTTACAGCTGAATGGAGGCACCTCATGCGTATAAAGTTTAATCACTGAATCTTTTTTTAGAACGCACATTCTTATATCTTGCAAACGGTGCAGGATTCCATTTTTCTTGTTTTGTTATCATAATATACAGTTAGACGACAAGGCCGACCGGTTCGGATAAACTACATTGTTTCAGGGCGTTTACAATAAATTTTAACGGTGTTCAATATTTAAATGTACCATAAAAGCGATTCTTTACAATTTGCTAGCTGATGAATATTTAGTAGGGCGGGCGTGTAGGGCGTTGGGCTGCGATGCGCCGACCGCAACCGTGTAACCGCCTAATGAGGAAGACCCTTATGGAGACAGACCGTGTTAGAAAATCCCTAATTGTACGTAACTATGTCGTTGATATTCAAAACGCGTACTTCTACGTCCAATTAAACAAGTTTCGCACCTGTACATACTTTAGCGCTTATTATTGGTTTAAGAACGTAAAGTTTGTGGCTCTCGTGTTAAACCGATAATGATATGTACATACCTGTCCACATAAAATGCGCTTTACTCTTTAACCTATCTACTATTTATAATTCTCAATAGGTAATAAATTGTTATATACGTAGGGTAGTGTTGTATACTCCCTGTATTACCAGCCATTAAAGTGTTCTACGGTACATAAACAGAATTGTTTTTTTTTACATTTCGCACTAACGACTACTGTGAAGAAACATCTATGCATTAGCATACTATTATCTTTTAAAACCGTGTAAAGCCGTACGCGAAAGAATGTAGAGTAATCCTGTATGATAAAATGTAAAATAAATCTTCTATCGCACTTTTAAAAGGTATTTACATAAATAGGTTACACGTCCCACGTTCATGGAATAGTAAGCAGAAACTGTATTGTATTGATTATATAAACATACACACAGCAGATACATGCATACTAAGTTACACTTATTTCAAATTCAATACGAAGCAATCTAATTTGACGGTCAATTAAATTTATACTAATTGTTGATTAAAGTTGATTGAATTATTGTCGCACTATAAAAAATACACATTTTATATGATAAACGTGGTTCATTCAAAAATACGGTGTTTTTAGATTATTTACATAAATTTAATGATATCGTTACGTTTCTATTACGTTTTATATATATCTTCACAGGTTTGTAGGTTAGTTGGTGAGTGTATGTGGCTGGCTGGCGGCCAGAAGGCAGACTCTCGTTAATGTACCTATTTATGGTGACCGGATCGCATGCTTCGAGAGCTGATTATTGGCGCCTTGCTGAATAATGAATTGTCCATGTAGGCTAATCGATACATGACTTTTTGTAAAAAACTTTTATTCATTTTACCGGACCCATTATTCAAGTGGAAACTGGGATAAACTTCATTTAATCATTTACTCTACATTATAAATGCTTAATCTTTAAAGTCTTGATACGCGAGCACGATAAGATGCACATATCTTCATTTAATCGAACGCCTTCGGAAGAAATCGTATTCCAAAGCAATACAATAAAATTTAAATTTAAATTCGAAATAAGACTTGGCGTGGTTACTATTCAATCGTATTGCCAGCAGATATATGTCGATGGTGGAAGGTATCGCGTCCGATTGTCGGTAGAGTTAACCGGGGATGCTCATCAACATGCGTTGCCAGACTCTTTAATGCGATGCCGAAGCCCCTTTTACGATCGCGCGTCTCGATGCAAACCATTTAAGGCTACTGCGCGTGTTGCTCTGATATATAGTCGCTAGTCACGAGCGGAGCGACTCCAGTAGCGAACTGCGGAAAAAGTAAGTTAAAAGAAAAACAAATGACACATTAAATTATTTCACCTTGCAAATGTAAACTGGAAACATAAATAAATTAGCAGTAAGTAAATTTTTGCTTTCCTAGAAAGCCGTTCCAAGACGTACAACATTATTTGTTTTGTTTGTCTATTTTTTATTCATTCTCGTTAAATGGGATCCTAATTTATGCGTTGAAGCATTAAGTTTTTATGGAAGACTTACGAATAAGTTTAACTAGTATGATAGTTATGAAGGCTGAGATGACGTTTACAGGTTGTTATTAGCAACGAAAGTAAGTGTTCGGTCTCTGATATCACGTCCACTCTTGCGTTGTGCAAACATGTAGTCTGCATTTCCATCAGCGATATGGGAGATAGTGAAGCGGTGCACGGGGAGAAATCTTACCAATGCGGCGTTTATCGCGTTTAATCCTGATAGTATAGATTTTCTTCGGTGGAAACGCAGCCTTACTCGCTCGTGCAATGTGGCGCGGGTGCGGCGCTCAGGCGCCTTTTGATTTACTACAGCGCCAAACTGTTACATCCCTTGACATGTACGTCATCTATTTTGGTTAACTATTATATACAGTTATCCATACTTTAATTTCGACACGTATTAGCTAAAAGTGACATGGTTATGTTTATTGCTTTGGATGCATGACTTAAAAATAACAGTTGCCTAATCTAGTTATTTGCTAGCAAGTAGCTCAGTCAGTCAGAAAAGTCAGCATTTATTTCAGGCTGATTTTACGACACAATTTTATTGTTTATTGCAGTTGTTACGGATGAAGGCATCATGACAATAATAGAACGCTATAAATTTCTAATTCCATGCATTATACTCAGCTAAATAAGACAATTAGAACTTAAGATCTTTCGTTGACTTTTACGCATTTTGAGTTTATATCGCCATCAATACGCTTAATAGGCAATGAAGTAAACAGTACTTTGAATATGTACGAAAGGTACGTTTAGATAATTTTTATTGACGAAACCTTTCAAAGATTAGTCACGTCCGTATCCCAAAATGTAGACACTAAAATGTAACTGTAATCTGTTCCAAAGACCTCGTAATGTCCATTTGCCACTTAAATATCTGCAATACATTTTAGAAAAGCTCTCATTTAAATAAATATCGCTGGTGTTATTTAAATACAAACCATATCAATATTATAATCTGTCGATTGGAATTGCTTTCTGTTTTTATAGTTTCCATCAAATCAAAGGAAATTACAGTTCCGTCCGCGGTTGTTTTTACAACATAAGCAAATTAACGAGCTGTCCTGCATTGTGTACGTTTCTATAGATTTAATATTTTAAAGTGGCACACGAGACGTTATAAACAGGAAAGCTTCGCTTGTTAGTTTGTCTATGTTTCACACGAGTTTTGTGGTTTGCTTCGTTATCCATGGCAAATATTTGTGTTTATCAAATTTCGACTCACATGGTCTCTCTAGTAACGGTATGTTACACGGAATCCTAATCTAAAATACTGTGTTATACACGTAAACGTAACGAATATGTTGTCTTAAATACAACTTTTACCGTTTTTTATTATGTCCAACCAATTTCCAACCATAAAATGTAAAATATTTATCCGTTTATATAATTACCTACCGCATTAAAAAATATCGTGATAACGTCGTTTACAAAATAACACATAATTAAGTTTCAAAATAAAAGATGCTTAATTAGTTGCCAATTTATGTTTCGTATTAAAATCGTAAATCGTGACGTGTTCGGATAAACTCCTGGTTTTTATCTTGACAACCGTCAATATGTTCAAATAAATATGCGTAATTTTATAAAGCTTGCAAAAGTATCGTGAGAACATTCAGTTATAATATTAAATACTTTATCCGTTTACACGCTTGCAGCTGGGGAAAGCAGCGTTACTTTTAATTTGTCACAATTAATTGTCTGTTACCTGTCCGTTATTTTAATCGGAAACAGGAATGCTATTTCCGTACTCGTTCTGAGAAATTTATATGCATTTAGTGTTGAATTACTAAAGTCCGTAAAAATCATTGCAGTCCCTATCCCTGTGTTAATCTTAAAATGTAGGTTCTGTTTATAGTTACAAATATTTTTGTCTGTAAGCGGAACCTTTTAGCTAACAATCTTAACTAAGTTTTTTTTCATTTTTAGGCTAGGGAAGTAGTGACAAACTGTACCAAGTTCGTCAACAATTTGTACACATTTACGTATCTGACTCAACAAATAGGAACACATAGTGTAACACAAAAAAGCTTGTCATAAACTGATCAAAATTCTTGGAATTCATCGACAAACCGTATAACAAATTGTCCAGTGTCTGTCCATCGATTTATCGTCGTTGTCACGTCACTTCTACTAATTGTATAATAGGCTCTGTGATTGATTGTGACAGGCTGAATTCTCTTTGAACAACTGTCACTTGAGTCTCTGTATTACATCAAAACTACGTCTGTATCTCTCCTGCCTCCATTTATCTTTTTGTTACTCCACATTTTGCCCATCTTCGTTGTATTTGTATAAACTCAAGCATAGCCATAATTCCTAGACTAAAGTGTCAAAATCGTTGTTACCGTTCATTTGTAACGAGTAGTCATTGCGTAGCTTGTTCGTAAATTATAGACATTTAACCGTCGTCGAATTGGATAATTATTCAGTTGCGTGCGCATCGAATGCATTAATTGCGTTTTTAAACTCATTTTAAAATGTAAATTAAATAATGCTATCTTAACCGAGAGAATACAAAGACATAACCTAGAATTAATTGTCATCTAGGGCATTTACGTAATTTAATTCTGTAGTGAAACAGTGAAACAGTTGTTGTAACCCATTATTACATGATCGATGCGCCCACAGTTAACTTGTCGTCGGGTTATTCGTTCTCTTCAAAGTAAATTGCTAATAGCTGTAAGATGTAATTACAACCAAACTATACCGAATACGTTTTTATTGGGAGAACGGGTTCTGCGAACTCTATGGCCTGTAAATGCACATCTTTATAGTCTGACAACCTACCAGAGAGACCCTTAGCGTACACATTATCTGTGTATTTCCAAAATAAAGTAACTGTATCAAATAAGCCACTGTCAGGTGTGTAAGACTGTGGGTCTCTTATGTTCTAAATTATGAGTTTCGTTTACCTTCGCCAGTAGAGATCCTTGCATACAAAGCTCTTTACTAAGTGGTTGGTCAGATAATCGCAGATCATTAAGCCACCATTATTTCATTTTATTTCCTATACGTTGTAAGATGATTAAGAAATAAATGTTCGATGTCATTTCTAATGCAACACCGTTCATTCTAAGGCTCTTTAGAGCTCTTCAATATTTTCTTGGTGCATTTGCAATAGAAAATAAATAATAACGGAAATATAGCTTTAGGAGGTTTATAACTTCTTGTTAATCATTTAAACAAACAGGTTTAATGACTCTTTTTAAAATTGCAGGAAATATTAAATTTACAGATCTTAAATCAACATCGACTTATCAAAGAATTATACGCTAATGTATCGATATCTTGTTGGCTTAGTAATTGATTTATTGCCGAAAGCAGTTAACATTTAGGCATCTTAGATTGAGAACTTGATATTTATAGCATGATATATACCTCAATTTCCTTACTACTTAGTTTATTTTGTGTACCGGCAACCGCTGTAGAAATACAACATAGGTACTTACATAATTTGACCTCATAAAGTTTACAACTTCATACATTTAGACGAATGTTATCCTTAATAACAGAAGAAAGTCTTACATATATGTTCGTTAACAATGCATACGTACAGCAAGCGTCTCGATTCCTACTATTGAGATGTTAAACACGTTCCAAAATAGGTTATCCAGTCAAAGAGTTACGAGTCACTCAAAAAGTTTAAACTTTAAGTTAAACTTTTCATTTGGGGGTGACGGTCCGCTCACTCAATACATCAAACTTCAGTCATATGTGGCTAGCTGGAAAGGCTCGGGCTGTCATTAAGCCACCCAGTCCATGATCGGTCAGATATAAATCATGGTAATGGTAGATTATTCTAGATGCATCGACGGAACACCCGGGAAATGCGCTCGAAGCACCGATTACATAGAACCCACTGACGTAATTGCCCCGCTCATTGATACCTCACGAAATGTAATTAGACTTTGTTCCAGCTAAGTGCTAGCAGAGGATTCGCTTTTATTTCTTTCTGGCTTTAAGTAAATGATTACCTTACTATTCATGTAAATAAGGTAGTTCTTGTGTGGACCCTACACTTATTTTTAAGAAATTACTTTATTACTCATGTGCGTTTGCATCTTCAATAATATACCCGAGTAGTTTAAGACTCGATAACTTTTTAATTAAACGAGGGTGTTCGTCGGCTAATTCTGATTTATATTAATTGAATTTGAAACTTACATATCATTTCATTTTCCTTACTCGTCTTTACTTGAAGCATATGTCTAATAGAATTCGAGTTTTTATGCAACCTATAAACATTGTGTACAGCTAATACCGTTATCTTATATCAATTAATATTTAATAACTCATAACCCACCTTAAAGAGAAACGCACATAAAAATGCATACAGGCGTCTATAATTTAGTACAAGTAATAAAGAAAAGTTATGTACGTACGTATTTTATTCATTGTTCAATGTTCATAGTACCGCTCGCATAAGCATCGTTTTACTGTTCATTCATCTAAAGATGAATAAGGGAACTGCCATGTGAATTAACTAGAATTCCATTACTTCTTCATGGTATATATAGCAATTTAGGCCGTAATGTAGTTCCTCAAAGTTAGTATGTAAAAGCGTACAACTAAAGACATAGCGCCATTAGCCCATTACTACCAAATATGTTACTGTAAATGAGAGTATCGTGCGCGGTCTTATGAGATGTATATCATGGAAAAATATGTCATTCCGTTAGACGATCTCCGCAGAAATAATACAGTTGTATGTTGTTCATAGCAACGATAACCTATCGGCCCGCAGCCTCATAGCGTTCGGTAGAGACGCAGCAGGCATTATCGTGTCTAATCAGGTTCGCACGCGGCGCGGTGGCTAAATCATCCGATTATTGATTTCCGATGTCGCGGTCGTGATCGGGCGCGGGATTCAACGTTCGGCGTGACAGTGCAGCCATTGTCGGAGCCGACGGCGGCTCGCGCTCCGCGACGCGCGCGCATTCTCCGTGATTAAACGCTTGTAATTCCAACAATATCATCCCGACTGTCGGATTCAATCTGCACACGCCGTGCCTCGCTCGGCTCATGTCATCTCCCCCGCGAACCTACCTAACAGCACGGACCACTTGCATGTAATAAGTCAGTTAACATTAAGACCCCGTGCCCTGGAAATGTCCAGGCACATGATATAAAAGTGAATAGCAAACTACGAGCTCACCTGATAACAATCTGTTACAGTAATAATGTCTTGATTTATTATTTTGCTTGTGTGATTTATATAATAATATATTATAATTAAAATGGCATCAACGCCTGGTTCATCTTATCTAATAATGCTAGCGGTTAATGTGACGGAAAAATCGCCAGTATTCTATGTTAATTAAGTGTGAGAGATGCGATCTAATCCCATCACCAGTGATGTATGCGGTGAACGACTACTATCGCATATTGTGGTTAAATAAATCTTACCTGTCTATTGTTGAACACGTCAATCTCAATCTATTTAGTGAGGCTCGTCTTTTTTCGTTCGTATATCGGATAAAGAGCCTGTTCGCAAATTTTTGCTCTTATTGCGCACTTGGCCGCACTGAACAATAATAGGGGAGGCAATTTCTCGCGACATGAGATCGTCGGATGGTAACGAGCAGTCCGTTGTCGTTATTAAACCCCATTGTTGTGATGTGCCGTATAAAGCCTAACGCAGCCTAGTACCTTTCTAATGCTGCCAATAAAGCACTGAAAGTGCATTTGCAGTGCGATTAACTCTCTCGGTTGGTTACGCGACTATGCACGATGTGTGTGCGACATTGTAGGGCTGGCCCTTGACTGGTCCACATTTTATTCCCACAGTAACATAATTAGATACTTCCCCATGACAAGACAAAAACTGACGTATGCTAACAATTTCAAAAAAATCCTTTTAATAATAAACGACTTATGGCAAGTACAAAACAAGAACTTATACTGTAAATCCTGTATTACACAAAATAGAAATGATTAATTTTCAAAAGTGTTTTGTAAAGGGGAGATCGTCCAATCAGGTCTAAAATATGGCAAGAGTTCGCAAAAGTCAACGGGTCTTGCAGGAATGCCGAGAATCCTCGTTTGCACAAACTTCAAACCGGCGCTTATATTATCTCTTCACTTGAAGGCCAACTACGTGACTTCATTTAACAGCTCCATAGATATCCGCTGAGTTGTAATGTGACACAACCTTAATATCGATATCGTTTGACCTTTGGGAGGTGGCAGCCCTACCAATCTATGTCTGAACTCTATTATCGACTGTTAATAAAACTAGGTAGCGCACGCGGCGGGACGGCTGCTGGTGGTGCTAGATGGCGTCGGCGGGCGGTAGATGCGCCTCTGCACATTTGCATAAGGAATTGGGTGCGCACGCTTTGGTATCGTCTCGCGGCGTATTTCTCACGCTACCCGCGGCCATTGCACGCTCTCGCCATCACCGCCTCCTCTTGTCTAATGGCTGCGTCAGCACGTTGCCCCTGTTCAGACATTTTTTCTATTACATCCAACAATCTACCATACGCAGCCGATGCATACAACATGTAGGCAAACATGTTATTCAACTGGTTTTCAGAAAACCGTTCTATAATATCACCTTTAATTTACTATGTCGGTTGAGTAATGGTGCATACCGAAATAAACAAGCGGTGTTAAGTTCATAATTACACGAATCTCTAGATCGTTAACAGTCGAAGTCGGTCGATCATTTTTCACTATTAAAATACATGTTTGTCGAAACATTCGGCGGTAAGTGTGTTTAATTGCACGGTGCATTGATAGCGGGAGATAGATGCCAGACGTGTTGGTAGTGACCTCGATACTAGTCGATACAAGCCGCGGTCACCACACCTGTAATGTTTAAACGCCCAAAACCAATTCCCATAATTAAAAAACACGATACGTAATGAATAAACCAGTATACAAAACAATTTAAAAACACTAAATAAAAGTAGTACTATCAAAATAGAATAAACATCGGACAGCAATACTTAAACATGTACAAGACGTCATTTCAGACAGTAAATAAAATCGCAAGCCCTAAGGGATAAAAGACAATAGCCAAATGAATATTTCATAAGGCCATTATTTAATGATGATGCTTATAATACAGTAGTGCTATCAATTAGAAGCGAAACGGCAGTAATTTCTTTTAGTAGATTAAACACAAAGCTAGCTTTGTCCCATGACCTTTGAGGTCAGAGCTTATTTTATGAACAGTCAGCGTTTTAATACTAACATAAACATCTGTAAAATTCCGCTTTTCCCGTTATTGCTTCCGTTAGTAGTAAGTTAATATTATGGTTGAGCTAGAGTGATCACTCGTACAGATTATTGCTATTATGTGTTCATTATAACTACTAATATGGTTGTACAAGTGAGTTATGGTTTATAAAAATAAAAGATAGTTTGATATGAGGTTGGCCGTTACACTATGACTTTACTGTCAAGTTTTCCGGTCATGAAACGGAGTCATGCATAAAAGTAGTCATGCACCGTCATGTTTTCTGGGCAAATCTACTGGTCATGCACATTGGCAGTCAGATACTGTGTATAGCCACCGTAAGACCTTACCTTGTCCTGTATACCCGGATTTCTGACCGCAAAATATTGGACTGCCCATAATCTTTGCATTTGACATGCATATTTCATAATAATACATTGTCGTCCCGCAATTAATGCATTAAATGATATGCTCCGTCATAACAGATTTAATCGATGACTTACAGTTATCGATTAATACATTTTATTGCACGTGTCATGTTTCTTCTTTGTGTCGATATGAAAATGCATTATTCCTGTGTTCGTTTCGATTCATGTGTATAGAATATTTTATAGCTGTATCGTGAAAGAATGTTTGTTGTGATGCGCTTATGACTTGCATCCGTGGTACGGTCGCGGCGGTCACTATTGTAAGCAGACAGCACGCGAGACATTCTCATGTAGCATGTTGCCATGTTCCATGAAGTCGTCTGTAGCCGCTACGAGCGTGCGCGACCACTCCAGGCCCACGTTAGCCGCGCACCGCACTAGCTCCTCTGAGTATGCGTAACTGACGCGACAACCTCCTCGTAAAATCCTATTGCACCGTTCCTTGTAACTGCTGCCTTTAAACTTATATAATATTGTTAGAAAATACCTCTAGAAGCGTACCTTATGCGGATAGAAGCCGCTTCTCAGGTTTAGTGAGACGTAAATAGAGACATTTCAGATAACTAGCGCGTAGTGTTATCAGTGTAAGTTGCATTGTAATGAACAAACTAATGCGTTTATATACTTGTAGCACGATGTAAACGTTTACTTTATTATACTATTGAATATGACAAGACAATACTGAACTTTACAAAGTATCATTTGATCTTTAGAGTTCAACTGTTGTATTTTTAAGTGTGATCTATAAAAAAATACAGAAGATGGATAAATGTTTGTCTCCAAATGTTGAACTATAAAAAACTAAGATATGGCTTAATTGTTATACAGTATGCATCTTAATAGCATCAGATAATTAAGCACTGTATCAAAAACATTTGATGGCAATAATTTTAAAACGGAAACAGTCTAAGGAGTAATTTCTTCTATAATTAACTTACAAGCCAACTTTCTAATTTTCTCGTTATTCTCATATAAACTCCCACATGTGGAAGTACACAATGGCTAATTTATATTAGTTTGCAAACAACGTATCGTCCATCACGACCCTTTTGTCTATTGCAAGGTGTTTCTATAAATAGACATTAAATGCGACTCTAATCAACTAGGGAACTCACCATTATTTACAAAGTAACGTACTAAGAATAAACTTACCCAAGTGTGGTGATAAATTTGAACATGATGTATTTATTTAATTACAGAAAGCTGCATGCAAACGTGCCTTTAGTGCTATTCGCTTTTATTATTTTCTTTTAGTGTTGTAGGTGATTTAGGGCTAATAAAATAGACCTGGCAAAAAATATTTTCTTCGTTACATTGTTTTTTTTTCTTCGCGTTCTAATAATAGGCACGGAAGTGTAAGGTAGATGTTTACTTTGCAAAAAATACGGAAGGGATATTGAAATTTTATGGAAGCAGGAGTGGGGATAACAGTTAGCATAACTATGGTATATTCTATTGACGTTATATGGTGAATGTTTTATATTATCTTGTGCAAATGAAGAACGAAAATCAATAAAAATATACTCATGATTTCGCTTTGATTAAACCCTAGATTCAAGTAAATAATTCAGTTAAATAAATTGGAACTGTTATCGAGAAAGATTGTATCTGTAGAAAAGACGTAATTTATTGTCAAAGTGAAGACGTGCCATTTTTTAAAGGTTGTACTTTGTCCTTTCTCCATATAAATAGCCTATCTGCGACGCGTCGTATTCTGTCTAAGTTACGCCTACCGATCATTCTTCATTAATCTATTCGGGTTGTTAATATAGGGTGTATGAATAAAAGTGCACTTTTTAAAATTGTAGTTTTTCTCTCGTGAATGAAACTACTCTGATATTATGTACAGACAGTTACAACAGTGTCTTATGATAATTTCAATTAATAGAAAGGTACAATTACACAAAATAATAACTTGTTACCATTATGAAAATTTGACACAAAAAATATTTAAGTATAATTACGGCAGATTTAAAAGGTTTGTTTGTTTTTGAGACACCCTTTATAATCCTACTAATATTATTATAAATGCGAAAGTATGTGAGAGTCGATGTATATAATATATTTTATGTTTATTACTCTTTCACGAAAAAAACTACTGGACGGATTTTAATGAAATTTTATACACAGATAGTTTATAGCCTAGATTAACATATTATATTATGCTTTATACCACAGGAAATGTTTTCATGCGAACGAAGTCGCGGGCGGAAACTAGTATTACGTATATTTCTGTTGAAGGTAATTTATATCATCCATATAACAAGATCATTCGTCTGTAATCATAATTATCTGCACTGGTAACTTAATGACTATGTATTCCGATAACTAGGTTCTAATCTATCATGTTAGAAATATTTCCTTGCGTTCGCTCATCGAGTTTGCTTCGTAACTGTTAATCTTAAATTGTATCATCATTTAACAGGTTTTGTTTCATTTAAATGTAACGATATTATTAAGTTTATGGATAAATGTATAAACTAATTTATTCTTACAATGGTTAAGCGTAAACTTTAAGGAAAGGTAACTAAGCGCCGTTTAGAAATAGCAATGATATAAAGCCGCATTATCCTTCATTAACATTGAGTAATAGAGAGCCTTAAATCAAGTATTAAATGAAGAACATAAAGACCGCAGGAGTTAATTTCCTATTTATGTTATTAGTAAGGATAATAGCCGTTCCCGTGGGCATCTAACGTCTTTTACACATTACAAGCTAACGGAAATACGATATCACTCAAGTATATTATCTTAATGGAGCGACGTACCTTGCCGTCGCACCATTACTCTCGCCTGTTCCCAAAGGAGCTGTTATCTAAATAATAATCTATATCATATTAGCAACATTTAACAATGATCACTAAATTATTTACCCAGCGTGATCATTACTGCAATAACCCCTCCGGCTGCTCGTCGAAGCGGTCCAGAGATCATGTTCATTTGTTTGTACTAACAATCCGATATACGAGTGAACGGTAATAAATATTTAAACGTTACTATTATTTAACTTCAAAAATATAAATAGAAAATTAGCATAAAAAGACGATGATAAAATACACGTATTTTTTGTCAACTGATTTATGGTATCTAGACGATCTCTTTATTCCTTGAACATGAGCTAGTTCATGAATAAATAATGTGTTTTGTGTGGTGCACAGCCATGACTGATGCAGAAATATGACAAGTTTATCTTAGTTCGTCTTTCGTTTAGGCTAGGCACAAAAAATACCAAATAAACTGCAGCGTTCTGATTTATTGGTACTTATAATATTTTAATTTCTTAAGAGATTTGATTTTAAGATAACAAATAAGTTCAAAATCAAAAAATGTGTTCATTGATGTCAATGTTATAGGTGAAATATTTTATTCTTCCGACGTTGATCTTATTAAATAGAAAGTTAATTATACCCATTATTTTATTTAAGTAATAAAAAATCTACTCACAGCATGCTTTAAGATTAGTGACCATCATTATGTTCGAAATGGTGAATCTCAATCTCTTAATTAAGCAAAAGCGTCAATCTTATTTAATTTAAAAACATGCTTCGCGAGTCGCGATGTCGCGCGTTGAACTCTTTTGTATGGACGTAAAAACCAAACCACTCACATTAAAAATTACTTAACAAAGTCATTTAAAATTAAATGAATCTAGTATTTATATGGAAAATGTAATAAAAACGAAACCTTAACTAAAATATAAAACTAAAATTCCAAATGATGCAGCATGTTACGTCAGGTTAATAACCCGTAACTTTCAAGACCATACCATACTAGTTTTTTGCTAAGCGGACTTTTACGACTTATTTGGTATTTTTTGCGTATCAAACATTTTAAGAAAAATAAACGAAGCATTAATAAAAAATAATGAAAAAAGTATTTGAGTGATTAGTCCACTGCTACTATGGGTGCGATGGAATGATTAATGGCAGGCTTCCTCTTCCTTAATAACATACGTTTTATGATAAAAACATGCCGCTACACTGTACACGTATAAGAAACTGTACTTCATTAGTAAACCTCGGTTACAATAATAATTTTTACATCCCGCTTATAGGGACTTTTTACTTTGTTATTCTCGTGTAACTGTAAAGCTTGCTCTTTAATTAAACTCTTATCTAATTTAGATATATTAATATCATGTCTAACTGATATTATAATTTAGCAGCTAATTTAAATTATATTTGAGCTCATTATGAATATTTTTAAATATTTCTTCAAAGTAACATGTGTTAATTAAGGACTAATGGTCCGTAATAACGGTAGCAAGAATAAACAGGCAGCCTTAAATATACGAATGACATATAAACAAGTTTTGTTTATTAGGTAGCTGATACCGCGGCAGTATTTTTTTTGACTGGCGAATAAAATGTACATGTACATTTCCGTTACTGCAGAAAGTAAATAAATAGCATAGTTAATCGCGCAATGTCGATCTGCATCACGTAGTTCAGTTGACAACTATTTGAAAGCCACTATGCTGTACATTGTTTTCTCCTTTAGATCAAAGCGATTAACACGTTACGTCAAAGTAGTGGCTTTCAAATAGTTGTGAACTGAGATACGTGATAGCCCAACTAGCACACAAGCGCTATAACAAGCTGCACAATGGCCGGTTAAAGGATTTTTATAACGCCTTAGGCTCCTTAGTAAGAAGTATAGTGGTTCTATAAGCGGCTACAGATCTCTTGTAGCGTCAAATAGGCCCATACTGTCCAGCTTATAGCTCTACATTGGATCTACAGTGGTCGTAAATAGTAATTATAATAGAACGTAGTATAGTAGTAATACAGGAGCGCTAAAATAAGATAAAGGTGGTATAATCGCGCTACAAGAGCTTTTTCGCAGCTTCGTGGCGCTTACCAGCTGTTGTACAGAGGTGGTTAGCGCCACGAGCGTTCGAAAAAGCTCTTGCAGCGCGATTATACCACCTTTACCTTATTTTAGCGCTACTGTGTAACGGTTATAAATGCTAACGCTCTAAATTAGTAATATGGTCGGTTTATTGTGGTGTAAACTAAATATATTGTATTAAAATGAATCATCAGTGACAAATGAGGAGACATTTTATTTTTACGGATTGGATTATGAAAATAACAAGTAGTCTATCGCTTTTATTTCTTTGTGTACGTGATATGAAAGTGCGAGTTCCAGTTTGCTGTCAATATATATGTATATTATCGTCAATATTTTCATGCGCCCTCAAAATATTCAGTTTTAAATGCAAAAATTATATAGATATGTGGATTTGAAAATTGTATTTTGAACATAAATAAGACTTTGAGTGTTACAGATAGTTTAATTAGGGTTATAGGTAATAAAAAATGATTTTAATTATGTTAACGTTACCAGGCTATAGATTAATATGATCTTCAAAAGATCGTAATAACCTCAAAAAATATGTTTACCAAATGCTGTAATGGCGTCTCGATCAAGCACCTCTCAGAGTTGGTTACATCTGCTGTAGCGGCTTAAGCTGTACAAAGGCTCTAGTGTTTGCTGTTGTAGACCTCAAGGTTCTGCAGTTGTGGCATAGGAGTGCTTCAATATAATTGTTTTGGTCGCACACCAGCATTTTACTCGTACTTTTAGGGGTCAGTCGTTGAATATTAAAATAGTTTGAAATTTTTTCTTTCATTTTTTTTTAAATTTATATTTTATTTTATTTTATTTTATTTTATTTTATTTTATTTTATTTTATTTTATTTTATTTTATTTTATTTTATTTTATTTTATTTTATTTTATTTTATTTTATTTTATTTTATTTTATTTTATTTTATTTTATTTTATTTTATTTTATTTTATTTTATTTTATTTTATTTTATTTTATTTTATTTTATTTTATTTTATTTTATTTTTTCTTTAAAAACAGTTGACAGACTGAACCACCACTGCACCTATGTAAATATATTATGATAATAATTTTAAGCTTTAGTATAAAGGTATATTACTCGGTTATAGCGCTTTAGGTGCTTAACATAATTCTGTAATCCCCATGGCTGTAAAAATGTTTCGAATGATACCTTATACATCTATTTGCCGTACAGAAGCCATATAAATATCTGATATAACGCTCAAGGCGCTATTAAAGACCTACGCAACTCTTTTATAGATGAGTAATACACTAGCCCTAAAAAAATCTGTTATAGAACCTAAGGCATTACAAAAAGCTTATTTACGCTCTTGAGCGCTATAAGCGCAACGCATAACTCCGTTTAAACTCCTTTATCTCCTAAAGTCCCCTTATACAGTTAACGGTGTTATAGAAAGTTCCCTTAACTCAGCTATACTTCCCTAGGCTGTCTAGCGATGCAATTACATGCTCATATATCACTATAAGTCATTAGTTTCCTACTAAACGGCTACTGTCCCGCCTAGCTGTTAAAGGGTTTTTTAAATAGCTAGTATACAACTTATAGAGAATTGTACAGCATTTGAACGACTCTTATGCAACTATCAGGCTGTATAACGACTGTATAAGCAGCTTGTGTGCTAGTTGGGAGCTACCTGGTCAGCTTTTAAAAACCGTATACTGTTTTTACGCTAATGTTTTCCTCGTCACTGTCAGCGCGAATTAAAAAGAGATTGAATACTTTTATAGTTGAGGTACTCAAACATGACAAATAGATCCCTATTAGTGTATACCTATGTGTCTTCAAGTAATATAAAAGTTATTGTTTTTATGATTACTTTTATTGTTATTTTGCCTTTCTATCTTTGTATAATGTCTATTTTGTATGTAGTGGTATCTTTCTTTTTTCAATCGAGAGACGTATCGTTTAAGTAACTATAAGCGTATTTAATTTGATCAAAATTGACCATTTCCTCTATCTTATTAGTACGATTTATATTTGTAGGTTAAACCACTAGTGATAGCCTAGTGGCATAACCTTTGACCTTCCACGCAGGAGGTTCGGTTTCTAATCCAGGGCACACGCCTCTGATTCTCTAAGTGTATATTCAAGTACTTATTTTTGCATCCGTATACAAATAACGACATCCTCACACACATTAGTGAGAAAATTACTGAGTTGGGCCGGCGATGAGCGATACACATCCATGTCAATACTATCAAATCTGATTCAAGGCAAACAAAAAGTTAATAGAGGAACGAAATTTGATCTGGCTAGCCGATTTGTTGGCATATGAAACCAGACAAATAATCACATAACCACGATGTGAGTAGTGTTTCTTTTTCCGGGTGAAGGTCACTGCGTGTCATCGAGATAGTGTAAGTTAAGAAAGGATATGCGCGTAACGATGTGCGACATATGCGTATCGGAAGTGTGCGGAAGCGGGCGCTGTGGCGGGCGCACGTAGCGCCTAGCGGTCCGCGCAGACGCGATGGCATCGCGGTCGTGCGCCACCGCTCACGGCAGCCGCCGGCGCTCGCGTCGCCGTGACTTATGGCCCCCGCGCGAACCTCGATCGTACGATTGAATAATAATATCCGATTCCCGTGCACCGAATTTATGTTAGGAAGTGAGCAGTGTCCCGTATCGACGAGCGCATCGCCTCGCCCGCCCGCTATTTCCAGCCAGTTGTCCTTAGGCGCTGATGTACACTGCGATACCTGATAAATAAATTTTCGTGAAGGACCGTTCCCGCTGGACGTCGGCACTCGTTCCCAAAGGCTGTTGCGCGCCGCCCCCTCACCCAGCGCTTAACGCTGTCAGGGAATATCAAGTCTTCTGATACTAAATTATATTCATTTTACTTCCAGTTAAAATATACCAGAAACAAAATAAACTGTAGCTACTGACATTATATTTTTTGATATTTTGACTCCTTCAAGCAAGAAAAATAAAAGTTAAAAAGGCATTTGATTTTCTCACAAAAAAAGAAGGTCGTCGTATAAATAACGAATTAATGCCCGCTATAACAAATGATCACAAACAAAAAACTGTCATCAGTAAACCACAAGACATGTTCACACTTGATAACGTTACTTAAATTAGTTACATTAAGTGCTAATCTCATCTTTTGGCCACTTATTAAATTACTCAAGGTTCAATGGTCTACGAAATTTGTGGTAAATTATGGGTTCACACACCTAATGTTTTCACTTCGGCGAGTAATCGTGACCGCTATAGGTAACTACCACTAGATCGATGCATGTAGGAATTTGGTTGATTTTTTACCGTTACATATTAGTTGCTATCTCTATCCCAGACTAGCCTGTCATTATGTCTAGTTGTTTTATAATTTAATATTTTCAAAAGTCACGCAGTTTGTCGGCCTCATTATGTAATTCTAAGCAACGTAACATTTGCTCGCAATCATATCCACGTACTAAATATAATTCACGATGTGGAGAGGGATAAAAAAGGTAAACCCGACCGTAGTCTGACGACCATATAGTTCGCATTCAAATAAAAAACTTATATAAGTACCAAATTCCATGTAGTCATCGAACGTTCTTATACCTAAAGCATGCGGTCTAATTTGTTGAAAAATACTCGGTTATTATGTGTAATGCGCCTTAGATTACAGACTGTGAAAGCAAATTATATTAGTAACATTTAATGGCATTCTTTGCGAATGTGCATTCACAGAACACATTAACATTTCAGCCCACTTTGAGACTAAAAGTATTACGGTATTTGTACATAGGTATATCCGTATTTTTTCTGCACGCAACGCACGCTATGCTTTAAATATTATCAAATTACTGGTACAATAGACCGTCATTATGTGATAACGGTTTTGTCAATTAATATGATTAAATCGAGCAAATGATTGCGGTCGATCACGTACCACGCTACCGGCTTTATTGTTCGTTTAGATGCAATGTTGGTGTCGTGTCGTTTCGCTTCTATTGCCATCTTATGTGCCATTTATTTTGTAATTCTATTTCAAATATATGAATACTTACATAAAACTAACAAGCACTGCTGCGTCATAAAAGTAATACTGCATAGTAAAACTCTTTGGTAAAATGTACTTACACTAAAATCAAAACTTTATAGTTTTGGAAAACGGATACTCTTATAATTTTATCACGTTCGTCTCATCGACCGACTGTCCTACTGTTGATCGGATGTTATTAAATCTCATAGTGTTTTTTTGTAAATCCAAATAAAAAATGTAGCTGGATTTTTAAGGTGACCTTATTTTGTAGCATAGCAGTAGAATCAAAACACTTTTACCGTCACACCACCAGTCGCAAGCAAGTATAAATTGTATATGACAGGAAGTTTTTCATTTAAGACCAAGAATAGACATACAGACTCGTGTTAAGATTTAATGTTCGGTGTATTTCACGTCTGCTTCTCCTAAGGAAGCTTTAACGTTAGTGTTAATTAAAGCCAGCACCAAACCTGCGAGCCCAACAACGCCCAGGCACATAGCCTAGCCGTATAATTACCGACTTTCGGTACATTTCGCTAATACACAATCGTACAAATGCTTCTTTACGACGCAACACGCCCACTTAAGATTCTTTGACTGCAAACGTTGTACTGTGAAACGTTGAATTGTCACTTTACGACCGATTGTTCCGAAACATTCGCGTTGTGCCGCCGGCAAACAGATATTATTGGGATGAATTCGCCACTCAGACATTCAACGATAAGTCCAAACTTATTGTTTAAAGATTGAAAATTGACTTTTAATAATATATTACGCGAACAGTTTATCTGCTATTTTAATTTATAACAGCCGATTACGAGTGAACGAATCGCAAGATCTTACCATAACTGTTAATCTTTTGCAATGAATATATTTCTATCGACGGCAAATATTCAAGCGCGTCGGAATCCGCAGACTTCGGTTGATGCCCATTTAGCCGGTGCGGTCATTGTATGTGATTCTGGTATCATGAGGCTATCGTAGAAACATTAGCATTATCAAAAGGACCGCGGGCGTCATGCTCATATCGGCGGGGACATGCGACGGTCGCGGAAGCGCCGCGTGAAGGCAAAGGCCCCGACGGACGAGCGGCGATAACTCAACTCAACATACCTGAAATACAATCGTGTGGATACCATGCCGTAGAGGCGTGGGCCCGCCTTTACTATGTGTTCCTTTTGTTTCCTGTTTTCTTACAAATATTCTCTTGTATTTGTACTTGTATAACTAGAATGCTAAATACAAAGAATACTTGAATAAATTGCAATAACTCATTCTTTGACGACTCAATATTCGTTCACATTGCGTATAAAACAAGATGCAAAAAATGATGTGGATCAGTAATGTTTATTCAGTGCGTATTCGCAACAGTCTAGCGCGCGTTTGTCGTCACATATTTTTCAACGTCAATCACTTGCAGGCATCTCAACACTGTGTAAGATTGTGAGCTATTCAGATCCGTGTAGGTCACTCTACAACATATAGAGTTGACAATTTTAATGTTTGTAATAAAATAATATCGTTGCCTGCATTCCGAGCATAATAATTTACTACTAGACAGCAATATGTCTCAAACTAAATTAGTAATTATAAAATTCAACGAAGACTAGCTTTTACATGCAAATTGAATAGGTTGTTCACATAGAATAATTCAACTTTAATCGAAGTGCGAATAAATTTCCCTTGAACTAACACTAAACACTAAGATTAATTTTATAGATTAAACCGTAATTCAATTCATAAAGTACAAGAACATACCTGTTAATTGAGATGACCTTAGCCCCAACGCAATGTTCTCTTGCAATAGAAAGTTATTAACTCCCTAGATTACAGTTTATGACTTGCCTTTACAATACTCGCACATAACAGAAAAAGTATGCAGATAAATAAAATAAGTATTAAATTATATTATATGTGCAATATTTGCTTAGACAGCATTTTATTAGTCCAACATGAGTGAGAATCCGTAGAATGTGTAACGCGTTTGACATACATACAAGAGCTAGATAATGTTTTTATTGAAGGCTTTTAGTGTATCATTTTTATTCAGGTGTAAAGTGCAGTGTATAATTCCATCACAATCAAATGTGTATGGTTGACAGTCGATGACGCGCGTCACTTGACGGTGGGCGTAGCGCGGAAGCGGCGCGCAGCGGCATACGCGCCGTTACCGTCAACGGCCATTACACGACCACTCTTAATTATCAACAGTTACTGCAGACCGCGCTCATACCACTCGTCCGCATCAACAAACACCACACCGTAACCGAACCACCCTTGCGTTTCGAATATGCACTGCAGGATCTTTTCAGTTAAATAGATGACTTCTACGAAGACGATGAGACGTCGTAAATTAAAATTATTTTTCATACAATATATCGTACCCTGTATTTTGATGGATACTGCCACTCTCATCATATCTACATGTGTTTACAATACCTAATAAAAAATCTTCTAATAACCGCCTAGTTTTTATTGAACATTAATTGCTTACGTAAACAATGGCCACTAATAATATTCTGCAATCCTTTTCTATCGTTTTATTATTGGTAAGTAAACACAAACAATAGTGAGAAATCAGCAAATCATTGTAAAACGAGTCTGAAGATTCCTGGGTTCGTTGTTAATAGTGCGTTAGTTGAATCTGTGTGCAGCGGTTGGTGGGCTGGCATCGGTGCCCGCAGCTTGATCTCTCACATGATAGAGAGTGGCGCGGGCGCCGGATGCCGCGATAGCGTCGCGTTAACCCTGCCGCCACCGCGTGCCGCACCCGACTGTTCTCTAATTACAAACACTATCTCATCTGCAGTCTGTTCTCTGCACTGAGGATGTGCACGCTGTACGAATACCCGCGTATTGTCTAGCTACGACCGAGTCCTTCCGGTAACACTTGTCCACGATCCTAATCTGTATCCCAGGCTCGTAGTTTGTAAGATAGCGACACGTTACCATTAACATTGCTTTGTCGAATCTGTTTACCTCACACGTACACGCAATTTTATTTACTTATAAATATGCATAAACAAGTTTTTTGCTACTTGATTGACATGAAAATAAAACTGTCTTAGCATTAAATTGATAAAGTTGTTACAATTTAATCACGACATCAAAGAGACCAAATCTTGACGTTGATTAGAAATTTAGAGCGCTGGCACAGCCTTTAGTGTGGAATGTAATTAGGCGTGTGCGTGTAGACTTAGCGATTGAGCCGACCACCCAAGCGGACTGCTTTAGTGCCGACCAACTGCATTTATGTGAGCCCTCTGACTTAATCAAAACATTTATAAATAATATTTAGTGTTCGCTGGTGACATTTTAATGGGTACGTTCACTGTGCGTTGTAAAATATGAGTGACGGCAATGGTAAATAAATCAACAAGACACGGTAGCGTTGGTTTTTAGCTAACTGTGATTGTACACTTAATCATTATTTATCAATAACGTTAGGAAAATTGAATTCCAAAAGTTAATAAACATTTCTGTAGTTTCATTAAAGTGATTAAGGTAATTTTAAAGCCATAAATATAATGCAGATATAAATCAACATAAACTTCGACATACTTACATGATAATTGTCATAACAAAAAGACAAAGAAAGTAATATGCTCATAAATTTCGAACCTTGCTAAAAGCCCTCTATTAACACTTTTTTTCGTATTCAATGTGAAATTAATACTTCTTTTTCCGAATAATACGTACATTTAGCATTATAATTATATGGATCGATCACTTCACACGCGGAGATTAATGAGCGCTACGACGTCCAAGCCATTGCCAGCGACTATTGTATTGACCATTGAGACATATCTTGGTGATTACGTTAATTAGCCCGCCGCTACCAGATCGCGATCAACCAACAATTTATGATAGCCGCCTTCGAGAAATGTCACTTGTGAAAAATAATTGACAACTGCCCTACTCTAGGTTGCCGGTATTTTAATTGCGCTGCCAATCTTAAGAGAATGAATGCGAATTCTGAAAATCGGCAACTTTTAATTGGAAGCAAACCCTTGAATTACTAAGAATAATGATCGGATATCAATTTACCTCTAAGACTACGCTACGATCCGTAATACAGTTACAATTATATATTATTAATACATACATTAACGAGCAATATTTTTATTGCATGCGCATAAAAACTATGATAAATTACTATCATCATCCTGTGTAGTTCCTTGACACCCAAATTTAATAATAGGCGACTAGTCTCAGATGAAAATATTATTGATTATCGGTATAACGAATATATTAATGACGAAATCAATCATGATAAGCACTATTATTTGCTTAACGAGTACTGCAGAGTCAATAACGTTGTTCGATGCGCGCTCAAATACGGACGTGCATTAGTAGGCTCTGAATATTATTTACTTTCGGTGTTGCGCGGCTGTAGCCGTTGCACGTGATCATGGCTATGAGTACCCAACTTATAGCTAACGAGTTGTTGGCATTTATTCAAAATGCCATTGACACTATGGACGAGGTCAGCGTGATGCAGATCTGCAAGTCCAATTTCAAAGAAGAGGACATCAGCAGCGGCAAGAGATTGTTATACCAGTCCCTTGGCAAGCTGGACCAGATGCCGTCTCGCAGAAGAGATGGGACAGAGAAGAGCGTGCAAGATATCATCGCTTTGCTGAAGGTAATGGATCCGGATGACGTGCCGACCTTTGTGGCGAAGGAGCTGCATAAACTCCCACCTGTCACATTCGACCACGTCGACGTTACCAGGCTGTTAAAGGACATCACGTTCTTAAAGTCGAGTCTGGCTGAGATGCAGTCGATGCTGGAGGTGTCTAATAACACCATCGGTGAATTGCGTGAGGAGTTGGCGCAGTTACGTGGCGCTGTTTCGTCATGTAAGTCACCCGACACCTCCAACGTCAACACACGTCGCGGGGCGCAAAACGCATCCGTCGGCAATTTGGAAGCGGCGAGTCCTAAGTCGTCGCTAGCTGCCGAAACTGCTTGCGTCGCACCGCGCCCCGCCGCCCGCCCCGTCCCCCCAACAACATCGGTCGAGGTAGTGACACGTGCCGCTACGTCAACACCGACACGTGCCTACGCGGCAGTTGCCGCCAACCAACCGGCTGGACAACCACCACAGTGGCGACAGAAAGGGGATAAGAAGATCACTATGAGATCAGACGTCCATCCGCATCAGGGTAAGAAGAACGAGGCTACGTGCGAAAAGGATGGCTTCATCAAGGTGGAGAAGAAAAAGAGGAAGTCATCTCGTCGCAATCAGTGCGGTACTGCACCGACCGGACCGAACCATCTGCTGCGTCCAGCCGTGCCTGCGACGCTGTTGTACGTGTCCCGCCTGCACTACTCTACAAAGGCCGAAAACATTGTAGAGTACGTCCAAGTGAAAACCAATTTCAAACTGAGGGTCGAGCAGTTGCAGTCTTGTCACAATGTGAATTTCAACTCATTTGTGGTGAGAGTGCCGACTGAGCATCTGTCGACCTTCATGAAGGAGGAATTTTGGCCGAGAGGTGTTGTGTTCCGGCGGTACAGAGGACGGCTACCCGACACCACGCGTCAGGCGACACCTGGATAACGTGTCACTTAGAATAAGTTATATTTTGTATGTATTAGTCTATTTATAAGTTGTATTTTGTTTATTGTATTACTATGGGCCTCAGTTGCCTGAAATAAAGGAATAAATAAAAAAAAAATAAAAAATAACCAAATTCTATTGCATATAACCAAACAAGCAACTAGCCTAAATTACATTGAATTCATATTGTTATGAGCTTCAATTCCTGAATAAGAAATCACCCTATTGTTAACGTACTCGTCTACAATAGGGAGATTTCGGTAAAAATAAACATATTTTCACGGCAATTTACAGTTACCCGCTATATTTCAATACATAATTTCGTATCAAAAATAATCTAAAACAAAAATGGGTGTCTGAGTGTATTTACAATTTTTTGTTTAGTTCCGGCGCGTGACCGATTGGTCAAACATCATTGTGTCCAGTTTCACGCTCCTTGTCTCTTGACAAATGATGTTTTTACTTTAACATTCTAAATAGGTATTCTTTATTTTTTGCTAGTGCATAAAAACTATATTATAATGTCTTATTTTTTTGACAATAAATATGATTGTTTTTTTCATGTAGTCAATAATCACAGGGGTACTTGACTTTCATATATAATGTACCGTAGAGGTCGCATTCCTTTGATTTGGACTTGGCGCCATCTTGCCTGTTGCATTAAGTGATGATTTTTTTATACATGGAGCGTTCCTGTTGCTGGGGAATTTGAACAACATGGTAGTACATATGTATAGTATGTACAGTGTGTTGACGCGTTCATTCACTGACTATTCATGTCTTCAAACAATTATGTAGCACTTTAACGTCTTTCTTCCCACGATTGTATCGTCGCGGGGCGAACCAAGTTTGCAGATTTATGTTTACCTACACAAGTAAACGTAGAATGGGTGTCGCAGCTTAACTCTACACATGTCGTACCTGCGGCGACGTCTGTTTATTTATTTATTTAAAGAAAATGTGCGCATTCCCTCGTGATTGATAAGAATACACAATTGTGTGATAACGAGTTTATAAAGATACAGTAAAATAGTAGATATTGTAGTAACCGACATTTTCTTACGTTGCCAGTATGAAGCATATTTTCTTTTCAGATAACAAGAGATCCAATTCAAGAGAAATAGATAATTTCATAATGTTTACTACTACCATACAAACCCACCGTTCTCGATGCACGCAGCGTTGGTCTATTTTATATTATCGATATAAAACCTATTAAATATATTCAGATTAACTGCAATAAAATACCAAATATATTAATTTCTAACAAGTATACGCAAATAATTCTCGAGGATAGCTAAGTAAAATATTCTGTACGCAATATTTTTATTTAAACTAACTGTCATACGATACCAACGCCAACGTATTAATATGAATAGCATCACAATATTTATTATCAATATATTAGAGACTTATCATGAAAGGCGGGTTGCATTTACTTGTTCAATGTAAACGGTTCCATCGTAAGCTCGTGGCTACAAAACATACTCTGGCAATGAATATTTTCTCAGGAACATAAAAACATCAGGATTGTTATATTGAAGACGGACCGGAGTTTATGCGAAGTTTGAATGTTTGAATTTGACCAAAACAAAGACACTTAGTCACGGTCGGTAGATTTTTCGTTTGTACACATACAAGATTTGTGTGTGGATACACATCCGCAATTGAAAGATGACTATGTGTGAATGGTACACGCGTACAGGTGCGATTTTTGGTATGTCTCTCACCGGCCCAGCCACGGTTCCCAGTTCCGCACCGTTAATTTGATATACGGACGCAGATGGCCTCTTACCGATAGCATACAGCTTATGCGCCTTCTGCGCTTTACTGTGAATCCCAAACATCGGGTGCAACCACGAGAAACACAGGCTACTCGCAAGTTATTATTTAATTATAGCGGCGCCATTATTGCTACGAAGATATCCTCGGGATGGTGTGGTAGATACTTAAAAAAGATTTTCAATAAAGTTTTGCAAAAAGTACATCTTACAGATTTTAATTTGATAATGTAGAAAAATATTGGCCTACAGTTTTTATGACTCAGGCATAATTGACAATATAAAAGTTAACTGCAACATAGAAAACCAATTTTAATATTCAATTTATGCAGAGAAAAAAAGAATAGGCTCGTAATTACAACTTGGACACCAAAACAGTATGAAAGTCAGGTGGTTGTCAGTTAATTTGCATTTTGATCCAGTAACGGGTTGCGAGATAACGCTTTAATGCTTGAGATCTTTTCCCAGATCAACTATCCCACATGTCGCAGCGCCGTTCATCAACAACTTCTTTTGAACTCTGCATACTAACCATACATGGCGACATTGTGATGTCGAATATAAATGTTGTCATACTAACCTACTACTTTTTGATTTTATCATAACTAACATTCTCACCAAGTCATACCAGAATAATTAAGAACCGTAATAAAAATGTAATATTACAAATTGGTACGCATCATTCAGTATTTTAGTGGGTTGGTAATTATACTTTGAAAACACCAGGAAATAGTCAATCAGTGTTCTGTTATTCGCGGTACAAGAAGTCAAAGACCGTTCATATAAAGAACTTGTAAGATGCCAGCAGCGTATGGCACATTAGATACGGCATGCATGTGATGATAGTTGTGGTATCAAAATTCGCTTCGGCTGTTCCTTTCAACCAACATTGAGTATTTCTGTTTATTTCGTCTATATTTTTCCTTGTCGCACTTTTAATGATCTAGACGTCATATACAGTAAGGCAGGCTCGCTGAAGCGTACTAAAGTTATTAAAGCTTAGTACGGTGCTGGGCATACGCGTCATTGTGAACTGATTTAGGATTCATTCACCTCGCGTTACGCTAGGTGGGCGCCTGGACTGCGCATTGTCTCACACGGCGCACAGAACGCGAATGATCCTTTGTTCGTTACACTTTGCCTACACTGTAACCCAAACCAATAGTGAAATACTTAGCGCCCACCTCTAAACGCAACGTTCACGCGTCCGAGCTCACGTTCGAGAGCCATTCCTGACTTAACGATATTTACTCTAGGATAACAATACGTGTACACTTCTCACTTTGATAGCACTCCAACTGATATGGATTGTATTCTCCCAAGCTTGATATGTTTAATAGTCCTGTTGTATTGAAGAAAATAATGACTGCAATTTTGTTCTTTGCGTTTAGGCTCATATAAAAAATAACAATTTTTTGCACTTTCACTCGAGGGGAAAACAAATTACAGAACAATTTGGTATCCCGGTCATTATACTTTCAAGTACGAATAGGTAGTACCTATAATTTCAACTGGTTCTAATTTCGTATGCACGAAACCTAAAGCAAACTGTTTTCCTTTTTTACTCTTTACGTCGATCAGCACATAAATATTGTAATTTCAATAATGCATAAAATATACTTTTACTATTGCACTCATATATTCGGAACGCACGCATTAGTAAAAAAATAGTAGAAAGCTCTGCCTTTACTATTATTGAACTGTTAGACTTTTGTTACAATGCCTACCACAAATCGTCTTAACGGCTATTTGGTATGAGATAGAACATTACTCACGAGCTTTTCATATTCCTGACCAAGACATACAAAGAGAGAGCTTTTGTGACACCAGTGTTGCCAATTTTGGGGGACTTGTTGGCCTACAATAACTAATTATTCTAAGACTATTATACTACTTAAGCTAGATCCGGTTCACATAATAAATATAAACACGCAACGAGAAATCCACGTAACTTTAACAGATTGAACCAGAGTTAGAGAATAAAGAAAATCTAATCATTGTAATCGCCGCTGTCTGTAAAACGTACCCCCGGTTTCTGAGGTACATTTAACGGTAGTTTATCTATTGTATAGCGTTAAAACTCATTCTAAAAAAACGATATTGAATAGATAAACTACTGCTAAATGTACTCAGAAACCGGGGGTTAGTCAGCAAATTGATAATGCTCGTGTATAAAAACAAATATGCTGCAGTTATGTTTAATCCAAGTTGTTCTTACTGAGTTCATAAGACACCCATAAAAGTGTGACGTTTTATCCAATACATCATATCAAATTCTACATCTAGTGGGGAATTATAACACAAAAAATAAACTTGTACGGATACAAAACAGTCAACTTGGTACTAAATCTGTCAATAAATCATGCTCCTTCTCTCTTGGTATTCACTCCATCGTCATAATGCCTTTTAATAAACTTTTTAATACCAAATAATAAAATTGATACCTAAAAAACGTTACGGACTAAACTACAATAAATTATATTCTTAATGCAATTTAATTGCACTTAATAACTGTTTTGCTTTAAACACACTTTCCTCTTCATGTCATTAACACGCACTAATTAAATTTACAGTTTATAGTTTCAAACTAATTATGAGAAGAAACAATTTGTTTTACGACAAAACTTGTCACGCATAAATTATTACCTACACACTAATTATATTAAACAGTGTTGTTTTCACAACACTTCAGATAATAAAGGTGTTTAATTGGTACCATAAAATAATGACTAAAAAAGTAGATTAATATCTTCCGGTCAGTTCTTAACACCTTTTAAAATTCTTTATAAATACCCATAAGTCATTCACTCGAAGTTCGTAGCTCTAGCAATTTAATATCCGTCGGATGCGAATCAATTAGTTATCGCGAAATTTAATATATACTGTGCTGGAACGAAATTGGTATTTGAGTAGCTTACTAACATTATTAAAGATACTTAAGATAAATAGATATAATATTGATTGTATAGAGTGTATGTTTTGTTCCGTTACTCTCGCGATGGTTCTCCTTCAATCAATCATTATATTAAGTCAAATCATCATTAAACTATCTTAAAGAGACCCGCTGCCGAACACGAGCCTCACGGTTAAATGCATTTATAATGTTAAGAGCTCCATAAAGAGGAACATGCGAGCAAGAAGATTAACACTAATTCCAAATAAAATGTATAATATTATGATGTGATCTACACTTCGGCTCATCAAATTTATTACAACGTTTATATACAGTTAGTAATAACACAACTGTCAAAAAAGCTCACATATCATAATGTATAATAAAGATAGCCGGCACTTGAACTTTAATTTGAAAGTTAAGTATATTAACACGGCTAATAGCAAAGACAATTGCAAGTTGCTCTATCAATTACTTAGCACTCTCACGATACCTCCCGATATCGCCATTATAACAACATTAGAGATGGTGCAGTCACGCCATAGAGGCATTACAACCATCTGTAACACGGTCACATCGTTTCTTGACCGCCCAATTTTGGTTTTTACTGTATACTTTTATAGTTTGTGAGCAATTTTTACATGAGCGTGCGAAAACAAGTTCGAGCGTTTCGGTTGTAGATTTCTGATTTATCGAGTTACGACATTCACTATATCCGTAATTGAGTTTACCGTTTTCAATCAAAAAAAATCTGGGTGCCTTATGAAATGCAAGACAAAGTGATTAGACACAATTTGCGTCCCAATTCTTCTTTATTGAATCAACGTCATGCAAATAATGAGTAACTAGACACGGGACTGCTGCACAACGGCATCTAACGTATGATTTTGCAGGCGCATCTAGGCTTTTCTGACTTTCTAATCGTGTGACAATAAAATTAAGGTGGTCCATTTGAATGTATGTAGTTCGCCGCTAATGCCGGTAATATAAGATGAATTAACATTTTCATGTGGTAGGGTCACGACCCAGCGCTCCCACACATAAATCGGCAAGGATGTCGCGTCGTGAGCGCACATCGGTGCGCCTGCGCCGCCGCGCCTCCATTACGAGTGCGCACTACGCTGCGCCCGCCACCACTGCTACCGGCCTCTGTTGTGCAGTGTTACCTCTGTAATTAATATAACCCACCTGTTTCATATCGCTTTCTGAAATATCTATTAATTCAATGTCGTACGTTAGAAATATTTGCACTCTCCTTGTAATTTTAAACGCATTCTCTCGCATAGTAATTTTGTATAGAGAAAGCTGTCTGCGAAGCGTCATAACTTTTAATGCTTATTGTCAACTGTTTTACATTTATACATCTGATACCAATATCCTTCGCTTTTAGTATTCCATTACGTTAAAATACAGATACGGCAATAAAGTTATGTGTTGCTTCTAACATTTTGAAATAAAGACAGAAGGTAGTAAAAATCCCGGTTTATTGTGTTCTGTAGTCTCAAAACTTGGTTACATACCTTTGCAATTAGTCGCGCGAAATGTTAACGACCAATGACAACTGCGTGCGTTCTTATGTACTCCACACTGACATTAGTTACCAACACTTCCTTGTGGCAACTCATTAGTCATTAGCGTATAACTAGGTTTTTCTTGGACGTGAATGTGCTGGGACTGAGACTAGGTACATAGAACTGATGTAGCGATAGATTTTGATTATCACTACTTAACTTACATGATCGTCTGAAGGGTTTTTTGATGATGTATGGAGATGATTTAATCCAAATAATTTACGTCGAAATAATACATTCTGTTGCTAGTGGGTACTAAATAGATAAAGTGAGAATCCATGTCGCGAGGCTGACGTGTTACCGTACTCTATATCAAATAAGCATTTCAGTTGCTATCTTCTTGAAATATCAACGCGCGAACAAACAGAGGGGAAATCCAGTAAGCAGACAGGCGAACATCGCAATTCTCAACACGGAAGAGAAGATAAATTAACTAATCAACTGGTTTGCGTTTATAGCGAACGGCATTTGTGACAAATAGGTGTGTACTCCTTACTGTAGGCAACGAACGCACGCGGTATACCACATATTTCGTTAATTGATTAACTGTACCCCGTTGTAGTCAACGGTACTGTTAGGTACATATTTAATCATCCGTGAATTGATTTATGTCAACACTTACAGATTGACACAGGCCTCATTACTTTTAATATTCTTTCCATAATTTAGCAAACGATTAATTAACTCGTTAAGTTATTTATTAATTGCAATAACTTAAACGTTCGTCCGTTTAAATTTACGGTTAATGGTATGTCACGATTTTATGTCCTTTTAAAATGAAAGCGGCCTATAAATTACCAGGATTTTGTCAAGTTTTCTTCATTTTTTATTAGCCGATCCGATATAAATATTTATGGATTTTATTAATGAATATGAAAAATTGCTTGTTATGTATTATAATTAACGTGGTTCGTTAAAAGCAGTTTCGCACATAACGGTGTAGGGTCCAAGCTGACGTATTGAGGCTTTATAATTTACATACTCAATCAAAATGGGTCAATCAATATCATCACATTAACTTGATAATGAATGTCCGTGTATCGATTTCACGCCCCAGTAAGAATGTTTATGTTGAACTTACAATAAAATAACAGAATGGGTATCATAATATATTATTTAGGGTAATTAGAGTTCCGGAATGAAAGCTCGAGCGGCTGGTTTTTACTAGTGATATTATTTAATGTCACGTGTCACAATCTATTTTAAGTTATCGAACAGAATAAAGCAATTTTGGCACAAAACTCTTTTGAAACGTTCAAGAAGATATTCTAAAGATCTTAATTTACATCTCTTGTTATTAGTATCTGTTAACGTTATCAATGACCATACGTAAACGTTGTAATTAGTCGAGTTTATCTTGCACTATTCGATTTATTTAATGGGAATATCGGTACACAACAACTAAGCAAGACGTTTATCTATTTGTTCAATAATTATTATTTTAGTTTGAACACAAGTGTTGTAGCTTATCATTACCGAGGTAACTCGTAAGTCATTCGACATTGTGATTATTGTCTTAGACAGTATTAAAATATTACGAAACCTAATGAACCTTCTCGAAAACGCCCCAAGCTGTGGATTACCAGTAATTATATTAAAACTTGATATTAATAAAATAAATGCGCCCATTGAGGTATTAAACTCTGTAATTTCCAGGTAAGATAAATAGAATATGTTATGAGAAGCTTTGAAATAAAGCGTTTTATTATACTGGTATAAAAAGTGATTATGCGTTATTAGCCGCTTCACTGCAAACAAAAGAAAACTTAGAATAGGTACTATAACACGAGACAATCGCAGTGCAAACTAAATGTGAGAATGTCTCAATGAGCATGAACCTAAGTAGCGTTAGTTAGCATGTTAGCAGCTACTAAATAGTGCTTAATTTGTGACTGTATATTGCGGTACATCGTAAAAGCTAGGAAACACGCGTATTTTATCTAATCTATTGTGGTCTAACTGTTAGTGGCGATGTATTAATACAAACGGTTTTAATAATTTTCTGCCAACGGCCAACACATACTTTTCGGTATCCTAATTACTACGTGTCGAATTAGTGTAATACTTACTAGAGATCGTTATGATTGCAAAAGCTCTTCAATTTTCGACTCTAAGTTTGGACTTTTGAAGTCGAAAATATTATAAAAGCAAAGTACTGTTAATAAATTATATTGCACAAGTCATTGCAAATACGTATGCTCTGCTAGCGTTTAATAAAAAATATATCATTCTTTTAAATTGTTATAATTGCTTGCCTTAACTTTAATTGTTCTAACGCGTTGAAATTGCGTTATTAACATTCTTTATATCTCGTCTACAACTCGCCTCGATAATTAAACTGTAGTTAAAAAAACTAGATGAAATAGGAACCATTTTGTTACTACGTTTAATTTTTTTCTCAATCTATGAACTATTTGAGCCAACAGTTTACTTGATTATTGCTAATTTATATATCAACCAATTAAAGCAGCTTATGAGTTATTTATTAATTAAGTTCCATGCTGCGAATCCGAAAAACAAAAATTTACATCTTAATTAAAGTAATTACGTTTTGTTACGTATACCGTTTCGAACTATGCGCTTAATAATACTTTTTTTCATTGTCATGAAAAAAACAAATCATTAAGATTATAGTTGACATAGATATATAGAACACTTATTTTATTAATGTGTGCCGTGGTAGCCGGGTGGTATAACCTATCAACTCCCACGCAGGAGTTAAAAACCATATGCTCAAACGCAAGCGATGCAGCTTCACGCAGTGCAAGCCATAGTAGGTTTTGTTATTTTATGAAGAAATACAAAACAACATAGGTTCGCTGCGAAGTTTCTACAAAGGAGTTGGTGACTACAAGATGACCTCTCATAAAACAGTTTCTTGTGGTCAACAGGCGCCTCGCCTGACAGTTAAACAGACGGAAATAAATCTTAAATCTTACAATACTGCTACCACTAATTGTCTTCAAAGTTAAAAGGCCTTTAACATCAGCAATTACAATAGGTGCTTGAAATCTTATAAATAATGCAGAGTCATGGCATCTAAAGTTACGCATTCGCACACCTGTGAATTGCTTATTCTCTCCTGATGACAAACGCCAAGTAATTGTATGTACACAATAAACAAATTTCCCTGGTTGTTAACAATTACCTAGTTTACCTACCGTTCCAATACAAGATATGATTTGCATTTGTCGTTATCATATTCGTAAATAATCGTTTTCACACATATTAAATATATAAATACAAATTTAATCTCCTCAATATTTATTATGACTTTCTCTACCATAATTTTGTCACGATATCGCACAGATAAATGGACTTAGGATGTTACAAATATCGATTTGATAAACAAATAACATGTTTTCGAAATGAATTCTGCTTCTCGCAAATTTCAAATAACATTTACAATATGAAAACGAAGACTCCTTAATAAGAATAGTGAACTAAACACAACAATTTTCTCAGGAGGACGTTGACCTCAAATATTCTGTTATATTTCTTTTAAACTAATTCATAAATTTTCTGCATGCAAATTAATAGGTATCTCAGTAATTACTCGGCGCAAAATAAGAATCAAACTCGTCTTACTTAAATAGAAATTACCATATAAATTCATTCAACAACATTTTATGTTATCATTACTTTGTATAGTAATTACTGAAAGAGCTTTGGTAAAAAATCATTCGCCTTAAATATTAACAACTAATTATGAGGAGCTTGGCGTTTGAAACGGATATTTTTTAACTCATCTACATACCTGCTTATTATGTTTTCACATAACTGTTCCAACAGACAGTTTATTTGACATGTCATTGTGTGCGATAGTATGATGATTAATTAAAATAAAATTTAGTTTTTATTCGTAAACCTCCTGAGGTTAACATAACTTATTCTTATTGTAGATACACTACATGTTCGTATATCGGTATAGATGCGTGAACATAATAGCATTATACCATATCATTCGTTTTGTAAAGCGTGCTTAGATGATTATTTAAGATTATAAAAATGTAAGGCTGACGCTTCTATTCTAGAGATCAACAAATCTTTCATTTTATTACATTTGATATAAGTACCTTAATACGGGCTCTACCGAACACCTACAAAACGAGAAAATATAATACAAACACTGAGTAGCTGAGCTCTGTAAATAACTAATGGCAGCAGCCCCCGGCGACTGCTAGTTGATTGCATCTGTTGTCGCTCTTCATATCGCGTACGCTGCTGTGATTTAACCGCCACCTGTCGTGGTTTATGTCCCCCGATAACCGCACACGAGGAAGTACACGGAACTAGAAACGAGGCGTGACACACTACCTACCTATATTTCGCACTACCCTCTTTCTCTCTCGCACTGCAAATATTCTTGATATTATTCTGCACGCATTTTTGTCGGTTTCTTAAATGATGCTAAAAAGATGAGATAAAGTAGATTATCTCAAAACGTATGTAGTTAAAACCGGCGCCACCACGCTTCACATAATAAGCAACATGATATTCTTATAGCAGCTTATCATTTCCGTGATGGTGCATGTCTACCCTGATAAGCGTTATGATTTTACGAAATAAGCCTCTTTATAAGCAACTCGCTCTGATATCATTATAAGAATTCAAATGCGACTGAGATGAATCAAACCGACAAAGCAATTTTTGTATGTTATCACTTATTTTGTGGACTCGTTTAGTTATCAAACAGAGATAAGTCGCGTATTCAGTAGCTAAATGTGGATACTTTATAAATGGATTTAGCCTTGTAGCCAAAGTAATAAGTTGTGTATTTCTGCGCAACGCACCGCAGCTGGAATCACTAATGAGAGCGCAATTCAAATCAACTGATTTATAAGGAGTAAGTTATTTCGCCGGCTGCGCTCACAATATTTACTTATGTTCTAACGGGCACATAGATATTGTGGTCTATTATTGAGATAAGTATAATGTATTCGAGATACGCAAGTTTGTAAAATGTATGCCATCATTTGCATCATAAGGATATTCTTTGTAATTTATTCCATATACAATAACAATATTATGATTGTATCGAACTATCTTAATAATTGCTTAATGATATGCCTTAAAAAATACGATTACAATTATTATTATCGAACAGTTCCGGAAATTAGTTTTCTTTCGTCTGTGAGGCCATTAACTATTAAATTGCATGTAAATAGGTAATATGTAATAGTGAGCATTGGGAGGTCTATACAATGTGAATGTTCCTCGTCAAGTTATATTAGCTCGTTAAGAGTCGACGAGCCTTGTCCGGATGATATCGCTTAACCCCCTCAATTAGTGTGCCCTGACTATCGCGTGGCAATAACCCGAAACAGCATATAAGCTCCCCGCACTCGTGACGCGACGAACGAACCAAATGAGTGTACTCTTAATTAGCCGTTATACTATAAATTTTAAAAGCGATGATAAGGTCCCGTTGTGCGCTCACCGGGAACACTACCCGCCGGCTAATGGTGCCTCGAGAATTAAATTTAATTAATTCCTTTTCGCCAATAGTGTTTGCAGGATTGAATTTGGCTAACAAACAAATATCCCATAAAGGTGAAAGGCGAAGCTCATTCTTCCCGGACATACCACGCAACATGATGAACGCCGACATAGGTCGCACATATCCTTTGATTCATTATAATACCGCTAGTCTTATGCAGACAGCTGATTACTTTCAAAACAGCTTGATTTGAGGTACACAAGGGTCAATCGCTCCTCGTAACGTCGTTAACGTCTTTTATTACTACCATTATTTTTTTCAACGTATCATACCGTATTAAATATTTTATAATGATATCTAAATTTGCAGTACGTGTTGCAATTTATGTCCTCAGAATGAGTATCCGTGTAATAACAGTAATGACGCTAATGACTTAACATATTATCGCTATCTCGCGCAGAGGCGAGGTTTGTAGAGATCGTAATGAGGAAATTTCAATTAGTTGGCGATGTGCCTGATTCTAAGGCGGGCGGAAAAACGTGTGCGCTCTACCCGTTGTATTTAATTTACATGAGCGTATGCCGGACGAGTGCAGAGCGTTGTTCGCTGCACTATGCGTCTCTAGCCTTTGTTTATGTTACTGTTTACTGTACATAAATGGAATGAAACTTGTCGACTGTGCCGTCCGATAACGGAGCGTTTTGTCTGTAATTAAGAACGGCGAGAGCGGGTCAGCCGTCCGCTCGAGCTTTACCACAAAGTTATAGAGACATTTTAACCGTGTCCAGATTGTTTAACCATTATACTGTCATGTTTAAAATATACCTGTGTTATAAATCTGCCATAATGCCATGATTCCAGTAATTTTGTTTCGTAATTGTAACGAATACTTACCTAACTCTAATGAACTAGCTATGGAATATCGTGTTTCAACCTTTCATTACATTTTAAGCACTACACACATAGTAGCAAAGCGGTTCAAATCTTATTGTTTATTGTGATAAAAATATTTTTTCTAGAGTAAAATCTCACGATTCATTTAATTTATATCCTGGTAGTCGTGAAAATACAGGAAATAACTACAAGTGCTCACTGTTTACTCAAAACGCATTACTGTGTTTAGCATTATCGTAAACTCGAGAGTCGTTTACAAACTGTGACATTGAAGCAATTAATAGGCACTTTAGATGCAAATAAGCCTCAGCGATTTCCTTCGTGAGACATCGATTTGGTGCAGCTAAGTGAAACTGTGTGAAGAGATCACGATGCTATAAAGAGAAGACAATAATCGTTGTTCGTGGCGTGCCGGGAGCCACGTGTAAACCTCTGTCGATGTCGGCTGGTAACTTGACAGTAGCGCCATTTGCATTTAATTACACAACGCCGCTACTTCATCAATGCATTCTCGATAACATTTTTGTATATTGTCAACTTTGACATTTTTATACGATTTATAACTATGCTCGTAAAAATATGCTTACCTACGTCAATGCTCTTAAATCTTTTAATGTACTTACTGAAAATGAAATGACAATAAAAAAGTACCTACTCCTTACCTCTCTATTTCTCTTTCAATTTGTTAGTTAAATTCCAATAACAACTAAATACAATTAATAAATTCAATTTTGTTGCAGCACACTCTAACTGGTCATAGCGGTAAAGTAATGGCAGCTAAATTCCTCGGGGAGCCCACCAAAGTGATAACTGGGAGCCACGACAGAACGCTCAAAATATGGGACCTTAGAAGTAAAATGTGTAAGTATGTACTCTTTTAAACCCGTAAGACTCAATATATCTGACCTAGAATCAATAGCGGCTTAAATCATTTTATTATTGGCATACTACAAATACTCCAAGTCCTCTGTTTATTATCTACGATATCCCTCGCGGGTATATCGTGACAATTATTACGAGTTGTACGATAAGATCGCATTTTTATTGAACAATAATTCACACTGAGAACTATCCTTATTTATTATTGTGAATAGAGAGTATAATTTACATTACTAACTTGTAAATCTACTGGGCTACCATGTGAGTTGTTGATATGATCTATTTATTTGTATTTAGTATTTGCGAGTATGAGTTATCTAATTAAAGTATCTACCTGCTTAATTTGTGACCAATAAATAACAAAACAATTTTTATCTTTTGGCCAAGCAAACTGTTCGAGTAGTTAAGGAATGATTATATTTGAATTATAATACAAGTCTTGATTAAAGCATATAGATATCAAATATCAATCTTTAAGGTAAAAAATATTAGCAATAACCAACGTCTTTTCAATAAATGTTTTGAATTATTCAGTCATTACCTCTCCAATGAGTTCGGAGACTTGCCGTATCATTTGAAAGTCGGTCGTCTTTGATAAATAAATTATTTTATATTCAAACTTACTAAAATTTTAATGTAAAATGTCTTCATGATATGTTATTTATTATAATGTAAGTAGGTATTATAGGAAAAGAATATTAACAGTAATTTCTGAACTCTGATTGAACTAACAATATCATAATTACGACTGCATAGCAGAAATTCAAAGATTGATCACATTAAATTCTGTTTCATGTTTGATATTAATGTTTAAGGTTATTTGCCTAATATAATGTATTCACATTTCGTATAATCATTGACATTAGTAAATCGACAAACATTATGCACAGCACTGGGCTACAGTTTTGATATCGCATGAACTTAATGGTATTACTCTAGGAAACGCCAAGCTTTACTTTATGTTACAGCAGTAGCACTTCCTGTTTAAAGCCAGTTAAAAATTAGCATTTAATCCGAACAGCGCCAATGCATTTATTTGATAAGTACTCGTTACGTATCTAACAACGATTTGTTTTCACATGAGCTTGGCGCATCGCACCGTGAGTGGTGTTTTACTTAACATTAGTGATTAGTCTCCGCTCGTTCTTGGAAAGCTTTAACATAAGTAATGCTATGCTGAAAACATTTGCCGTAATTAATACGGGCTGCTTACTTTTTAGAATGCTCATTAATCTGTTATAAAACACTAGATTGGTTAGCATTATTTGTTCTATTTTTACAATTTAGATTTTAGTGTTTAAAATAATTTCTTTGTAGGTATATAATAATATACAACGGAGTATTATCCACGTGTTACATTACCCTAAATATATTTTAGACTTCTCTACAAAATTAGCTCTTTATTATTGAACCAAATATTTACCGTCATCACCATGGTTAAAGTACGTAAGTATCATAACTATTAATTAGTTTTAGGTTTATAAATACGCTGCAGTAGGTTTACTTATTAAAACGCTATACAAATTACAGTCATACATGTTGTAGGTACATTAGATTCTTATTAAATATATTAGCAAAACCATAAATTTTACAACCCTGGCCGGGTGTTCTTAAACCATAAACGTCTTCAGGCTTGTTATCATAAACATATTACAATTATTAAATGTTGATAAATAGCACAATTTATTGCCTCAATCGTGTTATTAAGGGGGATGGACAGGCGAAGTAGTTCCGAGAACTAATTATATTCTAGTCACCGTGTATGTCCGCGTTTTAGTACATCCCGTATATATTTCGTCTAAGCCTAATTGGAACATACGATGTTTATTTATATTTCCCTTTACCCTTGATATATCTGTTTCACTCAAACGGATATCGTCCAGTTGATTTATACGAGTGTTATGTTGTAAACTAGTATCCGCCTTAATCGGTGAACGCTAGATTCTATTTTCCAATTATGTTACTACACTGCGTCTTTACTCATTTTAGATCTTCATTCTAAATCAATTACGCATTTATACTTAATTGGTATATCACACTCGGTGTCGGGATTTATATTATCTAAGTATATTGATTTTTCACTTCTGTTTGTAGAAAACTAGACCATATAGACTATATATGCGTATAAAATACTACTCATATATTTCTTATAACCAATCAATTTCGATTTCCTGTCCAAGTGTGAATAACGAGGCACCCCGCCGCGCCAACACAGCCGAATTTATTACATTAGTATATTTTTTATCCATTCACATGTCATTGTAATATTGGAACTTGTAATAGATTACCATCAAATATCGATAAATATCAACAAACCGTTTAAATACTTAATAAAGTTATTATAAAACATGTGTTAAAGATTTAATATTGGAAACTATAACATGGGTAATTTTCTAGTCATTATCACGCTAACATGTTTGTGAACACGAGCATAATGTAAATAAACTTATACAATAATGTTCATCCTTATAATAAGAACGTCGTAACTTGTTAACGCCACGTTAACATGATTATTATTAAAATTTGCTAGTAAATATTTCATGAATCTTATATTTTAGCTGTAATTGTAATGTTCTATTTAATCGCGTTTAATTGTGTGTACATATTCAAAAGCGTTATTTTGTTGATTAGTTAACAGTTGTTCTATTTGTTTCTAATTACCAAATATTGATTCATTTACTAGTTAAGTTATATTTATTATTTGAGCTACCTATAGTAGGTAGCTCAAATAATAAATATGCCATCAAAAACATTCTGTAAAAACCTCAAGTCTCGCCGTAAAAAGTGGTGAGATCTATATAATACCAAGTCGATTAATCTATTTAGTCTCTACTTAAAGGACCTTCTGTCTTAACTTATTACGTATGTTATTATCATGCCAATTAAAAAAAAAGTACCTTTAAAACAAATAGACCGACCTGGTCATCGCATGATCACACTACACAGCACGACGAGAAGTTAATGCTCCTGAAATGTTAATGGCGAATTTGTGTTTTCTTGCGATGACCAAGTCGATCGATCGATTTGTTTTAAAGGTATTTTTTTTTAAATTGGCATGATAATAACATACGTAATAAGTTAAGACAGAAGGTCCTTTAAGTAGAGACTAAATAGATTAATCGACTTGGTATTATATAGATCTCACCACTTTTTACGGCGAGACTTGAGGTTTTTACAGAATGTTTTTGATGGCATCTCACTTCTTTTTGTAGAGCGAACATAAGTCCAATTTGTATGGAAAGACGTTTTTTTTTCATAATTCAACATATTTTCCTATGGGAATGTTGTTCAGTTTCATGGGCTAAACACCCTTACCCACCCTATACCCCCTCCCGTTATGCCTCATATAGTAGGTACCTAATTACACCTATTTATTTTCTACAGTAATAATAATTCATTAACTGCAAATGTAACCTTGTAATCTTATACATTTATATGGGATTACAAAGTTATTGTTGCAGTTGGTGTATTTAGAAAACTGGACCGAAATTAGAAAATATTAAATTTTTCCCATGATTAAGACACTAAACCCTATTTGTATTCTAAATTTTAAGCTTCTAAGTCTGCTAGAAGTACCTTAGACTTTTGATGATCGGTGAGTCAGTGAGTCAGTGAATCAGTGAGTGACAAAATTCAAAATTTTAACAAGTTGTCATTCTTAAACTACTGGTTCAAATTGACTGAAATTTTAAATATACCGTGTTTATACAATGACTAATTACTTGCTGAAAATCCAGGCTTCTTGTTTTATCCACAACGAAATTATAGGGGTGTCAAAAATAGCCCGAATTGCTTCGAGAAAAGGATGTTACGGCCGTGCCGCTTTTTTTTGCTCGACTTGCGGGGGCACTTCCGTGCCCCCAGATATTTGTAAGTTTGCTATAAAACAAGTAATGTATCTACATCAAAATCTGTCTGTAATGTTGACTGCTACTGGATCAATGAGTCGTCTAATCATTCACAACATAATGTATATCATAGCTGAGTTGTGCACCGCGGCATAAATCTGTTCACAGCCGAGATGTGATGCCATGCGGTTAGCCGCAATCAAATGACGTACGTGTGCTTTTTGCACGACATGAATATATCCAAATAACTTATCGTCAATTTGCTTTTTATTTTCTTTCTATCAAGAAAAATCGGTATCGTGTTCCACTTTGACAGACAATAGAGCTCATATTTTATGAAGTTGAACCACTATGGTAGCACAACCTCCGTAATAATAGAAGCATTAATATCTGCGGTTACTTTTTACACTGATTGGAACAATTGTGATAAAGGTCGCAATGTGGTACGGCACTTTGAAGTAATAAATACTTCTTTTTCCTGTTAAGAAAAAAGCCTATATTCACAATCAGTTACAATTAGCATATCAATGTGAAAATTCAACAGTAATATAATAAAACATACTGAAATATTCCTCAACAGGTACAGAAACAAAATTCGCTGGCTCATCCTGTAATGACCTGGTGACGTCAGATGGTGCAGGCTCGACGATAATTTCAGGACATTTCGACAAGAGAATAAGATTTTGGGACATCCGAACAGAAATGTCTGCAAACGACATCATGCTACAAGGCAAAGTAACATCACTCGATCTAAGTAGAGGTATGGTTCCATTATATAACTATCTAAACTATTAATATATTATTAAAAAAAACTTACTTGTGAGTTTAGATATGAAGGCGATCTGTTATTAAGACAAACCTCTTAACAATGTACTGTTAGAGCAACGACGCGACGGCCACATTACATCAAAAGCCAGATAGCTGTTTATTCGATAAACTACTTGTGAATTTTCGTAATTGAATGCATCGCATATTAGTATCGGTATTCGTGTCAGCACCACAACGTGACGGGTGCGCAATGCCCATTTCCGTTACGCGTCTCTCGATCGATCCCTTTTTTGTCAGTAACGGTCTGTGCATCGCACGAAATACTGAGATTGATACCTTCAATCAATCGGAGTGTCGGGACGTCACTGCTTCGGAAACTGATTAAATCACGTCGATTTCATCGGACAAATGAATAGGGAGACAGTTCACAGTTAGACATCACGCTCGATCCAGATCCATCAGCGCTATCGACAATCTATCATGCGCGAGGATGCCTGCGCTATCATAAATATGTCAGTACACGAAAGCTTAATGAGCTGCTTCAGTATTATTCTTTTAGTTGTATTTGTGCCGGCAATAATGTGATAACTACAGTTTTCATAGCCAATTATCACTGCACGAAATATACATTACCGGTTCAATTACTCCTGCTCGGTATGTTGCTTTCCTAGTATAGGTCCGGTGCCGACACCTGCGCTTCGGTGCTCAGTTTGGACCAGTTACAAAATATAACTTGAATCTAATGAGAGTTTATCGTCAAGAGATTTGATTGCCCCTTAACGTTCTGACAGCTAATGAATCGTAGATACCATCATGCACTTAAATCACATAGATCAATAAAACGGTGTTCCCGATCCGTATAACATTGCGCTATTAAAACTATTAAGCTCCAATTGAAAGGTTTAAGGTTAAACATTACCTGCGTTCCGATTATCGAAACAACAGAGAAAATAGCGGGTCCGCCGCTACAAATCATCTAAATTAGGAACAAGGTATACGTAATATGTCTCCGTATAATTTAGTAATCTTTCTTATATCTAAGCGTCCGTTATAATACGTAAAACTTCTATTAATATGAGTAACTGTCTGTTTAACTGTTTAATATTTTAGTGTTGTAATTCCAGGATTTATTGTCATTTTCACGTGAAATGTCATTTCAGACAATAATTATTTGCTGGCTTGCGTCCGAGACGACACGATACAGCTAATAGATTTGAGGATGAACACTATCGTACGCTCTTTCAGGTATGTAGTATGAAGTTACATACGTGTCTTTTAATATGCCTATCTATCTCGTAAATTGCGTTTTATGATTATTTTAAGGCTTTTTCAGTTACGCAAGTATCTAAAATTATTCCTAATATGGTCTTCTCAAATTTAATATCCAGTTATAAAAGGTGCTTACTAGTAACATAAGAAAGTCGTAACGGGATTCGTGGGTGTACCTATATAATGTAGAGTTTATAGAATGAGGATACTGTTTGAAAGTGCATCAGTGTTTATGAAGTTGTAGCAATAGATAATGGTTATTAGCCGGGACGTGACGAGATAGTACAAAGGTGAATATTTCAATTTCAGTCACGAGTCGTTCAAGGTGGGTTGTGACTGGTCGCGCGCGGCGTTCGGCCCGGGCGGCCGACTGCTCTCTGTGGGCGCAGCGGACGGCGCTGCTTACGTTTGGAACACGTACACAGGAAGACTGGAGACGATACTCAAAGACCATACGTATGTATTCATATGCTATAAATACTAGAAAGCAAAGCGATTTTCCAACTTATAACATTATGCGCTTATGCAGTGTTGTAATGTAAGTTTTATGAAGAAAGTTTCAGGAATTAATTGATAGGTTTCACAGTAAGATTTGATCGCACATGTTTGTGTAATTTCTCTTTTAATTATTATTGAAACCTTTGCCTGAAGTTACATAATAAATAGAGCGGTTATTAAGTACGTAAGTAAATAACTATTAACCAATAATGTAAATACACATTTTCAGACATATTGAATATGAAGAAGAAAACCTCAATAAACTTAAGGAATGCATGCAATATATATTTTTTTTAATTGTTGTTACCGTTGGTTGATGATTTGCCATTTTGAAACAGATGATCAGTTGATACAATAGGACTCAAGTGCTTGCATAGTAATTTGTTATCAATTTGTTCATTTCTTTGTAACTGTAAGCTCCGTTCACGCCCGTGGTGACCTTTTAGTAGATTCGTAATAAATTTTCAGCGAACACATTTCTGACCTTGAATTTTAAACTGGAATTGTTTTACTCGTGACATCGTTCGGTATCCCCGTAACATTTCGCATGGACAATTGAAATCGTGAGGTCAACGTTGGCTCGGGCTGTCTCACCATTGCAAATTTCTCTTTCCCATACCGTACACTGCATATTTATTTGGCATTAAGCTATCGTCACACCTGCTCGATACGATTAAACTGAAGAATGACATTTAAATATATTTGAATAAGAACAGGAAAATATTGTGTTCAGTTTAATTTTATGGAAACCACGAGTAAGACTTTCTATATAGATATGAATTTGTATTGAAGACTTTCAGAATTCATGTTTTTCTTTTGTTTTACTCAATACAACTTGTTATCAGAACTAATGCCCTAAGAGTTGAAGATAATAAGGATGGTGGTTGAACATGACCGTAGATTTTAATGGTGAAGTTTGTTTACGATATCACTTCCTGGTCGTTCGTACACATGCGCGACAGTCAAAGGACTGTTTTACCCTTAGGTCTTGTCTAGCGTCGCAGTGTTATCGGCGAGTGCTCGCTGCAATAGGGCTTGATCGAATCTTTGTCAAGACTCCCGCGCACCCGTCTGTGGGGCCCATTCTCCTGCAAATCGCCGCAAATGGGGCATATTGTTCCCTCGGCGTGTCCACCACAAGTGGATGCCGCGATGCGATCGCGCTCAATTCACGCCGACACACCACACAATAGTGTAAACAATTTTACCGTAATAAGGACAAAAATAACGCGGAAACATTGCTCTGCATTTCGACTTGCATATTATTATTTTTCTTAGTAATACTCACACCCATATTTATTTTAGTTTGTACAGTGTTCTATGTTCATTTGAACAGTTAAGTTGCTCGCCCACTTTATTGCTGTATTGTTGAGTCAGATTCAATATTGAAACTAACATTACTACGGTTTTCTTCAATATACCGTTGCGACATAAAACTCTTATCATCTTCGTTTAAAATCAATTTGAACACAACAATATTAAAATAAAGTGTGATGAGCAATAGAGATTGCTTTTCTCTGCATTTAGCTATTGTTTCCCATTTCATCTTGCATGCAACAACAAATTGTAAGCTTTTAACCGCGACAGGAATATAAACTATTTTCTGCTGCAGCAATCGCCTAAATAACTTCGCTAACGTTAGTTTGTTTATTTATTAACCTATAAACTACTTAGTTTTATTTTGTAAAAATGAATATAGTTTGGTTTCAACTGCATTATGCAGTAATAGGCTTTTTGTCATAGCTGTATGATGTAATAAAACTTGTAATGGGTTGTTTCAGTGAACGTTTCACCCGTCCCACGTTGCAAGAATACTTCTTACAAAGTTTACGCATTTGAATAATCTTGCCATTAATATCGAATGATTATTGAGCAAGTCATAAAACCAAATGTTATAAAGGTGGACAATACATATTATTACAGTGGTATTCATGGTAGAGGTCGGACGTTTCCGGAAACGTACAATAGAACTGAGATGGTAGAGATGGTGTATGCGCCTGCGCTTTTATATATTATCCGTGGTCGGTTTGCGTACGTACTTAGATGTGTGTGCCGTATCTGCGTTGTTCGCTGGTTCACGCCCAGCATGCGGCCGCGGCACAAAATTAGCTCTAACATGTGCGACACAACGTTATTGTTGTCGACGACAATTGTCGTGATTTATCATCAACCACGTTATCGTTTAATGTTATCAATTACATTACACATAAACTAACAAATACGTGAGGCGCGCTCATCACACACGTATATTCTATTTTGTCCTTTCTGAGCCCATTTAATTTTCGTTTTGGAGTATTGATTGCTTATTTTATTGTGAAAGTCGTAAAAATGACAATTGGCGAGAACCAGTACATTGCGTGCTTCAACTTAATAATTTCCGCGCCATATAGTTTATTGGTTCGGTAAAGGAGTTATTGCCTAATAAACGTTGAGGATTATTAACGGAAGCTCATTTACTCTCATGGAGTAAAGAAAATATGGTGCAAACCATTTCAGCTGCAATAGATAGGAAGCGGAGCTCATTTAATCTTCATGCTAACTACGTCTGCAGAGTGCAGGCTCGTTGTTAAGTTTTCAAATTATGCTATTCTTAGACTAGCTTAAGGGCAATCTCTTTTGTTGTAATACCAGCGTAAGTTAGAACTACCCTCGAGATCACACGCGCTAGTGTATCGCCAGCGCCCAGCATGTTCGGACATTGGTCCCGACTAATCGCGGTGCATGCTTTTTGTAGCGGAAAGGCTAATGGCCGACGTAGATAGGTTCTTGAAATTACTTTATTGGGTAACCTGTTTATGAACACAGTAGGCGTGTAAAGCTGTTATGAATCAACGCCACGCGGTAGCAAGATATATGATAACATATTGATAAACATCCATTTGTAGCCATATAAAAGCCATCATGTAAATATCGGCCACGTACTAATTATATTTTCATGTACGGAATAAATCGATCAATAAATCCGGTTTACGACTTTTTATAACTTTCATTCAGCTTTAATTATTATTTACAACAGTTTCAAAACGGTGCCCTGTAGGTGGAACCATTAAAAGCCATCTCTTAATTAACTGCCCATGAATTCCAATGTATGAAATGGAATAAATTAACTGTTATGAAGTTTTGTTCACGTTATAGTAGAGCAGCATTTGTTCGCATATTTGCAATAGTACATAATATAGTAAAAACAATGATGATATCTACGTCAGAATGCAATAAGGAAACAATCGCTGCCGCTGTTCTGATTACCAGATTTGTTCGTGTTATAGTGCTTCCTGGTCTCCGTATTTGATATCCCTGGGTTGGCTCGTTATACGCGAGCGGGAGCGGTATGTGTAAACGAACCGAACAAACCCGACGCTAATTCTTGTTTATGAGAAGCCTCGCTCCGCATAGATACGATGTAAAGCCTTTAAGCGGCCTCCGACAATCAAAGCTACGTACAAACATTTTCTACACCGAAATCTTACGTCTATGGAGTAGTTTGGTTACAATGCCTCCTTATACGTGAAATGGACTTCGAGATCTGGAAATATATTGCATTTGTCGTGACCGCCTTCTATTGCTCGATCATCTACAGTAAAGGAATAACTTCAAATACCATATTCGACTTATTTTTGTCGGTCTCTTTAAATGTTTGAAGTAATTGTTCAGTGATGAGTATCTGTAGGTACTAGTGACACATTTAAATGTCGGCATAATATTTCTAATATACAGTCATATAACGCGGGATACCGTTGATACCCTACTCATATAATATTCTGAGAAGTGTAACGGTTCACGCAACGCACAAAAACGCTCCAGTTTTGTAATAAACCTTAATGCTGTCTCCAGTTGTTTTATTTTATGACCCAACAGGCTTAGATTTTGTCAAAATTCCTGACTGCGAACTTTGAACTTGACTTTATTCTGACTTGTCGCTTACTATAATGACGATGGCCTTGATGATGCCACTATATAAAATCTGCGCAAACATTTCGCTTGCAAAACGTTAATTTGCCTCAATTGTTGTTTATTTCGAACATGTTACCATAAAAAATTTAATGTTTGCGTAGCTCATTTACTTGATACCGTATGTATTATTTTAGATGGGACTAACCGCTTCAAAATTACTGTTGGACAGTCTTTTTAAAAACATTATAATGTCACGTGTTGGCAAGTGTATCATTTAGCACGTTTTGTTTGCAGGTCAGCAGTGACGGCGGTATCCTGGCACCCTCAATCGGGGTTATTGGCATCGGTGGACCGCGGCAAAAGGGCTATCATTTGGGGGGATTTGTGACAAGGCTGGGAGGCGCCCCTGCCCGTGCCGCCCGTCGAACAGGTTAATATCACATTACTCTATTATGACCTTTCTTTAGAGAATAACCTTGCCTTTAAATTAATGTATGTACATAACTTTAAAGCTAACTGCTGATTGTTGAATTAGCATCAAGGGTCAATCGTACTCATATTTATTGGTATTGGATTAACTGTTTTGTTATTTGTCTCTTCTCTTCCGCATGACTTAACTAATTGCACTGACAGCCAGAATGTGAGGTATCAATTTATTATGACTCTACAATGTATAATATATTACCAGCAGATAGAATGACTGTCGGGATTACTCTGTCCACACAAGCGAACTAAATCTAGTTTTTTCTATGGTACATTTCTTTTGTATTATGTTTCTTATCTGAACGGTCCTGTCTCTCACGGGTTGAGCGAAGCGTAGCCTTATTAGCAATAAGTGCATCAACACCACTTAGAGTCAATGCCAGTAATAACTAGTTTTTATTTATAGAGATTTATCGATCATTTCTAAAGGTTACAAGTATTTTCAACACGTCTTAGCACTCAAATCTTTGATTATCTCCTAAACCTGAAAGCTTTCCATCGAATTTATTATATATATATATTTCTAACTTTGCAACGACTTTAAAAAAAATGTACAGAGTAAAATATTTATTATCTGCTGTAGTACTTATTCTAAAATTAACTTTTTTCTAACTTATCTTGAATAAAAAAGTCACACTTTTATCTAACGCCTTAGACTGTTATAAATAATGTCGCCAAATTGATAAATGTATGCTTTTACTTGAGCGCCTTACATTAACTCGGCAAATACTTTCCTTTAATCGTATTTTCTCTACCTCCATGGTAGAACTAAGAAGCTGCATCTCTTTAATTACCGCTTATAGATAGACCAGTGACTAACTCCGTAATTTTTAGATCAACAAATATACACTTTGGGTGTACTGTTATGTCTATAGTACTAGAATACAAGCGGCCAATACCCTCTAGCTCAAATTTTAATTACGCCTGTGGCACTGTAGTGACCTAACGACTGGCCTGACTCTCACAGCCTACAATACGATCCGCCACCACGTGGGGGGTTAAAAGGTTTATAACTCTCTGTGAATTCTTGACATCAATGTCTGGTTTTGCTTTCAAACGTGGCCAGTGATACCGAATAGTTAGCCTCTATAAGTTAACACGTCGCCGACATAAAGCATTCACATTAGATGTCGTTAACGACACTGTCCACACAACACATGACGTTTTTATTTCACCTGTAAACATAAATTCAAATGAAGTTTCACGTTTTCTACATGATATTTTGACACGTTTCTTGTTCATTATAATCACGTAGACCCGCTTTGTTGTGTGTTGTCACTTTGTACCGCGCCGTCGGATAAATGACTAATGACTTTTAACTATTCGTGTATAATACAACTTTACTGTCAAACAGTTATTTATATCCGTGTCATTTTTTCCAACTTTATTATATTCATTGGTTGTTAGTTAATGTAAAGATGAAAGTTTGTGTGGATAAAAAGATCCATCAAAACATTTCGTATGATTGACATAAATGCATGTTGTGCGACAGCGGAACATTCACGTTTAGTAGTTTCCAAAGAATTTGTATAGCACATTGATTCCATTAGGATAAGTCGTATTATAATGTAATGAATAGCTGATTAAATTATTATATCTATTTAATTTATCTACTTATGAATTCTGACGGTGATCGCCGTACCCTAGTTACAAGCCGCTGTTTAATTAGTAGTTCCGGAATGTAAATAAACTTTATATTAAAAGCGTTGTAGCTAGAATACAGGTGTGTGAAAGACAACATAATTTGTAAATAGTTATAAGGAAGAACAGTTTGTTAGTATAAAGCATTATGTTGTAATATTTACTGCTATACCCTGTCCCTGATAAGCGTATACTCATGGTATATTGTCAGTTTATTACTGAGATATAACGTGTCATTAAACTTATAAAGTTTCTACACCGACGATCACTTTACTAGTATACGTCATGTTTTATAGCTATTTTGCGAATACACTGTAAAAAAGTATATCGAGTGGGATCATAATAATAAAATTTCGATGAACACTTCCTGCAGTGTTGAGTAACCGTTAAAGATACATCTCAACTCAAGTTGATATAACAAAAAGTTTTAAATGTATATTTATTAAAAACATGAGCGGAAACTCGCTCTTCAAACATAAAATCACTTGTTGAAATGTAAACACAGACTGTTTATGTAAATTCGTACAGTTATGACCTTTTAACATCGGTATTTTTTTACCATACATATAATAATGAATGAGTTGTCGTAGGTCAACATAGATTTATATACAAGTATTTCCTTCATATTGTCAATTGATAAATTACTTAAAATGAGAGTAAGAAGTTTTTGAACATACAGGATGTAGAAAACAGTCATACAATTATAGTTTTTGGTGTCCCGTTAAGACAGAGGTACTTACAATTAAACTAACTTTTTGAAATTTGTGATGACTGTTCAAAAGTCGGGTATAACAATTAACTGACCTACCATACGAACAAAACCGTATCAAGTAATATCCTACAACGCAGTCTTAGATTGTATTCCCTTTTGTCCTCTTTGCTGCCCCACGGCTGCCTCTCTCGACTTTCCACGCATATTGATCACATGCCTTCAAGCCCCGTCCGTTTAAATTAACTATAACAGCGTAAATAAGAATATAACAGATCTGTACCACGAGATAGGAACTTTTCCATTTCCATGTTAGTAAATTATAGTACATAACCTCTCAAGCGCCCGGCCACCGTGTCACGGTTGAATGTTCTACCCCCGTCAAGCGCCCCGCCACCGTGGTACGGCAAAACGATCTTATATTTAAAAAACGTAGAAAAGAAATACTAAAACTATCTTTATCCCTTTCAAACATATTTGACATTGAAGCTGATGAAACGAGACGACGATCTAATGCGCACACTTGAATAAGTGGTTGATATAGGCCAGACAGCACCATAAACAACATCTGACCCAACGAGATGTTCCTTTATGACCAATATTGTAAATACTTTTTTTAACTAATTTTAAAGATTTGAGTATACTTTACAGTTGGATTTTAATGTCATTATTCATTAACTACACGATAAGACCTTTCGTCATATTATTTTTTTTGCCTAAAAATATTTATTAGACTTTCTTCAAACACATGCCTAAAGCACACAATATTCAGATTAAACCGACTATTGTGCTAGAACTATCAAATATTATTTGTGGTTTATTGTTTTAATCTATAGGAAATTTTATGTAGATTTCAAATATATAAGGTATGTCTAGGGTGTTAGTATTAAAATATGACGGAATCGCCGCTTAAACGCCAACCGCCAATTCAATTTCGCGCGCCATTTTTGGCCCGGACGCTTAACGGTATATTTGAATTTTGACGTTGGGGCGCTCGAGAGGTTAATGTCGCAGCAGATAACCGCTTGTCACAAAATATTTTCGCAATGCATGAGTCGTTGATGGCCGACTTACAGGTGCTACTTGTTTCTTTTATAGAAACATTACATGCGTTAATACGTACTTTACGCCAACTTGTGTTAGGTAGAAATCGTATGCAGGAATGCACGCCGCTTCAATCTCAACACGACCTCTACATATACATGGGCAGTAGTACTCTTGTACCTTTATTGAAAGTCATCAGTAAACGGATTAGTGCCGTATCGTTTAAGTACTTTCTCCTTAGAAATATCAACTAGATCTCAAAATTTCTTCGACCGTTAGGAATTATATTAAATTTTGTATGACGGGAGATTTATGGCATATAAACAATAACTCTTTACAAAATTTTAATTTCGACCTACCTGAGGCTTCTCTGCTACTCACAGTACTCTCTCCCAAAACTAAACAATTCTGTTAAATCTATTGTGTAGTACGTTCAAAATTTAAGAATGAAAATAATGAAATACGTACATACTTGATACATAATATCAATATATCAAAATAAAAACAGGGATATATCAAAATTGGCAACTTAATTTTAGATATCCCATAATATCACAAAGTTATCTTTGTCCTTAGTGGTAAGATACATTGTTAAAATGTTTGGTTCTGAAACGAATGAGAAGAATATATAAAAACCGTCAGCTAATTAAAAGCTTTTCCAAAAAAGTTGTATGGGTTAAAGCTCTAAAAAATTAAATATTTTTTCGTTTCAGGAAAATAATATCATATAATATTTTATACCTGCAATACCCTTATCAATATTATTGCATTTATGTATGGCCGGCTCGCCTATGGTTCATTTAATATTTCATACAAATCCCAGCTCAGACGCATTCTATTCACAACTGGTGAAGCTAGCATGACTTCACTCAAAAATGATAATAATGTTATCTGGAACATGTCGCATTGTGTGAGATACCTGGTTAAAATTTATGCTGTGGCTAATTCTGTGCCATTGACCGGCTAGACTGTTAATGTACCGTCTGGGAGTACACCACCCTTGTTTTAAAAAACTTTAAGAAATACAATTGAAATTGTCTTGTATACAATTGACGCACAATACAATACCGCCGACAAGTGAAAGCGTACTTTCAACTTTCATTAAGTTTTTGTGTAAGTGTATGTATGGGTCTCGCGGCGGCCGGACCATATTGTCTCGCGACATAAATCTGCCGAACTATTCTAAATAAAGAGGTCTGCGTAGGTATTTGCTCGATTTTTACTTTCAAATGGATGCCGGACGTGATGAAAGCTCTACACCTAATGAGATGAGGACCACAAACTTGTATCTATTATTCTATTGTCTGCTCATTGACATTGAATACGTTTAAATTCTAGCTTTAAAGTTAATCCTGTAATTTTTTAAAAACGTCGTTGCTTCTATGGTCATACAGGCAGTTTATCACACTCTTTAATATCGGGACATAAGGGACTTAACGCTCCCTCGAGACAATTCTGCAATTAGTATACATAACATGGTCAGTTTAATGAACACCCCCGATACGGGTCTGTCATACTGTTGGTTAATTAAAAATGATATATAGTGAGTATTAAACAAGATCTCTTATCAATTCCGAACGTTGTATTTGCCTTAAGGGTTGTTACGATATTTGCTACCGTTGAGCAGCAAAAATACCTAGTGGATATGTCCACCTCTTCACCTGTGAGTATTTGTACCTAAGTTCAAGTTTTAGGCTTTCGTAAGTCCGTCACAGTCTCAGCACTTATTTTTGATATCAGTGATATCATATCCAATATGGATCGTGCGATGCATCGTACTTACACTACACCAATATAGTAGCCAACAAAACAAAATAATGAACGTCCATGAAAATAATTTATTCCCCATGCACTGTTATCATAATGAAATTCATTTAAGATGCTGCATTATTCAGATTCCATAAATGGAATCTTAATAGAGCTGAACATATAAACCTGACACAAATAAGAAGACTAAAATAAAGTAAGTACAAGAAAGAGCTAATTAAAAGAAGTGCGATAAAAAGTCAATCCCGACCTTCCCCGCCTAACGAGCAACAATACTATGTATTTATTTTTAGGTTTGGACCGACTACTAAAAATAGGATATTTAAATAGATATAAAAACAAATAAGGATAAAATAAAAGAGGGCCGTATAAATGGGTGGGTGTCGGCGACGGTAGATCCTTACCGCGTCATGTATTGGATGTTGTCGCTGCAGGCGATCGACACCAATCATGATTGGCGTGTGTGTGGACTGGACAGTCATCCATCAATTGTGTAGCGCTTGTCGAGCGATGCAACACTGCTGGTGCTAACCGTTTAAATCGACTTACACAATCAGATAACATTTTAGTTACTCGGATAATAGAAAACTATTTTGATGGACTAGAATTAAATATCCTTTTTATAAAAAGTCAAATAGAAATCTGATTCGAAGAAAATAACATATATTACACAATTAATTATGCTAGTAAAAATAAAAACCTATAATTGTATCGTACATCGATAGAGATAAACATGTTTATCAATTGGCAAGAAAGCCGCCGCTCTATATCACGCCCACGAAAGATATATTGCGAAAAAAATAGTAGAGTATTTAAGAGCTGTTAAAGAAAAGTCGGCATTACTGTGGCGGCCGCTTCGCATTACTCGCCAAATTGAAGTGGTCGCGAGCGCAACACGCGCGCTGGACCGTTCACTAACCGTTTGTCGCCAAAACGAAGCGGAAAATTTAATACTCCAGCTCTGTACGTGATCGGTATCATTCTTTTTGTACTCGAACTGTGATGGCACACTTTCGTTTCCCATCAGAACAGATCTTCTTCAACCTACTGAGTTTTTGTATACGTCAATATTATAGTTAATTTTAATTGACTGTTGTACACAAAATTCAATTATAAAGCTTTCTTTCTAGATATCCCGAATCGATGTCAGATTGTATAGAAATTTTAAAATCTGACACGGATCTATTCATTCAATGAGAACTTCAGTCGTCAATCAAAATCAATGTTTGATTATCGGGTTATCATAAAATTGAGCCATTTTTATCGGCAATGGCTTACTGATGGCCGATAGACGTCCATTATAAATTTCATCTACTTACTAAAGTGTATCGCTTTTAAAAGCTGCATTGAGTTCTTAAAGTGTCCATCACAAATCAAAGATTTGCGCATCACCGTTCTTTCACTAATAGCAAGGATCGCTGATAATTTTTTTGGCTGTGCATAAACTTAATTGATTCAAGTAGTCATTATAACATGGTCTTTGTCCCAAAATATGTCGTCGTCTCCTCTCAGTACCGTTGCGCGGACGGCGCGCGGCGGGCTCGCGGCGGGCGCGTAGATTCGGCGTAATGACCTGCGCAGGTGCTCGCCGCACGAGTGTCGCAGATCTCAATCATCCACGGTCGCTAACTACAGCCTCACAAATTTCCGCAACACCGCACTGACACCAACATTCATTACTTCAAATCGATAGAAGATTCATTGTGACTTTACATAGAATACCCTTAGATATAATTATGATATTATCAGAGTCTGATTCACAGAACATTTTCAAATCACGTATTTCAGATGGTTCATTACTTCTTTTTACTTATATTTTCAAAAGTTAGACATAAGGGTGCATTTTTTCTAGTCACAAAATAAAAGCTTAGTCCCAATCTCAATAATGTTTTTGAGGCCTGCCGGTCATTGTGGTCGCCGTAACATAGTTTCAACATTTACATTAGTGGGAGCTACACCGATTGCTCCGTAATTTTACGGTCTGTAAATTTCGTTAGATGCGAACCAAGACAGCTTTGAATAAAAACATGAAGGAGTGTGGTATTACGAAATGATTGAAATGTAATAACATAGCTACAAACACATTTTATGCTTATAACAATTTGGTTTAAACACGAGCTCTTAAATCTGATAATGAGTAATTATAGTCCGGAGCACATATCGTAAATACGAATAAATCAAAATTAAACTCGCTGGCCGTAAAGCATTATCTTTATTAGTAATTAAGCTTTCACATATAGAATTAAAGTCGGTAACTTATCGATACATTCACTACTTTGCACTGGCATTCAAGCGACGGCGACGCCCGAATGTCGGCACTCGAAAAAACGTGACACCAATTTTACCGTAAGACTATCTACACATGGAGGATCAATTAAGTGTTACCGTTTTAGTAATAATTACGTTTTTTGTGTGTGATAGTAAGGCCGGTAGTCGACACGCAACATCACGGGAGTTGACCGGAGGCGGGCTAATAGCCGCTATTAGCAAATCGCTCTGAGAAATCGCCAACAATGAACACGAAATATGCTCATTGCCGTGTCCCATTCATTAAACTTTTTGCGATGCTATCTCCCCTGTTTTAAATGTGTGTCACACTCCTTTTTTTTCATTTCAAAATAAACGGAGCAATTTGCCCTCGAGCGCGGCTAATATCGTGATTAAATTATTATCTTGGCGCGTTTATGTGCTATCATTGTATCATTTGCTTGTGAACCTCCAGTGATTTGCAACTATTACCTTTGTTAATTTTACCGAGTAACAAAAACTAGAAATGATACACTATTTATTTTAAATTTCTAACATCTCTCTTTTCACCGTGTAACCTAATACCCAAGCTTATTGGTCTGCATACTCGGCACCTAGTCGTTGTACATACAACGCCATTATTGAGGGGTGAAAGGCTATTTGTTTTGACCGACATTTTAAAACTTAAAAAAACATCCAAACACGCAAACCATCTTCGACTAATAAAACATAATCTAATTGATGGAATAATATAACCAAACCTATGTTTATTTGTTGCTGGACACAAGTCTGCAAGTCTTGCAAAAATATAGGTACGTTTGTAAAACATTAATAAAATCTCACCTCCCCATAGGGGTAGGCCGAGGGAGATGCTTGAAACACGTAAATTGTCATACATGCAATTAGTTTTCCTAGAAATACGTAACAGGCAACAGAGCATCACGCAAGTTCTTTGAATCAATCTAAAATAGTATTTCAATGAACGTGGCAGGCGATCTTCTTATGTCTGTCCGCGCTTAAGTTGAAGTAAAACTAATAACGTGTAGTTTATTTATAACAATGCATGTTCAGTTCTTTAACACGACATCTTGTCGAATAATGCATAGGGAAAAGATACGGAAATATTATTTTTGGAAACAACAATACCGACTAAAACAAAGTAAAGCCTATTTTAGACTTAGGAGAACCGGTGCCCACGAATAGCCAATACCAATATACAAATACTGTAATTTATTTAATTAATTCATACGTGTACACGTATCAACAATCGTGTAACGATCTGCATAAATCGCGAGTACAGATTCAATTTGAAACACAACCATGAAGTACAAATATACGAGAACTACGAAATAACGGTCGTTCCACACTTACCCAGTTAATCCAGTTAAAGCATACATATATTACTGTAACTAAAACCTTAATTGATGTTATCAGATAGTCTCAGATATTAACGCGCACGCCGTCGTATCGTACAGGACTGTGCTTACATTCACTTCCAAACTTTATTGTTGTGTCTGACCCGCTAAAAAGATAGAAGAAATATAATATCAGGTTATCCCAGACTATCATAAAATATTTTACGACTCCAAAGCGCATATATTCCTTGTGTTTCATGCTCATTTTATACCAATCTTGCTGTAACTAATTAATTCTAATAACGATACATCGCTAGAACTTTTTTGTTCTACGGTGTACAGCGTAAAGTTTTTACAAGTCAGGCGTGTACGTTTATTTTATCGCAGCTCCCCCGCTTCTCAGTGGTTTATAACATGTTGCCGATTAGTCCTAAAGCACCGATGGTGGTAATGTACTGCTATATAAGTACATTTTTAAGCGGACGAGTTTTTCAATTGACTATGATTTTATTCACAGGTTTGCAGAGTTGACGACAGTGCAGCAATGGCCGAAAACGACGCTGGGGAAGTTTTCGACTTCTTGCTAGGTATCACTACGGACATACTTCATAAATTCACGTAACAACTGCTCCGACATGCACTTGGGAACTGAACGCGTCGAACACGCCTCATATCTCATAACGGATGAGGACGGATTCTGTACCTCATTCAGAATATAAAACAAATCGACTGCAACCAACTATTATCTATAAATTTATTTTCGTGTACACTGTAAATACGGATATAATTATATTTTATTATAATGGAGAGGTGCTACGTGTTCTTCATTATCATACAAAGTATATAATGCAGACGGAGCTCCAAATCTGGAATACAAATTATGATGAGTCGAAATAAAATCCTGTGAGTTATTCTAGACATGTGTGTCATTTAAGTGCTTTGTGAGTGTTTTGTGAAGTGACAGCAATGTAGTGCGGTCTGGTGTTGAATCTTCACCTAATTAGATGTAAGCTGTCTTCCGTCAATTGTACCTATAGTTTCATTTCATTCCTGTAATGTGTTATTGTTCTGTGCTATATATATTATTACTGGACAACCGCACACAGCAATTATAGCGTTATTTATAGTTCTCTTAAAGTGTGTTATTGAAGTGATGCTTTCGCTGCGATGACGGTGTCTACGTTATGTTGTAGATAATTATGTGAACGTAATAGTTAAATAAGATAGCGGTAACGCCATTACGCATCTTAAAGTAACAATAAGATTTCAAATGAGAACAATAGCGATGTAACTAGCTAGTTGTTGGAACATAACGTGTAGCGTAATTCTAGGTACTGTGACGTTTTATACTTCCACGTTTAGGATATCATAAATTAATAGGGGTCATTTATTATTGTCAACATGACATCATATTTGTTTTAGTTAACTGAGTTAGATGGTGGACCACCTGTGCTCCCCCAAGTCTCATTAGCAAACAATGATCGGGCGTCGGCGACTACCGAAGACTCTCGCGATCAATAAACTGTTGAGCCGATAAGAGCGCGGCTCGCTGATGTAGGGCTGTTACCGCCATCCTAATAATACTCGTACTTATTCTGTCAAAAGCTGGCAGTCGTATTTTATTACCTTTCTTATGTCCGGTTTATATGACATTTTTGGACATTTCACTCTAATAATTTAACTATTTCTTTATAGCGTAAACTTAAAGATTTTCATCTTAAATCTACAGTTCTCGTAATTTTCTCAACTGACATAGATATTTGTGGTGACAGCCCTAGTGAAAGCGCGCGTACGCCGCAGGCGACACATCCATATTCCTGTGACGTGTGTTTTGACAACCAGCCCGAGCAAGTATTTCAACATATTTTTTGCCGGACAGTTCAACGACCCCGCGCCACTCATAAGCATTATTTTCACATGTAATTATACACATAACCGACCGCTTAATTACTCGAAACTGCTGCGACGTCCGGACCTGGAATCCGATCAGAAAAAACCTAATCCGGCGCCGCTCTTAAATTACGCTTCGTTAACCTTCGGCTCGGCTAATAATAGCGTACAACACCTACTTTGCATAGGATACTCGGACGGCGCCTGTCTCTCTACATATATACACTTTTCTTGCCAAAATCATGTCATGCTCTCGGACGATATTATACTCGTAAATTTTAGTTGCCACTATACTAAGCAAGTCGGATACGTTCTAGCGGCGGCGATATTCAATTAATTTCGCCAGCCATTTTAATAACTAGTCACTTGGCTTCGACGTTTAAGATTTTTCACTTTTATTTTACACATATTATGTGATCATTTATTGAAATTCTATTTGCATTTAGCGGTATATTTCGTGTTATGTTTTGAATAATAACATCGGGAAATATAAAAATGTAAATGAATTGTCAAATGTAGATAGTTAAGCACTTTGTGCACATAAATGAGAAAGGATTTTTAGAATGTTAATTCAGCCAAAACTGTGTTATTTTTGAATTTATTAGTTGAGTCAAGAGGTTGTGTTGGTTCTCAGTCATTAGGAAATGAGCACAAGAAATGCCACCTACCTTTATAAATTGTTGTAATATATTATTGATACATTATTGATTTGTTTCTTGTTGTTTTGGGTAATGTATAATATTATATGTACTATATTATTTTGACGTAGTTTATTAGGTAAGCATATGGCGAGCGGGTTCCTGTCTCAAACATTACATTGTATATCTAAAAGCTAGTATAAAACTACGCAATATATTATGTATAGTATCTTGATTCATATGTTATAATTTGATGTAGTATTGTGATTGATTTTGTCTCGCTACCATGAATAATTTAATACACTGTATGCGGATAAACATACAGTGTATTTCTAATTCGCTTTTCTAAGAATTTGCACAATTTGATCATTTGTTATTTATCGCCAACAGCTCAAGCCTGTACGGTATCAAATATGAAATTATGACTGCACGTACACGGGACAAACATTATTGTCTATGGATCCCGTAATGAACGCAAGTTTGTCAATAATTCGCTACGACTTATAGCTTCTTGTGGCCGAATTTCATTTGTCAATGTCAAGCTTATATTTATGAAAAATATGTGCCTTTTATTAGCTACTAAGCGAGTACTTATATGTATATGGTATAATTATTTTTATTACATAGAATAACAATGTATTGAAAATGAACTTTCGGCTATATTCCAAGTGTTATATTAACTTCGTAACATATAATGTAAATATTAAGTATAGGTTACTATTATACAGCTTTACAAGACTGTTGTCCTTATTTTAGATAAAAGTTACATCACAAGGATTATTTCAATGATGTCCTTTAAATAGTTGTAAAGTTGGAAGCTTTTCTTGATTACATTTTCTACGTGATTTATAAATTTTGGTCAGTTATTATTGTACATAAACGTATATTGGATTGCATAATAAAGTTTTGTAAATGTAGAACATACAAGGCTTGAAATATGTGTGTCTACTGATATTTTTATACGAATCGTTGTACAGTGCAACCCTTGTTGTACAACTCAACCACTGGTTCCAACAAGTCTTTCACTAATTTACGTGATGTGAGCCAATTAGGAGCGTATTGAGTATTGCTATATTGAAACATAAGTAGTGCAATTTTCTTATACTTTTATAATGTAAAATGAATTTTCCTTGTGTTTGAGTTGTACAATATTATTGTAACGCCTACTTGTTCAGCCGCATAAAGTAAATCTACATTCGTCACTTTTATTCTACGAATTGTACGTTTATTCAATATGAAAATAAATGTGTTATTATTTCATAGTGACTTTTTATACCTTCTAATCGAATTAATTTTTTGCTTACTTTCGTGAGCACTTCATTGTTCGACATAGTGTATTATTAAGTTCACACATTCATTGAGGCCTTGTCAAATTAACATTCATTTGGGCGAGGAAGAACCGTTACGCGTGATTTATTCAGGTGAAGTTATTAAGTGCGCTATTAGTTGCGAACTGCGGTCATCACCCATTGACCCAACCGTTTCTCCAATTATACCACCACCTGAGGGGCGACGTCGACACACGAACAATAACTCATACACATTTGTAATACCGTCGTATTTTCATATAGTAAAATATAGGTTAAGTGATTATTTATACACGATGTAAAAGGATTCCGTTATAGTACTCACGGTTTGACAGCGCATATTGAGTGGAAAAAGCTTCGCTCATATGAAACTATTAGTTGCACGTTTTGCACATGTTTTGTGTCGATTATAAAATGGTTTTCCATTTGTCATATGCAAATCTGTGTGTGTAGTATGGGTCGTTGGCTGGGTTCGTCGCAGTCATCGCGCGGCTCGTGCCCGCCTAATGGCCTCCACTGTTACGCCGGTAATAGCACAATACGGCCAATTAGTCCAAGCAGCCAAGATTTACCACCACCTGAACAAACCACATCGCGTCAACCGCATTACCCGTACAATTACCTCTGTTTTATACGACTTCATTATCCCTTTCGTAACCAGGTTCACGTGAGCACTGCTTTAAAATTATGTTTTTCATATATTAGATTATCATATACTCGTTCAAGGCCTAGTGCTCTGGTTACCGCCTACTTCATGTATCTTGCTGATATTCCTGAACATTTAATTCCTCTAACTTGTTTGAACTTAACGATGATTATTAGCGATTGCGGCTGTTAAACTCGGTTAATTTATTGGAATAATAAATAACCCGATACACTAGTTTTCTAAGTCATGTTGGAAACTACTGAACGCTTCAATAAGATTACACTTACATCAGACTTGTTATCTGTGGGTTAGGTACTTTATTAAAATACTCATCGTTTCCGTATATCCCTCAGGGAATACTAATGTACCTATTGTTAGCCCGACATTGATATATATTTTAAATGATTATGTATTTTAATACTGTTATTATATAACAGTATTCGCGATACATCTCCCATAATGTACATATTGTACATCGAGATGGACATGTAAAGATACCTCAATACATGGCGTCACATTATGATGAATCAAATGTGATAAATAAATATTTATTACTTGCTACAAAAACAGATTGGAAATTGATGCGATACGAACTTGGTCTATTGTGTGAATATCAAACAGCTAGGAGCTATCTTCATCGTCATTACAAATCCCTCCTACGCGAACAACAGGTGTGTTTTAGTCATTAGTTTATTTTATCGAGATAGGATCTTGACGGATGTAACCACCGAACATCATTACAATAGCGCGGCTGTTTTCCGTAATGGACGTACCAAGTACTGGAGCGAGTTCTCTATGTATCGAGTCTCTTCGACAGCTATAGATGTTAACGAAACCGATATGCAAAACAAAAATAACATTATTGGCACATCGTTTGTATTAAGTTTTTGTGCGAACAAAAAGTGGCGTGAACTTATTACGATGAACAAATTAGACGTCGACTTGTTGGTAATTACAACGGTGTGCAATATTTTGCTCGTGATTACTATTTGGAATGCCAAAATGTTAGACCCCATTTGATAGGTTTGGGAAAATAAGTTGCTGTGTTGTTTTTAGAGCCTTTAGGTAGAGTGTACGTCCCTCTATTCTGCATTGAACCAAGAATTGCAAAAAGCTCTGCCATGGAGATTAATGTACCATTTAGAATAGATACATACTAATGCAATTATAGCTCGAGATAAATCATAACCATAACTAAATATGCAGGTATGGTTTTATAACTAAAGATGAAGATATATTTTAAAACTAGTGAGCTGCAGAATACTTTTCCTTATTCACGGCTTGATCAAATGGACCGCCAATTTCATGCATAATTGTGTTAAATGCCTGTATCGGTTGAGCTTTGGCTGACCGATGAAAAATATAAGATCTATAAATGTCAACATAAGTGAGTTTCACTCGTTATGGCAAAGATCGACCATGACCTAAAGGCGAAGTAAACACTTGATGCGACAACCGGCCCCTCTCCAGCGGTTTACGGTCAACACCAGTACGACAACCCAAAACCACAACCTACATCAAGCTTATACGATACACGTACCTCGATACGGTCACAAATGGAAAAATATCTTGAAACAATCGCACCTCTACGTGCAAAATCGATTTTGAATTAATTTAATCCGTTATACGTCGTCAGAGAAAGGTCTTGTTCGCATTGTTTTAACTAAATATGACTATATGGCTAAATTTAATGAATGAGAATGTCAATGTGGTTGTTAAAATGAATTTTAGTATTAAAGATAATAACTCGTTATAATATAATAAGATATAAAATTTTCTATTAGCCATGACATTCTGTAATGTAGAGTAAGTACGGTTGTTCGAGTCATAAGTCACAGGTCGAATTCGATCATTGAAACATTCGATTATTGACAGTTTAAGTTTAAGTAAGTAATCTTCTATTAGACATTTGAAATAAGAAACAAGAATACCTACTATCTCCAACGATTTTATTAAGTGCTGTGATTTATGAGCATGGACCTATACTCCAATTGATTTTATTTTATCGACATAAACAGTTTTTTCTTCTATTCAATTATAATTAACTCATTAAATTTCATATTCATCATTCTTATCTCCTTCGAGGTGTGGAATTCTAATATGTATTAATTAAAAATTATTTTAATTTGTTATTGGAATTTCAAGCTTTACAACATGAATTTCGATTTGGATAGAATGTAGGCAAACGAGTCGAAGCAAAGATTAATAGTGCAGTTATAATTGGGTTAATATGGTTCTACTTAGTCAAAGAGAGGTAGCCATTAAATATGTTTGCTAGAATATTTTTGTTGTTGAACTCAAGGCGGCTTGTCTAATTAGAATGTTTGCGTACCGGCGTGGGCTCCGGGATAACGGTCTACTTATTAGACACACTTGCTTTCCAATCGAACGGCTGATTTATCATGTACATAACATAAAAAAAACATCTACAACCGAATTCGAGACGACTGTCAGTTATATTTTTTTACACTTTAGCAAAAACAACTTTTTTCCATTTTGGTTGTCACTTATTGATGTCGAAATTAGTTTAGATCATTATTCTCTTTTATCTAAATTAATTAATTTTGTTCAGCTTATTTGAAGAGCATAAGATAGTTACGTGCAGATAACTTCCAATTGATGGTAGAATTAAAACTTAAAAGATTTTATCTTCTTTGTTGCTATTGGTGCTTTAATGCTGGGTTAGTTACAATGTCATTCAATTAAAATTTATTTAAGGTGTATATCCCTATAAGTAGGCTGAAACATATACTTAGGTACTGCAACATTATTAAAGTGTGAAATATAAGCTTCTTTAAAGAAATACCCACATTAGTTGTTAAACATAACTCACTACCCGGGGGCACATTTATAGAGCGTCGTTTATTACATGTCTAATAGCTCAGTCACATTTTATGTTTAAACTACAAACGACCGACTACCCTCTCTGGCAAAAGTTATTTGCCAAGATTCTCTTGGTTTTAATTCCATCTTTAGCCAGATGATTTTATTGCTTAAGACTTTATTATGGTAGACTGTGCTTGTTTAAACTTGTGGGATAACATAACATTAGACCTAGCCTCGTTACACCCACTGTTCCGACATAAGTTACGACCGCAAATACATGCAGACAATATAAGTAATGCCAAATCTTAATAGAGAAATTGCACTGATTACTTACTCGAACTCACCGGTGAAACAAGAAATGGTTTCGTAATAAACAGTACAATAATATTGATAAAACAGTATTGCTTCCAGCCAGTGTCGGCACTGTCCGAGTTGACGGATGCCCCGAGCCTGCAAGACAAGCGCGATGGATTTGAGGTAAATCGACGAGTCGTGACCGAGTCGTTTAATCATAAGCATCTAAGCTAATTAGAGTAGGTCGCGAACTCTTGGGACCAGTAATGAAAATCACAATTGAACTTGGTTGCGGTGGAAAATTGCACTTGGCGTGGCATTCCTGTCGACATTGCCAGAGGGCCGAGAGTCACTGGTTGTCAACCCGCCACGATACTGCAATTATTCTTCATAAATATATGTACGTACCTGGATAAAAGAAATACTCAAATGCCATAGCTTTGTGATTGTAATTACTGTCGAGAATGCGATGGCTTACACTACTATAATATCGAAACACGTTTAGGTAAGTGTATAATTATATCATTAATTACACTGGTTTATCTATAGTTCATTAAACTTGAGAGGAACTTTGGTATACATGTTATAAAATGAGTAATTAATAAAATCACTTTATTATTGCCGTGTAAGTATAATTGAAATTAAGACAAGATTCGGAACCCCCACATAGTTTTATTTGAAGTTTACCAAAACTTTCTTTAATAAACTTAGAACATAAATAATACTTAGACAGAACTCTGCCTTTACATTTTGTTGCAGACGTGACAATTTATAGGCAATCATACTATATTTAGTACTTTTAATAGATACCTAATACTTGCGTGTACTTAAGACTTAAAGTTACCCAACTTAAACGTTCTTTATTATTTCTATGATCAACACTTTCCTAAGTGGCACATTGTCATTCAGGCAACAATAGAAATAAGTTTTGTGTTAACTTTCGAATATTCACATATTTACTGGAAGAATAATTCGAAGCAAAACACCTGTACAATCGCAAGAATTCCACACATCCCGACCGGATTAGACAACAGCAATAACTGTATCAAAATATCAAGATCGGAATCATAGTCATGAGCTCACTCGGAACTCCTTACTGGTAGGTAGTTCTCTATGTATGGGCACATGAGGGAACTGGTAATACACTGATAAAATTTATAGCTACCGTTATAATTACTTTCATATACAGACAATATTGTTAAATCATAAGAGGTCAGCGAGATCGGTCGCTGCAAACAATCGCCTAAGGAACTGTTTACGATACTTATTATTCAATAAAACTGTCGGTTATGAAAATTAATTCGTTATTGTTATCTGTAATGCAAGCTGTGTAAACTTCGATTACTGACCTGAACATTATCTTCTTGTAAATTACAATTTCACATATTCCGCAATTTTGTTAACCCCCGGTTTCTGAGCACTTTTAACGGTTTTTATGATGAGTTTAAACGCTATTAAATAGATAAACTACCGCTAAGTGTACCTCAAAAACCGGGGGTAAATGCATCCATTAAATGCTTACTTATTTAATATCAAATGAATATTTTTCGTCTGATTTATCTCACTCAGTTTGAAATGCTAAATATTAAACTTACTTAATCAAATCCTAACTGCACAAAATATCGGAACCGCTACGTTAGTGAATAGGTATTTCCACGCTGCTGATGTCACCCGGTCTCACCGAGTGCATTGTAAGTGTCAACTGAGAAAAAATGTGTTCTAATATTTAATAACCATTTGTATCCTTCCAACTCTGACACACGATTTCGATCTCAACGAGATATTGATATCGCTTGATATCATAGCCCCTAGAAAAGATTATAAAGATAAGTTTACAAATTATGTGAACGCAAATAAAATGTAAAAATGTTAGGTGCTCCTTAGCTAGCCGTGTCATTTGTAAGTGTCAATTGTAGAAACAGTAGTATTAATTTTAATGTAAGCAATAGGCTCGCACCCTGTCACCACTTACACAATGTTGCATTTTATATTGCACACCATATTATTCAGGTGTCAGTGTAACGTGGCACTTGTCCGAGGCGCAAAAAGCCTCGGTGCTAATGACATATTACTTACTTATTTTTATACTTCCAGCTAAGAATAAGTCTAAACTTAGCCGGAGGATATATGACTGTGCAAACACATTTACATGGTACACTTTTTTTATTTGTCGTTATTGCCTTTTTCACTGATGCTTTACATCATTAGACAATATTCTCACAGCTTGTAAAGTTCAAACACACCTTATAAATCTTACGGCGCAGTGTGCTAAAAGGTTAATTTTGAATTAATTTCAAGTTAGGAGAGTAAATTACGATGATGTATAGCATGCACCGTAATATTTATTAGACCTCTACAGAGTCACGTATGGTCACTACAATTATTATGGTTTGACCTTTGAACAAATGGTTTAAGTTCACAGCGAAACACCTTAATCACTTCGACTGATGATCCCTTTAACGCTATATTAATCTTGTCTGCAGGAAATTACAGATAACAAGGTTTAGCGCACGCGCTATCTTGCCAATCAGGACATGCTTCCTTGCCGTCCTCGTCGCAGGAAGTCGACGAAGGTAGACGAACCGGACCCGTTGGGCTATTTTTACTTTTTCTTGTAATCTTGTTTACATAATGAGCCTTCCTGTTGACTTATACAGCAGATCCTATGCTAATCTGGTGCATAACGTTATTTGACGCTATAAATAATATGATTGTGAAATTATTGTTATGAGCTCTTATTGCAGTGTAGCGGTCCGGCAATGGGCTCTTGTCCCTTTGTCTCTATTACGGGTTGTCGGGCATCGTCCTTATCTACACGTGTATCTAGTGTTAGTATCACTCTATATGGAGACCGTTGGGTATTATCACATCAGCTTGTTCTCGGCGCAGTCGCACGGTAAGGGCCTCGATTTGCATACAAGCAAATATCTCGATCTACGGGCGCTGTGCGGGCAGATTACCGTCGCAATGCTTCCGCACGCTGTATTGAATTCGGTACCAACGGTCCCGACTCCCATTACCAGTTCACGTTTACTTGTTAGTGTGATTCTCAAATGATAACAATCGCCCTCGTTGCCGACCAAGCATAATAACTACTAGGAATAAGTTAAGCTATCCTTTGGAAATAATGAGTTGGCAAAATCAAAGGGATTTATGTTAGTACCCTTAGATAAATTCTACGTTATATTAATTAGGTACGAAAGTATTGATTTGAATGCTAAGTAGGTACCCATAAATAACCATAAATCTATAAACCTAATAAAATGTAAATAAGTACTTTTACAAAAAATGACTTTTATTAAAGTCTAGTTAATGATTGACTATAACAGAGTCGTCAAATGAACTAGTTGACGTATACCATACACCTCCTGAGTACATGCAAGGCAAGCTACACAAACCAGATATAAACAAATTAACGCCTGCGCGCAAAACAGTGGCAATATGTATGAGCAAAGTCACATCCACCGCCAACTAGGCATTCTTAGTTATTTTGAAACGTATTTCTTACATAAAAATAACAGGCGTTCAGAGCGCTCATATGTTATGGAAATGTATGCGTGCTCGATTAATGGTTGCGTTGTAACAGTTTAGGCTACAACAGTGTTCCAAGGGAGGTGGGTGCAACAAGATAACGAGGACATTAGCGCTCGACGTGTACTAACCCGGAGTACACAGGATTCGTCGTGTACCCAATGTGTAGGGGAAGCGAAGGTACGCAGCAGGGTCAACTGAAACTGCGTGGGAAGCGGGCGACTGCACCGCACGTCCAATCCAACACCTTAGAGCTTTATCATATAATTACATACTTAATAATAGATATATCCGCTAGTGTCAGTCCACATGTTCGACGCGATATAGCGGTCTCAAATGAATAGAATTCGATGAGCTTCCTGTAACTACATCATACGCTTTGCTACCTTATAAGTGGCATGATAAAAGCCAGGTGGAATAACGGGTACTTACATGCACTTAATACATTGATTGCTTCATATGTGTATTATAATACTATTATGTTCTGAGATGATATATTATAATCCGACTTGTATTTTATCTAAACGTATCAAAAACAGTCAGTTACTGTACCAAAACTAATGTTATAGTCGATTAAACCCATATTATTATGTATGTAACGGAGCCATAGTTTACAAATATAATGAACATAATAATATTATTTTAGCCTGAATCTTCCTAAATTATACGTCTTCATGGAACACTGTTGCAAAGATTAGATTATTATTAAACTCAACCTACTAAAAATTTATACGACGTACACAGTCTTGGAAAAGTAGGTAATTGATCGATGCTTGCACTTATGAAAAGCGATGTCAGAGGTTAAAGACCAAGTATGAGTGTTAGGTAAAATTATAGAGGGTGGGTGCGGCTATTGTGGGTAAATAAAGCGTAAGGGGAAGGTAGATAGTAGTTGACAGAGGTCAGGATCGTCCGCCTGCGGCTTTAGGGCTCACCCATGCCCTATTGACCCACACCACGAGCAGCTCTATAAATCGTTTGAGATGACAACTAACTAGCGACCGCCCATCGAAGTACGAACTAATGCCCTGTGTGTATTTAACCATGATTAAATTTATACCTTGTGTTCAAGTGAATGAGGTAAAGGTCCATTTCCTTTCAAGATGGTTTATTATGGTTAACTTAGTAAGTATAGGGAACGTTTGTTTGTGCAACTAAGTATGTCATTGCTATAATAATAGTAGGTACTGAAATTTGTTTTTGCTTAGTGTAAAACTAGGTAGGGCTTATTATTTCTTTAGTCCAACAAGATAGTACCTACATAGCCGAAGCATGCCCAGAATGAGAGGTGTATGCGAATACGATGACAATATTATTTTAATTTATTATAACACTTTTGTAATCTGTGATAACTTTTATTATTTGTAACCATCAGTCCCTCGGAAGAAAGGAAGTCTCTTCCTTGATAGGTACTTGGTAGGCTTCATCCTTAATTAATGCGCATTTTTTGTTCTACCTTAAAGTTTACACCAGTTTATCTTCACATAATATTATTTGACTGTGAATTAGTCAAATATGATTATGTGGCTTATTGGATGATTTGATTTTGCGACAACATGAGTGCAGTAGGGACTTCACGAATTATAGAAGAATATTTACTTATATATATGTATATTATTATATGCTGATACAACAAACTGGTAGGTAGGTACACTCTGACTACTCTGAGACACTTTCTACTTCCACGACTATTGCATACCAGTAAGACGGGGGACAACATGATCGGTCAAAGGTCACGCAAGGCTCGAAGGATTATTTATAACCGCATCCCTCATACTCCGGGCAAGCACTGCGAATTTCTTAATCATACAGCTCAGTCACTACTTTTAGGCCAAGGATTACAAGACTATCGTCTGTCCTTTTCTTAAAAAGCAGTATTATACGGTAAGGCCTAGAATTTTTTAAAGCCCAAATCCACCCCTTATAAAAAAGAAATATAGCGATTATTCATTAAAAAAAAATGGAACTTGTTATACCTTGGCGCAAAGACTAAAGAGGATCTAGTAAGTCCTAGTTAGTTTCCTTTAAAATAATAAATCCAAAAATGGTAATATAAAGTGCTAGTAGTATTTAACTATAAATATTTCTGGATTAAATTAAATTATCCAATTTTACAAAGATAAATAGTGATGTAGTCAAGAATGACTCGCCTAAAACACCATGAAAATCGCACATTTAAATGCTCGTGACAGTTGAGTGATACGAAACGTCATTGACGTATGTAGTAAAATGTGTATGATAAAAATGGTTCCCGTTTACCAGCTGGCATCCAATCTATACTGCTGAAGAATTGACATTGTGATGATAAAAATCGTGTAGCATGGCGTCGGTTCTCGATTTAATTAAACACTATCAAACGGCAATAGAAAAATACCCGAATACAGATCATCAAAAAGTGAGTTTTCATTTTACTCATCTTCCATTTGCTGTTATTTCCCACATTAATTAGACATAATTTGCAAATATTCTTCTATTTGTAACAGTGACAATTAAGTGCTAGTAAAATAATCAACTGATATGCCTTGATGCGCTTAATAAATACGCATATTGTGAAATTTTCATTCGTTTACGAAATTGGATGAACATATGTATGCAAATGTAATATCACCTTTCCCTTTGAAAGATAATAGGCACCGAGTGTCAATATGGAATACTTTTTTCCCGTTTGATGAATGTAATTTGTTGTTTTGTAGGTTTTAAAATGTATAGACAAGTTGTTCAGCTTGGGAGTGACGGTGCAGCACCTCCAAGAGACAGGTGTTGGTCGTACAGTGAATGCTCTACGAAAAGAGCCGGGAGAAGTGGGACAGGCGGCAAGATCCCTTGTGTACAAATGGAAGATGATGGTGGCCTCGGAGGAGAGTGATACAGAAACAGAACCTAATGAAAGTGAGCAAGCTAAATTTTAACACTACTCATAGTCATTGAGAGTATGCTTAAGTTTCAACTAAACAAAGAAGTTTGAATGATAGGAACTAGTGTTAATGTGTATTTGTTTAAGTCTTGGGGGCTGTTTACATATTGATTTATACCTCTAAAGAGAGATCTGAACATATAGGTTTATTTTGTTACTATTGGGGCTCTCAACAGATCATACAATCAACAGTATGATACTATCATGTTTTGTTTGATGAGATATTTTTGTAAATATTATAGTCTCACATCATTAAAAATATATTATATTTGATAATTTTTGATTTTGTGTTTTTATTCATTGTAAATTTTAGAAACCATCTAAATCAATAAAACGGTAGCATGAAAATTTAACTCAAATGTGAAACATTCAAATTTTAACACATAATGCTATTTTAATTTGCTTTGAATTAGCATAATAGCTAGATTATTTGATCGTTTTTATTATCTTGCATGTAGCTGCTTAATATTTTGCCAAATTTTTTGTGACCTTTGTTGCATGACCAGTAAATTTAAACAAAAAATATGAACATGACATTGATAGTGTACCAGAAGAATGCCAAGAATGTAAAATATCAATAGACACCCTCAGTGTTATTTAAATGTAACATGTCATAACGTAAGTAACTTTATTATAGCATACAATGGTCATGGAAGCGGAAAGGAATCAGACGATAATGCTCAAAAGTCTAGAAATAAGTCTGATAAATATAAAAGTTCTAGAACAAATGAACGGTATGTGAATGGACACCACAGCAGCAACAAGAGAAAATATCACAGCAGTGAGGTAAGTAATTATTTGAAAGATATTATTTATTTACATTTTTTTTTAAATCTTGTCTGAATAACATACCAACAACATGGTCTCAATAGAAATCTTTCTTTTATATTAACTAATAGTTTAAATTTTCAAGGTTTAAACAACAATTTTGTTCTTGTCATTCATAAGAAGAAGCTGGCGTACAAGTTACAGTTGACAAAAATCCTTTACCAAGTTTACTATCCAAAAAAACTAATTACGTTATTATCTTACATGTTGTGTCACCAAGTCACCTGCATCTGAGAAAATCCCACTCTAACCACTGTCTGCATAATAAAGAACTAGACTCATGATTTATCCTTGATGATTCACCTATCACCTACTCACAGTCATAGAAATTGTAGGTTTGGTATTATTTATTTTAAATTAATCTTATAATACTAAAGCTTTTATGAAAACTGCAGATATAGATAAAAGCCAAGTCTCTCTACTTAACAGAATAATATATATATTTTTAAATTTACACATTTAGAATAAAAAAGCTAGGTTCATATGAATTGATATAATATTGGGTTGACATAACACATAGTGGTGATAAGATTCCTTTCTGTGGTTTTATTTCATTACCGGTTTTATCATATCTATGGGTGATGTAAAGTACGTATATCAATAATATGTTTCCTTGCTGTGAACTTAAATATATTCTATAGTTTCGTTTCAGGCATAGTAATTTGTAATACAGGACTAAATTATATTGGTATTTTGGTAGATAGAATATCTGCTATTGCATAGCCTTCATGCGAATACACATTAATTAATGCCCTTGTGATAATTTGTTGTACAATGTAACATTGTGTTAAATCAATCAGAATGTCATATTGTATATTTACTTTTGTTCACTTAACTATATAAATCTCCACTGTTGGGAGAATTCAGATATCTTTAATATTAGATTTCCATATTTTAAAAACTTATTGCAGGAGGAAGATTCAAACAAAAGACAAACCCAGTCCAGCTCAAGTGAAGATGATGATAAAAAAAAATCACATGGTAGAAACAATCATGATGAATCTGAGAGTGATAGTGACAGTGACAATTCACAGAGTGATGACAGTGATAGTGACGCCTCAGAATCCTCACAAGAAGAAGTCAAAGTTAAGCAAGAAATCAAGAGAGAACACACAAGCAGTCACAAATCATCGTCCTCTAAATACAATGAGCATGTGGATACTAAAAGTTCTTCTAGTTCAAAAAGATCCCATGAGTCAGACAGACACTCGAAGCATCAGAGCCCTCAGCCGAAAGTCCGGCGAATATCTACGGAAAAACCTACCAGTCACAGTTCCGATAAACATAGTAGTCACAGCTCTGACAAACATAGCAGTCATGCCTCAGACAAGCATAAAAGTCATAGTTCTGAGAGGCATAGCAGTCAAAGTTTTGAAAAACATAAGACTTCAAAAGAGAAAGAGTCTAGTACTGAGAAGAAGCACAAACCAGAACTCAAATCTGAATCTGAAAAAAGTCATAAAGAATCAAAGTCCAGTAAACACAGCAGTTCATCCAGTGTAGACAAACACAAGTCGAGTAGTGCTCACAAAGTTGACAGTAGCTCTGAGAGACACAAGTCAAGCTCTGACAAACACAGCAAGGGAGACAAACACAAGAGTTCCTCTCACTCACAGAGCTCTGAAAAAGAGAAGCACAAGAGCTCATCAGAGAAAGAATCCAGTAAGCACAAGTCAAAAGAAGCTACCAATGGTACCAGTTCTGTGGAGAAACACAGGTCTTCTAGCAAGGACAAGTCAAAGGAGAGAAGTAGTTCCTCAAAAGAAAAGTCAAGTAGTGAGAAAAAACACTCTTCATCCGCAGAGCACAAGTCTTCATCAAGTAGTAGACCTTCTGAGAAGCATAGTGACAGGAGTGAAAAGAAGTCAGAACATAAGTCAAGCTCGTCGTCTTCACATAAAAGCAGCAAATCTAGCAGTAGCAGTAAAAGAGAAGATGTACCAAAGAAGAAAGTCCAAATCAATGGAGGAGGCGACAGTGACGATGGAATTGATTGTGGATCAGGTAATTTACGAAATATTGTCAACTGTTACCTACATATAATACCTTTTAAATCTTCCTTTTTAAATTGTTATTATTTTTTATACTTCAGGTGCCAGTTTTGCAGAAGCGCTTGGTATGATCAGTCCTGCTAAACCTAAAAAGAAATCTGGATCATCTGCAAAAGAAATGTCATCACCAAACAGTGACGTAAGTATCTGCTGGTTGTTACGATTTTTATAATTTTCAAATATTAAAAATATATAAAATACCTTTAATGTATTCTGCCCAATTAATAGCGTTTGCATAAACTCGTCATGGCTTATTTGATCTTTGAAATATTGTCTCGCTACGTGCTCGTATTAAAAACAAATAATGTAAAGTATCTAGTTTCAACAGAATTTTCCTTAACTTTACCTCAGCTATAAAAGATTTTGCAAATAATCTAAGAGATCTATTTGCCATTAGCAATTTCAGAGTTTCTGAACTGGTAGTACAATTAAACACCCAATATAAAGATGAAAGCATACTTTGAGTAACAAATCAATTGAAAATATGTTTTCAGATGAGTCCGGCGGCGTTGCTCGCTCCTAGTGCGAAGCTGGCGCCACTACCGGCGCTGGAGATCTCAGGTCTACCGGACATCTCGCCGCACTACAAGCCTCGCCCGCCGCCGCGCCCACTACCGCATTTCAGCGATGAAGATGCCATGAGTGCTGTCATATCCTCTAAAAACCAAAGGTACCTTTTCCTACAAATGTGTCATTTTTATTTCCAAACCTGTGGCCGTGGTCAAACTTCTCTTAATACTTTGTTGATCTGTATTATCATGCATCAGAGTCAATCAGAGATTTGCCTTGAGCACAATTTTTAGCCTATAACTCCCACTGCTTGACAAGGATCTCCTCCCAAACAAGGGAGGGCTTTGGCCTTGAGGCCACCATGCTGGCCAAGTACCTACAATAATTATTATCCTAATACAAAATGAGTAAGGTATTAGAAGTAAAACTGTACATAATATAAAGAAATTGAGCATACTTGAATTAATCAAAATTTAATTAAATTTGGTGCTGAGCGACATATTGTTAAAACTGTATTTTCCTTTTTCCACAGAACCAAAGTATATTCAGGAAACAAAGTAATAGGAAAAATACCCTCTTTGTATGAAATGTGCGTGCATGTACTTCAAGAACATATTGATGGTAAGTTATACTTTACACCACTTAACAACAATTCAGCAACTTTCGACCAGCACTTCAGTATATTTGCTCAAGACTAAGTTTGAACAAGTGCACGCTTAGCACATATTCCGGCATTTGTTTTTTTGGGCAACAGACCTGCTCAAAGCAGTTACTGAACTGATTCAGCATAATTCGACTTTAAGGGTCAGATCAACACATCGACTTTTGCCGATCATATAAACGGCAACCGTTTAGTCCGTGTTTTCCAGACTGTGTCGATGAGTGCCAATTAAGTGTCTAACCCCCGGTTTCTGAGTTACATTTAGCGGCAGTTTATCTATTCAATAGCGTTAAGACTCATACAAAAAAAAAACGCTAAATGTACTCAGAAACCGGGGGTAAGCAAGCTTTGCCTTTAAGTCTTTACTAAAAAACTCAATCATTAAATGCCTAATTATTATCTTCCACTATTACAGCACTTGAGTTCACGGGCGGTGTGCCATATGAAATTCTGAAGCCCGTGGTAGACAGAGCCACGCCACAACAGTTGTATATGTTAGAACATTACAACAATTATTTGATGGACGACACTGACCATTTGTGGCAGAACTTCTGCCAAAAACATTTCCGTAACAAACAACGTCAGGAAATGGAGACATGGAGGGAGATGTATGCGGTATGTATTTTTATCAGCCGTTGGAATTACTTTTTTTCATAGTAAGACGATGTTTTATTGTGTCATAGAATTTGTTTGTAATAATAGTTTTGAGGTACTCAGTAGATGCCGTAGATGGTCATAACTAATTATTACTCCGAAAACGCCGAAGACATGTCGTATCGCCCAGAAATGCGCTCCTACATAATTTATACTTTTCTAAATAGGGTTATGTAACTGATTGATTAACATGATTCTTTAACAATGTTTTTGTAATCTTTACGCTACATTCCATGTTATTTATCTAATTACAGAGATGCCAAGAAGAACAAGAACACAGATTGAAATCGCTCACGGCTAACATAAGGATCGCTCAAGAAGCAAAGAAGGCGCCCATTAAACAAACCAAAATGGCGTATGTTGACTCTGTTGCGAAACCTCCACGTAACATCGCTAAGAAACAGGTAAAGATTTAGCTTCACTTTGTATTCGTTGTTGTTTTGAAGTGTTTACTTATAAATGTGTATCGTGTAGAGAAAACGGGCGAGAAGACGTAAAAAAATTACATGGATAATGTATTCACGTCGTCGAATAGTCTGATGTTAACGTAAGTCAATTAGAAGCTCATAATATTGAATAAGCTTTAGTGGCTAAGTGGTTGAATATTCTCACAAATGGTGAAAGATAGATGCCTGAAGACTGATCTTTACATTAGTTTGTTAGTCTAAATGTCGTTGGGATATTGAAAATATTACTAATTTCATCGCGACTCGATGCTCCGTCATACTGAGACGAGACACTTAATATGAAGGCCTTTAAACCTGGGCGATATTTGCTGCCTCTGAACTGCTGACTCTGACTTGCTGGTCTGAACAGGCCTTAACTGTGGGAAAATAATGGGTTAAGCTTATGTTTTCAATGTAAATTTGTCGGGGTGTCTCTGAGCATGGTGCAGGTGCTAACGTGTGTGTCGTGTTGCAGGCGGCGATGGGCACGGCGCGGCTGGCCACGGGCAGCCCGGCGGCGCGCGTGGCGTCGCTGGCGGCGGCGCCCAACGTGCTGCGCGGCGGAGCCTCCGCGCGCCCCGTGGCCGCGCCCGCCTCCAGCGGCGCCTTCCACAAGCCCAAGAAGGCGCCGCTCATGGCCAAGGCGCTGCAGATCATGCGCGGCCGCAAGCGGTGATAAGTTGAGGAATCGTTCCGCCCGCGCCGTGTCTCCGGACCGCGAGTGGCCCCGCCCGGCGGCTCCGGTCGCGCGTGTCCGCCCCGTCCTCCGATTCGTCGCGACGGAGGCTCGACCCTGTAAATATTATGTCTAGTGATTCGTGTGTGATTTTGTATGAAATGTTAGTTGTAGTCGCGGCGATGCTCCGGAACGTTTTTAATTTTGACTCTGCCCGTAGTCTATTGCGATTTAGTAGTAGCGTTTTTATATTTGCGCAGCGGTGTTTCGACCGGCGCCATTTTAGTCGTCCGGTACTGTAGCTCCGCCGCGATCGCGACCCTATCGGTGTTCCCGGACGTAGGACGATATTCGGTATTTTTTAATATTCGTACTCCTCGGTAGGTTAGCGGTAGATCGTTCGCGTTTCACTTATCTCCGATTAATTTATTTTTGTATCGATATGACAATATCGACCCTACCTCGTAGCCAAATACGATATCGAATAATTTGTGAAATAATAATATTTGTCTATATATTCACGCGATGCACGATCGCGAACGTAAACATTTGTGTAGATATACGTCTAGTATTAGTATAACTGCAACGTTTTTATCGAAATATGACTATTTATTCTTGTGACTGTACTTATGTTTAATTTATTTCGCCATATTTGAACACATTTTTTATAATGATTCTATTTCTAATATTATGGATTTGCTAATAAAATGAACTTCACGAAACACTGTCGCACGATTACTTAGCCGGATCTTATTATAATTTGTTCCTGTTCGAAACCAAAAAATAGACAGTGTACAAATAAAAAAATGTATAATATCTAGAACAAATAAATTTTGAGCTTATCAGAATTTTGTAGATCTTAAGTTAGTGTAGGTAAGGCTAGTTTATCGATCGTCAAGCAAATGTTCGTACACAATGTAATATCGTGTTGACTCCCTTTTTACATTAAATAGGAAAGTAAACTCGATATTTTATTTTTGTTCGAATTTTGCTTTGACAATGATATTCTGAGAAGGGCCTCTAGAATAATGCAGTAGGCACTATGAATAATTGTAATGAAATAATGTAAACAAATGTGTACTTATTTATAGCATTTGTTCATGTCATTAGAAATTTTCTTATCATAAGTCAATATTAATGGAACGTCGGAAATGTACCAAAAGATTCAGGATGCTGTGATATGTTTGAAATAGAACATAAGGGCTCTTGTTCATGAGACGGGATCTCGCTGGTGTACACACTGTTTATATTCTGAAGGTCTGTACAAGAGACCTTATATCACCACTGATGTTAACTGAACTTTTGCCATACAAACACTTTACGAACTATCCACGTTCATATTCTACTTAACCTGTATTCGTTTGAACGTCTTGTGAACATGAACCGAAATTGTGATGTAGTGTTTTGTAAGACGCGAAATGAAGCGATTCAGGGATATGTATTTTTTATGTACTAGTGTATTTTAACGATGTTTTAGAAACATTTTTACTTCTGATGTATACATAAAGTCTTGAATGTAAATGTAGTAATATGGAATAAATTTTAAACAAGTAGTGTCTCTTGATGTAATATTAAAATAACATCACAATAAAATATTATTTTTGAACTGGTACCTTGTGATGATATTATTTTATGGATTATTGAGTATTTCTTCGTCCTATTGCAGAGATTGTGACCAATAATAGACATAGAGCAACGACATCAAGTGCCAATTAACCTGCAAATGCATGAGATTTGTGTCGACAAGGATTTGTGTTCTGTAATCCGCCTCATAGGTACGTAAATGTAGATGTTTTGAAATGATTACTTGTAGTACTATTGCTCAAAATGTAGCTAGAAGGTAATTGTTGTTGCAGGAACGTAGTAAAATTACTTTACTGTACAAATACAATTAATTGAAAGGATTTCAATATACATTGAATTTAAACACATAATTCTTTTCAACTTTCGTTTCAATAAATCAAGTTTGATATGTCATGCTTCAGATTAAAGTTATCAAGATAGGATTATCGTAAAAATATGAATCACGTTTATATATGTATTATTAGATATCGCAAGAAAGAATGATAATCGCGTCACATCTGAATCTATACTAATATAATAAAGCTGAAGAGTTTGTTTGTTTGTTTGTTTGTTTGAACGCGCTAATCTCAGGAACTACTGGTCCGATTTGAAAAATTCTTTCAGTGTTAGATAGCCCATTTATCGAGGAAGGCTATAGGCTATATAACATCATGCTACGGTCATTAGGAGCGGAGTAGCAACGAAAAATGATACAAAAACGGGGAAAATTTTGACCCATTCTCTTAGGTGACGCAAGCGAAGTTGCGCGGGTCAGCTAGTATTGTATAACTTCATATTAATGATTAAAAATCTGAGACGTTTTTTCGTGTGAATAACAGCTTATGTTTAGATTTGAGTACATTTAAAACTTTTGGTATTTTATCAGGCCGTTTTGGCTGATTATGGAATTGATTGTAACGCTAAATCACAGTACTTACCTGTTGATAAATGATCTGTAAGTTACAATTTGAGGTTAAAGTTAGAAATGCCGGTTAAAAGATGAGATGTCGCATGTAACGTATCATGTGTTATAGAATATTTTATAATAAGTCGGTATCGGTTATTACCAGATAATCCAGTATTCAAACCTCGATAAAATCTTAAAATAATCCAATATGATGACAAACTAAACAACAAAATACACTACCTGCCGTAATTTACTCTAACTAAGGCATGTAATATTAAAACGGGCACTGTGATCAAAATAATTGTGATCAGCCTTTTGAACTAATTTGCTGAGATACCACACCTATTAAGATTTAAATAGCCCTGTGGTTCTCGAGAAATGTAATACGTTACTCGTTCTATGACTTAGTTCAGCGGCCCTCAAACGCGATTTACCCAGCTGTACCTACCACTTTTTAGGCCCAATTCCAAGCCACTTGAATAAACAAAAATAAAGACTTTGCTACGACTTACTTGCTGATATTTATGTAAAAAGTTACAAAAAACATGGTAAGGCCAACATACCCAAGAAAAGGTTTAAATTTCAACCACATTTTTTCCTAACCTGTATCAAATTCCCGAGATATTACATATCTATATAAATGTTGTCGATTTTTACGATAAGATAACTGTATTTTGGTATAGTATATTTTTTGTAATGATGCAATCAATGTTTTGTAGTCAATAAATCAATCAGAGACTGTCACGTTTACAAGCGCGTTATAGAAGGTAGTGATACAATAATATTTTATCTTACACTGCGCTTACTCTCGATGGAATGATCGAACCGACGAAATTTAATATCCTTTATCGTATCTTTGAACAAATTTGTTACAGAACAGTATCGTTCTGTTTTTCATCAAGCTTAGATCGGGATGAAAATAACATTTATCTTTACAAGTCCCAGGCGCACGTCGAAATGTGTGTTATAAAAGATAGCGAACATTCAATTAGATAATAAAACAATTGTTTAGTGTTGTCCAGTTTTTATTAAAAGTAACAATAACAATAAAGAAATATACCTACACCGTAATCTAATTTGTAAATCATTATAGAGGTCATTTTATTTTATTTATTGTGTACACTTTGTACACAGCAAAGATAATGATTTCCTGAAATCATTTCCTTTAACAAAAGACTAGCGTGTATTTTATATTATTATGTAAGCTTTGTATTATGCTGCATCAATTTTAGCTGTTTTGTGTGTTATTGTCTTGACTCATGCCATTATTTATACAGTAAAATATAAGTGGATTTTATAATGTACTTCATATTTTTAATAAAATATTAATTATTCCTAAAACATAATATTCATAATTATACATACAAAAAATTGTTTAGTACAAAACAACATCAATATTTCTGAACTTTGACTTTAACTGCTTCTCGTAATCAGTGTTGATGATTCTAGGACACTGATAAACAGCGAGAAACTTCAGATTCTTATAATATTCAGATATTATATCTACTATCACAGGTGAAATATTTGCGATTCGAGATAAGCTCAAGCTTTTAAGTTTTTTTAGAGAAGGACTGCCTAAGGTTAGGCGCAGATTAACCTCGGTAAAATTTGAATTATTCCAAATTTGCAAGTGTTCAATAATATTTAAGTTGGCCAGATGAATGATTCCCGCATCCGTTAAGCCTTCACACCGAATTACAGCCAGATCTTTGAGCAACTTGCACTGCGACATTAAATACAAGGTTTCGTCACTAACAGCTTCTCCTCCATAGATATGTAAAGCTTGCAGTATCTCCATCTTAGATCTAATTAAGTTATGTACAAATTCTAAATCAAGATTCTTAACTTTTTCTATAAAAATATGGCTCAAAAAATTGCACTTAAATAAAGTGTCGCGCGTTAAGGCGGGCAGTCCAAAATCAGACAGGCCCAAGTACTTCAGATATTTGAAGTTATCATAGGCAATCGTTATATCTTCGTTACTCATTAGCACCAAAGAGTTCTTCAAATTTATTTTCTTTAAATTCGGCCACCTTGTGATATCTTCCTCGAACTCCTTGCTGATGCGACACATCACAAGCTCCAACGATATGAGATTATGGCACTGTTGTATTATTGACTTAATCACAGGGTAACTGTACACATATTGAATTTTTAAGCACCTTATACAGTCGTGATGGGTTGCGATAATTTCAAGGTTTTTCTCGCTTACTTCGCTTTGACCTGGTTTTCCGGAATATATGAACACAATTTTTCTCCAGACAGCTGCATCACGGGCCAGCTTCTTCCAACGGGTACACACATTTTCACATTCTAGCAAAGTTTCTAGTGGAAGCAATTTAAAAATATTTATCATCAGTTCGTCTGGTAAGATACCAATTTGATTAGTCTTGTCGTCATCTTCGTTGGCAGTCATTGTTCCGGATCTAAAATAAAAAAAATGATTTCATCACTTTAATTATATTAATGCGCCTTTACTTACATTTTAAAATTGTTGGATACATTTAAAAATGTTTACCTTTGGTTTAAAATAATATGTATAAACTTTTTAGCGTTAAACTGCGTCGCTTTCACCAAAAATGCAATTCATTTTAAGTAAGTATTTATATTTCTAAATTTGGCTTCGATCCTTACTTAAATGCGTGTTTTCTTATCGTACTCCCACCACACTAGGAATGTAGAGAGGAGGGGGAATGTAGGAATTGTTACAAAATACTTGTGGTCATATTATTTAAACAGCTTTGTTTTCATGTGTCAACTATGTCAAGGGAGAGCACTAACAGAATAATTATAACGAGTAATAGATAAAGCGACGGCTGCTCTAATATGTCGCAGTTCAACTCTGTGAGTTTGGCAATAGTTAACACTATCTTATCATTTTGAGCGTTGTTTACCGAACAAAACAAAACCCCTATATTATGACAGCTACACAATTTTGTCGTGTTGTGTATTCTGTTCTATCCGGGGCGAAGTTGGAACATTTATTTTGTGGCGTTGGCTACACTGTCGCCAACACACTCATAGACAATTATTATTCGATCTATACAAAAACTATGACTATGTCTATGCTTCAATTAAGGTTTAGGTGTCAATTAAGCTTCAATTAGTTTAGAACTCGTAGATAGTTTATGAAAATTAGTTTCTACTAAGTTTGTAGTAGGATCATGTAGTCTGGAATTTAGTTCCGAAGTAAAATTGATCACTTTAAGTTAATGAATTACAAATCGCATAGAAAATACTGATTTATTAATGTAGACGATATATAATGGTTTAACAGCTGTAGTTAACAACGTATACCTTGTTGCGGCGAAAATTAGAATAGTGACGTATCGACCCGGTACCCCTAGTTCACGATTTAGATGAAAAATTCTATATTCCCCTTACGTTTTTATGTTATGTAATACTTGTTTCAGAAATGTAGCATTCTAATTAGATTTGCATTATAGAAAAATCGTGAAAAAGGTTTCATACTTTCATAGCCTGGAATGATAATGCTTCATTAGATAATAGTCTCAGATAACTACGAAGTAGGTAGGTAGATATAATCCTAAAACACCGGACGTAAATACAGACATCATTCGACAACATTTTTTTATCAAATTATACCTGTTATTATCTTCTGCCAAACGATTCGATAGGGTCTTGTGACCAACTTCGTGCAGATATGTTATCTTTGTTACATTGTGTAGGTTAGAGCGAGAACGAAAATCCGCATCACAGTAGGGGCCTTTTTATTTTTTGCCATACGCCGCTTTACTCAGTGAGTCGGATTCCGTCGGGGCGGGTCGTCACTACAGTCTATTTATTGCTATATACCATTTGTGTATTATAATTTTAGTGTAGAGTAGGGCGGCCCGATTTTTCTCCCGACTAACGTACTTAATTAAAATAATCAAAATGCTCCACCTCCGGAATATCGCCAAAACGGTGGCACCGTTAAAAAATAGCATCCAGAATGAGGCAGTCAATAATATGCTTAAACTTACGCCTGCTGGTGTAAATGTATGCTGCCGCACATATGCAAGCCATGAGATCCCAGACAGGCTTAAAGATATTCCTACCAGCGCAAACCCAAGATTCTTCGACATGGTGGAGTATTTCTTCCATAGGGCATGCCAAGTGATCGAAGATAAACTCGTAGAAGACATCAAGTCTAGAGGATCTATCGAAGAGAAGAAAAAGAAGGTTGCCGGTATCCTGAAGCTCATGCAGCCATGCGACCACATTATTGAGATCCAGTTCCCACTCAGGCGCGATTCTGGCGATTATGAAATGATCCTTGGTTACAGAGCGCAACATTCCTCACACAGAACCCCAACCAAAGGAGGTAGGTGCCATACTTTTACGATTTTCGCGTTACTTTGCTTACATCATCTGTGTAATACTTATTGTTAATAGGAAGTTTTATTTATAGCTGCTGAGACACGTGATGTGACTATACGTAATGTTAGCTTAAATATGTGGACCTCGCAATTTAGCTTTACGCTCGAAATATTGTGTAGTAACTGGTAAAAGTCATACAAAAATATTTTATAGAGGCCATTTTAGTTTTAGAGAGAGATATATATATATTTACTTTGGAAGATAGTAGACAGTTAAACGTAGAACAGTAGAAAAGCATAACCTTAAATTTGCCGTCACATGCCAATTAACGCAGTAGTGCCGAATTATACCATTCACCTTGATTCCATGACTTGTTTTAGACTGTCGAGCCCCATTTAACCTAAAAATAAGCAGAGACTCCTATTATAACTATTGAGCTATTGATCATAATAATACACTAAAGAGAGACATTGTTATGTCTAGAACTCTTAGGATTAGCATTTAAGTGTTATTATTATTTGGGTGTTAACGAAAAAGTTATTTATATAATCCGTAAATCTGTACAAATATCTACGCAGCTATAAATTATGTAACTCCAAACATTTGTATTAAGATTATTCTTTAGATAAAGGTAATTACAGTTACTAATCCCGACTCTACATAATATTCTGATAGTGGTATTTTCGACAAAGAATGCATCCAAAAACCGTAACATAAGTTTTTCCCATCACTAAAATATCAATGTTCACCGATAAAAGATATTTTTCTTATTAACTAGTTACTTAACCCTTTCCATCCTTACCGCTTACGGCAAATGGGTAAAAAAAAATTTATTAATTCATTCTGATGTTTTTATATATAAATGCTTTAATTAAGTTCTCATAATAATGTGCTACATACCTACTGAGAAGAGAGTCGTAAAAATATTCATTGCGATTTTTTTTATTAGAAATATAACAATATGGCTTCATTAGCAGTAAGCGATAACGAAAAATAGGCACCTGTGTAAAGAAATATATTCTATCAGCAAATTTATCTATCTATCTTGATTCAGGCCGGCGATTTGGCCTTGTAATAAAACAATGAGTAGCATGTGGAATGGCAATACATCAGACATTCTAGCGTCGAACGACCCTATTCAAAACAGAGGACGATTGACTCCACGAGAATAAACCGGCCTTTATGTTGAGGTTATGAATGAAAAGACACTATCAAAGACAACTGCCGAATCACGTTGAATGGATTCTGTGGAACTTGAAACTTACGACGAACAAATTTTTGAACAAGACATATTGACATTACCTACAGATTCACGTAGATATGATTGTGAGGGTTGTAGATTCATAATAACTTTTTTTTACTAAACGTTCAGCCATTGGATTATTTTGTGAACATTTTTTCCTTAATTTTGCGTCTGAGCCTCTTTTGTAAGCGGTAGACAATTCAATGACCGTTTTTTCTACATAATGACGTATGTTGTTACTCAATACATTTTTTTTCCTACATACTTACACCACGCCTTCGTTTTTTTGCTAACCTATAATTACCCGACAGCTCGACAGCTGCTGCTTATTGAATACTTACCTCTTGAAACACCTGGAACATATGGCCCAGCAGATTGATATTTGTTAGTTAGTTAATCCTATAAGCAACCCTTAGAGCATGGCCCTTGCTCTTAGAGGCAAAATACAAGCTAGCTGCAATGGATACATGTCATACAAGACCCTGCGAAAGTGAGACAAATGATCTTTATTAAAATATTAATTTATACCAATTAAAATTTTGATTTATACCATAAAGAAAAATGCATTTTTATAACAGCACCATTAATTGCTCTGGTAAAAAAAGTAATTTCCTGGAGCTAATTTATTGAACTAACTCGTACTTGAATATAATAATTCGTCACGAACGGGAAATTAATTAGGCACTATTCCAAGAATCTTCTATAAAAGTCCTTAAACCAATTAATTCGCATAAAGGGAAGATAAAATTCTAGGAAACTGGACTAAATAAAACACCTTACAAAAGAAGTAATTCGCTTAAAGAATTTTTGTGTACACGTCTGTACGAATGATGATTGTTACGACGTGGGCACATAATTACAGGATGTTATTGTTACGTATCGTGGTGATGTCATCATCCCTATTACTCCATGGGCTATGGGCCCCATTAGAGCATGTCTTATAAAGCCATTGATATAATCGTATTAGGTATTTGTAGTAATCGGAAAAACGCGGGGACAAGGTATTCATGCGTTGATAATTATTTTTGTTAATGAAAAGTGTTTTTGTCAATTACTTAGTTTGTATACCTTGTAGGGATCAATAAATTACGAAGTTTTTTGTGAAAATTTCAAAACTATGTCAACTAAAAGGATGCATTAGATCAGCAATGTATTAGACCCGCCTTACTTTTATATTATGTTATTGTAGGTCATATAACTCAAGTAAAAGCTCTAGAATCAATTTATCCTTAAGTAAATGAAGTAATTTAGGGAAATATTTGCTAAAAATGTATTTTCCTTGACAGGTTCTGAATTTCTGACGATATATTTATATTATACCTAATTGTTAGTTCGCCAGTCACGTATTATATTGACAGACTTTAACGTCCACAAATATAGTAAACTAAACTAACAAGTAAATAAATAAACAGCAGCCATTACGTCGTTACTTAATAGTTATCATTTGACACCTCCATGTTTATTCTCTTATCACTGGGGAGTGCCCATTTGCCCAAGTAATTATTATAACCCAAGATTATTTCAATGACGTTTGCTAAAAATGTAATAAATATTAGCGAGTATCGGCTAAATTGCTTCTTATTAGATAATACACAAGTAGACAAGAAAAATAGTCGATTGCTTAAAAAAGTATCATATGTTATCTATTTCTTGCGTGCGTAGCATGTACCGTCACTGGTCACACCCCCTTTTCTCAAAACCATTGACTCTTTGATTTTGGTTGTTACAAACATGCCAAATGAGCATAAGAATGCAAGCTATATCACATCCTTTTTGATCTTACATAAGTGTATTATTATGTCAAACTATCGAAGCACTTATCATATCGCACTTATCAAACTAAATAGATTAACGCTACTGCTTTACTAATACCAAGCCCTCACAGTTGATTTTTTAATCAATACACATTATACATAAGTGTCTCTTATCTTGTTTGCCTAAACTGTTGAACAATATCAAAATTCACTCTACTCGCGAAAGCGTATCCGAGTTTTCGGTGGGTGACAATCTAAAAATTGCCGAAATCAATCAAATTGGCGGTATCAGTGTCACGTGTAGGTATGTCTGACATCACACGCGAATGTCACTAGCACGTAGATAGTGAGTTTAGGCTTTTGGAAAAACAAGATAATAGTCTTAAAGGTTTTCACCTGGCTGGCAACGGGAGGCGTGGTTGTGACGCATTATCTAGCGTCAGACATTGCGTAATGCCTAAAATTAAACAGAATATCACCGGCTGTTCTCGACATGTTAGAAGCAAATATGTTAGCGAATATTAAAAAAGCACACACCTCTTGGAAAGATGTCACGATTTGTTATGTATTCAAGTTATTATTATCACCTGGTTTTTCTAAAGGTCGTCCCGGTCTACAAAAACATATTTACTTAAATATCTAGACGACTACATTAATATAATTTGATTATTATTGGGAAGTTGGTATTGCACTTGACGTATTAATAAATAGTACATGTTAAACAATCGATCGGTGTCGGCGTGGGTCAATGACTTCAATCAAAACAGAGCTAAGTATAATATAGCTAATGTCAGGAACACAGATACATTATAACTTGGTTGTTGCTGTAGACAAGTGAATGACATCCATTCAATACGGTCTCTGTTGAAATATAAAAATAGCAACGAGAGCGGCAAAAAATAGTCGTTGTACATAACTACATGAGTAATCGCATTGTGCTAAGTTTATTCCGATTCTTTCCTGGTGATTTTCTGAAGTAGGGACCTAATTCAGTAAATTCAATAATCCCAATGTTTTTCAACACAAATGGAGCGGTTTTGAAGTTTATCTAATACAACACGATACCTAATAATAACACACTAAAATTAACATTTTCCTTGTTACATTTTACTTAATAGGTTTCATGTACTTGTATGAAATTCAACATAGAAACAATTACGTAATCAACGAAAACCCGAAGAAAAATAGCGAATTATTGTCTCTATCTCGAACAGATAGACACATTTTATTTCAGTCTCGTGCGTTGCTATTTATGAAACAAGAAAACGAGCCAAAGAAAATCCGTCTTTTAACTCTACTGTTAGATCAATACGTTTTTGCAGAATAATTTCATTCATATATTGTTTTAATTACTGTTATATTAATCCTACAAGTTATGTAATAAATTATCACCCATAGTAATGGTATCTTTGCGACTTCGTATATACACGAACAGTATTGTGAGAGAACAATGATCAAAGAACGATATAATTGCTCCGACGTAAATCGTAGAGACATTAAAATAATTGTACTGTGTACTTGACGTTACCTTTAACATTAGTTTGTAGATTTTGTATCAATTTTACGTTACGGAAAAATACTTTATAATTATTCATAATACATAAGTACTCATACATACTTCATATTGTATACAACTTATTTTCATTAAGCATATTGTTGCATTCAAAATAATTTGAAACACACAAAAGAATTTTGTTTTTCCGTCCTTGAGATTCACGCTTCAGTGGGTAAAGAGTTTTTTTCTAATGTGTTGGTGCCAAAACTATCATTAGTAACACGAAATATCTACGGTTGAATAAAAAAGGGCTACGTCAATATCGTCAAGGGTTTTCCGGAACTACGTAAAGTCATTAGCTGGTGATGTTGCTACGAAGTGCGTAGAGCCATTTTCGGCCTACGCGGTGTCGTAGGCGTGTTTATCATCTGAAACATTTTTCGTTGAAAACAACCAATGTGCCAAATACGTTTTATCGTTATCAACGTTTCTAACAATCTAAATTATATCCATTTGAAAACAATAGGTAGATATACTTACTATTTATTATTTTTACCAGTGTGTATAACAAATAAGAAGATATTTTTCACTTTATCTAAAACGTGACCTTAAACCATTGCTAACATATCAATTGCGATAATGTCTGAGTCGTTCGATCGATAAAAAATACGATAAATGTGTCGTAGTTTTACATAACTATCACTACAACCGAAATAAGTACCTATAGTTTTAATCAGGTGGTTAACAACTGAAATATAAAGTGCGAATTTCATCATAAATGTCAATTAAAGTTAAGGCTATCGCTTGTTTTGATAACTCCTAGCAGAATAAAAATAAATATTGACAGAATGATCTGATCTTTGCCACATACCGCCATATAAAAAGGTCTCGTAGGCCATATACCTGAAATTATATAACCTGACACAGCATGACTGATAAAATAGGAGATATTAATAAAAATACTTAGTCGCCATTCGTTGGCTACCTACTTAATAATTCAACTACATGTCTATCCGTTGCTTTACGGGTTTATTTCGAGGGTTCAGACAGGTTACCCCTACATTTGCGAATTTGAAAGGTCGATTGTTATTGAAACTGGTAAAGTGCGACCGGTCGTTAAAACTACATGCGTCTATTTTTAAGTTCAACATAAGAATATGCTACTTCTAGTTTGGGAATCTATACCATGATAAAAATATTTTGTCGAACAGTCAATTTATTTTCCTGGTATATAAGTACGGATGTTTTGCAAAATTTTGCAACTATTATCTTTTCGTCGTTGTATAGGTCATCATATTCGCGCTTATTTCCTTACCTAACTTCGTGCTGTAGCCGTGTCACCTATCGAATGATTATTTCGTAAACATGCGTGATTATAGAGTGCAGATAATGTGATCTGCAGGTGTTACCGAGTGCAAATGTCGATATTTTTCTGTTACTAGGCCACCTATTGATAAAATGATATCTTTATTTGCTATAAAATTTATACTTATTTGCGTGAAATAAGTAAATTTTCTTCTACCTTCGCTGTATTAACACTATATCAATACAGACTGGATTTCTTAATATTTTCTTCCTTTCTTTCATGTTAACATACGGTATACCATGTTTATAGGATTTTTTTTTCGGGAGAGACAATTTGCGTGTCGGTACCTAGTAGCTTGACTTTCATGACGTGTCCAAGCCACCTCCCACCTCACTTGTTAGATATTTGGGCAAAGCATTGGCTGCATGAAAATTTTTAGCAATCTAAAATACAGTACGTGTACAAAACACATCTACATTTAGAGCAGTTTCCATACCTACTCAATAAATGTGTATGCAAACTACCATTTCCTTCAGTTAATGAACTGTTTATTTGTCCTGTACCACGAACAATTTAAAACAATTAACTTGATGTTTTCAAATAACGTCCATCGTTCACGCCCGTATAACAAATTATGCTAACATTGCTTACGCAAATTGGTCTGTTTACGAGTTGAAAAATGCTCGAAATTGTCGTTGATTAGTCAAACATGACTTAGTAATAATGCACATATTTATCAAGTAAAGTTATTACTATCACTTTTGGGTTTTCTTTAATGATATTGTTAGAACAATAGCGATTCTCTGCAGGCGGTACTTCGAATATTGAGAGATGGACATTTAAAATGCACTGCAAAAATAAGTATCCGCATATATCCGCACATAGCTAGTCGGATATAGATAGTCGATAGTATATCTACAGGTGCCTTAATGCTTTAGTGGTATAATTCATTCATATTCATGCTATGAATATTTGGACGTACCTACCTTTCAACCGTCAAAAGTATAATAGGTAGTCTACAGAATTATTAATAGCTGAATTACTCAGATGCTTTGGCATAGTGGCCAATGAAAGCGATAGTACTAGACTTAGGTAGTACATAATGAAATAGTACGACATGAAAAAATGGTCGACTACATGCATCAATTTGATTCTACTATCTTCCTTTCTCGTCACTATACCTACTATAATTATTTTCCGACTTTTACATGTTTAACCACCGATTTCTGATAGATATAGATAAACTACCGTTAAATGTACTCAGAAACCGGGGGTTAATAGTTTATTTGGTAATTACCTAACATATGCTTTTTTGTGCACAGGTATCAGATTCTCAACTGACGTGAGCAGGGACGAAGTTAAAGCTTTGTCTGCCTTGATGACATTCAAGTGCGCTTGCGTCGACGTACCCTTCGGTGGTGCCAAGGCCGGTATCAAGATCAACCCCAAGGAATACTCCGAACATGAACTCGAGAAGATCACTCGTCGTTTCACCCTCGAGCTCGCCAAGAAGGGCTTCATTGGTACGTTATTTTATTTTTTATGTTGTTAGGGGAAAGATATACGGTCGATAAACGTAAAGACGTCGGTCCTGCGCCTAGCGTCTCCCTTGTCGTGTCGGTTTAACCGTCGCACATGGCTATGAGTGTAAGGAAATAGAGAGTGTATCTGTATATTATGCCACACACTTGGACACACAGACAAAGCCCTGCAAATTGGGCTGATTTCAACTAAACTGGCCGCCGGTCAATAAATATTGTGATCCGCGTACATCATCGCATTTTTAGGGTCTGTAGGTAAATTCCATACATTTATAAACACTTTCTTGCACTACGTTTTGTTTTATCTCAGTTTGTTCTTGATTTATAACTGATCGTGTAAAGAGTAGGTACCGTTGACAGGTTTCAGTACAGATAACACGATTTCACAATACAAATAGTGACACAGGTGATGGTGAAATACTTTAGCGTTTGCTATAAAAGAAAATCATTGCTGTAGTTATAGCAACGAACGCTGCGAAAGCTTAAGCACTACATAGGGGCGTAGTCATTATTAACGGGTTCTTAGCACGGCAGGCCAAATGACATGACACATAAATGGCTCCTGAAAAGTGCATATTTGATAAGTATTTTTCCTTTTTAATTATTTCAAAAATAAGTAGGTATTTGTGTTGTATCTGTCCATCCATATTATTGTGATTGAAAGTAAATAAAAAAGGAGTTCGCTACTGTCAACAAAACACTGCCGACATATTGCTTATTTAGCTAATTTCATGCTTAACAATCAAATGTGCCACGTAGGTCAGTATATTTGTTTTCCTTGTTATATGAGAGTTGTTTTGTATTTAGTTACAAATTATTTATGAATAACAAAGTTAGGTATGAATGGTCACTTCTCGATATGGCCTTGTTTGATTCAGGTCATCGACTGTCAACTGTCACGTACATAGGTCGATAACCGGCACAAGAAAATTACAGTCGCGTGATTGTAATAGCCTAACGACAGGTTAGAACTGAAAATAGGAAAACTTATTATCTGTTAAATAATGCATTCAAACAGTTGGAAAATTACGATTTTGCTCATTTTTATCAGGGGATTGTTCTGAAAGAAAGTCCTCTAAGTACTTTAATCCAATCAACTAAAGTCGTTCCGTAGACTCATTTTAACTGATATAAAATCATTACTGTAGATATCGAGCACGTGTTTAATTAAAACAATAGCCAATTTCAGATAATTTACGATGAATTTGCCAATAAACGTCTCGATCGCGATCCTTAATCTTATCGTAGTGCTTATTGCCTGCTAGTAACGTGATTACAACAAATTGCGTAATATTAAATTGTGCAAATATTAATAATAATATAATGAACACACCTACGCAATATCGAACTATTAGTAAACATCACATGTAACACATTTCACATTTTGATCTACTTACTAGAAACATTGCCTACCTAATCTAAGGATTCTCCATGAATTTTGTGAAACAAACTTAAACATAACTAAGCCTGACTACTCGATGTCCTCTAAATTGCTCATGATTTCTTAGCTTATCACGTAGTTTATCCCTTCGCTTGGTAACGTGAGCCCCTCAGGCTCACTTTAACCGATGTTTTTTCCTCTACACGCAAGCCACGACGCCCTTGCAGCGAGCCCGGCCTTGGCATTTTACAGCCATTTCGTTAATGGATTGGATTATACTGTTCATAGTAGAGCACAGAAATGAATGTAATTAATAAAACCATTGTTGATTTATTCAGGCAAGTATATAATTTATCTGTTGTTGCTATTTAATTATCGTTCGAGCCCGTGGCATTGGGAGTAATTAGTACCTATATCCTCAAGGAGATAAATTTTATATTTTTTTCACAATGAGATGATCGATCTTATTGAAAAACATTTCAATACCATTTTCCTGTCCGATAACTACGCCATTATGTCCAAACCACAAGCCACAATTTCTTTTTACTAAAGAACAGGTGGTTTAAAGGTATTATTATATTGTTCAGGGCCCGGTGTGGATGTACCCGCCCCCGACATGGGTACTGGTGAACGTGAGATGTCATGGATCGCCGATACCTACGCCAAGACTGTTGGTTACCAAGACATCAACGCACACGCCTGCGTCACTGGCAAGCCCATCAACCAGGTGAGGAAAAAGTCCCTCTATCTACGCTATCGTATAAATAAAAATATCTTGTAATGTCAATCTCTTATTTTTTTCTTATTAACATACTCCCGGTTTCCATTGTTCTTTCTTTTTCTTCTTTTCTGCTATCAAGACGAAGTTGCGAGTTAATTTCACTAAACATTGGATTTATAAAACCCAATGCAAAAACTATAGAGAAGAAATGCATCATTATAACCATTTGTGAAGTTAATTTCATAAAGTTTTATGTCTTTGTTTGTTACGTAGGGAGGTATTCACGGCAGAGTGTCCGCTACCGGCAGGGGCGTGTTCCACGGTCTGGAGAACTTCATCAACGAGGCCAATTACATGAGCATGGTTGGTAAGTATCATAAAAAAACCTGCAATTCATCCGTATGTCTATAGTTCAGAACTGTAGAATGGAGAATGTTAACAAATTTGGATTATTTGCTCTCCATATTCTCTGTTAAAAATAAAAAATACTACCTAGTGAAAGAATTACTTTGATACGTCAATTAGTTTCCGATTTATAAGTAAAACAAGTTGTAACCGCGCGAGTCGGTGTGACGTCATTGTACATTACGCTAAGTCTGGCTCACATAGTCTTTTTTTATAATATTTACTATTATTACACTTTAAATGTAATAAGCAGACGAAAACACAACAAAATACTGCATAACCTATTACATCTACGGCTGGAGACTTGATATTAAGCAGGACGTGGCCCGCGCGGCGCGGTGTACTATGACGTCACGCTGTTAGCGGGACTCGATATTTTTTGAAACTTTGAATGCTTGTAAAATCAAAACTACTTGGTATTTTTGACTGAAACAAAAACTAGTTTGCATGTACATGTACAGGCTTTACTGAGTCAAAATTTTAAGCGATTTGGCATACCTAGTAACATTCTCCATTTAGAACCTATTTTTGATGACCTGAGTATTCGTTTCGTAGTTTAGATATTTTTGTATAATACTTTCACGTAATGATGATAACGTGTCAATATTCCTAAGAATAATCATAAAAGTCTATTGGACAAGCCATAAACTTAACTATGAGTACACTTATATACGTCAGTCGTCTACAAGATAGTCATCGTAAAGCGAGCCTTACTTGTACGAACCAAACAAAACCGCCCCTTTATGACTCAGCTTATATTTTGTTAATTTGACGAACGCTAAGATAACGTTACGTAGAACTGACGACAAATGACACCATACTGTATCTATACACTGATAAAGCAGAATTTTAAAGCCAATGTGACGAATTAAATTGTTCAAGTACCTAAGCATATACAATATATCACATAGTAACATTATTACGATTATTTTATATTATCTGTGTTATTTATTGTATTTGCTATAATCTGTGGCTCGTGGCGGTCATGGTCGTAATTTTTTTATATCAATAACATAATCGTAAGTATCTGGATTTTGTTTTATTATTTTTTTATTGGCAGAAAGATTGTTTTGACAACATGTTTTTAGTAAGATTTGCAACAAAGATAATTTATTGATCGTCACGTTCCTCTTTCGTATTTGAAAGAACTTCTTATCTGAGGAAATTCGGTACGTTCGTATATTTTGATAATCATGCTAGGTATCTATTTTTTAGCCATATCACTCAAATTTATCATTTGAAAAATATGTAGTTGTCAATGATTTGTGAAAATTTTCGTAAGATTATAATAATATTCTTTAGGATTTTCCCGCACGTAGCCTTCCTTATCCGAAACATGGGTACTTTATAGCTCTGATAAAAGAACTCAAAAGATAATGGCAGTCAATTAGATAGTTATCATATCACTTTCGTAGATCATCGCAGGGGTCCTAGTAGTAGATTAACTTACTACCTACAAAAAGCTACCTACTTAAGTACTATTTTTTGATTGTTTCTTCTAGGCACCACCCCCGGCTGGGGCGGCAAGACCTTCATCGTTCAGGGATTCGGTAACGTGGGTCTCCACACTTGCCGTTACCTCGTCCGCGCTGGCGCCACCTGCATAGGCATCATCGAGCACGACGGCTCCATCTACAACCCCGATGGTATTGACCCCAAGGTAAGATACACATACCATAGACACAGCTAATAGCCTGTTTCATCAGGCCTTACTTAGTGTTCTTCTTTTATCGAAAATACGATTTTGGCGGATATAACAGTATCTATCAGTGTATCTAAAGCAAGAGTTATAAACCGGCACTTAATTTAGTAAATAGAAACCTGACACATGACCAAGATCTACATGAAGATTAGAATCGCGCACTAGCAAATTAACGTGTAACAGCCCATTGTTTCACAAATCAAATCGCGTTACATTTAGAATTCTAACAGGTATAGTGTATCTATCATGCACTGTAATAGTCTCTGTGTGAAATACTTATACGAAGCATGATGCTCTGAACACTTCGTACATAAACTGTTATGGCAATCTACAATGCACAATCAAAACATAAAACACCGCGTGAGACCATAAAAAATGCTTACACTCCATGTGACATATTATATACAATACTCGTAACAGGAAAAGATCCTTGCTATGATCTACGCCGACTTTAAACACTTATCGGCCTCCAAGCGGAAATTTCATTAAAAGAAATTGATCTTACTAAATTGATATAGACAGTAATGGACACCGTCCATCGATGGCTGGCCACGCAATTGAGCATGAAACTGTTACTAGCCACGCGAAACCTCCATGAAATTAGAATTTAAATCCGCTGCACCATGACAGCGATTAACATAATCAAGTTACGCTTGTCTTACAACTTGCAACTTGGTGTTTGTAATGCACCTAGATACTGTGACGTCATTATGTGCAGTAAAATTATGCACACGCAGACCTGTATAAAATATGGTAATAGTGTTAACTCGACTGGGAATTAATAAGAAAACATTAATTACTACCTTTTACAGACTTCAACTACTAACTTCGTATCTAGAAATACCAGTTGGGTCACTATAAAACTGGAACCATAAAGATCTTTGGTAGGTGCCTAAATACTTCGGTGTACTTATATTAACTTATACCCTAGACATCAGATCACCCTAAAATAACATCTTATTCATAAAAAATGAAAAATATGAAGTTATGAAAGTTTTATAAAGAGCTTTATTCCTTTCACTCCTTAGCGAAATAAAAAAGAGAAAACTTATTTTAGTCGTTTTTTAACTAAGAAAGGTTTATAGTGTGTTTATGAATAAGAGGGTATGTCTATATATTGTCTCTAATTTCTTTCAGTGTATCTCATGTCCTCGACAATGATTAAATCAGTGTCGCGTTACTAAAAGTCTCAGTTTTATCAGCGAGGTTACAAATGTCCGCCTCGAAACGCCTTGACAATGACATATTATTTCACTTTTATCAATATTACTATGAAATATCGATTTATTTTATACCTCATTCTATCGCACTTCTAAATCAGACAGTATATCTCTGAGATAAGTATATCCGAGTTAAAATTAGGTATAATAATAGCGATAAAGGTAACTACAGATGTGATCTAATCGTATTATTGATAACCTACTTATTTATAAGCTATTTTTCTATTGATTAATGCCAATAGAATAAAGTAATAATGATATTCTTATTCCTGTAGTAAATATGTGTGTAACAAAGAAAGTATTACATAATCAAATAATCTCGATCATCTTTATCGGGCTAAGTTGTCAATCAATCAATCATTACGCAAAAATGACGTAAATATTGCATAGTTACTAAGTAACAACAGAATTCCGTGGCTCAATTGATTGTTGATATTACATGTGCACACTAGACCAGCTTACTACTACTTACTAATCGACTTTATTGATAAACTAAAGTCCAGCATAACAAATAAAATATGTAGAGCATTAATTCCCTCTGTAAAGTAAAAGTAATTTCTAGAGTTATCTTCTCAATGGCTTGAGACTCCTCAACATTGGTAATCCATGTTCTATACTGTCATTTTATAAATAACTAGCTGACCCGCGCAACTTCGCTTGCATCACTTAAGAGAGAATGGGTCATAATTTTCCATGTTTTTGTAACACTTTTTACTGTTACCTACTCTGCGCCTATCGGTCGTAGCGTGATGATATAAAATATGCTTTTTTTCACGAAAAATATTCTCAAAATTATTTATATCTATTAGTATAACGAAGTCGCTCTAAGGCATATCCGCCATTAAAACAGTTGCCATGGCAACGGAATTCTGTTAATTCAATGTCATTATAATATTGATTTTTCGCGACTTCGTTGAATTTTCTGAATTTTCCCGGGAAATGCGTCATTTTCCCGCGGTAAAAAGTAGCCTATGTCCTTTCTCGGGTATCAAAATATCTCCATACCAAATTTCATGCAAATTGGTTCAGTAGTTTAGACGTGATTAAGTAGCAGACAGACAGACAGACAGACAGACAGACAGAGTTACTTTCGCATTTATAATATTAGTATGGATGATGAATTCTGTTAAGCTTGTAGGTACACAGAAATACATTATATGGAATAAATTACCGCGATCATTCGTAACAGCTCCGGAGAAATTTCTTGAACTGGATTGCTGGAGATCTTTAAACTGGACTTTCGGTTTCTGAGCACATTTAGCGGTAGTTTATCTATTCAATAGCATTTAGCGTTAGCGTTTTTTTGCATGAGTTTTAACGCTATTGATTAGATAAACTGCCGCTAAATGTACCTCAGAAACTGGGGGTTAGACGTAGGCAACTGAGAAATTAGGTACATAACAGTCAGATAGCTACATGTCTTTATTATATTCTACAGGCTCTGGAAGACTACAGGATCGAGAACGGCACAATCGTGGGCTTCCCCGGTGCCAAGGCTTACGACGGCGAGAACCTGCTGTACGAGAAGTGCGACATCCTCGTCCCCGCCGCCATTGAACAAGTCATCCACAAGGAGAACGCACACAAGATCAACGCTAAGGTAACGACTCTTTCATTTCTAAGTGATTTATAGAGACAAAAATATGTAATATTATACCTATGTACAAGTAAACGAATCTGGGGGCACGGGAGTGCCCCCGCAAGTCGAGCAAAAAAAAGCGGCACGGCCGTAACATCCTTTTCTCGAAGCAATTCGGGCTATTTTCGACACCCCTATAATTTCGTTGTGGATAAAACAAGGAGCCTGAATTTTCAGCAACTAATCAATCATTGTATAAACACGGTATATTTAAAATTTCAGTCAATTTGAACCAGTAGTTTAAGAATGACAACTTGTTAAAGTTTTTGAATTTTGTCACTCACTGATTCACTGACTCACTGACTCACTGACTCACTGACTCACCGATCATCAAAAGTCTAAGGTACTTCTAGCAGACTTGGAATCTTAAAATTTGGAATACAAATAGGGTTTAGTGTCTTAATCATGGGAAAAATTCAATATTTTCTAATTTCGGTCCTGTTTTCTAAATACATCAACTGCAAGAATAACGTTGTAATCCCATGTAAATGTAGAGGATTACAAGGTTACATTTGCAGTTAATGCAGTTAATGAATCCTTATTACTGTAATATAATAGAAAATAATAGGTGTAGAAAGGTATCTTTTATATGAGGCATAACGGGAGGGGGTATAGGGTGTTAAGCCTATGAAACTGAACAACATTCTCAAAGGAAAATATGTTGAATTATGAAAAAAAAACGTATTTCCATACAAATTGGACTTATGTTCGCTCTACAAAAAGAAGTGAGATGCCATCAAAAACATTCTGTAAAAACCTCAAGTCTCGCCGTAAAAAGTTGTGAGATCTATATAATACCAAGTCGATTAATCTATTTAGTCTTTACTTAAAGGACCTTCTGTCTTAAGTTATAACATAAGTTAATATCATGCCAATATTTAAAACAAAATTACGTTTAAAACAAATAGATCGACTTGGTCATCGCATGAAAACACAAATTGGCCATTAAAATTTCAGGAGCATTAACTTCTCGTCGTGTGGTGTAGTGTTATACATATACTAATAATTAAATCATGCGATGGCCAGGTCGGTCTATTTGTTTAAAACGTAATTTTGTTTTAAATATTGGCATGATATTAACTTATGTTATAACTTAAGACAGAAGGTCCTTTAAGTAAAGACTAAATAGATTAATCGACTTGGTATTATATAGATCTCACAACTTTTTACGGCGAGACTTGAGGTTTTTACAGAATGTTTTTGATGGCATTGAAATTACAGACACATAGACGTACGGAGTACGTAACTTTTTTTACTTCAGTGCGTTATTATCTACTAATGTTCAAAAATATTCAGCAATGTTTTTTTTTCTATTCTCCATCTTTGCACTAATAATATGTTTATGCTGAACAAACTTTTAATATCAGCTTAACTCAAAACGATATCTAATCAATATAATATTTTCATCAGATCATCGCCGAGGCTGCCAACGGCCCCACCACGCCCGCAGCCGACAAGATCCTGATCGACCGCAACATCCTCGTCATCCCTGACTTGTACATCAACGCTGGTGGTGTCACCGTCTCCTTCTTCGAGTGGCTCAAGAACCTCAACCACGTGTCCTATGGACGTCTTACCTTCAAATATGAGCGTGAATCCAACTACCACCTTTTGGGTAAGTTACTTTGCGTTAATTGAATTACATGTCTTTATGTACTTCTTTTATACCTACCTAGTTAAAGTAAGTTCTATTTTTTACACCCGACGCAAAAAAGGGGTGTTATCATATTTTGTTTGCAGCTTAGTTAGACAATTTGGATCTCTTTGAATTGATTCATACTTATGTAAAATATTAACCGACATAGCTATATTACGAAAATATCATAAGATATAATAGGTATATGAAACTGACAAATTAACCACAATTAAAATTAGCAGATAGGTATGCCTTGAGTAAATTTCTCCAGCGATAAGTTATATAACATTATTTGTACTACCTCGGTGAAGGAACGACCGCAAACATTGCTTGCCTTATCTGTTTGTATTATCTCAGCAGAAGGTCGGTTTATTATTAACTATTCCATTGTACAACTATAAGTAAATTTACCAACTTCAATGTGAAGTTGCATTGTGTTCTAGATTTCAAGAGTATATTATTTTATCTTAATTAAAAGACCTAGAAAAAAATATTATCACGGTCAATGCTCATTTTCCTGCGATTCTTTATAAAAAAATACTCGTTACATTCAGAGAGTTTTAATTATTCTCCATCTAGACACATTTTTCTTTTCCTTTTCTTGGTTTTCACAGACTAAAATGAAATGTTTTTATTTTCAGAATCCGTGCAGGAGTCTCTTGAGAGGCGCTTCGGTCGCGTCGGTGGTCGCATCCCCGTCACTCCCTCCGAATCTTTCCAGAAGAGGATCTCTGGTGCCTCCGAGAAGGACATCGTGCACTCCGGTCTTGACTACACCATGGAGAGATCAGCTAGAGTACGTATTACTATAGAACCTTATGTTACATCATATAATCTAATTCATAATCATAAATACAATTGTTAATATGAATATTTTTTTGTTCAGGCCATCATGAAGACTGCCATGAAGTTCAACTTGGGCTTAGATCTGAGGACAGCGGCGTACGCCAACTCCATCGAGAAGATCTTCACCACCTACGCCGACGCCGGCCTTGCATTCTAAACACTCATTAGATAAATTGAAGTATTGTCTGCATTTTATAGACTCCATTTTAGTCCCTATGCACTTAAGTGTAACTTTTAAGACATTAATCACAGTATTTTTTGTTTGTTGGAATCATGGCTTTTTTTACTTTAAGTGAAACATTGTTAAACGTTTAATGTGAAAATTTAATTTTCCAATATTGTATCGTCTTGAAATTCGATTAAATTTGTTTTACTGTTATTCTTAAACTGTGTTTTTTTTGTTTTTAAAATGGAGACTTAATTTTATGAGCTTATGATATTAATATAAGAACTACAAGCAACAACAATATTATTTTTATTCTACTCGGTCTTAGTATTCCCCACAAAAGTCACAAGATTCCGAAAGCACACTGAATCTAACTTAAAGACGTTACGCATTGAGCGGGTTTTTTCCGCTTTCAAGCTAATGTTTTGCATTGAGTAACTACTAAATAGGTCCCGCTCAAGTTTAAGTTCACAGTGGGATATCATAAATATCAGGAGTACTTTTCATCTCCATCAAGCCGATTCTAATTAACTATTAATTACCTATTGATGATAGTAGCTACTTAACTATAAATTTGATGGCTTCAGGTTCCTGATACATAACTTAAAGCTTGTACGTGAGAAATCGATTGTTAAAAGAAAATATTTTGTTATCCAGATTATTTCTATTTTATATGAGCGTTTAATTATGCTCTGAACAGCTTGTTTTTTTCTCAATTAAAAAGTACATGTTCATGTTTTTAATTTGGATTTTTATATGATAGGTCAAGTCCTTTTTTCACATCCGATATTTACAACAATAATAATTGATTAAATAATTATTTTTAAAAGCTTTGAGGTTTGTTTCATCGAGTAATTATTTTTAAAAGCTTTGGGGTTTGTTTCATCGAGTCCAACTGGTATAAAATATCTGACCACTAAAGTGAGTTTTACATGGAAAGAATATAAATAAAATGTTTTAGGAACCCATCTTCAAAACTAGTTGAAAGCGAAGTTACCTGCCTGATTTGGTTATGCTTTGTGTGGAAAATTGCATCAGCACTTAACTCAATTCCATTACAGTACTTACCCCCTGAAAGCATTCGTAAAAATGCATATTAATGTAAAAATCATTTTCATAAGCACATTTGTATATCTTTAAAATTTCGTTTAACATAACGTGAATATCCATCTGAACGCTACAATTACCGAAATACATCATGCGATCTTGGAACGCAGCCAATTACGTGGTGAAATGTCACTTGTCAATCGATGCGAATTGTGAATTCTTCTACGATACCAAGCAGTATTTTTGTACTTACGCTATTTGGAAATTTATTAATGATAAAATGTATATTACTCCATTATTCGTTACCATATTATTAACTTTAATTAATGGCATATTTTCTAAAAGTGTCGAACTTACGTTTGAATTACCTGATAGTGCAGTAGAATGTTTTTATCAAGAAATAGAGAAAAATACTTCTGCGGCGTTAGAATACCAGGTATACTATGATAATACTCATATTTTGTAGTTCTATTTGTTATAAATAGTTGAAATTTCTATCGTATATAATCAAAAGACTAATTTCTAACCTATACATAGACCAGTCATCATAACTATAAATGTCTTTTTAGGTAATCACTGGAGGTCAATATGATGTCGATGTAAAGATTGAAGGTCCAAATAAACAAATACTTTACCAGCAGCAAAAGATGCAATATGATTCACATCAATTTACTGCACAACAAACAGGTATGACTATATTTCTATTATTGTAGACATCTTTTGTGAATTGAAATTTCAAGGAAACAATCTGCTTTTGTTATTACTTTGTTCATTATTATACAAATAGCAGTCTTAATTATGTACAAGTGAGTTGCCAACACAACACAACAGGTATTACTAATTACCATGAATATAAACTTCACTCAGAATGTAATGATTGGTAATACAAGTTTTCCTTGTTTCCTACATACATGAATTTAATATACATATGTATCTGTTTGCAGGTATATACAAGGTGTGCTTTAGCAATGAATTTAGTACATTCTCTCATAAGTTGGTATATATGGAGTTGAATGTAGGACCTGAGAAGCCTTTACCAGGTGTTGGAGACCATGCTACTGTTCTAACTCAGGTAACATACAACATGATAAATTACATGTAATTACAGCTCAAAAAGCCTCAAAAATACTTCTAATTGGGTTTTTCCCTACTGACTCATCTATATTTCATTAAATTAAGTTGTTATCTACAATTTTTTGTTTACTTTATATGTACCAGTATTGTAAGTTGATGCCAAAGAAGTATTTGTTCAAGTGTGTTAAGCAAATATTTATGCAACTGTTTCAAAAACTTGCAGAAAATTTTTTATATATGACAACATTTTTTTTATTGCAGCTGGAAACTTCTGCAGAAGAAATTCACTCAGCCCTCAACAGGATTATTGACCATCAAACTCACCACAGGCTTAGGGAAGCTCAGGGTCGCAAGAGAGCAGAAGATTTGAACGAAAGAGTATTCTGGTGGTCCATGGGAGAAACTCTCGCAATTGTTTGTGTAGCATTCGCACAAGTTATGGTTCTCAAGAACTTCTTCAGTGACCGGCCCACATTATACAATCGAATGTAATAACTAGTGAATTATATAGTTTATTTATTAAAAACATTTCTGGGGTTTATTTTACAATAGTTTTATTTATTTATTAATGTACAAATTATGATCTTATATAGTATTGCTACATAAATTATAACAATGTCACAAGAGTCATTCACTTGAGAACACTATTGCACTGTTTATTTTAGTAGATATATTTTACAGAAGAGGCAAGTCACCTCTCAATGGTGATGTGATAAGAGAGACAAATGGTTCTCCTAACTAAGTTACAAACAAACTCTAAGTGATTCTGAGTACTTTCATTCACATTAAATTAAAATATATAATGTAATTAAATAAAAGTTTTGATAATTTAATTATGTACTGATTAACAAAGGCCTGAGACTACTTAACTCTATGTAGATTAGAAATAAAATTTATATTAAAATCATCAGTGTATCCTCTCTTATATAATACTAAGTTCTGCAAGAGTGATTCTTTTTAAGAATGTAGGAGCAAGTAATGCTGTAAAGGAGATTTCGAATAGTCTGCTCACCATTATAAGATTTTTTCTTTATTTTATATCAGATGTTTTCTATTAAATGTTCATTACTTTTAAAACAGAACTAATAGAGCAAAAACTCCATTGACTAAGGCACAAGGGTAAGCAATCAAAGGTCTTTGCTCAGAATCTCCTGACATGGTAACAAAGAGTCTACTGGCTGAAAGTGCTGACCATATCACTGCAATAGCTGACAAACTCAAACCAACAGATCCATCAAGTGAAATGAATATTCCTAGCCCCGCTAGTACCACCATAGGCAACATACAATAACCTAATACACTAGCAACACTCAGCACTGTAAAGACTCCTTCAGAACGACTCATTAAAGAGAGCAAACAATACATTAAAATAACTGACATTACAGACAAGCCATAGACATAACCAAAGTGGGCTTTGTTTCCTGAGAGAAATAGACATACTGCTAGAGCTAAACAGAATGCGATAGGTCCAGCGATATCCGTATCTCTCAGTAAGAAGTTAGCATCATCAGCTTTAGATTGCCCATGGAATGGGTTAAGTACAGCCAGTGTCTTCTCCAATATTCTGTCTGGATAAATTTCGAGTTCATCTAATAAAGGCGGTTCGTCAAAATCAGTCGGTTCCACGGCAGGCTCTCCAGGTATTGGGCCCGGGGTGTATAACGTAGGATTATAGTACCGGTTGTTATTAGCGGTCATCTGCCCCTGCCCCTGGTCGAATGAGTAGTTTTGTTGATCACTTGGAAAGGTCTGGAAATCTATAACAAACAATTATACGTTTATGTTTAGATACATTAAAACACCGGTGCTACTAAAAGACCTAGAACAGGGTACTCACCTAAAGTTTGTGCTTGATCTCCAAATGTGTTAGAAGTATTAAACGAGTAGTTTTGGCCGCTATTTTGGCCCTGCCACGAAAAATCATTTGGGTTGCTGAAATTAGCCATGTTTGATATCCCTAAACTTTAGTTTTCGGAATAAACAAAGTAAAATATTGTAAATAATTAAAACGAGTAGAACAGTTCCATGTCACTACTTGTCAGATTTGACAGATGACACATGTTAGTTTTTTATTGAAATAGAGATGCGAAGCTAACAAAATTTGTATCGATTATATCAGTTGTTTGAATCTAGTTCTAACATAAATACTAATTATGAAACACTGATCACCCATGGAGTGCAACGAAAAAAATGGCAAGGCAAGTAAAAATTAAAGCGCCATAGATAATAAAATATTTAAGACGACAATTAGAGATAACTCTGCTTCCCCGTGTATCTAGTGATTTAATCTATTATTCCTTATTCATTACTTTTTTTAAAAGCTGTGAGAGGCATCGTTTTTCTTGATCGTGATAACCCATCTCACGCCTGTTATACTCGAAGGCTCAGACAGTAGTGCAATCGACAATGTCGATTTGAAGAATTGAGTCTTGTATCGGGAAAATTACAAAATTATGAATATTACATCCATACCTGCGACCTGGCATCGACCAAAGAACACCCCTTTGTACGGTCCTTACAATCTTCCCTTGCCTCATTCGAATCCATACATGTTGTCATACAGGACCGCCGGTTACGAGTAATACGCACACGTAATTTTTCAAGACATTGCCAATGTGGTCCGTGTCTTTAATTTGTCATTCTGCTATGAATACTCCTAGAGAAAATAGATGCATGCACTGCATGAAACTGAATACAACCCGATACAGTTCCATCGGCACCATTCGGGAGACAGAGGTTTAAAAAGGGGGCTAAATAAAAAGTTGTATTTTTAATATATGGCATACTTTATTCCAATAAATATAGTCACTGGATCTATCAGTATTATGGAATGCTTAAAGTTTGTTTGAATATTAAAATACATACAGCATATTACATCAGCGAGAACCCAGACAAGGGGCAATCAATACACACCAGGTGTACATCCTTGAACAAACTTATTTATTGAGGTGACAATCCGATCCAATTTATTACCTAAAAATTATCATGGTTCATTCGTTATCCTTTTATTATAAATGCTATCGTTAAAATGTCTGCGTTTATAATGACAATTATTTTGTGTGTCACAAGAAAATATATGTTATGTAGATATCAGGAATTTGAATTTTACGGAATCGTCTGATGATGCCCTCGTAATGAAGTATATTATTAAGAACATTATAATATTGATTTCTAATCCTATTACTGTCATTATAAACGATTTTTACTTAGGCTAGGATTGTCACTGAATACATGTTTTCAATTATGTAAATACAAATACAATACAGTCAATTGATACGCAAAGTTACATTTTGTAAAATGGTGTTATAAATGACTTAGGTTAATATTATCCTTTCGGCAAAGTAAAAAATCTGTACAAAGTTAAATTATATAAATAAATAGTTGCGTAGGTACTACAGACTTGAAACAGTATTGTTATTTTTTACAAGTAAAATATATCAGAATAAAATTGTTCTGAATCATTTGTGTAAGTTCATCTGAGTCCCTTCTCGTATAATATCATACGGTATACTATAAATAGACGTACATTATATTACACTACAGTGGTAAGATGGTGCAAGTATAGCTCATAAAAGCGAAGAGCCGATGGTGCAATGTTATACGAACGCACCAAAGTCAATACAGACAAGACGAAATGAAACTTAAATTAATATTAAGATAAGAATGGAATTTTTAAAATGAACACATAAGTACCAGCCATACCATGCGTTCAGTGCTTTACATAAGCAGTGAACATTATACCTTATCTTTGGTGCATCCACATAAATTATAACTTTCGTTGAATAGCGTTCATGATAGTAAAATTATATTTTCAGGTACTTATTTTTCTTAAAGTGCGAACAATCTATAAAATTCAAGTTCGTAACTCATTACGGAATTAATATTAAACAGATACTTGTTCACTTTCAAACTGAATACATGTGCTTAACTTTCGTATGTTCCAACATTGGCTACATGACATTAATGTTAAATACATTCACATTTAAAAACAGTTTAATAACAAAGTAACAACAAATTATAAAAACAAAAGTGTTAACTAATGTTAGAATTTTATATAAGTATTTCCTGACGCTATGAACTACCTACATAATGTTTTAAAATGTTTATGAATCCATTATATAGGTGTATAATAATATTATCAAACTCATATCATAAGACAGTCTTAAGCTAAAATGCAGGCTCCATTTACATAAACATCGTCGTCAAACAGGGAACTAACAAACCTGACAGTTCAAGTTATTCAATAAAAATAAACAAAAAGTATTAAACTAGCATTTGTAAGCTAAATCTTCGAGGTTTTGTTAAATTAAGAAGCACCTTTTTTACTAAGTTTACTACAATTTTACTAATATATAAGATTAAAATCATACATATATATATAGAGATCTGCCACTTATGTTATTTCCCTGTGCATGCTCACTTTGTGTAAACGAGACACTCACAATAACACGTTCCGTGACCAAAGTGAAGTCAATCCGTTTTCAATGAAAAAAGTTCGTAATAAAGTTAGTCATAAATTACTTAAAATTAAAAAAATATGTACAATCTACATTTTGTACATGCAATATTTATAATACACGCATACATTTAATTAGCATTTCAAAGTGTAAGTAAATACATAATCACACATTTGAACACAGTAATAAATGGAGATTTCGTAACAAATTATTCTCGTATTCAGAATAATATAATTGTCTATCAATGCTCATATAAAAATCTTACGGAAATAAAAACAAAAATCAAAATTTTATAACATACATATATCACAGATACCTAAGGAAGATATTACTTATTATATCTAACGTTGAGGTGCTGTTTACAGTCCCTAAAATATTTAATAAATAAATAAAAAGCACTCAATCTCAAAATCCTATGTGAATACTGTTAATAAAATATTCATGTTAATAGCTCATTTTCCTGTTTGTCATTGTTCATAAACAAAGTCATATATAATATTCTTCAGTTACACATTTACACTTGAAAGTAATCACTGACGGTGGCGTCGCCGCCGTTATTAATACTGCTTTTGGGCTCGCTACTGTTTGGTACATTAATTTTCTCATATCCCGCCGCTGAGTCGGACCTCTCCACACTGGAGCCTGCCGGTCTTTCACTATTCACCTTTTCGTACGGTGGCTCTTTCTTAGATAACTCAAAGTATTTAACACTTTCATAGTTGGGGTCCTTTTTGGAACGTACTGAATCATACTTTGGGTCTTTGGATCGAACCGATTCATATTTTGGATCTTTACATCTCAAGGATTCGTAATTTGGATCTTGAGCACTCACACTTTCGTAGTTAGGATCTTTGGGGCGAACCGACTCATAATTCGGATCTGACTCACTGCCGGTGTTGTACAAGGCCTCGTGCGGCATCGACTCATAATTAGGCTCTAAGGTGGGTTCATCATTATTATTTGCAGGCCAATTGTTGTATTTACCAGGCCTTTTGTTTACGGTAGAATAAGTGGGCTGAACTTTGTAGTTCGGCGCGATGGTGGCGTATGGCGGTGTAGGAGGCTGGTTTCTCAACACTTCATAATTCGGGTCAGAGTCGGAAGCGTTGTTGTCAGTCTTCGATATGTGTTCATATCCAGCGTCACTACTGACAATGCTGTTAGGCCCGCTGTCTGCCACCAAATGATTTAGTTTTAACAAATTATTGTTTGAAAAATTCGTGTTGGCACTTGCATTGTTCAAATCTTTAACAGTTTCGTAGCCTGGATCCTGGTTTTGTGACGATTTACGTTCTTTGTGTGCAATCGTTTCATATCCATGGTTGATTGATTTTTTCCGGTCGATCGTTTCGTAGCCAGGATCATCACCGCGATACTTAGACGTGTGAGGCTCTCCGTCACCTCCGGAGAATTCTTTTGACCGTCGTACAGATTCTTCCGCTCGTCCTTTTGTTTTCTTCATAACTTTGGCGTACATTTCCTCTACGTTGCGTGAAGGACTTTCAGTTACTCGATGGTCAGAGTTCAAGCTTGTATTGGCGTCTGCCGACGAATAGTCACTGTAGTTAGGTCCATCGATGGAATTGTACAGATTGTCAGTTTGGCTCTCCCGTTGATCAATATCAAAGTTGAGCTCCCTGGCAACTAGTGGTCGAATCAAGTCACCAGAGCTAAATCTGTGCTTTTCAACAGGATAATTGCAGCCGTAGAAATCCGACGAACTGACGCAACTATTGTTTCGTTGATGTTTTTCGTTAAGACTCCGCCGTAGCTTATCATGGTTGAAGTGAAGATCTCCTTAAACAAAGAATATAACTGTTACGTCGAGAAATAATGATCATATTATGTGAAGTTGTAAGAATTAGTTAACTTTTTTCCTTTTTACTTGAAATAAATATTAACATTACTAAGATTCAATCGTCTTATTACCTGTGCTGGACATTCGTTGATGTCTTTGCGCTTGCTCGATAGCGGGCTGTCGGGGCGCGGCGTGGACCGTCGCGTGTGACGTAGTGTGGGACGAAGTGTGGGCGGCGTGGGAAGCGTGGGCGGCGTGGGAAGCGTGGGCGGCGTGAGATGTGTGGGCGGCGTGCATCGCGTGGGACGTGCTGTGGGACGGGACGTGGGACGTGTTGTGCGACGAGCTGTGGGACGATATGTGCGTGTTGGCCTGCGACGACGCGTGGCTCCCGGCGAGCGGCGGCGGTGGTAGCGGCGAATTTGCTTGACGTTTTTCGGGTTTCGGCGAACCCAGAGCACCCGTCGAATTTGAACATGATGATGATGACGCTATAAAAATACCAAATAACATATTCAATTAAGACTTATACCTATATTAATACATGAAACATGAAACTCGAGATTACTTTTAATTGTTGAGTAATATAATTGACCGTTATTGACAATTACCGCTACCAATCACAGAAAAAACATACATAATTATTGGGTAGTTGTCAGTAATTTGATAGCAATAATGAAGATTATCTTCAGTTTTGCTAATTTTATATAACAATAAAGCATTAAAGGTAAGAAAGCAATCAAAAAATAATGTAAAGAGAAATACCTTGTCTGGAGTGAGTTGCGTGAGACGTCGACGCACCGATCTCGGGTGGAGCACTTCTTCTGCATATATAAAACAATTTCGTAAACATCGTAATAATAATATCAATCCAATAGCCTATAGTAAATCCTCGTGGACAGAGGTGTAATGGTCGTCGCTACTACCTCTGCGTCACAGCAGTACTATTCATTTATATGGAGACAATACTTGTTTATCTCTTAATATTATTGTAATCCAATGATGCGACCTTGATGCTTACGGCATAAATAAACAAAGATTCCGGTGGCAATCTCCGGAAAGGTGTGTTGTACCTAAATTCAGGTTTTTTTAATGATAAGAGTGCAATCTGATTTCTAATGAAAACCAAAGTACCTACCTACTTGACGTCAAAAGACGTCACAAGATAGGCGTCATGAATTCGTATTTTGATTACCCTCAAAAGAGATCATCATTTTAAATTAGCTTCAGAATTTACGAGATTTTTTTTTACCAGCTGACCCGCGCAACCACGCTTGCGCCACATAAGAGAGAATGGGTCATATTTTCCCCAGTTTTTGTAACATTTTTTACTGGTAATCTGCTCCTCTTGGTCGGAGCGTGATTTTACATAGCCTATAGCCTTCCTGAATAAATAGACTATCCAACGGTAAAATATTTTTTCAATTCGCATCAGTAGTGCCTGATATAAGCGCGATTAGCTTTATAATATTGGTATAGATTAACTAAATGAATTATACATATAATTTAAAGGTATATTCCTCACCTGGCGACGTGTGTGGGATCTGTCTGTAGTAAGTCGGGAGTAACATCTCTGCGCCGCGGCTCGGTGGCTATTTGCGCGTACGTGTCCGAACCTTCGCCCACGCTCGCCTCTTCTATAGCCGCGTACGTCTCATCTGTATAGAAACATTATCAATCACTTAACAAACAAACATATTGCACTATCTATCTATTCCGGCCATTTCTATCCACTGCTCAGGTTACATTGGCTTCTCGAATGGTACGTTTTAAAATGACCAAAATCATTCAGCGAAACGCGAATTTAGCTAAATAAATGTGAGTAGTCCCTGATACCGAGTTAATTTATTATTCTTTGTGTAAATCTTTCTTGAAAACTATTAACTGCAAGCGCATTTCCTTCTAAGGGGACGTACACTCACACATATTATAGTAGTGAAACGATAAGGAGGTATTTTTTTATTTATTGATAGGGCTTATTGAGTTAACAGTAATACTGCGTCAACTGATTGGGTTTATACCTAATCAATTAGTGAGAATTGACGTAGTATTAGTAATATTATAAGTATCTTATGAATGAACTAGTAAGATTATAACTCACATTATCTTGTGTGCGGATGTCGGAATAAACATCAAATATTGCCATCATAGTTATGTCAAGTCATTCGTTAATATTAAAGTAATAAGTTCCGGATTTGTACTGATTAATAACGTTTTTATCTTGTTAATCCTAATTAATTGTAATTTCTAAAGAAACATTGTTTCCCAAATTAACGTCATAGTAGGAGGCGCTTAATCGATTGTTGTTGTTCTGATAAATATTTAATATAATGAGATACGAAACTACGAGTTTTTACTGAAAAATTTTAATTGGGAAAATCCGATATCCCTTCCGATTTACGTCTAACCGAATCTAATTCGCCTTTTGATTATCAGTTATCATAACTTTATGCTATCTGATCTTGCTGAACATAAAGTACCTAGTCTGAATATACAGTCAGTTACAAAAGTCGCCAACGCTAATAAGGGTAGGGCCGCCTAAAGTGTCAATTTTTTGTGTGGCATTTTTGTCGTTTTTTGCAGTATCTTATGGTTGAAATATTAAATAAATTGTACAATATATCTGAATTATATGCATACTATCGAAAACTTAGGAATAATGCCTTGCTATAGCAATAATAGTATCAATTGTTTAAAACAAAACAATGGCTTTTTATTTGTGTGACGACCCAACCTACTATTTAAAGAGCCAAAATGCTGTAATAATATGGCAAAACTGTTTCCTACAAAATTAAAAAAAATAAGGTAAAGTATATTGTTCCGGCAGTGAAAGAGTGTAAAGTGCGCGTCACGTTACTGTTTTTGTGAACAAAAAGAGTTTTATGTGATTTTTGCGGTAAGAAACAGTTAATTCAATGTAATTATCTCACCAAAAATATATAGGTAAAAAAGGAAAGCCAAGTTCAATACAAAACCTATGCTTGGTTGTGGGCTTGGCAGCAAAAAGAACGGATATGTAAATGAGTGCCAAGTTCTGTACATAATCCAAATATGTATTTATAGGAACAAGTGAACTCTATTTCTATGTCTTATTGGATACCTAATAACAATTGCTGTTATTTAAAATGTGATATCTTAAAGTAGCTAAGATTACTATTTTGCACCCAGTACATAGAGCGCCTACGAACGAACGACACATACAGTGATTTAAGAAAAGAATCATACACAAAAGACAGAAGATATAATATTTGGTCTGCAAAAAGTCTTTTCGCATTATAGTATGTATGAACTTGTAATAAAATCTTTTCTCTTCACAAAAAAGCTCGATATTTGGGTACCTCACCAGCTCATTGAAAGAAACCTAATGAACAGTGTACTCATTTGTGATTCTTGAAGCCTAAAAGATTTTATTACAAGTTCATACGTACTGTACATGTACTAACCTGAGTCGTCAGACACAGTTGCATAGTGCGGTTGTGACGGGGGCTTGCTGCTACTCTGTGCGCGGATGTTACTAAGTGGTTCGCGAACCGAAATACTCGTGTACCCCTCTAAAAAACAAAACAAATAATATGTAATCATTATAGTAATAAACCTGAATTATAATATCATCTGTCAACATTGTCTGGCATTTCAAAAGGATAAGTAATACTTTATTATCACCATTCCGTGGTCAGTCTCAATATAACAATAATCTTCAGATAAGGATGCCAATATTGGGTGAAGCTAGTTTACGTCTAGTTAGAAATGACTTGCTCACTGGATCTTTCTCTAATGACATATCATTTTATGGTGATGCCATAATATTATTATTATGCCATTGGTTATAGTTACATTGAAATATTAATCTACCGCCATATTCATAAAAATATATGAAATTATGAAAGGCTTATAAAAGTTCTGTTTCTTTCACTCCTTAGCGGAATGAAAAAGAGAAGACATATTGTAGTAGTTTTTTAATAAAATAGGTTTATAGTGTGTTTATAAATAAGAGGGCTAGTGTCCTTTTCTTTTGCTTTTGCGGTACTTATATAAAGAAAGATTACGAATGCGTCAGATACAATTTATCTGGTAGTCGGAGTTGATTGCAGTTAATATTTTATATCACCGGCACCGATTTATCATTTCATAGAAAATTTAGGTCACCAGGCTATCAAATTCTTATTTTATGTGTTTTGAAAAGTCCCCTTTAACACGGGGATTATTTATTGCAAAGGAGTGGTCCAGAAATAACAAATAAGATAAAAAGAGCTATTTACTATTGATAAATAACTATTAAAATTAAATTACAAGTACTTTTGTAGCTATACGAGATAATTATCTTTATAATTATAATTTCAGATGCATTTAAACGATTTCGTAGAATTGCTGTAAATAAAATCTTCATCAATTAAAGTGACATAATTCTATGTAATGATGAAAATTACGTACGAAGAAAAATGATCTTTAAATATGCAAATTAGAGTATATTTTTAAACGAATTGTTTGTGAATTATTTTTTTCTTTTTTTTATATCTTTATCTGCGTAAGGATCTAATCTTAATGGAGTCTAATCGCTGTTTCAAATCTATACGGACATCTACTTGAGTTAAGGATGAGGCTCGAACAACGATCAATCATATTGATTTATTACACTACTCATTGAACAACTGCATTTTTTTCGTATTACTGAATTACGTGATTACAACGATAATAGCCGGTTGGTTTATTTATAGCTTTTCTATTAAAGTAAGTTTGGCTTTACTGAAACAGGCAGGTTTTAAAAAAATCTATAAGAAATCTCAATATTTTTAGCGTTCTTAATATTTTTATATTAGTTAAGTGAATATATTTATATTTTAAGATTAAGAATAAAGTTACGTGCGAACGTATACGAGCGTATACGTAAGCTTGTGCGTTCGTAATACAATGACATAGTAACCTTGGTAAAATATTCCAGACGTAATTTCATTGTCCAATATATGCATAGTATGGATAATAATTACATTATAAAAAAAAAATATGTAACGGATTTTTAAACAGATATCGTAGATATTCGATAATCAATATATCCGTGACTAAAACCTTGGGGATTACAGGCATAAATACCGCTGAAATATTTATGTATAATAAAAAGATATGATTTGCATAGATAGCAATTGCTAAGTGGGACAAATAAATGCTTTTGGGCTTTGTAATCCGAATCATAAAACCCATAATTGGATTTAACTACTTATTTCAAGACTGATAAAATAACGTTTTCTCCTCTGTGATAAGGGAATACTTGCGCGGTTCCGCCCGCTTTTAATTTAGATAAAACTCAGGGAACAGTGTTAATCTTAATACGTCACACATTTAGTGTTAATGTTTTCCTGATAACTGGCTAAGGCGGTCAGTTTAATTGAAACTGGCCAACGATACAGGACTCTGTTTATAGTGACCTAGTGTGTGAACAATATACAGGTACATACACTCGCTATTCCTTTATTTTCATAGGCCGATGGCGTAGAACTGACACAACCAGTGGTTTGGCTTGACCCAGGATTCAAACTTGAGACATCTTGCTCGGCAGTCGCATAGACGACCGACCGCGCCACAGAAGCAGTCATTTAGTGTTGTTTGTATAAAGTATGAGGAGAAAATTTTCATGCAACTGTGAAATGACCTCCTTTACGATAAGCTAGTAATCTAATCTATCTAATAAGAAAAATACATACTGGCAGAATCAGTGGAATCTCCACTGAAATGTGTGGTATTATCTGTATTAGGCCGCGGCGACGGCGGCGTTATATACGGAAGCTCTTGGCTCGATGGTAACTGCCCGCTAATTGCCACCGATGCCGATATCACCACCGACTCTGAAAATACACCATATTGATTAATATCTTGAACACTAAACAAGTAAAGTTCATTAGTTGATAACGGATCGATATACCATCCAATTCATTAGTAATTTTATTTATAGGCAAGTACGGTTGGGATAAAAACAATAAATAAATAAATAAATCTATTTATATAACGTGTACCCTCTTATTTTTCTATGAGGAAATTTCTGTAAACTATGTACCTGCACTGTTTTTGTATTTTTTTCTGATAAACTTGTTTACATTTATCGTAATTTGCTGAATTATTCAAATTTATTTTTATACAAAAAGATCGATTAGGTAATCAGACATAAAGAAAAGTTGAATTATCCTTTTTGATATTCATAGCTCATTAGATATAGATACCACTACATTTTTATTAACCCAAACCTAAAATGTTTGTTGCTAACAGTACTTAATTAATCAGCTGTTACACCTACCGTTCGGAACGTTTGAATCTAATCATAGATAAGATATTATAAGCGTTTGTATACAAAGTTACAAACCTGCAGGATTTTGTCCGACCTCTCTTTCGTCTATTTGTATTTCCCTTTCCGATGTTTCATCTGTGGTCACTTCGACGAGTCTGCAAATAAAAAAAAAAGCCATAAATTTATACTAATTTATTTTTTCTTCTTTCGATCGCTAACGTCGAGTTGGTTAATATTTTCGGCCAGCATTTTGTTGATTTCCGAATCTCGGACTTAAGTAGGCAATGACAAAAATAAAATATCCGATACTAATCGCACAACTCATGCTTACTAAATTACTTTCATTAGTACTCATTAAAATACCTACGTGATTTAAGAGCATAAGCTTACTACGTTATTCACAGTTAGTTCTTTTGGTAGTATCCCTTCAGGTGATTGTCCCTTGTTATCGGTTCCTGATAGTTATTTTATTATTGCATTTCATTACTCTCTATTTTTTGCACGATAATGTCTTTATTTATGTATATGATGCTTTATTTCTAGACTCTTACATCAGCATCAAAAATCGAGCAAAAGTTTTTGGTACAATGAAAATTTTCACGAAATCATCTCTTGTAAGCTGTTGTATGTTCTATTTAAGTTGCAATTAAGTTCATTGATTTATAAAACAAAAGTAGCTCAAATATTATGGCTCAATATATGCTAACTAAATAAGTTTGGACGACCAGTGGTTGCCACACTACCAGTGCGTTGAGAGATTCGTTGGTTGGTTCGATTCCCACACGGTACAAATATTTGTGCGATCCACAAATAGATGTTTCGGGTATGGTCGTACTTTGCGGCTGATGTTTTTACAATTCCCCGGGACACAAGATCAAATCTTAGTGCGGAACTTGTCTTTACTTGGCCAAAAATACTTACATATGACTTTCATTCTGTAGTTTAGCATAGGCGTGTTCGTAGGGATGATCGCGGCTCGTAGACGGAGCGGCTACTGTCTTGTTACCTGCGATAAACAATATAGATAAGCTAAAATCGACTGATTACAAGGTAATTAACGACAGTTCCGAGTAGCGGCGCCTTTGTTCTGCGTTGACGGATCTTAGCGCCGATAGTGAGGCCTGATCAGTGATCGTATCGCGGTAATCTGATCTTCGTGGCACAGTAGCAATTATGTTTTATGTAATTAATAATATTGTTATTAATGGCGTAGGAGTTTGCACTGAATGTTTTAAAGGCTATTTATAGATCAGAATTAGGAGTATCTAAATAAATTGTAGAATGGGAATAGCTCTGCAATTGCTGATTGAGAAGCATTTGCTTTGTACGCAAATGGTTTAGATATTAAATATACTGAAAGATATACGGGTGTATTTTATCGATGAATTCCTTGAATATGAGTCAATTGTTTAAAATTATGCTTAGTTCTGAAATTGTAGGCTTTAGTTATGCCGCGTACTATTATTATCTATTCTATGGTAATGTTAAAAATTAAGGGAAACTAACTAGTTTCTTATTTAAAAAAAAAACATTTTTTATAATTCATGCTTAACACCTCATTTCACCCGCGGGGTTTAAACAATCTCAATTTTAAACTTCATTAAAATCAGTTACGAAGTTAAACCGTGAAAGCGTAACAAAGTAACTTTCCCATTTATTATAATAATTAGTTTTTACACCACAACTGTACCTACTTACTACTCAACTTTTTTAAAAAGTAAAATATTGTAACTCCTTCAAAGGTAGGCAATGTAGCGATATCGATATACTTATCAATTGAAATCAAACAAGAAATCGTAGACCATTAAACAGTAATATTGATTAAAAAGTAGCGTACGTCCTTCCCCGATACAATCTATCACCCTCCCGAACATCTAAATTGGTCCAGCCGTTTATGCGTAAAAGCGTATCAGAAAGACAAACTTATTTTAGATATCTAGAGATATATTTTGCGTTGTAGTCAGACTTTCTTTAACGTCAAAAGGATAGCAAAAGGCCGAGACGAGTTCTTCGTATTCATATGAAAAAGTCGGTCCAAGTGTATCGTTTTATTAATTAAGCAGAAATATTACAATACCTAATTAATAAACTATACGGTATTACATTTACCTCTGTAATTTTTAATAGGTTTACAAAATCGTGAAGTTATTCTAAATACACAAATGTACCATTGTTTTGTACCAAAGCTATTGTCAATTGTAATATTTCTAACACGTCTAATTATCCAGCATAATACATTTCTATAAATATTGAGTAATATTTACTAGATAAAGAGTTTCTCGTAGTAATTACTTGTAAAACGATAATCATAAAATCGAATATTGATTGCGGAATTGTTTATAGTGGTATTTTCCTATACTAAGTTATGCGAGTCAGCCCAGTGTGACTGCTTTTCGTATCTCCGATGTTCAATCTACAAAATGATACTGATTTCATCATAAAGGTTGCTGCGCTGTTCGAACATACTTCTTACTTACGTTAAAGAACGAAAAGTAAGTCATGTGACCTTATATCCCGGCCCATACAGACATAAGCGATCTAAATATCTTCATAGGGACTAAGCTGGACCAAGAACCAGTAACGTATGACATAAGTATACGATTTTCAGTTTTTGGGTGATGCGTGAAAATACCAACAAACATTATTAATTTGATTAAACTTTATGTACAGCTAAAGCAAAAAGCAGTGATAGCCGAGTGGTATAAACTGACACCTCCCACGCAAGTGGTCGCAGGTTCGAACCCGAGGCAACACACCAATGACTTTCCGATCCGTAGTTATGTGTGTATTAGAAATAATTATCACATGCTCCAACGGTGAAGGAAAACATCGTGAGGAAACCTTGCATGCCTAAAATTTGTTTAATACATTTACTGAGGCATGCAAAGTCCCCAACCCGCACTTGGCCAGCGTGGTGGACTCAAGGCCTAACTCCGGGAGGAGACCCTTGCCCAGCAGTGGGACTTTAATGGGTTAAATTTATTATTATTTATATAGCTAAAAAATGCAATAAATAGTGTGGTTTAAGAGAAACATGACGCATGTAACACTCACCCACATAAGGAAATTAATGAATTGTTTATGTAAAACTTACTTTTATGACTAAAGGTAAGCAAGTAAACAGAATGTTTTTAGATTTACATACTTGACCTATTATTAGCGTGTTAACTGATTTAAATTATCCACAACTAAGAGCTAGCACGAGAAAGGAAATTAATTAGATATGAAGTCAAAATCAATAAATGAAATTGGCTGCAAAAATATAAAATCACAATGATTTTGTACTAAGTGGGGCCTTACGCCAATCGTTTGTCATATATCCACGATCCGTTATGTAGTTTGTGCCAATACTCTTTAGGATAAAAAATATAAGTCCTCTACAACAATGAAAACTATTTAGATAGTCTGAAAAGGTTAAACACAAAAGCGACGAAGTACGTGATACGATTTTGATACTTAACATATTGAACATAAGTTACAGAATCGTATCAAATTGATGGTAGGGTGCTCGCATACTTTCGCCCACGACCTTTGAAATCAAGACATGTGTCGAGGTTTCGTAGGTCAGGCGCAACATGTTTGTCTAACGACTTATGACAGTACGAACCGCTTTAGTACCGTATTACTAAACCGACTTTTCACTTAACAACACATTGCACTATCGATTACATTACTTTTAATTACAGATGTATTATTCATTGATTCATCAATGTCGATCTACTTTCAGCATAACTACTGATATGCTCCGATTATATTTGTACTGTTAAATATTTACCTTCATCCAAGTTCACAGTGGCATATATTTCCGAGGCGGTATCCCCACTGTCGTGTCTTCCCACAGGATGTGGTATCTCGGGCAAACTTCGCTGGCTGTTTTGAGTAGACGCCCTGTCAACGAGAAACGAGAGATGACAAAATGATTTTGCTATAAAGCGACTGGACTGATTCTGTTAGGATTCCAGGAGATAAACATAAAACACTTAGTCAATTTCTGGACATTATGACACCAAATTTTCCGTACTAATGTTTCAACGAAAAGCTATAACATTAACACAGGCATACATAAACATGTAAATATTAAAATGAAATATTTTTGCATGCGAACTATCGTAACATCCGTGTAGGGCTGGTTAGGGAAAGGAAACATAAAAGCGCTTGTAATATGACAGTTCCGTAGTCTCGAAACAAAACAAATTACTTTGCGTGCATCACGCAACAATCAAGATCTAAATGCCACAATGCCGCTACACCGATAGGTACCTCCGTTACTATTTCGGAACACTATAAAGTTCTAGGTCAACGTTCAGTATAACAATAAAAAATATTTATAACAGACAGTGTTACGTATATCTACATAGATCCAGTTATCAACGACTTTAATTGCTTGAGTAATTTACTCGTTTACTGTGTTACGAACAAATAGATATGTATTATGTATCATGTAGGTTGATGAACAAAGCATTTAAAAAATCAATTGACTCCATTTATACGTGGGTACTGCCATGATACCAATTAATATAATCAGACTGCAGTGTACACTAGGAATTATAAACATGAGTAAATGTAGCTATTGAGTCATCCGAAGTACCTATTGGATTAACACGTAGTGCTCTCGGTCCAATTAAGACTTCAATTACTAGGAACTCGATGTAACCCAGGATATGTGAAGTAGGATCGTGTTTAGCATAGTCTCGTAAGAAACGTAGTAAGTTTGTAGCAACATCAAGTTTCGCAAAACGCGATTTCGAGGAAATGTGTTTTATGTCAATTGCATGTAATCAACCAATTACCAACATGCATCAAAGTTAATAGAATGTTAAAGTATAAATCACCTACCTATTTGTAGCTAATTCGGAAAATTTAATTCATCGTTCTAGATTATCTCATTTATTTTCTATTGTAATGCAATGACTAAAAAGAGAAGTGAATCATAAAATCGGCTCGCGTGAGTCATCGTTTTACTTTCCAATTTATGTTGCCGAAAATTTAGAAACACTAGCAGACGTTTAAGCATTTTTTGCGGGTGTTTCGCCACAGCTGATTTTCTTTCAGCTTAGATTCTGATAGGGTCTATGTGCAAGAGTAAGAGGATGCTACGCGATTACACATTTAATAATTTAATAAGTGGTTCCTACGGTATCAGGGATTTACTATGACTAACCCTAATTGAAGAAGTGATGCATGCATCACTTCTTCAATGAAACTATTTTGTCAAGTACTCACTGTACTTTCATACGAAGCATAATTTCAGGTATATTTCGCGAATTGGTTTGTTATCGCTAGTGATGACTATGGATTCAACTTTGGGACAACCAATTTACTACTTTACCATGTATTTATTCCTGCACCATTTTTTTTATTGAGCGCAATATAGTTCAAAACCACGAAGATTCTTAACAAAAAAAATGTTCTAAATATCTATAAATTGATGCTTGGCTTGATGAATGTAATAAAATTCATGCGCGAATTTAACTTTCTTTGCTAGTAATAATAATAATTGTAATTTACAATAAGTACTTCAAAATGTTCGAGTGCTCCGACTTTCTAGGGGTACAAAATAAGGGCCAATATTTGCATACGGTCATAATGCGTTTACAACAGTTCTGCGGCTGTTTTCTCGGTCAAGCTATTTAAAATGTATTAGGAAGAATGCCCTCATGGCTCAATATTGTGACGTGAGATACGTAAATATTGTTTAAATCACGTATTCGGGATATACCATCAAGTTCTAGGTAATATTTTGTAGGTAGGTATGTTGTGGACTTTTTAATGGTCGTAAAGAATAACCGGTGAGCAGTTTATATCGAACTATATTTCGAATTTTAGAACCCTGTTTTATACATACATATATAAATATACCTACCTAGCTTCAATGAAGTTATAAGGGAGCAATTTCTCCGCTGCGAACAAGTCAAATGCCAGTTATCGACATCAGGATAATTATCTACCTATAATTGCCTCTTAATAAAAGCCTCTGATCGATTTCATAACAATAGAATGGGGTGATGTTTCAACTAATTGATTGAAGGTGGTTAAAGGGAAGATTAAAAACTTTTTTGTTCCATCGAGATCTCGAGGGCAAAGGACTTCACGTAGCGTAAGTGGAGATACAAGCTGCACGTACGTAGTGTACGTACGAATCTAGAACTGCCCCTCCATTGTATCTATTTAGTTTTTCAGTGCAGTTTAATTTAGATTTTATTTTATTAGTCGATGTGTCCCGAGGATTTTAAAGATATTATCAGTTGACTACCTACTCATAATATCTTTCAATATGCATCTTATCTATCCTAAATTTTTTCCGTTTTAAGCTAATCTTTAGTAATACGAATCTTATTCGCACTACCTTAATATTTTTTATAGAACGAAATCATTGAATAGACAATATATTATTGTGAATACATATAAGAATTGCTCATTATTTGGCGATATTTGAATTCGCATACTTAAGGTATTTGCGCAAATACGAACGTTTGTACGAAGCCGAGGTTTGTTTATGCATACTTTGCAAGAAATGGAATGTGTTTGAAAAAGTACTACTATAACAAGAAAGTAATATGATTTTTTAGCTTTAAATTAATGGAGTAACAACAGATTAATAATATCCACTGTCTCTTTTGACTTTTATACTGTTATAATAAAAAAAAACGATAATTATGTAGCAAAGTAAATTCAATGTAGGTAAGTAAACAATATACCATAGATGCAACAAGGAATTTTGTTATTATCTACTAGGAAGGAGAACTGAAACAGTTTTATGCAGAATGTAACTACAGCATAATATTTAAAATAACATACAATCATAAGGAAAATGTTATGGTAACAAGGTAATAGACTAGGTATGTTAGAATAGTTAATATCAGAATGCCCATTTATATTAGTTTATAAATATAATACCACACACTACATTACAACAATAAAATTAGTTTAAATCTCATATGAAATGATTTATCAGTTATATGGTTAAGTAGACCATCATGTTAGCCCTTGAGTTAGGTATGTCTAGTCTAGGTCATGCTAGAACTATAACAAACCGCTTGATAGAGGCCGGAGTGGTGGGCGTCGGAGAAGGTGCCTCCTCATCAAATCGTATTTTGACCACACCGGCCGTACCGACCAACTCACTTCTGTTAAATATAAAAATATTCATTCATGTAGTACACCTGCTACTGTTTGCTGTAAATGACTCATTGTTTTACAATGTGTTTTAAATCAATAGTTATTTGCATTTTGTTTTAACATACATGTACTGCAGTTAATAAATATACTAGGTAACATCTTGTTTGTCCTCAATGTTATACTGAAATGTATTATAATAATATCATGGTTTGAAATGAAGTAGGTAAATTTATTATTTTATAATTGAACATAACTGATTTCTGAGTTCTGTTAGGTCAATAAGTAATTACCTAATTGGTATTAGGTAAGGCTCTTTTATAAATGATAGTACATGTTTAAGTTAAAGTATAAGGAAAAAAAGCAGTTTTATGAAATATCATCATCAAACCAATGCACTAGGTTTATTGCTAAGAATATTATATTTTCCTTCCTCAGCAATTTTATTAAAATATGACATCACCATATAAAATGTACCTATGTATTCCATCTACTGGTAAACTAAATCTATTTCATCACTAGATATTTTGATAGTAATAAAAAATACTTTATTAATAAAAAACACTAAATTGTACAAATAAATAATTTTATGAATTACTCTATTTTTCAATAAATTGTCAATTAAACAGGATCTTAGTGAAAGTTATTTTGAATACTGTAGTAAACATATAAAAAGTACTGATATTTTATTCATCATCTTTCAGAAAATATGATAGTAAAATGCTATAGTAAGTGAGGAGATGCATAATGTAAACAAATACTTACTTCTGATTGGAGTTCTTGCAGCCACAGACACATATTGAAAGTGCTGTAACGAGAGTGACAAGCACCCCCACACTTAGAGCTATCTCTACTAAAGTATACATAACAAGAGTTTCTCAATCAATAGGAATCCGACCAGACCGTATCCTAAGAAAAGATTCCATCACAATCATAACATTAAGTCACTCCCTTAAACATAAACACTTGTACACAATTCTCTTCCATTTAAATAAAAAGTGTTGAAATGTAGGGCACTTGAGTACGCGACCACATACACTGAACTTAATTTTGATTATTAACAATACTACAGCTACTACATTATCAAATGGGCCGTTTCAGATATTTCGTTGACCAATAATCTTCAACTCAGATTATTTCGATATCATTTAATAAATAGAAGCGAAAGCAAAGCACGACCATCAGCACAGATAACATGCAATAGTGTTGTGAAGTGTTGTGTTTCGACTTTCGAGATCGCTGTCTCTGTTCGCTTGTATATCTTTCTCAATCAAGGTTGATAATTCCACGCATTAAAAGATAGTTGTTGTCTAAACTAAATTATAAGATAATTGAAAGCAAACTAGTATTATATAATAGAATATGTTAGTGGTGATAGCAATTGACAAAATTTTATGTATAAAATTCACAGCGTGCCTAAATCATATTCTAAATTAAACTACGCCAAATTAGGGTAGAATATATAGGATTATGAAAACTTGGACCCAGACATAATTTTAATTTGTACTCATATTAATATCATCATCATTGGCCTGAATACATCTATTGCAGATGATTAAGGCATATTAATATATTCCACGAATATTATTATCGATATAGAACTATTGAAATATTTCTGGGGTACATGCCTTAAATCATAGACAAGGAGGAATAATCAATCTTCTAAATGACATTTGAATGTTGCCAGACTATTTACAACACTTTTTGTAATATACTTGTAGAAAGGCAAAGGCTTGTAAAAATAGGTACCTAATTTATTCAGATAAGAGAAAGTATATATAACGTAAAGATTTCCATAAGAACAATAACAGCACAACTACACATTTTAAAATTTTGCCTATTGTAGTTACGTTTTGACGTTTGTGGTCTTTTTAACTTTGGTAACTGGCACAAAGTTAATGTCACTTAAATAGGTGTTGCCAAGTCAAGAGAATTCTGCTTGAAATTAAGGAAAATGTTTGGAAATATTGGTGGTACCTATATGTTGGTTATGTTGTTTTCAGGAAAACAATATAACCAACATACGCACGAGGCATCAGTTTCGCAACGTATTCCTTGCAAGGTATTATATTACTAGAGTTATATGCATCAAATTACGGTTGAATTGGTTATCATTGTAGAGAAATAAATATTTATTTTATTTATTATTTATTGTTGACATCATAGCAAGTCGCTAATAGTAAGTAATCAATAGCTCTGATCCAACCTAATAATTGAGATTAATTTTATGAGTCAAACACGTTTTTTTATGAATAAATAATATTAATAAAAGAACAAACTACTAAAATCTTGTAGCTTTTTTATGTAGAATTTCGCCAGCTAAAATTTAACGTTAAAAATACTATTTTCAGGATTATCTTTAACATTTTATTATACTTTACTACATACTGTATTGATACTGCTTTCCAAGTTCACTTGAAAAACTCATAAGCCTTAGTAGGGGATAAATAATTTTGTATGCTGGTAACTTTGTAGGTTTGACTGTTGCTTGCATTTGAATTAAAATGCACTTTGGAGGTTAGATAAATATAAACGGAAACAGTTTAAACAGGAGCAGCCAAAAGTGAATGAAAACACTCCTGCGTCTAAAACAGCAACTACTACTAATTATGTGAGAACGAGTCAACTTGGCAATATACTGTCAAGTTCAAGTGGGACGTGAAACCTTACGTGAAATTGGACCGCCGCCGGTATGGAAACAAAGAGTGAAATATTTTCTCAAAGACTAATCATAGCTGTACTATGGAACATCGGACTCCAGACATTTCTTGCCGTGGTGTTAGTTTTTCTAATTCAAATAGACTTTCTGCATCCAGTATCATGGGTCGCCTCAACTCTTCACGACATTTTTGGCTGGAAAATGGGTCTTAACATTGTTCTCCTTGGTCTGGTATCATTCTTACAGGCCTACGTTTATGGAAGCTACTATATGATACCTCTGCCTAAATACTTTACAAGATTTTCCATGTTTCTGAACATGTTTTCAGTTCAGAACACAATGTTCAGCATTCTTTATGCCCTAAGTGGTTATTTTACCATGGGATTATATTCATCATTGGCCAAAAGCAATTACAATGTTCTTAAAAAGAAATGCGATTTTTATGATGGCCAATGTCTTGTGGAACCAAGTCTATTTCTTCAATTCGGTGGAATGTGGATGGGAATATACTATTTTCTTAACATTCATATCTTTGGAACCGCAATGCTGGTGTTCCCGCATATATATCAAGATAAATTCCAACAAATTAAACTAGCCATCAACAATATCCTCTCTATGGGTTTCAAGAATTCTATCGTGCCAGTTGTATACTATTGCATTTTTTACTATATTTGGGGCAATAAACCGAGAAGTGTAGTTTCAGAGGTATACAGTTTATATTTAGAAGATCCACCTTTGGACAACATTTTAAACTTGGCCACTTCTGGAATTTGGATTGGTCTTTGGTTTTATACAAGTTTGTTCTTTGTGTCAGTGTATACCATGAGAACTATTTTCAACATAATTCTTACTGAACCAATGAAGTTTCCCATAGAATCTGAAACTGCCTTAATGCTCCATAATGCTTTGGCACAAAGATCTCAATTTAACGGATACTTAGGAGCACAAGACTTGAGAATGATGTCGCTGACTGACCCTGCGAGAAGAAGAGAAATTTATACTCTGTCTCAGCCTGGTGGACACCCAAGAAACTGGAACAACTTGCTGGAAAAGTGTCTTGGTATTATAAATGACTTTAGTAAAGAATTAGATGCTGTTAATGGAGATGGAAAACCCACTGAAGCTGAAAACTCTGCTATTAGAAACAATAATATTGGGAATATAGCTCAAGGAAATGGATTGTCATATGTGGGTTTAAGGAATATGGCTCAGTCACCAAAACTTAAGGAATTGAAGGAACACAACAAAAACAAAGAAGATGATACTTTTGCTAATGCTGTCAAAGATGAATTTAACACGTTCCTGCATAAACTATGTCAGAAACCGGGCATAAGCTACTTATTTGGGGAACTAACTGATACTAAACTGAAGTTTTTGTTAATGCAAGCTCAACCTGTCATGTGGACTTGTGAAGGCCTGGCGTGTATTGCTGCTGCGTCACTAACTGAAGACAAGTATGGAGTGGTTCAGAATGATTTACCTATTGTGATATCGACTTTAATAAATCTTAAGCAAAATTTAGATAAGTTGACAAAACCAGGTCTGGTACCCAGGAGACACATACTTAATGATACTTTTGCTATTAAAATGAAGACTGCTTTAATCTCAACAGTTAAGAGAAGTATTTATAAGATTGCCATAACATTTTCCAAGTACATGCATGAAATTCCTTTGGAACCTGACATTCAAGTAGCTCTGCAACCATTTTTACTGTGTAAAGAGGCATAAGTTGTGATAATAATAAACTTTCTACTAATTTATACATGTGGCTTTTTATTTCTTATAAAAATAAAACAAGTGAATAAAAACAAATTGTTTATTAAAATTTTCTAAAAACGTAACCAAGATACATTTATAAATTAAACTCTATATCATATCAACTCTATACCAACTATAGGAATCCCTAAAAATTTACTAGAAATGCATCTTACTATTTTGTTTATAAATATTTTATAGCTGACAACTATATGAATTCTGAGTTACACTAAGATTTTCTTTCATATTAGATAGTTGTGTGACAGGATGGCTAGGTGAGCTTTTAACAACTTAAAACATACTATTATTATATTCAGAACATACTGTTATTTTAAGTCTCGGAATATTGATAATATTTAGTAATTGAGATCAATAATATAATTTTAGATTATCCTACATTCTTAAGACCTGTTTCAGAACAGTCGTTTTCGTTTAGTTTTAAAGGTATAATCAATGGACGATTCTGAAACAGGCACTTAAATAATAGACAAGTATCAAGAGAAGTATAGTTGTATCAGAATGTGTTTAAAGAAGAGTATCTTCATCTCGTAGGTCACTGCTCAGTAGTAGAGAGCGCTGACTGGCTGCACCCAGCAGAGCCGTACGCTCCGCCGATGACGTTCCGGATTCGCAACTTAGAGAAGCTAAATAACAAGCGATTCCGTTAATACATTTTCTTAATAATGAATATCACTAAAATATACAGTTACAAGCGGTCTGAAGTATAAAAAAGAAAAGAAAAGATACAGGAAAATGGAAATCAACACCACTGTATCGCTCAATGGCAATTCTTTCGTCCAGGTTACGGCTGAAGATGTGATTTAAAACTTAGTAACCGACGATAAGAAATTGGTCACATAATCGTAAATCATCCCAACCTTTTTTTCCGTAAGCTGTAACGTCAAGTGGCATCGATTCCCCGTTAGAACTAGGGGCGATTCGTGCAACACAGATAGCAAAGAGAACGGTGACGATCAACTTACGAGAGAGGAGGAGCGAAGAACGGTCAGACAGAAGAGATAGGAGAGTGGCCAAGGACGGGCCGGCGGGGCGGTTGCGTATAAGTTGAGCGGTACATACGAAGGGTTGTTTACCGTCGGGGCTGGCGTGCGGCGTGGCGCGCGGCGTCACACTGCGCGTGCGCTGACCGTCGGGCGACGCCAGCGCCGCGCGCGCGCTCCCGCCCGGGGACTCCGTCATGGACGCCTGCAGGCTGTAGCTCTCCCTGCAACACGCAACCACGCTCACTTGCTATCCGCGGAGGACGATTCGTGATGAACGATAATGATGTCTAATTTAGTGACTTTCTGAACAGGCGTTAGATATTGTTGCGGTACCTACCTACCGACGACATTTTGATAAATTAATAAAAAAAAAAAAAATACATGTAAAGCAGCTTTTAGTACCTTGACGCCTATGTATCACTTGTAACGTTTTCTGTGAACTGTGTGAAAACATAATTAGGTATAGGTACAACAAAACACTGACATAAAAGTGTGCGAGGATGTTTCCATTTTGTGGCATGCACACATTGAACGCTCGTGACCAGTTTCGAGAGGCGTTCGGGAACATAGAACATGCTGACGACACCTAACACCTATATTGTCATCTATTTACTGATCGTGTGGAGGTAATGCTAGCCTGTATCCGGAAGTGGAGGACGTCTGGGAGATCTCGCTGTCGTACGACGTGTCCGTATTGATGTTGGTCGGCTGAAGGAACGGCGGCTGCGACCAGGCGCGGCGTAACGGGGTCGACTCGGGGCCCGGGGACGAGCCGTCGTCAGATTCCAGTCTCACGTGGGACACCTTTGAATTTTTTCGGAACGAATCGATTAAGTTAAGTATTTCGGCCGCATCTTGCGGAATTCCTTCGTGAATTAGTGCTACAATTCGAATGAGAATGCTACCTCAGGCTTAGTATGTCTGCTGCGGCGGAACTTGAAGGTCTTCTTGGAAGGCACGTGAGCGCGCTGCAGGCGCGGGCGCTCGGCGTCGGGCGAGTCGGGGCGCTCGCCCACCAGCGCCGCCAGCTCGCGCCGCGCGCCGCCCGCCGGGGACAGCGAGCCCGGGGACATCGGGGACAGCGGGCTCGTCGACGTCTCGCCTGCACGAGTTGCATTATAAAATATTTTTGGATGTAGCAGTTAAAATAAATTATAATGGTGAATATTAAGCAAGGGTATTTGCGGATGTCGCCACCGACGGTTCTTAGCTATTGGCATATTGGTATGTACCATAAGGTGCGTCTATATCGGGATAAAATAGGAGTATGATTCTCAATAGAAACGAGAAATAGATTAAACCGAACAACTTACCGGTTGTGAATTTCAATTCAACGGACGGCACAAATCTCAACTTTGTTTGAGTGCTGGTGTACGAAGGAGTACTGACTGTCGGCTTAGTATCGCCGCTACCAAAGTTTATAGATCCTAAAACAAAATAACACATGGAATATTCTGATTTTGCCTTAATTCTTTGTTTTTAATGTATGAGAATTGATCTTTATTAAGGAACGGAGGTGTAAATAAATGAAATATGACTCGACATAATAATTTTATACGTTACCTAAGTTAGAATTGCCACTGCTAGCGTTGTTGTTGCTGTTGTCGCTCAAACGACCACTGTTCAACTGAGTGTCGAATGCTGGCATGTGTTGACTCGTAGTTGAACTACTGGACACCGATTCTGGAATATTGTGATTTTGTAAGTAGCCACGTGGAACGTTTAGATACGTACGTTAGTCCATTTTTTACATAGTTTAGAGTTTAGACGAATATTATAATACCCTGGGTTCGGAACTTAACCTAGAAATGTGAATTATAGATACTTCACGAAAAAATTCAAATTTTAATATCGCTTTCTGGTGGTGCCTACTTGAAAAAGTAGACAAACAAAAGCCAATACTAAACTAAAATGTATTAAACTCAATATTGCACCTCTTTGTGCGGACAACGGCGCGGAGGGATGGTCGGGCGTGCGAGGCAGGCCGCCCGCCCCGGCTCGGCCCACCAGCATGGAGATCAGCGAGGGCCGGTGCTGCTGATGTTTCTCCGCCATCGTTGTGGAGCGAGGAAACACTTCGGATGCACGCTTACCGCCGCCCTGACCGAGGTTCTCTGCTATTTGTTCTGCAATTAACGTAGTTCATTAATTTAAAAGTTATCTTCGTTGCCCAATCTACATATAACGTGCACTTAGATAGCGTGATGGAGTTGAAACTAAACTGCACTATTTCCCAGTAGTGGACCACTATATTTTTACTATAAAATAATGCTTCGAAAAAATATGTAAATGAAATTTGATGCAATCAAGAGTAAAATATAAATGAAAAACCCCTAAAAATTTTTTGCAATATATCGCTTTTTATTATTTTTTATTAACAATTGACCCGTTATTAAATTGGGAGTTGATAAACCTTTACGAATGTATATCTTACCAAACTTATACTGGTCATGTGTTTCCCTCATATTGCGTAGCTCACGTGCAAGCTCGGCTAGCAGCGCGCCTCGAGCCCGCGCCGCTGGTAACTTGAGACCACGCACTCGCTCACGGACCACGAACTGCATGTGACGTTCGTTGTCGCCGATAGGAGGCTGGGAGAGCTGTAAAAATATACTAATACGGTAATATACAAATATACGAAAAGTTTGCGCTTACGAAAAGCTCACATTAGAAAAGTGTAAGCGCATTTTCATATTGGATGTATTAATCAGATGGCATTGGTACGCTTTAGCCCTCTATAGTAACCCTTATCTTGAAGTGACGCAACTGACCAAATGTACCAAACAATACGAACGTGCACATCCGTATACGTTCGTATTGCTTGGTACATAGTGACGACTAGACTAATATACGTACTTTAGATCGTTAATATAACTTGGTTTTTAGCCACGAAAAACGCTAATTCATATTTTAAACTTTTCCATCAATTTCGACCATGTTTTCGTCCTATACTTATGTATGAGGTAGCTAAAAAGGAATATAAGTAACCTTATGCACAATGAAGGGTTGCAACAGTATGTATAGTGGTGTGCGGTAAGTGACGATGTGTTCGAGGAAGTCCCACAGATGGTGCGCGGCCTCGTTCCTGCGGCCCAGCTCGCGCATGGCTCTAGCAATACGCCCCCACTCCGTACACAGCTCGCTCGTGAAACACGCGCACATCACCTTCAAAGCTAAATCACACATAAATATGTAAATGTTTAGTAAAATTTTACTAGTTAATCAAATGTATCGTATGTTATTAATGCTATTATCTATAATTTGGGTTGCCAGAGAGCGTGAATCTTTAGAAATCAAGTAGGTATGTCTAACACCTGAAAAACATTTTAGACTGATTACTTCTTGTTAATCTAAACTATTTTTGACTGCTGTCAGACGCTTATAAAGAAAAAGGTTTTTAAAAAAATAAGTTGGTCTAAAAATATTCAACTATCTTCGTAGGTAACTGGTTACATAATAAGACAATATTGTTAAACTCCTATCTATCCTAACTACAGCGTCACGGTCCGGTTGGTTAAAAAAAAATACGGTGCATACCTAAGAAAGCAATCCTGTAAAGTTGGTTGGAGAGTCTTGTAGTGTTCCGTGTATCGCGGCTGCCGGTGAACGTGAGGGAGTTGGCGCGGGCATCAGCTGCGTTCAGCTTGGCGTTGACCGCCGCCAGTTGGTTGGCGGGCGCGGGCGGGCATAGAGCGTTCAGTACCACAGACACTAGGTAGCTTACATCCGATTGGCGTAAAGGAGGAACGTCTGCAAACAAACAAGTAAGGTGTAAGTAAAATTTTACTTTAAAAACATTGAGAACTATGACTCAGTAGAGGGTTCCAGGTATTAGGTTTGGAAGATTTTTTTTTTGCGTCGTGTGAATTTTAGTAACTCAAATGTTTTTGGGCAAATTATAGATCTTTGAGTCGAACTTTCTAATGATTTTACTCATAAAAACCTTACTGTCATCGTTTGTTGCTGCTAGAAAGCTAACCTTTCCATGTTTGATGACAATGATGTTTTGTCTCAGACGGTACGAATTTATTTTCTATCTTGTTTTAAACCCCAATAACTTCAATTTGAAGTTCAATACTTACATACACACCGTTGGCTCAACGATCCAAAATGTGTCTTGGCCTCTGACAATAAAAAAAGTTCAATAATTTCCTAAAAAAAATATACTGACCTTTCCTACCGCTGCCGACACGTAAGCAAAGCGGCATAAATAGATTCATCAGCATATTTTCTGTCTTCTCAGCCGACTGAAATATCGGACTACCTCCACATATTTGTTCCAACGAGTAACTATCCTGTAAAATACACATCATAATATTATTAATTTGAGAAATTAACAGGAAATTTATACATATTAGGAATAAAATATTTTTTTTATCAAATTACTGTCCTATTAAAAGAGGTCTTCTAAGATGTACTCACAGAATAAGGGTGAATCCTTAGTTTCACAAGTCTCACTAGCTAGTAGACTAGGCATACATTTATTAAAATAACACTCACACGAGAATACCTCCTGATATTTTCTTTTACCGTTATATTCAAAAGTCTTAAAATAAATAATAATATAACTAATATTATTTACCCCAGTATTAATAATTTGTAACGCGATGAGCCTCACGACGGTACTGCAAAAGTGTGGCGGCGGTGGTTGTGACATCAGCGCTGCAGTGGCCGAAGACAAGTTCTCTCCACAACTATTGTCCGATACTATCAGCGCCTATAATGTAATGAACAAACAAACATTAACGATATTGAAGGGTAACTTCTGTGTAGCCAAAACTCCTATTATCGATTACTTATCAAGACGACGATCGGGTTTGTTTGTTTGTCGTATGTGGTCAACCTAGTGTCTAAGTTGTTCAAGCCGCCCGAGAGGCCTTTGACATGGCTTAACGACTGTTATCTGAGTAGACAACAGCCGGGACCGACTTTTTACGTGCCCTCCGAAGTACGGAGACGCCCAGCTCAAATACCACCGTCTTATGACCGCGCCAAGGGTTGCTTAACCCACAGACCGTTTACCGACCGGTGAGCGCAACTGGCTATGGGCGCCTCGCGATCGGGTAAAAACTAGAAAGAGGTATAGGTACTTATACTTACTTGCACTGTATTGAGAAGAGTCTTTAGATGTTGGTATACCATTATAGATGGACACCTGATCATTGTCTCGTAAATTCCTTTCAGAAGTACTGCAGCTGAATCCCAGTCAGTATTTCTCTGTAAAACACAAAACCAGATAAGTATTCTACAATTCTTAATATAGTTTGATATTTTTCAGCCTCTATATATATATAAAGTAAGTGTTTTAAAATAAAGTAGAGAAGAAAGTAAGTAAGAAATACTAGCTCTAGAGTTTGGTTTTAGGAGTTAGGTAAGAGACATTTAGTATTTTTACGTAGGCGTAAACCTGGCTAGTACTCACATGGCATCAGATTTACTCCAAAAACTAAATCAATCGTAAATTTATGGTGTTTCTCTTATATTCAAAGGTTAAATTACTAACAAATGAAAAAACATAAAGCACATTAATAAAACTTACCCTAATACTGGGTTTCTTAGATATCTTCTGGAATACTTTGTCAAGTCTCCTCAGTATCGTGCCGAGGGCTGGTCTTAAAGAATCATCGGCCCAGTCGGCGGCCGGTAGCACTTGCGTCATGTAACGTTGTAGACCGCGACAACCCATGGACTCGGGGTCGTATGGAGACACCTTTAGTAGCGAGTGCGCTATCTCGGCAAGCCGCTGTATTGAAGAATAATGGAAAAATAAGGCTTTAATAAATTAAATGATTTTGATTTCACGACAACGTTTTTCACGTATTTGCCTAATTTTAGCCAATCGCACTCCATATTTTAATCTTGCCCATATTATAAATGTAAAAGTCTACGAGGATGGATGTTGCCTTGTTTTCCTTTTAGGCCAAATTACTGAATGTAGTAATTCCGTAAGTAAAAAGCTGCCTGGGGCTTGAAAAAAATCAACCCCTAAGCAACTGAAATACGAAATTAAAATAGCCTCTCTATAATATATTTAAGAATATACTTAAAAACTTACCGCATGTGATTTAGAGTCAAGTAATTCAACAGGTTTCCCTTCACTGCCGCCGCTGCCTTTAGACCCGTTAAGATCAAGCAGTCGAGTAGTGGCTCTGCCTATGAACTCTCCCACCAGTGACAGTAATACATCCCGCGGTCTTCGGTATTCCGCTCGCACCAACTAACAAATAAAATAAAACAGTTGGTACATATTAGACATTTCAGATAACCTGAAAATTCCTTTAAAAAAGGAGCAGCCTATATCTATATAATTATACGCTTAAAGCGCATTGGAATCAGAAAAACCGTACAAAAACAAAAAAGACTAACACTAAAATTTTACTTTTCCTGCGCCACTGCTTTGCAAAAGTCTCTTTCGGGAATTTTATATTTATATTTTTTATTTCAGATTTGAAAATGATGTCTTTGCGTAAAAAAAGTACCTATTACAAATTGAAACTACAAATCTCAAGCGTATACGTTAGTACGAATACACGTATACGTAACGACGTATAACTAACCACGTTTATCATGCATTAATTCGGTAAAAACACATCAATGTTAATAGAACGAAAGTTTAAAAAGAAATATAACAGTATTCTTGGTTACCTCAGAGTCTTCAGCGCCAGTATATTCAGCGATGCCTGGCATCTTAGAGTTGTCATACTTGGAGTGAGATTCTTCAAAAGCGATGATAGTAGCGGCTGCAGTACGTGGCCCAGTCCGTTGTGACGAGCCTTTGTGTTCAGGCGACGTTCTGTATGGACCGTTGTAAGACCTGCAGAACGAAATTTGGTCAAAACTCTTAATAGCGACACATGATACCTACCTTAGATAACCCCTTATCATATTGCACAATAAATTAGTAGACACCTTGGGTTTAAACTGTAAAATAATTGTACATTATAAAGCCTAAACTGTCAATAATATTTTGCAACATATAATTACATCCATATTTAGCTTACATATACCTCTTTTTTATGTGTTCCATACTTGTATTATTATCTACAAATCGCCTTATAGGGGGTCTTGCTTCGATATAGTAATGTTTTATAACTTACTTAGAAAGTCCTTCACAGTTGTTCACGAGTGTCTTTATAGCAATCGCCAGCTGTTGAATGATTTCCTTCTCCGTCTTCCCTTCCCTGTTGTAGGTCGGTAACTGGATTTGTTTGACGTAGCAAGGGAGTATAGCTTCAAGAATTATCTGAAAGAATATAAATAATATTATATGTATATCGCAAATTATTGTCATTTAATTAATTAAAATTAGTCTTTTGTAAATTGAATAATAGGAAAAATCGTTGGGTCGAAGCAATAGCGAGCTGTTGTATTCTATTTTCGACTTTTATAACCAATTTTCATTAGTCATTAAAGTCCTATTATAATTAAGTTTTTAGCAAACACCTAACAGGACTTAAATCAGGAGACTTCATAAGAAAATATTCTATGATGATTAAGATTTGCTTTTTAAGAGTTCGAGAAGTAAAAATATTTACCAGCATTTGATAACCGCGCATACTTTCAGCCGAGTACGATACAACCATGACACAGAGGCTGATACAGTCCAACACATTGACCATTTCTTCTTCATCGCGATAACAAAAGTCTATCGGCTTGAGCGGCTTCTCCTCTTTGATCAGTTCCGCGATGTGGAGCGGGTCGGGGGAGGGAGTTTCTAAGCTTAGTAGTAGATTGAATAGACAGCTGGATTGCACCTGAAACAAAGATTTATATGTGGATGGTCAAAATTTATTGTACTACAGTGATACGGTATTTCCTTGTTCAATACTACTTAAGACTCTACAATCATATTTTGCGAGTATTATATTAACATAATAGATTAAAAATAGCCCTAAAGTTAGTAGTTAAAAAAAGAGTTAGTTTAAAAATAAGGTTACATAGTGTTTCCGATTCAAAGTAAAATTTCATTTACGATAAATTTGTATATGACATGAAGAAATCAAACTACTTAGTTGTTTGATGCCTAAAATAGGCACGATAGATATTTTTTAATATAAGTTCCGCCATTTTGGGGAACAATAAATTATAATAAAATGCAGGTATAGAATATAACTGACCTTGCTCGCATCTCCATACGTAGATTCCTCGTCGGTGTCCAAAATAGCCGAGACCGAACCGAACATTTGCAATATGAACGGTTTGCGATTGAGTAAATAAAACTGTTTCACAGCATACTCTATTGTGGTGGTCACTAACTTGTTCGTTTGAAAGTTGGAGTATATTTGTAGTAGCGTTGGCATTATGAGGAGATATCTGAAAATTAAAAGTATTTTTGTTGGACATGGTGAAGTTAAGAAATAATAATGGTGAAAGCTGGTTGCGGGAATGAAATGGTTTATTTGCCTGTAAACAATCAAATTAAATTTTTCGATATTTGAATGAAAGGAAAAAAGGCGTAGGTGATGGAGGCGTAATGATATGAACGTAATTAAAAAAGTTGTGATAGTGATTTAAAAAAAAAAAAAAGGTTTAGTTAGATGGGATATTTACAACATAAAAAACGATTGGAAAAGCTCATACATACCCATTAGTAGAGAATATGCTTTTAAAGTTAAAAGCGGCATTCACATAAGTAGCGATGACGTATCTCAGTATAAGGGAGTCTTCACTATGTAACATTAGCGCTCCGTTGAGCACATTAAGGAACAAGTGAATGTCCCGGGACGAGGTGAAGTTGCCCGCCATAGCTTCGAACATACGAGCTATTAGACGCACCCACCTACAAAAGATTACAAAACGGTTAATTCTTGTTGTGATATGTGTCTTATCGATAAACAGTATGGATAACAAGCATAGTTTTTGAGTTTTCAAAAATGTTGGTTTAGGGTACAATTTTTTTTGTCATAAAATAAATGAGTGTGTGCTAAAAATAGCATTTTATTTTTTCACACACTTGCATCTATAATAACAGTGACAAAGACTAATGCAATACAAGATAAGATAATACATTAAAATCATTTTCAACTATAGAAAACAATAAGATAATTATACCGGTCCGGAAACCGATCCAGGTAGGAGTACTAGCTAGCAAGTTCCCCGCGTATTCAACAGGTAAAGATTGACACTAGAATCCATTCAAATTAATGTAAGAGCTATGACTACATGGTGACCCTTCATTCAAGCTTAGTACAAAATCAGAAAAACACTTACATGAACTTATGCAGTACATCTAAGCCCAACAAAGTAGAGCCGAGCGGGCCACGACTGTACAGCACTAGGTCAGCCTCTAATGCCTTGCGAGGGAAAGATGGCAGCTTCATCAGCTCATCGTGTAGGAACACCACTCTTTGAACCACCTGCGAATTAAGATCAATGGTTAAGGCTGTTTAGTTAATTCTTGTGTCGGCTAACAGTTATAACACCTCTAAACTCATCTACTTCCTTTACCAATGGAAAAGATGTAGGCACTTTTCAAAGATATCATTTCGTTGGTCTTCTGAATACTCATTTAGTTTGTAGAGTTGAGCGAAAATTTAAAATAGCAAAATATTCTTACCATATCAACATTTTTAAGTATAGCCCACGTTAGCAGCACTTTTCCTATTTCTACAAACTTCTGTAATAATTCCTGTTCTTGTAGTTTGAGGAATGCTTCGTCGGGCTCCATGTGTACAAGCCCTAATTGTGGATATTGCGAACGTTTGAAGAAGTAGTGATCGCGGACGTAGCTCTGCGGATTGTGAATTTGACCTACAAGAAACAGTGTATGTCAATGTAAATTGTATCTTAAAGACTAGAAAACACAGTGCATTTTCACTTAGCATTAGTATGTTACTTACGTGTTTTGAAATCTACAAGAAAATGTTCCCGATGTAACTTTTCTGGTATACCGAAGAACTCTAAGGACTCGTTCAATATCTGACTAAAAACTGTATCTTCTTGAACCGGGAATTGGGACGGTATGCTTCCTTCGTTGTCGGCTAAAATCACGATAAAACACTTTTATTATAAACGTAATATGTCATTGAAAAGGCATATGTATAATGACTTTTGTTGTGACATGCGCCCTTTTTGAAACTAATTCTAAATGCTTCATGCAATGTCTCTCCGATGTCCGTCTCAGTCAAACATTGAACTAAAAATCGCACACAAAATTATGTTTGTTGTTTTAGAACACAGTGATAGATATTGTTTACTTATATTGTTGATCAATGTTTCGTATAAATATTTATGTTTCAATGTAACAATGTTTTTGTTGAATGTTGACATCGAAACACGGGCAGCACTTACATGGACCATGAACAATGATCTTCTTCGCAGCTGGGACGTTTGCTGTTAAGAGAATGGAAGCGTCGCACTGTTCTTTACGTAATATCTGCTTTAGGTCTTTGAACATTATGCCGTGGACACTGTGGACCACCTGAAATAAAAACAAAGAATATCTGAATATAGGTCGGTATGTCTTATGAATCTGTACTTCGACAAGGTAATAAAAATATGTATTTGAAGAAATAACGGGTGTTTATATAAATAATAGAAAGTCTGTTTGTTTATGTTTTAGTTCAATTCTATTTAGCAATTTGCTTAAGGTAGTTTTAAAGGTTACCGGTAGAGTAGTCCTGAGATTGTTATTACGACAAATATTACTAGGTCTGTTAGCAAATGTTTAGTAAATACATCGGAGATCGGAAATATGAGCCGGAAATGTCCATAACCTAATTGCTAAAAGTCGAAAACTTATTTGTCCAAAAGATAAATCGTTTTTTATAAGGCTAGTGAAAAAAAAAATAGTGTTTTGAAAGATAAGCCATATATTACTTACCATCCACAAAATAGACAACGCAGCTCCAACAAGTCTTTGCCCTTCTTCATGTGGACTCCTCACATAAAACATGACGTATCCTATAATATAGTTGTACAAAGCAAAGGCAGCCTGTTGCGGCAACCTCGGAATGAACCGGATCAAGTGTCGGAGTAACTTGAACATTTCATCTTGATGATCTCGTGTTAAACGCTCTAACACGTGGCGGAGGAATAACGCCGAATCTTCGACCAGACAACACCAGATGACCTGTAAGGAATATATTTAAGTACTAATGTTTTTAATGGAGTAGTTTTTGGTGGTTTTGTAGATGAAACGGAACGTATAACAATATGGACGTATACGCTAAATGAACGTATACATTAAATTGACTAAGGAAACATAGCCATTTGGACAATTAATAACAAACAATATCATGTCTTTGTCATAAATAAATGTAGATTCCTTTTTCAAAGATGTATTAGCTATGCAAAACGACATTGCTAATTACAGTGTTTTGAGAGTTTATTTCGGCAAAAGAATAAAAAGTGTTTTGATAAAATAAACACTTACATATCCATTTAGTTGGTCAAATAATGTAGGGTATTTATCAAAATTTATGGTATTTTATACACAAAACTTTATCCTCAAACAATTAGCTCTACAATGACTGGCACACAACTTACCTGATAAGCAACTTCATAGACGGAACAGCCGTCCCTGGACACGGCGGCGTCATCCAATAGCGATACGATCTCCGCTACGGCAGAGCATAGTGTTGAAGGGAACAATGCTGACGCCACTTGTGTGTGGTGGGACCCTCGGACACCTTCTACCAGCTCTTCGTCAGCTGGAGCTGTGAGGAAAAGGATTTGAAAATAACATTAGTTTCAAATAATAACCTTGGTTTCTACGTTACAAAACTTTGATTTTTTGTTAAAAGTCGGCACAGAACAAAATTTTCTGCAACACTTAGTTAATGAGAAATGAGTATCATAGTAAATGAGTATTCCTAGACCCCAAGTCTGATCTCGACAAGAGGCAGAGTATTGAATGATGCCGAAAGTATTGATCCTGTTTCAATTCTTTGCGACTTATGTTTAACTTAGAACTTACGTTCAACGTGATCGTCAGCCGCATGGTCCAACGCTGGTTCTCTCGCCGCTTGTCGCGTAATAGGAATAGTTGTGATGAGGAAACTCTCCCGTTCAGCTCGCTTCTTGTCGTTACGCTGCTGTAACGCCCTCTTTATGGCCTCCGTCTGTTGCTTCTTGCGTGTCTTTGTTGCAGTCACTAAAGAACGCTGGGAGTATTTAATATTGATTAGTATCTGTGACTGCTCTAAAGTACTACGAGAAGAAAAAAGCATTCCGTTAATGGTATCCCGCTATATTTTTCAAGGGATTTCGACGGATCTGTATGGTGCATGTGAATTCGAAAGTTATGGTTCTAGCTACAAAACAGCAGAAAATGCGAGCGTCAAGCCGAGAGAAAAGTGTTTAAGAAACATGTATATCGCATTTCATAATATAATTATTTTTAAATACCAATATTACTATCGTCTGAGACCAGCATCAAAATTCACATGTTGGTTTTTAAACGTCCACTACTACAATTTTAGTATCAATTTAGCCTTACATGTCTCTCCTGATTCAAAGTCATCTCCATATCTTTGTCTTTAACCTGTGGGCTCCAGGGCGGGTCAACGACCGCCAGCGACTCGATGCCGATCTTCGGTGAGGGCAGAGTAAATTCTATGCCTGGAGGTGGCACTTTGAACGTCACGGACGCGCCTTCTTCCATACGCGGCCACACTTGGTAACGTAGTTTCCACATTACTTGGAATCGAAGAATTGCGTTGATTCTAGAAAAAATCAACTTATTAAGTTTGAGTACTTACGTTAATTTTGGCAGTAGTGACCTGTTTCTCAAACGACACAGATTTTTTTTATACTATAGTTGTATGATTTACCTGGTTCCCGGTTCAGCGTGTTTCAAATCATTATGCATGATTTCCGTCGCGGTATGCGGCGCTTTGACTGCAGCGAGTATGAAGAGAGCCGCGGCACACGAGCTCAGTTCCCGGTCCGGTTCTAGCAGCAACTGCCACGCCACCGGAGCACACTCAGCGAACATCTCTTCACTCATAGTGGTGGCGCCTTTGATGAGAGTCGCGAGGGGCGTGTGGTAAGCATCGCGGACCTAGGGTACAAAATAATGTTGATGATTAATTCAGTTGGTTCTGAAAGGTACTTACATGCATTTGATAAATTCTAGTTGCCTTGCAAAGTGAGTTTGGTTTATAGTATATGGAAAATAATAAAGTTCGCTTTTAATTATATAATTATGTACACGTTATATAGTGTCACGTTCGTTTATGTAAACTATCACAAGTGTAATTTCGAATATATTTTTAATAGACAAGTAATTTAATATGTACTGTTTTTCTCAGTTCGTCTGTCAAACTTTAAAATTTCCTTGCATTAAAACTTTACAAATCAGTTTCGAAATCTATGTGTACAAATGTGATAAAATGTAGCTAGTTGAAGCACAATATAGGCACGTACCTGTCCCTTGAGGTACTTGAGTATGGGCGGCGGGTCGGCGGGCGGGTAGGGCATGGCGGCGGGGCGCGAGGCGGCGGCGGCGTCGCTGCCCGCGGCCGCCTGCTCGCCGCCCGCCGCGCGGTACGCCAGCCCCGCGCTCTCGATCACCGAGCGCTCGATCCTGACGAACACACTTAAGTTATTCACAGATTATTAGGCGAACTTTTCAACCAAGCGGGAGCAGCAATTTTAATATTATATTATATCTTACAACCATCTTTTTCAATTAATCCCAGGAGTTAAGAAAACATAGATTGCGATGCCTATCAAAAATCAGAACACATGAAAACAGCATAATCAGTGTACAGTGAGTTTCTCAATGATGCATTTTTATAATTCGCTTTGCTTGGTCAACGAGGTTCTATGAATTTCAAGCATTTGATTTCCACTTTTACATGAAAATGAATGGTCAGTTACCATTTCGATGGTTTTAAGATCAAGAAAAAAATATTTTGATATAAGCAAAGAGTAAATGATGAAGAGATAGTAGAAGTAGGAAATGGAAATATAGCAGTAAAATGGTACCATACTGAGAATACCTATCGGTAGAATGTTCGGACGACTTGCGCGTGCGCCGGCCCCTCCGTGCACCACCGTTACCATCTTCCGAACTCGCTGTACTGATTTCTGGACCGAACTTTTCACCGTAAATCTACAAAGAAAAAAGCATAAATATGTGAGTATACCTACTTTTTGACTTGCTATATTTACAAAATGATGAAGTTTTGTGTACCTTCTGAACAGATTTCATCAGTCTCACACTAGCTCGCATGTTGCGACGGAAACAGTACGGGTGACAGAAGTTCTGATGACAGCAAACGTAGTTGAAAGAGTTCAAGAATTTCACCATCACCTGTACAAAGATAGAACTATAAGGTATGCATACTACATGAATACCCGTAATAAATCTCACCTGTTCATCCAGGTTATGAACTGTCTACCAAATTTTTTATTAATCAATTCGTGAGATATGCATGAAAGATAGACATAAACACTTTTTTACAGAGTGGAAAAAATTGTGGAGGGAACCACATTAAATTAAAAAAAGAAAGCTTTATTCACGGAAAAGAAACAAGATTTCATTTAAATAAATCAAAAATATTTGCATTCCTTGATAAATACCCCTACAATGATTATCGTTGTTTTTTGATAGATATCGCTCCCACCTGTATAACAGTAGGAACCACGTACCTTAAGCCAAGGGAATCCTTTATTGGTGTCAGGTGGGTCTGTCGAATTGCTGTCAGGACTATCGGGGGGATGGTCGTGATCGTCTGACAACACGCCCGGACTTTCTTCACCGCCACTGTCCACTTCATTAGACATTATCACTGTACCACCTGTGTTATAGTAAAATGTTAGTTAATTAATAAGTGAAGTTTCGGAAATATTTTGAGTCGTTAAGTTTCTATTGAATCGATATGAATACTTTTTGGAAGTAAAAGCATCTAGACTTACCGTATTATAAATCCAGTTTTTTGTCGTTATAAAAGTTAAATATAGTACCTGTATTTTGTGAGTTTGTTCATATATACATATATGTTCTCATTATAATAAGTTCGTTTATAAGGGTTGACAAGGTAATTTACATTTTTATTGGACACTTACCTGTACCTGGATAAACTTCAGACGTATCACTTCTATCGGATAACGAAGAAACTTTCCTTCTGCTTTGAATTGAGTCTGACCTTCGAGTGACAACTGAAAAGCAATAGTAAATATCGATTTCAAATCAATAGAGTTTAGAGGATTTTAACATCGTTCACTGCGGTGCATCAATGGCTGAGTCAAAATCCTGGGATCTGTCAAAGTACTGTTGAATTATTGGTAAAAAAAATAGAAGCAATGAGTAGTCTACCGTGCCAAGAATACGTTTACTTGTTTCTAACTAAGAAATGTATGAATTCATCTTTTCTTACCCTGTGGACTAATAAGGGTAACAATGTTGATACATATAGTGGGGTTCCCAACCTTTTCTTAGTCTGGGACCACTTTTATATTATTCTCGTTAACGGGGACTAGGTCGGCGCTATGTCAGTATATTAAAAAATAAACTGTAAAAGTCGCGGACCATATTATTATCTTTACTTCCGCGGACCTCTGGTTGGGAACCACTGAGTTAGTAGAACCATTAAGAACAACAAATGTAATTTTCATCATTATAATATTTACACTCATCCACTTCTCTATTGTCTTTCTGCCGCAGTTTGATGGAGCGTCGCTTGAAGGAGCCGTATGCGGAGTGAGTTTGTTGCGTGTTGCGCCGGTGCATTCCTCCCTTGCCGCGAGATCCTAGACGACCCTTCTTATCGTCCACTGCTGGAGGTATAGCATCTGCTAACTGAGGATCACATAAATGTTAAAATATTTACATTATAAATATAGATGACTAGAATTATACATACAGTTTGAGGTAGGAGAACTTGAGATTGTCATCTGCTAGTACATTAGTGTTACCTAGTGCTTGAGAGATGACACTAACGAAAATTGTAATATGATACGATGATAAATAACAAAGTGAGATACGAGTAATTAATAGTTTACTAAATTTTAAGCGTAAGCTATACTAGTAGTAGTATTTTGCAGATGTGCTATATACTTACGGTAACGTTACTGCCACCAGATACATTTTCAGGTTCGTGTAGTACAAACGATATCTTTCTCTCTGTCTCGGCTCCGGCGATCGATTGTAAACTTTGTGCCGAGGCTTGCGAGTGTCCCATACTCGACAGAGCCATACTCCACCGACGATTAGCCTCCCTGTGATTCAAGTTATGCACATTTCATATTCAAACATAACTCAAATCTCCTACAACACTCGCGTTGTATTTTACCAGCTATTTTACTCATTAGCTTCTATTTCTCATTGCTATACAATTTTGGTAGAATTTTTACAGTTCGACGCATGCCAATGTAGCAAAAGCATTGTTACTCTTTCACTAATATCATCTAAACTATTTTATATCATTTATCAAAACTATTGGATAAAATTTTGAAAGGGTGTATTTCACAAAATAATTTTAATATTCGTGTAAAATAATTATTTTAGAATAATTTTAATCGTTAGCAATTTAGGTGTATTTATCTTACAACATTCCATGCATTTAACTGTGCGTTTGCACGTTTTACCGAGTATTTGAATTTCATTGTTATAAATAAGAACGTGGAGATGAGATCGATACCAACGATGCCCCATGTGTGACCAACTGTCATACAGGATGATGCCATAAAGCTGTTACTAAAATATAATCTTAAGTAATAATAATTAAACATGGGACATCGACGGTAAATAGATCTCGAGTGCCCAAAATTGTCAATAAGTGAACAATATTCGCTATACGAGTCACATTTGTCCAAGTGATTTGCACATAATACTTCCATTTTAAAAGTGTACGTTATTCAATATTATGTACATACTACATACGCATGCACGCTTAGTGCCGTATGCAAGGAAACATGCATTATTTCGTTTGAAAACATACTCGACTGGCATTAATGTGTGTTGACTGCTAAGAGCCCTGTTAAAATAAAAGTATTGTCAAATATATGCACTCTCTTTAATACATTTCAAATGAACGGAACATAATGAACTCACTTAGTCTTACACAAAATACGTCGTTTTTCCATCCATCTTCGCATAACATAATGACAAAAAAATAAATCGTTTTACACCAAAGAATTAATCAGCTACTTACCAAAATAATCTTCTAATAATAAATGATAAGGGAATTTGGTACCTGTAAACTCTGTCCCAGGGTCCTCTTTCCTTCAGCGAGGAACGGCAAGTCTTTGGTAGATTCTGATAGGCCTCACGTAGGAACGCTGTGATTTCGAATAATAGTACGCAGGCTATTATTCTTAGTGCCCGAGGACATTCAGCACCAATGGGCTTTCCAGGGAGACGAATACTTGCTGCAGGCACATTATATTCCAATAGATTATAGTTAATATCAGTATATACATAGTACTTACGTGAAACACAGTTATAGTAAAGATATGTTTGCAAAAGAACTCTTAATTACCTTCGTCAAGGAAATCTTCTTCTTCGTCTTGTTGCAACAGTTCTCGCTGGCCGTCGGGGTCATTAACTAAATTCACAACTGTATCAACGTGCTTTTTGTCTTCGATCAACATTTCTTCAAGTCTGTTGCCAATAGCCTAGAGAGAGATTCATTCAAGAACAATTAAGATAGAGATTTATTCAATTTAAAGAATATTTAAATAGCCAACGAATATTATAATACTATTATTTGTTTATTTACTCACTTCAGCCCATTGATAGAATAGTTTCCCAGCGAGACGTTGTCTTCTAAGTTGAGGGCTCAGGGATACTGTAAATCAAAATTCGGTTAATAACTGTCGTAGCAATTGGATTGAAGTAAAGTATAGGTATGTATATTGCTTACCTGTATTTTTGGAAGTATTCGACTTGAGCCAGTAAGGCCATTGGCCCTTGTTACAGTTGTGCACTAAGTGTGCACACTCTAAAAGTATGGCAGCTCGACCCACGACCACCGTGTGTGGCTGTAAAAATACAAAAAATGTTCTTAAGAACTGCACAAAAATCACGTGCAAAAGACAATAAATTAGTCACTTTAACGTCTGTTCTGCTAGCACGATAAAATTAGGTTTTGTGGCATTTTTTTATTCATTGAAACACTGATAATATGTGAGAATCGAACCAAAATCATTGTAATACTAATTGTATAATTACTACATGTATTGTTTCATCTATATACTTACCAAGTCCAACAAGGCAGCCATGAACAGCGCATCAGGAGAGCCGCCGGGCTGAGTGGCGTCGAGCAAGAAGTTAAACCGTGCGAGGCCCGCGTACAACGGCGCCGCGGCCACCAGGCGTCTACGTTTTAACACTACCACTTCAGATTCACCACCACCTGAACCACCTTCTGCAGAGCCTCGCCGAGACATATCTGAGATGGAAATAAAGTCGAATGAAGAAAATGTTGAAATGTTAATTTTCTGTGTAGAAAAGTATTGAAAATAATTAAAAAGTAATCAATGCATAAAAGAATATTATTATACGTTTCTAACCGACAAAAGTGCTCACGACGCTTTCGTCGGCAAAAGTGGACGAAAATATAGCATCGTGAGCACGTTCTGATTTGTCCAGTATAGCCGACCGTGGCGGTCAAAGGGCTAAGATCTACATCAAAGTGTAAAACTAGTCCCGAATTGTAGAAGAAATCTTATGATATTTTAAACAGATATTGTCCATAAATTACATAAAAAAGTATTTCATGAATTATATATATTATGCAACATACATCCACCACTCGTATCTTCAATGCTGCCGTCTCTTTTCTTTCCCATTTTTCTGAGTCCAAACCTGTTCAGCCTGTCTTCAACACGCTTTCGGGCTCTGTAGAAAAATAAAAACCGAATTTAAGTGAGTTCGAAATATGTAAGACGGCTAAACCTAAATAAAAGAAGTATTTACTGTTGAGATTACTTGTGCTACTACAATTTTTGTATCTTCAAGTCATTAAGGTAAATATACATACTAAATGCTGATGATAACATTTGTGAGGTTTTGAACCCGCCCTTGGTCATATTCACATACATAGCAATTATTTAATAAAAAAATAACTAAATAATATACGTACCTATTGAGCGTATACCCAACTCTTCGTTTAACGTGCACGGGTCGGCTTGTATGCGGCGGCGGCATGTGTGGCGGCCGTGCTAAAGATATCATACTGCCGGAGATTGGCAGAGATTCACCTGAACCACCGCCGTTGCGGATCAGGGATTGAGACTGATGGGGCCTTTGTCGGAACCAGTTTACTGTAACATTGAACTTGAAATTACTTCTATGAAAAGATACATTGATTACATAGATTTTTAGCAATGATAATATGTGGTGTAGGTACTTATACAGGGTGTGGCGTAAATACTGGATAATCCTTTACCAGCGAATGGGCGACCAACCGACTGATCTTGGATCAGTATAAGTGCTATTAGAATGTTTTATAGATATGTTTTGCATCAAATGAAATACTAAAATAACATTTCAAGTAAACTACACTACAACGAGGTACTTTACACGATTTATTAAAGCATTTGTGCATGTACGGGCACATTCATGACTATATATATTATATATATTATATATATCAGCTATATCAGCTTAGCCTTTCTTCCAAGCTATGTAGGAGTCGGCTTCCAGTCTCACCGGATGCAGCTGAATATCATTGTTTTACATGGAGCGACTGCCTATCTGACCTCCGCAACCCAGTTACCTGGGATAACACGATACCCTTCGGTAAGACTGGTTGTCAGACTTTCAAACTTCTGGCTACTGTTAACGACTGTCAAAGATCATCGAAAATGACAACCGGGACCCACAATTTAACGTGCCTTCCGAAACACGGAGGAACTCGATATGAATAAGATGGTCACCCATCCACAAATCAACCTCGGCAAGCATGGCTTAACCTCAGAGATCGATCCGCGTGGCTGTTGTTAACTAAGCCATGACTACCTTAAAGAAATCCAAGTGTATAGATAGGGGTTTGGAAACGCAATTTCTTTTAGCTACTGGAGTTGCTGATTGTATATAATAATAAAAAGTATAGTTACCAATGCCGCTAATATGGAACTTAGACGGTATAGACTTGGAGTGTATCTTGTGGTGCGGGGTGATGTCGGCAGACGAGGCCGAAGGTATGGTGCGCTCGGACTGTCGTGGAGTGAGCTGGTAGCGACGAGTGCGGACCGACAGCGGCGACTGGCTCGCTGACTCCGACCCGCCTTCCGTCTCTAGTAGGCTCTATGAAGTATTAATAAATGTATTTCAATTAAGTAAGTATTTAAACATTGTATAGGGATGTTCTTTAGTCTTTTTCAGTAGATAAGTATAAGAGCATGATGATAGCATTTGTACATTTTGTACACATTATACCTACTTTTGACAGACAGTAGGTACCTATCTACAGTATTTATGGGAAAAAAAATTTAGCTATTTTCTTAAAGAAGAATTTATTGAACATTGAGTCTGAAATAACCGGTTTATAAATTAAAAGCATCGATTGACATTTCATTTTGTTTTTATTTCGTTCAATGCAATACCGCTTATTTTATCAATATACTGGAAAAAAATACTCTGCCGTTAAATAAATTTGACTCACATGAGCACCAGTAGACGAAGTGCTTCTCTTTTTGAAGGTGAACTTCTTATGTGATCGCTCATCTGGTGCACAGCCAGAGTCAGCGCCGGTGTCTGAACCCCGCTCCTCTTCGCTTGCACGTGGTATGTGTCTGAAACAAACATTCAATGTCAATGAATAGTATTAAATTATTATTATCTACACCTTTATAAAAAAGGGGTTTTTGTCAACCCCTCCCATCTACTTGTAAAATATTTTAACACTCAATTTATATGAATTAAATTTTCTACCTATTTAGCCCACTTCCACCCATTGTTGAGTATAGGCCTAAATATTTTTTTATGTTCATAAAAATAAAATAAGTATTTCTTCTTATTAGTGCGATAGTACCTACCTTCCCATAAGCCATTTCCTTTAAGTAAGTAAAGTCTAGATTAACTTTGTTAGTATTAGAATTAAACAAGAATGATTGTAAACTTATATCAAACTTTCTCTCAGTTTTTATAAATATTCCTAAACAGTTATTATTTTTAAGGCATTGTTTTAATCTATAAAGATAATAATTGTTATGATTTCAATGAAATAAGCCATATAAAACAAACATAGGTACATAAGCTCAATGATACACCATCAGACGGGTATCAACAGTGTTTTATCGTCCAAGCGTGAACGACCAGCGTTCTTACATCATCAAAGTATATTGATGAGTCTTTGTACAGTGAAAGTAATTTAAAACGTGCTATTTCCATCTTCATTGCTACTATAACGGTTTAATAGAACGTTGTTTGAACTATTCCGTTCGTAGCATCGGTGGTTCAGTGGTAGAATGCTCGCCTGCCACGCGGGCGGCCCGGGTTCGATTCCCGGCCGATGCATATCTCTTTTTGTAGCTTGTTTTTAATTTTGTGTTCATTTTTTATTTATTACAATAAAATTAAGATGTAAAAGCAATGCATATAACTTTATTTTCATTTTTTATTGTTGTTTGAACAAAAATATTTAATATTTATTTGTTTATTAGCAGGCATGCAGTTGTTAAATGAAATGATTTAATTTTTTTTTTCATTTTAAATGAAAAAAAATCACCGACTTGAAATAATCATTAACTAGTTAAATTAATATTTTGCATTATAATATAACCATACAAGATCATAGACACTACTTTTTTTACTATAATATTTTTCTTTAAATAACGTTTATACTTGCGAAATAGCACGGGTTTGAAAAAAAATAATATACTTCCCAAATAAAATAGGAAAATTTATATCTGCGAATTAGCATGGGTCTAAAAAAAAATTTTTAAATAAAATTCGCTTTATTTACCTGATAACTCTAGTAGTCTGCATGTTAGACTCTCTTTGTTGGCTGTCTGGTCTCTCAGCCGTGTCTAGTAATGCGCTAAACGCTACAACTCTGAACTCTCCACCATGTGCTTCTCTCACATAACTTAGTAATAGACGAACTTCAGAATATAGTGCCTGAATAGAAAAACAAGTTTGCATTATAATTTATTGCTTTACATTTTAATTTTATATAACTTTATATGGGAATTGACTTTAAAAGGGCTTAGAAGTAAGAATTATTTTGTATTGTGGCAGAAATGTTCTTTGGATTAAATTTAAAATACTTAAGCTTAGATACACTTTATAAAAAATTGTGGGATAGTTTGCACATTTTTTACAAAATATTTTTTTATACTGTTACATACAATAATATCAATCGGCTAGGGGCAGTCTAAGGATATGCATTTTTAACGTAACTATTGCAGAATCAAAAATTTTGAATGTTATATCATCACGAATCAATGAAAATAAAAATAAAATCATACTCAACCAATTATAAATAGAAGTCAGAATACAAGGTTTACTTACAGAATTATCAAGCATCTTCAGTTCCTTATGCATCAAAGCGAACCTAGTAACGAGTACTCTGAACGTGGTCTCTATAATGAATGTTTCTATCGCTCTGTTCGCATTAGCACCTTGCCCTGCGCCGAAATTTGTAGCGTATCCCGTTTGTAAATGAGATATGTCAGGAGATTTTGTGAAGCCACGCTTTTGTTGATCTGAAAAACAGCACAATACGCTAGAAAATAGTCTGATAGCCGATATAATCTTTTTAGCCGACTGCTTTAGCGAGAAGTTTAGGTTGACAATTAAAAGTATCGCATCATTTCTATCAAAGAAAGTGGCGGTAAATAAACTAACTGTATTTGTGTCTACCATAAGTGTTCGTTAAACCAACCTAAATTAATAATTGTGATTTATATTTCTAGCAATTTTAGTAATAGGAATACTTTTAAGCGCCTTGCAGACATGAATAGTGCCTCAGGACCGTTGTAATGTTTGTTTGCCATTTGTGTTTTTAAATTAAAGACTTTAATACTTACTCATAGGAGATACCATAGTAGCCGGTTCGGCACAGAATCCTACAGCCGCATGTAAATTGTCCAATACTTCCTTTATTGGAGCGTACTTAGTCATTTCCTTCAAGCGTAATGTGAATTTAGGTATAGAAGCCGAACGTAGCTGGCGTAAAGAGTTTCGAGCTTGAACTCTTAGACATTCGGCTTGAGGACCTCGAAGCGCTGAGGTACAGCCATGGGAACAACCTAGTTGACGAAGTAACCTGTGAATGTCATTATAACATTAATACAACATTCTGTATATTTCAAATCGCTATTTAATTGGTAACTTGTCAGAAGCTATAAAAAAAGATTTTTTTTCCTGTGATGAATAGTGTCTTTGCTTATCGTACCTATGGGCCATGTTACAGGATGTTATTTTTTTATGTGAAAATGATTAAAATATCACCTACCTTAATATAATATGCATAATCATATAATACGGACAATCCAAGTTTTCTTCTTCTTTTGATTTTTCTTTGGCATCGCCTTCTATGTTCGTCGAATCTTGGCTTTGTGCACACGGTATACCGGAATCTCTTTCCTAAAACAAACATATGGCCGACATAATGTCTTAACTTTAACATAATATATATTTCAATGGTATAAAGGTTCGATTTACATACTTTACTTTCCTTATCCTTCTCTTTATTAAATTCTGCAATAGGATCAACGTTCCCGGGTTGAGTTTCCTCTGTGTTATTGTTTTGCCAATTCTTATGAACGCCGACCTCCATGAGAGTGTCTACCAGATTCAGCATAACTTCCATAACGCGTAGTGTTATGTAGAAACTGTCCATTATTGACACTGAATATACAGCCTGTAAGGAAACACTTGATGATTAGATTTTCCTTATAGTATAATTACAACACTCTCAATTTGAGCCTTGCCTAGCACTGGAACCGTATTGTATGGTTCAAACCAAATTACAACAACAGAAATCAATCATTTTTTCGAATTGTGTTCTTCGCAGCATGGCGAAGTTCATCTTAAATATAACCAAGGTTGCAAATCGTCTATCAACTGCTGAGTGCCATTCGTTATGACGTGTTATTAAAAAAGCCAACCTAAAATATATTTTCTACATAAAACTTTGAGATAGTATACCTTAAGTACAACTTGGAAGTCCACTTCACCGTCCTTGGTGATATAATGTATGGAACCAGGAGCCTCTTGTATTTCTTCCACTACATACGTGATGTTCGAGTCCGTCTGAGACCGAGTGAGACTTGGCTTGCGTTCTGGCGTCGGTATGTGTTGAGAACCTTGCATGCTTACTGAGTCTATCTGCGACTCTAGAGAACCCTGTAAGTAATTACTTAATGAGAAATAAGTAACATAAGCGCCTGCTGGTAAATTAATAGCAAAAATATTTGAGCGAATGTTTGCTAATTCTATTTTATAGGAGTCAACGCGTCAACAAAGTGTATCAAATAAACTTATTTTATTATTTCTTTATATTATAATATCTAGCCTGTTAGCCCGAAGGTGTAGGCAGAGGTGTATAATACACCCGAGTTACGCCATTTACCATATTACTCTTATGTTTAAATATGAATATTTCTATTACTGAATTTCTTCTTACCTGTCTTGTCTTTGAAAGATAATCAGGAGACGGCGTTGGAGTGTGTTCGGTGACTGTTATAATAGGATTCTTCTTCTTTTGGACATTAGTTGGCATCGCGGTCGCCGGCCCTTGAGTTCGCTCTGTCTTTATCTCGCCGATGTACCTGAAATACACCACCTTTTACTAACAGCTCATAAGTCAACAATACATGCATACTTACCTTTATTTATTTATAAAATAATAGTTATATTAATAATTTGACTGATGTCGCCGTTTTTTTTCTTATTTAGAAGTAAAACCTAAGTTGCATTTGACTATGTTGACGTGTTCTAATAGTTAACGGTTCACATTATAAGTGTGTTTTGTCGTATATTTCGCTCATGCTATGTTATATTTCATAATGATTTACATGCTTATAATAAGTATTGCGACGGTGACATTTTAATATTCTATCGTCTTGCTTAAGTCGAGTTATATAAAGCTTTAAATATTACATTTTAATGCAGTTATGTTATTATTCATAATCGTTGATGATCAATCATTGAGTGATATACATTTTATGCATGATAGTAAAGTTGATCGCATCAAATAAAGCCTCAAATAAATGACGATACTACTGAGTATTGAGAATATCTCAGCTAACTACTTTATCTCGCTATGAAATTCTACGGCATTAAGTTCTCCTATGAGTTGTGTATCGAATATCTACTGAGCTTTGTGCGTGCATACAACTACTTTGATGTTTTGTAACTTTGTGATTATGTAACTATGTTGTGTAGGTATTATTAATTTATCAAAGTAATTGTCGGGTGTGCTGATATAAGCTATAACTTAGCAAAGATAAGGCCGCTCTGAAATAACTTTATAAGTGTAAGCAGAATACTACGCCTATAATATATCGTAATACTAGTTCGTGTATTACCATCCGGCGAGCAAGACTAGCACTAAGTTACGAAGCTTCTAATTTCTTTGTTTAATTTGCTCACTTACCCATTGGATGCTAGCTCATCAATCAAACAGCTAGCGACCATACCGTTCGTCCATTACAATAGTGTACGGGTACAAGCGTTAACAAGACCGGAGAAAGAGAATAAATATATTTTTTAAACAAGTATTATCACCCAGAAAGTCTTGTCGACTTTATAAGCATGCTGTGCTCTGATATGAAGAATATGAAAAACATCGTGACCGTGATACAACCAAGTTGAAGATAAGTGTTAGAAAATATATTATTACTGCTTGTTTTAAGGTTTGCTTAGCGATAGCTCAATAGCTTAGTATAATTTATAAAATGTTACTGAGAAGGGGAGAACCAAACTAAATAATTATAAACAAATCTAATACATCTAAGAATGATTATGATTAAAAAACACACTTATATTTTCTCCCCCTCTGTTATTAACTAGAAAATAAACAAGTATATTTGTTCTACTACTATATAAAACCTACTTTATCTAAATTGTTTACAAAAGATAATATGTAAAGAAATAATTACATACAGCGAATTTTCCAAGTAATTAAGTACAAAACAGTATTCTAAAAATTGTAATAAGATATACTGTAAAGTTTTATTAAAATATAAATACCGTAACTATAAAATATGAAAATGCCATGAAAAAGAAAAAGTATGGATAATAAATAAACTAAGTTGGAGAAACTAACCTTAAGCTCGGCATACTTTTTCCTTTAATGAGATTGCAGTGGAATAGATCGCCGGTGAGCCTCGGGGCTAAAGGAGGGAAGTTGCTCGCTAACGCAGAGTTAGGCCTGTCGTCTGTGTTGTCCAGACTTCTGTGGTATTCCTAAAAGAATAAAGTAGGTTAATAATTTGAACAGCTATAGGATAGCTACAAAAGTATTTTACACAACAGCAACAAAATAAAATCATAGCTACAGATAGCATCCTAACAGCTGTATGGAATGAGAACTTCGTATCATCGTGGCCGATTTTCTCAAGGGCTTTCTCCGATTTTGACAAAAGCTTTGTCTCGACAAACGCTTTTAAGTCAGCCATTTTCATTTTGCGCTTTATCTTCTCACTGGATCTTCGAGTCATGAGGTTCTCCTCTTCTACTTTCGGAGGTGATGGGAACGGCATTTCTGTCAATGGCGACATGTCTTTTACTTCGGGAACTTCTATGAAATTCTTAAGAGAATCTCTCTCTTTCATATCTGGGCTTTGATATACGGACACCTCTATTTTAGGTATCGGCAAGGAGTTACTCCTTTTTCTTGGTTGAGTCTGTTTCGACATGTCGTCGCAGATGTCCCGCAATCTGGAATGTATTTAGGTCATTGTTATTGTTATATTTAAGTTAATGTTTATCCAATCTATTAGCGATACATAGTAGTGTTAGGGAATTAACGTACCTGTTATACAAATAATGTAAAGCCCAGTAAACACCTTCTTCTTGCCATTGCGAGGTGAATAAGCACCGTAAAGTGGCGACATCAAGAAACGTGGCTGATGAAACCTAGAATAACGAAAATATATTAGAAGTTTAGCATTATATTTCACTAGCTGACCCGCGCAACTTCGCTTGCGTCACATAAGTGAATGGGCGAAATTTTTCCCCGTTTTTGCAACATTTTTTACTGGTACTCTGCTCCTATAAGTCGTAGCGTGATGATATATAGCCTATAAATGGGCTATCTAACAGTGAAAGAATTTTTCAAATCGGACCAGTAGTTCCTGAGATTAGCGCGTTCAAACAAACAAACAAACAAACTCTTCAGCTTTATAATATTAGTATAGATTAAAGACTAAGTTTTAAATGGATACAACAATGCTTACATGTCCTTGTTTCGCAGAAGGCGGTTTTTCTGTAGATGTTGGAGTACCTTTAGTCCCTCCTCCACCACCTCCACTGTCTGAGAGCGATTCTTTATCTGATGAACTATAACAAAGTTCAGAAAAATACTTTTTTTATTCACTTGTCAATATAGATAGAATAAGGAGATAGAGATAATAAGGAGATTTCATTAAGAGATTCAATACGCATTGTATTTACCTCATCTTCGTTATCTGTGGTAAAGGTTTGATTCCTGGTAGAGGCTGCTTGGGAGTCTCAGCCTTCCGCGGTTGAAATATGCTGGGATCAGCTGCATACACCGTGTAGGCTTCCTTGACAGCTCCACCAAAATTTTGTTCCGAGGGAAGGCGGTAGATGAACTGAAATTATAAAAACGCAATCTATCTTAGAAAATATTTAAGTACCTCATTCGAAACAAAATAATATGGTAATAGTTTGCCATAACTACATCAAACATTAATTCCTTACTAACATTTTCACAGAATTTTAGTCGTAGTCGAGTCTTTAATAGAGCATCAGTCTCTTATTCTAACTACCAGTTAATAAAAGCCTCGTACCGGTATCTTTAATAAACAATTAACTGACTAGTTGTGAGAAATTATATCATCCATACTAATATTATAAATGCGAAAGTAACTCTGTCTGTCTGTCTGTCTGTCTGTCTGTCTGTCTGCTACTTAATCACGCCTAAACTACTGAACCAATTTGCATGAAATTTGGTATGGAGATACTTTGATACCCGAGAAAGGACATAGGCTACTTTTTACCCCGGGAAAATGACGCATTTCCCGGGAAAATTCAGGTGGAGAACGAAGTCGCGAATAATCAATATTTTAATGACATTGAATTAACAAAATTCCGTTGTCATGGCAACTGTTTTAATGGCGGATATGCCTCAGCGCAACTTCGTTATATTATGAGATATAAATCATTTTGAGAATATTTTTCGTAAAAAAAACATATTTTATATCATCACGCTACGACCAATAGGAGCAGAGTAACAGAAAATTCTGACCTATTCTCTCTTATGTGACGCAAGCGAAGTTGCGCGGGTCAGCTAGTCACTTATACATTGGAATGAACTCTTACCACATGTTCCTCTTCAGTGCTAGAACTTTCTTCAGGAATAGTTTCAGGGAATATAGTGTCCTTAGGTGATGACAACCAAGGCTCTTCTTCAGTACTAGCTTGTTTCGATGGAGCATCCGATTGAGACATCGAAATGTTCTGACTCGGTGGACTCGCGGCCCCATTCATATTGTTACCCTCTTCTTTTGACAGCTTCCCTGTTGAAAATAAACAATACACTTTTAATAAAAGAGGCAATAGTTATTGGTCAAATAAGGAATCCATGTTCCAAATATTAAAATGTTATATCCCTTTTCTGATTAAATATATTTTAACTTCAATATATCTTTAAAATATCTTTTAAGAGGAGATTGATATAAATACTGAATTAAATACCATTAGGAAGAGCATTCCTGATATAGAAATACCTAAAGATACTTAAAATGATCATTCAAAATACAGAAAAAGATTAAATATTCAAAAAGTAGGCTGGCAGGTAATACTGAATCATAATAGTAAAAAGTATTGCTGATACATAATGTAAAGATCTTGTTACTTGTTCTGAATTGGGGAAATGCAAAAGAATGGGTGGAGAATTTAAATTAATATTGCCCATTATCATGCAAATACAATGGATTATAGATACCAAATTCAAGTCCAAGATTTCATGCTACCTATTAAAGCAAAGAAAAATACCATATAGTTAGAGTCAATAGTAATACGAGTAGAATTACTAGAGCGTAATTATGATAGGTTTCTCTACATACGCCCCATAAACACGTCGCCCGGTTGGTGCCTCTTAGAATACTTGCCACCAAGAGGTTTGGGCTTAGGCTTCACAAGCGTGGTGAAACAGGGTGCATCTGGATGCCTGAACTCCCACATAGCTTGCCACATCTTTAGGCCATTCTCTAGGCGGTAATTGTTGGTGAAATCTGATTCTTTCAAATGTTGTGACAGTGGTGCAAAGAGGAACACGAACAGCTGAAAAGATATTGTAATTGTTATACATAAGTTCAGCTGTAAAACTATCAAGAATTTATATTTTTAAACTTGCAGACACATAGGTATAATAAAATAGTTAGATTCACATTGTATTCTCTTAGCCAAGTCATCAGAGGATGAAAATTATTTTCATTTTAAAAATATAAAAGGATATATTATACTAACTGTCATAGCTGGTATAGTAAACAAGTAATGGAATGGATTTGAGAAGAAGATGCCATTTTCATAGTCACTGTCAGCACACTCATCCGATGCATCAAGTAGGATCCAGTGCAATGTGTACAGCAGCTTTGTCTCCACATTTCCCAAAGACTGCATGTTGTCTTTCACTCTAAAACATAAAGAATAGAATAACTCAATAGTAATAACAGATTTTCAGTAGTAAACAGAAGCTCAGAAAGCTATAAAGTATATCGAAAATAAATGACCGTTGAATATATTACATCAAAAAATCAAGTGCCAATCTACCTTCAAGTTTTAAGGACAGTATTTGTCCTGTCTGCTGGTAAATAAGTAGATTGCCCACTTACCTGTTGTGTAACAGAGCTGCTAATGCATGCATAACATGTGGCAGTGCTGCTTGTATAAGTCTCCATCTTGGTATAGACTCGATAGCCTCTGCTAAGCTGATGGATAGGCCAAACCGGAGGTTTTGCACCAATACTTTTTCAAAGGACTGAAATATTACCATTTAAAACGGACTCAATTAATAATTATAACGTACATAATGATTGAAATAAACATTATTTGTCAAGAACTTTAACTTAAAACCATTGGCATATTTAGGTATTACTGAAAGGGGACTTTTAATTAAAGTAATACTGACTTCCAAGTAATACAAATAAGATTAACTTTGATTATTTAGGTATCTCGTAGGCATATTTTGAGCACTTGTGTTTTAAGTTTTAAAATAATATAATTGCTATGTTTTTTGAGCGAAAGTTGCAGATTAAGTTTTATTAAACTTATGTAAACCTTTAAACTTACCTTACACGCCTCTTTCACTTCCTGGGATTTGATGGAAAAGACAAAAATGTGTAAGTAAAAAACAATCGTCTAATTAAGTATATAATTTCAATTAATATATTAGTGTTTATGTTTTCAACTTTTGAATTCAAAAGCACAAAAATGTAAACATGTCAAATTGACTTTTATTGACACTTGTCGAAAATGGGGTAGCCAGAATAACAAGAATTAATTAACGGTCAATGTGTGCAATGTTCAATGCAACTTCTATATTATTATTAAATGTTGTTTGACTATTTATAATTTTTAAGCGAAATATTATTCAATAAAAATATGGTACTTTGCCATTAAATATCCTTACTCATCTTGGTATAAACATAAAGCCGGATTTAGTTTAAAACATGACGAGTAAAGCAATTTTCAACATTTAATTACATACTAAAACTATAATTATGTACAAATAATATAAAGCCTGTGATGTGTACTTACATGGTGTCCAGGAGCACGTTGACAGAACTGCGTGTTTTTAACAAATAAGTGGTTTTTACAATCAACACAGATATAAACAATTTCTACTGAAACTTAAAAAACAAGTAATAAACGAAAATAAGGCGGACATCAAAAAGATCTTTCCCGTACCGGGAATCGAACCCGAGCCTCCTGGGTGAAAGCCAGGTATCCTAGCCACTAGACCATACGGGATATGAAATTACAATCATAATGTACTATGGTATCCACCATGCGTGAGTAGGTAGGTACTCTAAATAAGTAAAGTAGCTAAGCCTCAGAATTACTAACGTTGGTGAATATCATAGTTACATTGATACACATTAATGATATTTGGGCATTGACTAAGAAAAAAAGTATATTTTTAGCTAGCGGGTTTTTGTGCCTGCTCGACGAAACGCGTATTCAATATTTTGCATTTCTTTTTCATCAGGCTCTTAGAATAACCGACAATGATTACATCACATCGTCAATACCAAATCATCTCAATAAAGGTAGGGATTAGGACATACACATAACTTTACACAGTGATATCAATTAGTGTAGCTATATACATTTGCACACATCATAGGGTACGTTTAATAGATTTTTGAAGTGTACGAACCATGCACGCAGCATCGTGGACTTTTCCAAGACGGGGTCTTACGAATGGAGACGTCTGTCTCCACAAGAAGATTTGAACCGGTATTGGCACCACCTCCTCCGCATTGGGGTCTTCTTCGGATAAGTCTTTTACTTTCATCATTTTCACTCATGGGGGACGATCCTAATAAAACGTTGATATTAAAGTTACGATACTCCGATCAATAGATTCATTTCAGTTCCTGTAGAGTAAGTTGTGTCGTAATAATATTCAATAAACAAAAGAAAATAGACACCCATTTTCTATGTATAAACCACAATTTTGCTTCTCACTCATTCACTACTGCTCTTACATTTATTGGACACTTAAATTTAAGCCGATATGACGCAAAAATAAGACACTTACACTACACAAGTACTTAAACTATATTCCTTTACAGTAACTTAAGACCACTTAAGACTGTTAGTTACCTAATAAAAAAGTCACCGTTCTGCAATTAATTACGACGTACCTCGTTTAGTAATTAACACAATACATGTTCGTCATAGATGAAACACTGTTTACATTCCATTGGTGACACTGTAGGGAAGTAAGGGTGAAAGCGAGGACCTCTTCGAAGGGACGCGAGACAGGGAATGAGGTACCGCGCATTTGTGTCGAGACGGAAACATAGGGCTGTCATAAACTCTTTTATATAACCATATTTTGCTGAAACTAATACCCATGACGAAATTACGATAGTTGTGATAGTCTAACCAATGCATTGCAGAAAGGCATTTGTTTTTAAAACTAGTGGTATAGTAATTACGGTTCGATAGCTATTGATTCACTTCAAATCAAATGGTGCTTATGACACCAAAAGAGCCTGACTGTAATAGTAAGATACACTATTACAATAACACTTGAGAGAGTACAAGTCTCTCAGATGACTATGTTTAGTCGGCAACCCTGTAAAATTTTCAGCATTGATCTGTGTGCGCGGGTCGAGTGGCGGAGAGGCAGCCTCCGGTTGCCATAGAAACGGCAACATGGCAGCTCTGTGCTCTCCCTGTAGCTGAAAAGTAGGCCATACGTTCAGTCATCCCCCTGAATTGATAGAATGCAAGCGAAATATTAAGATAAAGATTAGCATTAAGCATTTAAAGATACATGAAAACAAATACTATCTCTAAGGATTGTTGCTTGTTACAGTAGTTTGCCTGATCTAGAATTACCCGTTACATAATTCTATCTCATTTAAAGGGTATTTTCTGAACGATTGTTTACTTTTATTTGAGGGATCGCACTCCTAAATATTTTTAGGGTAGGTAGAGTCGTGTTACGTACATATTGTTTGAGTCCTGAAAAAGGTTCCCTATTGTTACTAATACACAGTATTAGAAAATAAAAATATTAATTTATTAATACAACTAGATCGGTAATAAATAACGTAACAGTAATGAAGATGACTACTTAGATATTGTTTGAAACCAGTGTTACACAATTCTTAAACGCTTGTCTAAGCATGTACATATTTATATCGAAGCTTTAATCTTTTTTCATACCAACCCCCGTATGTGTAATTTATATGATAGTCCCCAAATAAATGGTAAACATAAAGACATTGAATTAACAAGATTGGCGTAGATATCAATGTTCACTTTGTGGCAGGCAATTTACTTTATAAATAGAGACGGTCAGGGAGCGGCGGCACTAAACAGTACCCATTTTATAGATTGTTTCCGTTACTTGTGTCCACATACATTGTCCCTGTTTTATGTCAATACCTCCTGGTTTTAAGGTTAATTAAATGTTGTAATCTATCGGTTGGCTATCGACTATCCGTAGAGGTTTTTCTATTTATCTATAAGTTTTCTATATGTTTACGACACGTGATAATGTAGATTAACTTTATTGTTAACAGAATACGATGTACCGTTAAAAGTGTACCTCGCCAAATAAGTTTGTTTAAATTTTAATAGACTTTCATAACTAGGTTCTCAAGTATTTCTTTAGGAAACTGCGTTTGAATCAATATCATATTTTTTATTGGGTTATTTTTATTGTTAAGATACGTTCGGGCTCGTATAAAACGAAATGTTGACTTTAACCTAGTTCATGTTTTTAAAATAGCGAACACAATCACATTAAATGATTTAAGTTTACATTACCCGGTTTGATTACCAGACACCATAGGCAGCATGCATTTCTATGCATTACGAAAATTGTAAGAGAAGAAAACCCAATATAATTTGACGGTGAATCTAAACAGAGATTCAGATATGATTGTGTTGATAACCGCCCACATGGAGCGAAGGAGGTTGAATTATAAATACGAATTACGTAAACATCATCGTCACCTGTTTACGTCATTGTTCTGAATCATCCATATTTTTCCAGTTCAATTAGAACTGGCTATAATTTACCTGTAGCTTGTTTTTATAGAAATATTTTGCAAAAAGAATATTTATAGCTAAATGACTTTAAAATGGAGTCAAGTATTCGTTGAATCAAGATTTACGAAGAGTAGGTACTCGGTGATCTGGTCCGCCTGTCTGGAAAAACTTAACCTCATTATAACTGCTGACTTTTTCAGTAGATTAATTGCATGCAGCAGATTTTTTTAAAAGAAAGAAAATCTTTTCAATAAAGCATTTAAAGTTATTAAACGAATAGCTGTGGATTCTTTTGAGACTTGATTCTTTTGTTTATTATAGCTGATATTTTAAACAACGCTGTCTGTATTTCATAATGAATTCCCATGTTCGTTGCCTTTAACCCGTCTCACAGATTTAAGATGCAGATATATCTTGACTTTATGTGTTCAACTCTAACTATTCTAGCTCTTTGGCATTAAACTTGTAAACATTTACATAGTTTGTCGATCGAAATGCAGAGTATGAAACGCGGCTTGCTGCTCCAATCAGATGCATTTCCATGAAAAGAAAAGGTTCCCACTCTTTAAAACTCCTTTTTTTTCACTCTAGCCCAAAATTTTGTTACATGGAGTAGCGAGGTTCATATTTCTTTACCTGTCGTATATTTGTCCGAATTACAGTTTATTGATGATTTAATTTGTTAATCTTTTTACCCGTTGGCAATCTGATTCTAACCTATAGTGTCTCAAGCCTATAGAATTTCACATTCACATATCCGACACACCTCTCTTCCTTGTACATTTATAGATTTCATCGTTAGCGTGTTAGTAAGACAATGACACTAGGTTCACTCTCAGTAACTAATGTGCCTAAAGACATTTTTTAAGAATTACCTCACTTATTGTGAGATTTACATCATACTCCTGCTTCCATAACCGATTACTGTGTGATACAATCACGAAACTTGAACAAAAATAGCACGAGGTTGATGTTTTAGAATATATGCAACATACTATAGCTATTGGCTGGGCGTTACCGAAATAGCGACGTTCTGTTTTGAATGGAAAACGCTTTTTATGTATTTGTGAAACTTTATTATACCTAGCAAGCATGCGGTATTTTTTATTAATTTTTCACGTAACTTTTTCTTTAAGTTCGTCTGAAGTCTTTAAATGCCCAATTTAACTGACTCTTTACAGTACCCGTTAGAGTAACAAAAAATAAATTAAATAATATTTTCCGAAACAGTTTCTGTGAAATATTTTATACTCTTACTTTATTAGTATTCCCAGAATTCAGCGACCGACAGTTATTTATCGACCCAAACATTTAAAATGAATAAAAACTCTACGCATACTACCAATCAAATTGGTACAGACCTACTTGAAGTTTACTGGCTGGAAAAATCATAAACGTCATTCGTTAAAAACAAAACAAACAAACATGAAAATGACAAACAAGGAAGGTAATTTTTATTTATTTTATTTATAATATTATTTCAAGATTTAATAAAATATAAGGTTTTAATGATAGTATCGTTTTGTATTTAGATGGAGATGGGGACCCTTCATGCAATCCGCGCTTGGCCGCCTTTCTGGCCGTTCATCTTGTCAGGCAAATATTGGACGATGCCTATGTCATAGCGAACTCAGCATCGGAATCTGGTAATGTATTGCTTCTGATTGATGATATGAGAATCTTTGAAGCCCGGTAGGTACCTACTCTTATAATTTACCAGTTTTATGGACAAGACATCACTATTCGATATTATAGAAAACGATGTCTTGGAAAAACCATTTTATAAGATTGCCATTCGTTCTCAAATACATATATAGTTATTAGTTAATATACTTTACAATTTGGCTGCGAAAATCAATGCACGCTTAGACGGGATATTACTCGTATTCTACAATCCTTTTCTTTTCCGTTTTTAAAATCTAGAATTAGTGGACTGACTTGTTTAAAGATCACGATAATACGACATTAGGTCAGCCATGGCGTCACCAGTGCATGCTGAAAAATGCTAAATCTGATGATGAAGATGCATCGTCTAAGGCAGAGAGCGACATCGTGAATGAAAATAAGATAGAGTTGATTGCCAATGTGGTTGCTACATCGACGCCGCAAAAAGTCACAGGTATGTTTTACTCAGGTAAAATTTCAGATGTCTGCCAAAAAATTTAAAGAAGTTAAAATGTGATTAATCTACTAACCGAGATTTTTGTAACGGTTACTTAATTTTTATAAACAAATATTTAGCAAGAAACATTAAAAACTAGCTAAGTAAAAATCGCGTAAGTTACTTTACATGTCGCTTATAGTATCCTTATCCATTTTTTATTATAAAGGATGAAAGTAACAAAATTTAGTATTGTTTCGGCTGTGACCTGCAGGAAAATTCTAGTATCCAACCTGTACTCGTTGAAATAGTCTATACTTAGTAAGTTCTGTAACACGTGTATGAGATCTTTCTAGGCGGTGGACATTATGCCATTTTGTACTAGCAGAATTCTTGCAAAATGTATCACAATTTTGTGCATATAATGCTATTATATTACATAGTAATACTAAATGATGTGACGAGTTAAGTATACTTATTAAGAATATTATAGCCCAGATTTTAACAACCCTAAGTTTAAAAAAAATCGATGTTTTCTTTTCAGGCGAACTTCTCAAATGTCGTTCAGCAACAAGTTTTATTGGTCAGGGTGATGAGGACCCAGAAATGGTAATTGTCTTATACATTTTGACAAAAATGTCCCAGTTGTTCGAAATAATAATCGATAATCGATATTTCTTAAATTACGTATATTTTAAGCGGCAGAACGAGTTAGCTAAATCGACATCGATGTTCATCAATCATCTTTTCGACATGAGCGAAGTTGAGACAGTAACTGTGCGCGATGACCCTGAGATCGTTCAAAATAATTCAGAGGCTAATGAGCAGCTCACTCAAGCGATGACAATGATAATGGACTCGTATATCAATACTGCTATGGGTATTGCTTCGAAAGTACCACCACAATCGGTTGATGGTGGTACATCTGCTGAAAGGTCATCAGAAACAGAATATTCATTTCTAAGTGATGCGTTCGCAGCAGATTTTGGTACAGATATTGCATTTACATCGTTACCGGGTGTTGATGATGCTATTGCCAGTAGCCACTATGAAGCTTCCCACATTGTGCCGGCTGTACAAATAATAGAGGTACTATCTCCTAAACACCTATTGTATTTATGGCAGAAAACAAAATGTTGCTAGGTTATAAGCATATGGAAACAGGTACAATGATCACAATCGGTTAGTAGTTAGCAGTATTAGAAAATTGCATCGTTGTGATTAATGCACTGAATATATTATATAAATTGATGTACAGTTGTGTAAATTGCAATTTCAGTAAACATGTTCTAGTTAAATAGATGCTTACAAATAAAAGTATTTTGACATACTGATATTTGTCTCATATTATAAATCATTCTTTTTTTATAGTAAGCAAAGCTTTTTTAGCCATCCGGTTGTCATCTTTAGTAAACATAATAAAGTCTAATAGTTGAATCATCGGGGTAATAGAGAATTTATATGAATTGGTCTACATTTTCCTCAAATATTTCAGATAAGTGATGAAAATATTGAGGAATGCATGAAAAGGAACGACGTGACTCGATTCGAAAATGCATATCTCACTCTAAACCGTGAGTGATTTATGACCACAATTTATAGCTTTTATTTATTTTACGTTCTTTTATACAATGTAAATATTTTTTTATTCTGATTTCTTCCGAAAAAAAATCAGCATTCTAAAAGATTTTTGTTTATCCAGCTTTCAACAGTCTCCCTCTTAGTATATTTTCTTAGACTAAATTATCGGTGCAAGTGTAATTAATGTTTTCTTTTAAATTCAGGTGATTACGAACAGTGTTCCGAAGATGACGGTAACGTAATATTAGATGATCCTAAAGGTATGACCCTTCAAGAAGTGGAGTTATTGACGGCAAATACTTCTGATGACGAACTATCTGCTCATGATGAAACTGAATTACATGTAAAATGTGTAAGTATGACAAAAGATCATTAGAATCTGCTTAAAACGTTGCAATGGATTCCTGATTTTTGCTACATCTAAATCCGTATTAATAGTCAATTTTATCTGATGTGTCTTGGGTCAGGAGAAATCAAAGGAGTTGACGGCGATATCCGCAGTATCTGCCGTTTCAAAGAAGAGTTTAGTTAGTCGGTGCCGCTCTCAGGGTGCTAGACTTTTGTCCTGTTTGAGAGGCTGGTGGCGTCGCCGAACACCGGGGAAACGTAAGGTAAGAACTGTTTTGCATTGTGGATTTGTGGAACTTACTTCGACTAAAATACTATAACAAACGAATAAGAGAGCATTGGGCATTGTTCTATAATAAATAATGAGAGCTCCTCTTTTTTATGCACATTAATATTCATTTCATTAACATCGACCTTTTTCAAAATTTTATAATAATTAATTCAGACCCAATAGATTATAGCATTTAAAATATGGTATGTAAACTAATGTAATTATGCATAATTGTTTTAGGAACACCAACATCGCATTCAGGGCGCGGTTCATGGACTATGCCCTTTGTCACCGGATGCAAGACGTCGTGCGGCCAGTCTCCTCGACCAACGACTTTTACGATCACCCTCTCCTTCCCGAGCTGTCGTATGGAAGTTCAACACTGTCAACGAAGCCCTCGTTAAATCCTCACGCTGGAAGGACTACACGTTTGATGCTAAACCAGACGACTGTGAACAAAACTAACCAGTCATTTAAGTATATTAATATAGATCTTGAATCTCCCCTTATTATTTGGTTTACTTCTCGAAATAAAGGTTTAAGAGACACACAGTTGTTTAATTTAAAACGAAAATAAAATTAGATCAGGTATACTAAATATAAATATCTTATTACTCATATAATGACAAGTAATTGACAAATCTATCGATCGCGGACATATTTCGGACACCTCAATTCCGGAGAGCATATACCACAGATATCCGATCGAAATAGTTTAGCATAAATGTAGATTTACTATTACAATTGGCGTTGCACGATATCTACACACGGGCAGGTGGCACAGCGTTTCGTCTCTTTTTCACTTGTGATAGCGGTATGCGTTTGAAGACGCCATGGAAACGGACCGGCTCCGCCGAAAATAGAACGGTCGCGGATTCCTGGGCTAAATCTCAAATATCCAGACGGGTGCGCCATCTAAGCCAGTTAAAACAGTCCCGCGAAAAGTTACCGAGCCCCACTTCTTGTCTGAACGTCTGCCAGTGAAGACCGGGAGGGAACCAACTAACACCACACAAAATGGTGAGTCACTGACGGCAGTGAAATTGTGGAAAGGTGTTTAGTGAGAAAAATGGACTGTTAGCTTCGCAAGTGATAAATAAAAGCCAATGCGCGGTAATCCCTCGTGAAACATATTCCGCTGACCGGATACTCGCGAGCCACTTGGATGTGTTTAGTACACCATCCGATAAATAAATCAGTGTTGTGCTTAAAAACCAGTGAAAGAAGATGATAGCGTATAACATGAATGCTAATACACAAACTGAGCAGCGAAGCTGTGAATACACACCAACTAATACCCACACATTGCATGGAATCAGTTATGTACAAGGAAATAACGAAATATTTTTGGTAATTTTCAGAGCGACCTCAGCAAGAACGACATTGAAAGTAAGTTAATTTGATTATTATTTACTAACTTATTTACTAATTAACAACTAGATAACTGTATCATAGAAGAGGAGGGAGCTACAAGTTGATGTTAATGTGTTAAAATCGGACGAGAGACTCATATTTTCTACCTCTATCACTAACTGCCTGCAAACTTTTCTTCGTATCAGTTAAGATAAATTGTCTAATTGAATATTTCTTAAGCATTTGTAATTAACATAAACGTGAATAAGCATTACATAAATGAAACCAGAGTTGAGTATCATAACATCTAAGTTTAGCATCGTTTCTCATAAAAGGTGCGCGTTACTAAGACATGCCGGGTGGCAGTACCAGTGGCATGGCCACGTTGCGCGCGCGCTGCGTTCCAAAATTAAACTCGTGCGTCACGTGATCCCGAATCGCCGCCCGCCCAAACAGAGAAACTCCACTCAGATTTCACTGCAAGCGCGTTGCGTATGTTTAAGCGTGGGATCGAAGTTTACCTAAATAGTTGATATACGTAATTATTATACGCATACATCGGATATGTCACATCATATGCATGTGCATTATAAATCAGCTGTCATTATCAAGGTCGGTAGATGATCTTGAGTCAGCTGATCTTCATGCACATTACGTACTTGCCGCGTAATGAACTATATAATAATTCCTGAAAAAAATACTTGTTATTAATAAAAAATACTGACTTCACAAATTAATATTGTTTCAAATCAGGATTTTTAAAGTGAACATAGATAGAAAATTTTAAGTTAAATATTAGATGAAATTTGACGGAAATGTAAGAGTAAGCAACCAGTTAAATATAGGGCACATATTGTGCTATAATTAGAAAGTGACTCACGAGTTCACACCGAATATATTGAAACGTACCGTAGAAAAGTATTATTCTGGGCGAAGAATGTCCGCCCACGCCGCCCGTTCCGCCTTCCACCGCGATTTACCTATTCTATACAGAACGCGTAAATTCTAGAAAGATGTTTTAAAAAAATAGATAAGCTTTTACAACGCTTTAATAATTTAAACAACATTTTTAGTTTCGGGAACAATAGCTGACTATGCTTAAGAAAACCGAGTAGTAGAGAGAGAGTTATAGTTCACCGATCTGACAACCAATCGTTAAGCTTGTAATGCTGGTAGTAGATATACAACATTAATAATATAAATGAACAATCCAAAATTTACTACCTACAACTTTTATTGGAATTTAAGAAACAATGGATCGACATCTGTCTTTTCCGCTAACTGAATATACTAACAATCTGGTAAGGGGTGTTCAATAATGGTTGTTTACACATAAGATTCGTTGATCTGTATATAGCATGTAACGCTTTGTTGTTTAGGGGCAACCTTCGCCTTCTCCATCTACGACTTTGAGGGCGCCGGCAAAGTCGATGCCTTCAACCTCGGAGACATCCTCAGGGCTCTTAACTCCAACCCCACAATGGCGACCATTGAGAAGCTCGGTGGCACCAAGAAGAAGGGCGAGAAACAGCTCACCGTGAGTATACTGTTGCTTTTTCATTCACATTTCTACAAAAATAGGTTCTCAATCCACTCTTGGTCAGAATATTTCCCTAATTTGAAATATGTAGTATAATACGTCAGTCACAGATACATAAGAAAAAAAAACCTTCTTGGTTTATAATATTCTTCAAACTTTAAGTCCCAAAGGCAACAAAAGTTTCACCGAGTTCTAACATTGATATTATAAACTTAACTGTAGAAGTTGCCTTAAATTGTAATTTACTCAGCCCTAATGTGCTGCTAAATCGAGTACAAACGGAATTAGTATGCAAAAAATGTTAATGATTCGATTATAATTTAATAACAGAATATGTTCTTCTCTTCCAGATCGAAGAGTTCCTTCCCATCTACGCCCAAGCAAAGAAAGACAAAGACCAGGGATGCTATGAGGACTTCCTGGAATGTCTGAAACTGTACGACAAGGCCGAGAACGGTCTGATGCTTGGTGCTGAGCTTACACACACTCTCCTCGCGTTAGGTAAATTTCGTCCAACTATTATTTTCTTTACCAATACTGCACCATTGTTAGCACAGATCTTGCCCAAAATTCTCCATCGGCCTAAGTAATCACGCAGGCAGGTGAACAAGTCATCATGCCAACTAGATGTCAGACTGTAACAAAAAATATATAATTTGTTGTTATTCCCCATTTTTAGTTGCACACAGCTGGCAATGTTGTTTATTTAGAACGGAAGGCTATTTTTATATTTGTAAAGCTTGAACATGTCAATAAGATACATTGGCATCGGCTAGATTTCCAGTTGGACGTGAACTGAAATCATTTGGCTAAAAGCCATCGCACTCAATGTTAGTTTCAGAATAATGACGTGAGACTACTTTTCAATTTTATATTTGTGTATATTCTGTTCTGAATTCAATTTAGATCATGTTGTGGGGTATTTTACACAAAATATAACTATTTTCGTTATCAAATACATTATAGATCTTTCATAGATTTATCAAAGATTATCAATGAATATAGAAAGAGTAGGGAAAGAGTATGAAAGAGATCTAATTTATCATATCTCAGCTGTATTGGTTAATTAAAGTTGCTAAAGGATACATTTTTAATTATTAGGTGAGAAACTGGAAGATAACCAGGTCGCTGAAGTCACAAAGGACTGCATGGACCCCGAAGATGATGATGGCATGATCCCCTATGCGCGTAAGTATCTCTATACTTTATACATAAAAACTTATGTATAAATAATATATGTAGATTATATCCGTCTCAGTATTTCAGTTTGTCGAATGAAAGTCGTAAACATTCCATTGTATAAAAATATCCTCACGTAGACCCACGACGCACCGATTGTAGTGTACCTATTGTATTGTACCCAAGTAAAGTAAACATAGTCCTAAACTTTGCATGTTATCGTATTTCCTATCGTAAGTACTCAGTTGTAGCCCAACCCCAACAATTTATTACCCTCCCCATGAATGGTAATTTGTAAAAGAAACTGTAGAATATTTTTGATTTCCCTGTTGGAGAAGGCATGAGGGTCAAATGATATGGTTTGCGTGTGTACCCTTGTTTTACCATTTTTCCATTTACAGCATTCCTGAAGAAGGTGATGGCGTAGAAGTCTACTCATCTCGTCATATCTTTAGTTATAAGATCGTAAGTGAATCAACGCAAAGGACGTATTATAAGTTTTCTTCGTGTTCGCTGTCTGTCGTTTTCAGCTTTATAATCTTACTGATATTGTTCTGTATCTTTATGTCTACTTATTTTATTTTATAATCAATGTTAATGCTTTACATACTACTTATTTTTATACTTCTTACTCGTTAACAATAGCCTTTAATTCTACAAAAATCTGCCAATCTATCAATTTATCACCTTCGAACCACGTCAATCATAACAGCCATACATCAGCTAATAACAAACTTAGCACAATTTCGTAGCGTGTTTTTAATCAATTTTATTGTATATTTTCAGCGTTCCTCCGAAAAATGTGCGACGGGTGGCAGGGACCTAAGCCTAAGGCAAAGCCAGCGGCGGCGGAAGAAGCACCTGCGGAGGGCTAAGTGCCTGACGTTGCGCCGGAGTCACGCGGCGCACGCCGCGTGGCGCACGACCGAGCTGCGCCGCCGCCGCCCGCCGCGGGTCCCCACGCCCACCCTTGGCTACATCGACACCCCGTATACGCCATCTTAGATACGGACTACCCCTTTTTATACGAATACAACATCAAATGCACATCATTTTGTACAACTTTCTACCTATGACTGTACATACTAAAGTAAGATTAAATTAAACATACTGTAAACACACGTTGTACGTGTCTTTTAAATTTATTATTATTTATTTATTAAGTACGTTTATAATGACAAAAATACAAAAAACCGTAAATTATTTTATAATAAACTATTAAAAGTTCAGTCTTGTGGTATCTTCAATTGGTTCATTGTAAGTATCTTTTGGCAGTTAAAATAAAAGATTCTTATAAAAAATATTAAAATGAATATTTTAAACAACCTAGAACAACACAGCAGACTTACTTAGCTGATGATCCCGCGACCATTAGGCCTTTAAAATAATACTAGACATTAGTATTTAGGCATACAGTGTCAGGTATAAGATGAATGTCTATCAATGAATGTCTTTTAATAAATATAAATAAATACTTGTTCAGAGCTTAAGTTCCAGCCGCTTTGCTGTATTTTACAACATTATTGCTAGTCCAAGTAATAATCTATAAACTCTACAATATTAAAGTGCTAAAAATATCCTTGATCATACAGTCTTTAGTCAGACTATTGGTCTGTATTTTTCATACACACTTTGCCAAAAGGAAATGGACTATTTACGTAAAAAACAGAGACACTAATATTATTTTAGTTTTTTTTGGTTTATAAAATTTGAGTAACGCATAAAGTTTCAGCTGTTTCCAATAAATAAGACTCGGCGGGAGAGCATCTCAAATATCTACTTAAAGGGAGCGTAGATCCGGTATTTTGAAATAAAAACGAATGTCTGCTATTATAAAATGTAAGTATGTGTTAAATCAGAAAGTCACATCAGGCAACTTCTCTTGACGAGCAGCACCGATCTTTTGTAGGAAATGTTAAATCGTAGAAGATGTAAAGGCAATTATTGGTAAGTATTAGAAAGCTGTAAGACTTTTGTTTAATACAAAGTATTCCCGACCTTTTATAATGATATCCAACAGTGCCCAGTTTCTTATATCAATGTTACCTAGATAATAATTTAAACGCAACTCTTAAATAGTACTTTAATCCTGCATATTATGCTAAAAATAACATAGAACATACTATTTCTTAAATGTCTATTTTAGAGGCACTCAGTATTTTATCTTCAAATTATTATATCCCCATAATCCCGCTTACCTACTTCACGTCGAGCGAAGGTTTCCTGTACGAGAGAGTATAAGCTTATTATGTAAGCCGAGCTCAGAACAAAATAGTAGAAGCTACATATCTTCTGTTTGCACTTCTCATACTGTTTTCCTTTACTGTCGATATATGCTTTCTATTATGTCTATATTATGTAGGTAGAAAGCACTAGCTGAGTAAATGAGTATAAAAACCTGAAACAGCGCAAATTCAGTGGGTCAATTGTAGGATAGACTAATTTATGTGTTAAAGCCATTTATTATAAGATTTAAACACCGAGTATATAAAACTGATAGAACAAAGCAATATTGATAATCGCATGACTGCTTAATTAAGATCAGCGACCAGTGAATCAACACTTCATATTTACGAAAACATAACTTTCGTTGATTTACTGTATGAAAACTTATAACACGGATGGAAGAGAATCCAAGAGTTTTCCTTCTACTTAAATGGTTTCCGATAAGTAGAATGGGGTCACTGACTTATCTAGACAAAGGCTGCTGTGATACTTTTAAAGTAGAACCGATCGATCTTTGAAGTAGCCATTTAGTTCCAAGCGCCCAAATGTAGAGTCAGCGCCACCATTACGATGATAGTATGTTTTCTCTGCAATAGGGTAGAAAGTATTTATTTTTCGAGTTTTCTGAATAAATAAGCTAATTGGGTAATGTAAACATACTGGTTATACAACAATAGTAGGGCGCCAAAACGCTTTGAACGCCTGAGTGCGTAATTGAACTGTTGCTATCAACAATTACATTATATTTTAAAATTAAGGGTTATGTAGGTGTAATACGCCTACATTCAGTGCTTTAGCCCCCGGCTTTGTATTAATAAGGGTCGATTCTATTGCCATCTATTGAGCACGGACCTAAAATAATGCAAGTCTAGGTTTTATATTCATCTCGTAAATAATAGCATAAGAACAATTAAGTTAGTAACTAATACGTTAATTAGCTATAAATAAAGTGTAAGTATTTCTACCAAACTAATCATAATAATAAGAAATAGGAACATTAAAGTCTTTGTTTGCCAAAATACTCCCTCAGATTCGCGCCAGTGAAAATGGCGCGGAAAATGTTTTCCCGGCATCAATACAATCGTTCGGCTATTATCGGCCGACGCTCGTGTACGTTCGGCGATCGCAAATCGCGAAGCTGTAGCGCAGTGTGACCAGCGTTCAACGAGTACCATTTTTAGTGGAAGTAAATAAACTGGTGTGATTTGATAGACATCGAAACAAACATTAAATATTTGATATTTTTCAAAAAACAAAGTCCGGCCACTATATAGTATTTCAAATATTAATATAAGATCACTCTTGCTAAAAACGATAAACACTTGTTAATAGTATATCTACAAAAACATCTGTGGTTTGTTTGATTTTAAAGATTTACTCCACTGTTAGCCTAAACATGAATGCTACAGTAATATTATATGTCTTTAATAAAATACATTGTACGCTTTAACGATATTTTGATAAAAAATCTAGCAATTTGATATAATACGGGTAATTTCGCAGCGTGAGGTATGGTATCATCGCGCGGGACTCACTCTAGGCAGCTCTACAAAGTAGGCAGTGTAAGCCAGTGTTGATCTCGTTGCGAGCGTCTCGCTCCGTCTCTCACCGGTGTTTACGTTGTGTGTGTGATACCGATTACTTAGTGATAACGTGAATTGTGTGCAGGTGTACACAACCTCTTATCAGGTAACCATACACTTTAAAAATATATTATTAAAAAAAAAACAAAAATCACAAAAGAGTCGTTGCCAAAAAGTTTCAAAGTTGACAAATTGAAAGAAGTTGTTCTATTTATTGTGTGTAAATTGTTTGTTTAATGGACACATTCACGTGATTTTTGCCGGCTATTATTTTATAATACCAGTGATACTGTATACATACTATTCCCTCATCCATCACTCCTTAGTTACTCTGTGACTCTACTATATATTATTTTAAAGTAGACATATGTACCTATATAATACCTGTCAGAATGTTTTACGATAAAGTATGTGCATGTATGTATTATTATAATGGTATGCAAAAATGTACTACAATTTATTATCGCACACATAATTAAAGGTGATAAACCAAACTGGTTGATTATCTATTCCGAGAACCTACTGAAGCTTCAATTATTTGATACTAATAAATTATACTTGCTACTCAAACATATATTTATAAACAGAATAGGATATAAAGAATTTGAAAATTTCACTTACCAACTCTACGATGCAATTTTACAACCTTTAATAAATAGGTAGGTATTTGCAAGAGGACTAAACCAACAATAAAAGGAGAGTTTTAAAAATAAGATCAGATTATTCGTAAACTAGACGACAATTAATAACTGCAATGTAAACGGATGACATAATTTGGCACAACGCACTCTATTAATTAACGCATCCTTGCATAACAATGCACAAATAATATTACACGAATGTTTAAACTTTGCAGGTGTTGGTGGGATAATATCTCAAAATGGCGGATGTCAAGGAGAACCTGGAAGCAGCGAATAAACTCGTAGACAAGCACAACACAGGTAAACAAACACTAGAACATTCAAGAACATTCTTCAGACAAACCGCGGTCTAAGTTTCTTTTAAGGTGAAGTGCGAATGTACTTCGCAATGACACTCGTGTTGAGGGACTTTAAAATAGTAGGAAAAATTCAACCGCCATGTCTACTAGTCTGTTTTTTTTTATAGAAATAGTGCTCCAGTCCCCCTTTTAAATGCTCTTTATTTAAAGCTTGAACTGCTTTCGTAGTAGAGTTGTTTGACCGGGCCACCCCAATATAAAAAACGTCTCGGGGGTATTATTAAAATAGCGATACTACTGGTTATGAAATAGGTAATAATACTTACGAATCACGCGAGTTTCTTAGCTTAGAGGTAATATAGGTAATGCACTCAAGGGACAAGGGTCACAAACGTAGTTTCATGTTGTTCAGAAATGCTGAAATTTTACCATAGTTAACCTTTTATTTTAATTAATATTTACACAAATTCATACACTGCAATATTGATAGACGAAACGAGTTCAAAGCGATTAATTTAGATCTATAACATGAAAAAACATCGGCGTGTGTCACAACGGTCAGGTCACATGGCTTAGCTAATGAAATTAGCAGTGAAAGTTCTCTAACTTCTTACAAAATACAGGAGATTTCGCAGTCTGCTCCTAATCACTCGTTTGGCTAATCTTTAAAACAAAATTTGTTTGTCAAAAAGGCTTCAATTGATAAGAAAAAACAAGACACAGATAGGAAAAAACGTTTTCTTTAGCGTCAAGACTTTATGGTTAATAGTACCTTACCATTGCACCTAGTTTAATGATCGTACTTGCAGATAATAATGTTATTAAAACTAACTACTAAACAATGCGTTTTTAACAGATATTATTGTACGTAAACCTTACTTATAATTCAATTGATTTTTGTGTTTATTACGTCAAGTTACAAATGACATAATACAAAAAACATGATGTTGATCGTTTAAAAAAAACGGTCTCTTCGTAAAATAATGGCATTATTATTATCTTAGACCGATTTTATTTAAAAATCATCACTACTTCAACAGTTATTTGACTAGAAAACTCAACTTTCGACAATCATAAATAGGTACTAATAGATTAGAGTAGAGCACCCGCATATTAGTTTACCACTAGTCGATTGGCAGTCACGCGCATTATAGGGGAATGAAGTGAAATATTGTTAGGACATATTTACGATTATAATTCATCATTTCCTTGACCCTAACCCACAGTAAGTCGTCGTATGTCGATCTCTTCGATACTGTCTTCTGCTACTAATGTATTAACCGTTTACTCTGTTTTTACATTTTTCATGTTCACATTGATTTTCACATGTAACTTTAAAAGATATTTTTTTTGTGTTTGTGTACTTTTTGAACTCTTGTACCTATATTTGTAGAACGTAGAAATTCTGCTCCAAGAAGAATTCAAAAACAATAATTTAATTAATCTATGACTCTACTTTTATTTGTTTCTCCTTAGATTTTGAAGGAATTTACATAAATTAGAAGTCCGCGTTGCCCTTATATGCATCATTAAAGGTAGTAGCAACAAAGATCCAAATTTAATTTACTAAACTTAAAAAATAACTGATACTTTTACAGTGTTATTGTATGTCCCGTATGGTCTAGTGGCTAGGATACCTGGCTTTCACCCAGGAGGCTCGGGTTCGATTCCCGGTACGGGAAGTTAATTTTTGGAAAGATACTGGTTGCTCGTAAGTATTCTTATGAAACAATATCGTTGTTCTACCATATAAGTGTACAATTCTTTTTGTTTTGGATTAAAACTATTACGTTTATCTTTATACGGTATCAAACAATATAAAACACATTGTATGTAACAATGTTTTATCAATCATGTTATGTTATGAATATAAATAACTCCTAAACATAGCCGCACCACACAAATCGTCACCGTCGTAATCACCACACATAAATTATATTCAACCAGCTGAGGACATTTGTTTTAAAGATAAAATAAACACAAGTTTCAATAGCCAGTAATAACAATGCTTTAATCAAATTATCAATGGTTTTCTTTTTTCTTGAACCAATTTTAGCGGCAAGTAAAACGATCTCTATTGTTTCAAACCTACTAGCATTTGGAGATAGGAAGCTTAAATTGGCGGTCATAAACCTGTAAATTAGCTGCCTCATCTCGTTGACAATAATCACACATTACGTAGGCGCTACCGCATATCAACGTCAATCCACTTTCTTGTAGAACATTCCAACATTATTACTCTGAATGAACAAATATCATCTTAATAGAATCGTCCTAGTTTACGACAACATGATGATTTATTGACACACCGTCACGCATATATTATGATGTATCTAGTCTCCTGCCCTTGCATACAACTGGGCTTTGACTTGCATCCATTATCATACGACAAAGTTCATCCATACATCCTAATTTATTAACAATTGTTGAGACATGTTTATTGGTATTTGTACAACTCGGTAAAATTGCAAGTGATTTATCGAATCGGGCGCGGACTACTTATGCACAAGTTCATATTGTTTATCATTGAATTGCATTATCGTCTTTATCGATACGTAATCATTTATTTTTATCGTATAATTTTTTAATGTAATATCTAAAGCCAAACCAAACCCTAGTCTTAATCTCCCGGATTTATTTCCCAGCTGTAACTTAAGTACAAATTGTAGTGATATTTCACTTCATTGAAAGTTGGCATCAGTATTACGGCATGTAGATTGTAGATATTAGAAAAATACCATGCGCCGTGACATTGAGAGAGAACCTAGTTTCATATACGGTACAACATTAATATTAAAACAAAGAAAACAAGATTCTACAAATAATGGAAGTACTATAATAAATCAAAAGCAAAAAGAAAACAATAAAAGGGTCGCCAATGTATTTTTTGTGTTAACCTACGTTTTAGTTCTGCAAACAGATTCGGCTCACTGACCGTGCCAGAGTTCCTACAAATAGATCAGGTGTAGGTGGCATTTCTAAGAATACTTACAATAAATTGACACATCTCGTGTATGGATCCCCTTGATGCAGTGCCGAGCCTTGACTTCATTTATCTGGAGCTCCTATTATTTAATTAAACTGTTTCCTACGGGACCTCTGTTTCGCCAAAGGTTACATGCAACTGTTGTAACGTAACTGAAAAACAAACTCTTTGGAATTTTCGAGTTTCTATTAACGTTGTATGTTTTGATACAGAATTCGCAAGCAATGCTCAGTTTATGAGATACTTAGGTAATCTATTTTTTAGTTTGTTAGCTTGTGCTGTGCCTTTTGTTTATAAAGTGTCGTAAATACATAGAGTTGTAGATCATAGTAGTTGACAGTGGTGGTAATTAGGTAGCGGGGTTGGTCGGGGTGTTGAAGGGCACGATGACGCTTCCTAGAAGAATTCGCCCGGTACCTGACACCAGCCGCGCCTAGCTCTAGTGTCGTGCAAAACTCGCAATCACTAAATTTTAATTAACTTTACCGTTTATAATGTTATTAACGCTTTGTTTGTTTTATTTGCATTTATGTCTAATTGTTTCGGCCGCAGTAATAATCGTTGATCTTGTAACCCATTGTGCACTAACAGAAAATCTGACTGATTGCTGATCTTCTGATATAGATTTTATTCGCGTTTTGTTAAGAAATACAAAATCTTTAGTTACATAAAAAATAAAGTACACGAATGTGGACCATAAATCAAAGAAACAGAATCCAATTTTTTTGCCAATATAAAGGCAAGAAATCGGTAGTTAAGCTAAGTTCCTAAATGACGAACAATGATTTGCAGTTTTGTATATAGAGCAGTTTGATTGATGAGCCCTTGGCGAAAGGTTAAAAGGTTTAATCACATTTTGATGTAGTAAACAATATCTTGTAAACATTCCTTGCGAGATTTTTTTATGTAGAGTGTGTTGTGCCCCGCCATTACTTTCCCTGGACGATAATTAACTTCATTATCAATTCTATTGAATTTTAAATCACAACATGTGTAACTAATTGCACCAACGGTTTCTATTTTCTTCGTCAATACGTGAACGGACTTAATGATACGATTTCTCATAAAATAGTTCATCAACAAAAGCAATGAATATTCCAAATAGGAGTACCTTTCAGTAAAGTTCTCACGGTTTTTTAATATGTGCCATAGATACATTAGTACGAGTAGGTAGATTTAATTTAATTAGTTCTTATGATGAACAAGCTATAATAAAAATATCTTGATGAAATGTGAGTTTTTTTTCTATAATCCATTATTGTATTACTTGTACAGTTTGAAATGTTTTATGATTACAAATAATAATTTGTTCATGTGGTAGAGTGAGGTACGTACATATGCACATGATTCGTCAGTTCTAGCGAGTGATTAAATCAGTGGTGGAATTGGGCGAGACAACGGGGTCTATTGTGTTAAGTAATGCCATAAATACAATTAAACTCACTTACTCTCGTTAGTGCGATAATACAGTGTCTTTGCCCTCGGGCGCCAGCTCCCGGCCCCAGCACTTTATTGTTTAGTGCTGAGCTCACAGCCTATTGTCTTATGAACCAGCTGGGCCGCCGAGAGTTCAACAGGGCATTGCATACTACTTCATAAATGATAAATTATAACAATGGATTACGCAAACACCTAAATACTTTAATGTGCTTTCTCAGTTTGCTTTGCTTTTCAAAGTAATTTCAACGCAAACAAAAGGCTTAACAATGTCTTTATACGACTGTATCACGATCCGCGCTGTAAAGTAAGATAAACAAAATAATGAACAGTCGGGAGTTGTTTATGAACTAATATTGAAACAAAAAGTTTTGCAATGTAGCAACGTTCCACATATTTCATACCCATTCGCTGTCTGCGCTAAATGACGCGAGGAACTGGCAGCTAAATGAACAATTAGGTCGAATGTAGGCAAATGCCTATCGCCTAATAAATAGCCAGGCATTTGCATAGTGTCTTTCATTCATAGATGACTCAAACGTACACTATTAGATAATATCTGAAACGAACTAAAAAAAAAAAACATTCAAGTTATTTCTCATTGGCTGTGTTTGTTTTATATCGCTCCTTTTATTACATTTTCGGTTGACAGAACGTAGTGGATCGCGGAGATTTATTTTCTTTACTAATGTAGCGTATCCGTATCTTCAAAGGATCTAGTCTCCGCGGGAAACGAATAATATTATTTTATATTTTGGGGAAAGCTTTCTAGTGTTTTAGTAATTGAAAGTTATTCATTTTATCACACGAGTAAGATCCATGGTAGAAATACCAGGAATTAGTAGCCTTATGCAGTTTTCATACTTAACCTTAGTAATAAGTAATAAGATAACAATTCCCGCGAGAATCTCTACCAATAAAGCGAATGTTAAAGTTATCTTTTAGTACACTCTGATAGTTTTACTACCTATAAAAAGGTAGCAAAAAATGTTGCGATAAAATATACAGGCGGGGCAGAGGGCACTGTTAGGGCGAGGCAGGGACCCATCCTGAAACTTAACACAATGTCGTTGATTAATGAACTGTGAACTGAACAATGGCATCTTCGAAGGTACACCACTAACTTTCTGAACAATCAGAATCAATATATTAGGATCGATTGAATTAATATACTAAATAATATTGTTTAGTGAAGAAGTGAATTAAAAAGTATTATACTTTTAGCTACCCATTGTGATTTATATTCCTTTTAATCTACAAAATGGCTAGCAAAGCTTTTTGTTGATTTTGTTCATTCTTAATTAATAAAAGGTACTGCCAGAGCCCACAAAGCTAAATAAATTGAGTTAAATTAATGTGAACAAAGAACTCTATTAACGTAGAATTTATAAAATTTTCTATTACTTCATTAATTAATAAAATAATTTAAGCACTCCTACAAGGTAATTTAAACGAGCACAGAAGATTAGCTTCCATCTGTTATCAAACATCAGAGAACAATAATTCCCATCTAGTCGCGTCTTGCGAGTGATTGGTAAATTGCCGGATGAGTTGGGCGCACACGCATCACTTCCCACCTCCTGTCTATCAACCACATTACGACCACACTTCACAGTTTTAATGGACAAGCAATTTACCATATTAGTACAACTGAATTAACAACTACAATAAGATGAAATTGCTTCGTATTTGTTCCGATTGCAATTTAAATATCTCGAATGAAGTAGTATTTTAACATTCTTTATTTGGCTTTAAGGATAACGTAAATTCGTTTTAGTCTTTATCGGTTTTAAATGAAGGTAGTAAACGTCGCCCACGGAGCAAATTTTAACCATTACGTCAATATAATTGTAACGATTAGTACAGTTTAGTCGCGACATTGCGTGCGATTCACCAATTAGATGGAACCACCAATTAAAGCTGGTCTACAAAAATAAATTACTAAACGTTAGAAGTCGAACTAATTTTTCCGTTGCACCGCCTTGTAAACATGTTTTATGGGATCAAAATATTGTGAGTTTAATTTAGTGGATTTTCTATTGGAAAGGAAGGGACTTGGAGACACGAACCGATCATAAAGATTAATTTGGTTTTGTATTTATTTAACAAACAGCAGTCATTTGAATAGTCTTTTATTTGGTCCCATGAATGTCCATATGACGTTGCAGAATGGCCTTGAGAGGTGGCGTAGAATTTACTGGAAGAGTACAGATAATGAATGTAATACAGTAAGTTGTACGTACATGAAACGTTGAACAAAAGAGTAGCGCGAGATTTGGCCCCGGAGGTGTCGTCCGGAGCGTGAGGTCGCATACAAATTAGCATAGAGCGATGCGCACACGCCGATTTGGTACAGATACAAACACAAATGACACTGCATTGCCAATATGACATGTTTTTATTGTATCAGTGATTGCAATTCAGTTTGACAATGTAGGTCATATTGATTGTTGATATTTACATCATTGACGTAATATTAAACACGTTTATAGAGCTCTTACATATCAATGAGTTTTGTCAATACTTTTTTGGTGTATTGAAATTCTGTATTTTTTTATTAATAGAAGTTGTAAACAATGGAGACAATAATTTATTGATAAATTAGATTATTACGACTTAAGTGATGTTTACATTGGATATTGTCGTGTGTTTAAAAACTAAATCACAATGATCAAACAAATTACAACACAACATCAAATGACGAGCGAGTTTACTATAATTTAAAGCGTGGTTTACGAAAGATCAACGGTTGCTATAGACTAAACCTAAATAGATAAGATTTTGTGACTATCGTTTAAGAAACCGACACAATGTAGGTATAGGTGTGTCAGTACGAGTTGTACCGGTGACCCATAACTTGACGTGTCAGGTAAATATTTATTTCCAGTGGTGATGTAATAAACCGCACTAGGAATCTAATGATTACGACACTTGAAGGTCAGGTGTTGTCCTCTTCATCTGCTAACGTTTTTGCATACAAACTTTCAATTTTAAACAGTATCGAGGGTAAGTATGCCTAGAACATACGTGTTTGCTTACCGCTGCCAAAAAGTCGATGGCCTGTGCTCTTTTCGTAATTCAGACTCTGTCTTGTTTACATCACGACTAGATACATATGTATAAGAACATTTTATTCATGTTGTTTAGACCCTTCTCATCAATACAATGAAACCAACATCCTACTAACCCTATTATACGCAAAAGTTTGTGAGAATGTATGTATTTATGTATGGATGTTTGCTACTCTTTCACGCAAATACTACTGAACTGATTACGATGAAATTTCGTATTTACCTAGGTAGCTGAAGACCCAGAATAACACAAAGCCTTTTTCCGATAATCGGTTCAGTTGTGTTTGCGTGAAAGAGTAACAAACATCTATACATACTCGCAATCTTTCGCATTTATAATATTAGTAGGATAATTTCTGTATTCACTGTTATCAGCGGACGACATGCTCCGGTTCAAGTTGCAAGCTCAGGTTATGCTTCAACATCACAAAGCCCTCAATGTTGTCGTCAGACAGATTCATAAAACATCCAAAGAAAACTGAACCCATTAAAGACAAAATGCATTAAAAGCAGGATTTAAAGTGCATGCGAAAAATAAAACTTTGAAACTTTAAATGTACATTTCAGAGTTTGTCTAAACAGGTGCCTTCGGTCACGCTATCAATGTGGCTTCCTAAAATATGCTGTTTATATTCTATGGTTAGCTAGTTTACTGAAATGTGACTATTGGTCTCATTTAAATAAGTACTCGTAACCACACAATTCTAAATAGCTTGATGAATTTAAATGACTTACTTCGTTTAGATTGAAGCAATAATTTCATCCATAAAGAAAGGGTTATTTGCAACTTGCTATGTGCAACTTTAATGAATTAAGCGATTGTAAGAAATAGTTGCTAAATAACTAGATACTAGCATGGTGAATGAACTGAAAGTAAAACGATAACCCTTTTTTATTTTATAGTAGACTTCTACCTAACAGATGGAGAATCGTTAATTTATCTGATATGAACAAAAGGTTTTATTTTAATATAAATCGTTACTAGTTTTAATATGTACAGATATTGGAATTAATTAATAACTTATTAAGTCATTTCATGTTACCGAAAAAAAGTTAATCTTAATTAAAATATAACAATAAATTTCATAGAAGTTGCAGCTTAATTTAAATAAATTAACTATTTTAATTAACTTAAGTACTTATTAATAAACAGCGAAATAAAAAGTGATTCGTATGCTAATGTGTTGAGATAATCATTTGCATTCAATTTTATACTGTAGAGCAATCTTGCCATACAATTGAATTCTCATTCATCTTCTAAATGGTCGTTGAAATAGGAATGTTCTGAAATAAATTATTTTATGCAATAGTTGGCTTCTTCAACGGTTTGCAGTGGAAATATTGTAATAATCTTTTGAGTTAAAATGTAAAGCACAATATTCTTTAGACTTTAAAGTTTCGTTCCATGTCTTCGAAGAATATAACTACTTATATACTCTAAATGAGATAATAATATGCGCATCAAATACTATCAATTACACCATTCTGTAATGTTTATAAATGTTTTTTAAATATTGGAAAATTATTTGAATTTCTGATGAAATCAAAGAGGTAAAAGTATTAAATAAAGTATCGAAGTTAGTACATTTTCAGAAGCTAATAATTCTTTATATAATACTATTTGTTATTGTACTATTACTTACAATAAAGCAGAAAGTTCGTAATTACCAAGCTTTAGTAATTGTAGTGGGGGAAGCAAAACAACGTCTTGTTTCAAACAATACTGATTGCTTTTCTTGTCTGCCGTGAGAATGTTATTATATAAGAATACGAGATAAGAAACTTACACTGTCAACGACGTGGAATAAAGAATGTAGATAACACGAAGGTATGTGTTCTTTGGCTTTTCTGAGTTACCTACTAATGCCTTATATTTTACAAGGGACCACCCGCATATATGAACTCGTGGATGTCATAAATCTTGCCATTCTGCCGGAGAGCCATATGATAGTAGTCCCCTTTGCTCTAACCGTCCATTTGATAATAATTAACTGTATCATTTTGTAATGACTGCAACTAGGTATTTGTGTATACGACTGATCATGAGATCTCGGATTGTATTTGCTGGCAAAGTGCTTCCCTTTTTTTAACCCATTACTGTCCCACTACAAGGCAAGGGTCACAATTATAATTTATATTAGAATAATTTCAATTGTAGTCATTAAGCCAGTAACTTCATTGGAGTTTGGTGACGTGTCCTTCCTATGACAATATTCATACCTTCTAGAATATAGGAGCACGTTTGTAAATAATAAAACGAGGTGTATTACATACGCCTTAGCCTATATCTTAAGATATAAGATTAATATTATAAATATAAATATAATTACTTGGGATAGACTCACACATTATGTTAGGTTTCCATCGGATGAAATTTACCCGGTTTAGGCTTAGGGTATCAAGGTCCTTTCGAGGTATATATTCTAATTTCGTGGTCGGGTCGAGCTTTACCGCTCCAATAAGCAGACGTAAAATTGGTTGCCTTAATCATTGGTCTAGAATACACGTGATATTTAATACTTTAGCACTTAATAAAATTTAAAGTAGGTATGTTTTAAATTAAAATTAGTTTTTGAAAAGACTTCTGATGTTTACAAAAGACTACATTTGCCAATTTGTTCCTTCGATATCTCTAGAATTTCTCAGAAAAACGCGAAAAACGCTTGTTTTAAAGAGAATAACACCTTCAAGATCGCATAAGAATATCAAATTAAACTTTGAACGAAGATATTTTCTATCAATTTGCACGGCCAATTAAGATGCATCATTTTATAACATGAGTTTCATAACACTAAATAAATGTATTGCAACATAAGTCATTTATATGTTTTATTACTAAGGAACGGAAACGTCTTCCTATTGAAAAGGAAGATCTCCCTAAAAATGTCACCATAAAACTTAACACTACTGCTAATAATAGATCTTTTCGAGTTATAAACTTAGTAATGTTTCAGGATTGAAATAGATATCCAATGATTGTGTGAAACCGCAGAGCAATCGATACTTTTTATTACACCTACTTAATTATAACTAACGAACACAAGTACAGTATACATAGATTCATAATATATCAATACTATCGTAATAATATTTTAAATGCAAAAGTTATGTTTGCTTATAACTCTTTCATGCGAAAAGTATTCAACAGATTATGATAAAAGTTGGCAGTGTTCTCGCTTATGTACTAGAACAGGGGTTCCCAACCTTTTCTTAGTCCGGGACCACTTTTATATTATTCTTATTAGCAGAGACCACTATGTAAGTGTATTCGAAATAAAGTGTAATAAAAATCCTGAATAATTTTAATTTTAAAATCATTCGCGGACCATATTTTGACTTCCACGGACCACAGGTTGGGAACCACTGTACTAGAATTACATATAGCCTAAAGAAATTACTAGTTTTTAGCTGTTGTTTTCTTCGCCCCATAACATAATTATGCGATATTACTTTACTCCATGCGGACAGAATCGCGGGCAAAATCTAGTTCTAGTGTATTCCCAAGTGTAAAATGCTTACATATTTATTACTACTCATTAGCATATCAATTGGTTCTTACTAATTGATTTTGTTGTTCAACGTAGTTTATCACAAAGGTCACGCAGAAAAAAAACCGTTAGGTATTATGTTAATAAGCTCGCTGCACTTTTGTACTGATTATTTTGTTGCGTATCGACCTATAGGAAATGCTTAATTAAACTGTTGATATTATGTTTGTAATCAATATTAAACTTATAAACAAGCAGAGAATTAATGCCATGTTTTCATAAAGATGGGAAGAGTTCAACGGACAGTATTTGCTACATACTTCTGTTGTAACAATAGTATTAATATATATAATAATATATATGCCTGCTCTTGTTAAAGTACCCATCTGACAATTTCAACCAACACAATTTTAATTTTAATTTTTCGGGTAAAAAATTATTTCAACCCGAAAAATGAAAATGAAACTCTACCTAATAATTAACGTCTGGAGTTACGAAAAAAGCTTACAGATTTCACGTGAACCGTATAATCGTTAAACACCGAAATGTTCTGAAATTTTCATCGTACAGTGCAACCGAGTGTCTCACCCTTCTGCTTTTAGCAATGAGAAGGGTTTAGAGGGTGAAGGTACTCTACAACAAGCCATTGTTAGGAAACTCTACGTTCATGGGTCGTTACGCTTTGACTCTACGTCGCGGAGCGTGTGACTTGTAAACAATTAGTCGTGTCTGATTATATTTATGTTTTTACATAACATACAAAACAATAGCAATTTTCAATCTCGTGAAATACGTTAAACAATTGAATAATTTTGAATGTGTGTGTCATTTGTTTTCAGTTTGAGATTGTACATTTATATTTGAATAGAAATTATGTCATGTCGTTCAGGCGTAAATCTACTACCTAAATATAATTCAAGTGATTCTAGTCTCTACTATTTCGCTCGCTTGCTATTTAATTTTTATTACGAAAATACGATTCTTTGACACCTTTAAAAGTTTATTACCAGCTATTTGTGGTAAACGTATTGAATATATCAATTAGCATTCAAAAGCATGAATAATCTCCTTTCTTTAAAGATCATGAGAAAAACTATTAGCATACAAAATAGCAGTAGTAGCATTTTTCTAACAGCGCCACCTAGTGGAAAATACTACAAACTTATAGAACACTGTTCAACAAAATTACTCACGCCTTTTCCCCCTGAATTTATCACGCGGTATGATAGTGGAAAACGTAGAGTGTTACAAGTTTCGATAAGCGTGGGGTAGATGGCGTTGTGCATTGCGAAAAGTTTATATATGCCATCGGTAGAGTTCTGAAATAATTCTATGCGAGGTTTATTATTAAAACGCAATTGGATGCACGCATGGATAGTTATCATAAAAAAGAGGACTAAGACTGAACTACAACATGGTTTAACTATTATCTTTTAGTTAACTGTACAGCTCTACTTTTTTTGTCGATTTTGAGCGTTTCTTAGATTTACCGTAATTAATAGCAAATGTTTAACTAATCGTCCACCGTCACTTGACTGGTTCAGCCGCTTCTGTTCTCAAAGGGTCAATGGCATAATTTTGCCATTTTCCTGTACCTAGTTTAGTTGTTTGACCAACTGTTGTAGTATCCTTACACCAGTTTTTTAAATGAAAGATGATTATACTATTTACTCATGGTTGGTTCTAAGAACAATAATAAAACAAATAATCAGACAAAGATAAGTCTATCTAGAATTATAGACAGAAATAAATATTTAACGGTAATGTTATCATTGTTTCCTACTATCATATCCGTAAAATTATTTCTATCTTAAACCCAAGGTTGCTTAGATATTCTTCTATTTCTTTGACGTTTCTATGACCTTTTGTAAAATTATCCTTATCATAAGATACATATTTTATTAGAGACTGGCAATGGTTTTAAATAGGTACAGAAATTGATCACATGATTGCTGACCATTAATATTACGTCTTCGATTACATTTTTTATTGGAGTCAATGAACTTTGTAATATGGGTACCTAAAGTTTTTGCACATAGCTGTCGGCAAACGCTCGAAATGCGTCAGTAATCCGATTTTTTATACATCTTTTCTTGTATTATCTATAAGTCCTCTATATCTAATGCCAAGTTGTGACTCCTACGCGTAATTTATTAAAATAGAGATGCATCAAGGATTTTCCTTTACTTAGAACCATACTTACCTTACCATACCTAACTATAAACATTACTTAACATGTCGAAATTTCTTTATCGATAAAATGTATATAAATCGTAAGGATTTTTGGTACGGTTATCATTGTTCGTCACCATCGGTTTCCGCATTTGTCACTGCTTCGATGATTTTGTAATTTTCTACCTGTGTTTTCCCACTAGTCACTTGAGTTAAGCACATTTTGTGATACCCGATTTTATATCCTCATACTTGGTAGGTATTAGTAGGCTGTAGCTGTGCTTTCTACGAGATATATTATGTACTTTATATTATTAAATGTATTGTAGAGATTTGATAGAATAGTTGCTTGGTTAATATAACGTAAGTTTGTTGTTGAAGCATTATAACCACGTAGTTAAAGGCATATATGTATTATGTTTTGTATGTCAACGCTAAGATGTTTACAAGTACAATACTGTAACATATAACCTATATGTACAGAACGAAGGTGGTATTGATTGACCGATAAAAAGGCACAGTGCAGATTACTACAGACACACATTTTTCAGTCGAACGCCTGAAGACTGAACACGCACCAATTGCTAGTAATGTAAAGAGACACGCGATCGCGGGCTCACTTCCTGGTTGGGACCAAACTCGTAATCTTCAAGGACTCCTCACAAACGATAATTTGAAAGTTTTTACGAGATGCGCCTTACCGACGAACATACGCATATGACCTATAGTAATTAAGGTGAACGACCTAATTAAAAGACGGTTTTTCTTCTGACGTCATTGATAATTTATACTGCTTTGTATTTATAGTTCACGTCATCGAAACGTGTACGAATATTATGAGGAAAATTGAAAATTGTAATTACGTACGAAGCGAACATAAAACTTAGAACACGTTTAGGTGACATTGCTTTGTTTACATAATTGAAAGACTGCATATTTCTCATGCAAAAACCCTACCTGTATTATAAATGCGAGTTTGTGAGGATAAATGTATGTTTGTGAATCTTAAACGTCAAAGCTGCCAATAGATATTGAAATCAAATTAAACTGGATTAAAATTATACTATACTTTTCCTTCGAAATCTTCACACGGTCAAATCTATAGCAATGGCAAGTGCTACATATAAATGAGTTCAATGTTACTCAAATGTACAATTTCCGGTGAAATTTCCATTGTTATTATTGTATTTTCACCTCTTTTCTTCTTTTGTTACAGGTAAGGACCGTGGGAACCCAAAACTTGGCCTTGTTTACATTTAAAATGTATCGTTTGGCTCATTTTAAATCACATTGTCCACTAAACAATGACATTTTAACTAAACTTAGTCATAAGTCTTAAAATAAGTACTCTAATTTTACTTTGGCGATAAAAGAGTTTTTAAAACAAAGATAAGTTTTCTAGGAATGGATGTCAAAAGGATGTTATTTTATCACCTAATCTAATTTGTGACATAATTAAAGTATGTAGATTACAGATATTGATATTCGTAAAACGATTAGAAACTAATTTGAATTCGATAGCGATCTTTATGACTGAACAATTTTCTCCATATGTATTTACGATATAGATTGAAACCTAAAACTTGTAAAAACAAACAGTTTTTCTGGCGTCTCGGAATATTTTAGCCCTTTCGAAGTAGTACGTACTTGGAAAGAACAAATCTGTCGTCCTTATTCCTCAATACAAACATGAAAGGGACATGTATATTACGTTTTGAATGGAGATTTGCGAGTGATCTTTAATAGTGTTTCTCTGTAGGGAAGTGGCCGGTGGTGGTTGCGCGCGCACCATTTTCAGGGCGCAGGACGCCTTTTCACAAGAATTATAAACTTCTAGACAGGCATATTTTTAAAAATAATGTAGTCGCAACTAAATTGATTTTGTATGAAACTTTCGCTTATAAGGTACACGCAATAGTTAAGAAATTGAAAAATAACGTTTTCCTTGTTAAGTTAATTAGAAGATATGTGTTGTATTATGAAATATTCACTTAAATCCTTAATAGGATAGAAATCCATTTCATACTTATGAAAATTAGAACAACAAATAAGCCTATCTATATATGAAAATGTTAAGTGGCGAGTCTAAACTTTTAGACAGCCCTCATGTACTTCGGTTGCCGATAGAGGCCGACGTATCACGACACTTCAGGTTTTGCCGGCGTCCATTGCGGAACGCACCCCCTTGCTTGAAGCCTTCAGTATTGTTATACAGTATCTCAGTCATATTCCAAAGTAAATAAAGAGTGTTTCCCGTTCGTCCCCGGCGAGGTAAGTCTCATATTATTATAAATAAACACGTGAGCACCGTCACGGCTTCCCGCGATTGCACTCCGAACATTCTAGTATTCCTGTTCAATAATATCACTTAACGTCGATAGTCCACGGAGTAGTTATTCAACATTTAGTGCTCTAAATATTGATCGTGTAACTAATCATTTATGTATTGAGTTGTACCGAGGGAAATGCCGCTTATTGTTGTCACTCCCATAACGTTGGGGCATCGAAAGCGTCGCACGGGTAAAACGAATTATAGTGATTTGATTACGCCACGAGTAGTTAGTTAGTACTTAGAATGTAGGTAAATGTAGGTTCGTGTTTACAACTAGATTAAATATGCCATTACGACTTCAAGTGAACCTTAAGCCTTTAACTATCAATTAATTCTAGTTCCTTAAGACTATCTACGTCATGTATATCAAAGCAATTAAAGTTTTCCCCCGTCAATTGTGCTAATAAGGAGATAAGATATTAACTTCAATTAAGATGATTGATTCCGAAGGCTTTGTTGATTTGTTCGATACGAACATTTATTAGCGGGGTTTCATGTTTGATCTTTGTTGATAAAGCTAATTTACGAAGAAATTGCTTTGATAACAACCATCACTTAACTGTCTGTCCGAGGCAAGTGGGGCACGATTATGCTATCTGTTACCTAGATAATAATATAAACTGTGATGTCATAAACATAATAATCAAAATTATTTACAACTGTTATTATTACTAGATTTGTTTATATGCCTTTATGTCCAAACTTATTTACCTCATACAACTTTTATGCGGAAGATAATACTAACAGCGAATCAACTTTGTTTTGTTCAAACGACCCAAGTTCATATTGATCAAGTGTATTAAGAAAGACACGGTAATGTCAATACACGATTGGTAATAAACAGGCAATCGGAGGATTAAGCTCACTTGTGTATAAAAGAGCGCTAATTTTGAGAGCAACTCAATGAGTCAATCAAGCCTGTGTAGGAAGGCATTCAGGCAATTGGCTCATTTGACAGATCCGGCGACACACTGACGCCTACTACAAATTACTTTTTTTCTTCCAAACTGTTGGCTAAACGGTTGAGCAATGTTCTATAGTAAATACCTCTAATTTGTACTTGTTACTTGAGGTTGATATCGCGTAATAGTATGAATGGTAGTTAATTAATGTGATACAGGTTCCCGTAATTGCGTAGTCCACTTTCTTACCTTAATTATCTTATTCTTTTCTGATTCATTGTTATTGGGAGACCGGCTGTAATTTATGGTATGACTCATACTTTGTGTAGCATCAATGACTCAGTGGTGAATCCATTTGATACATAATGTAGTTTGGTGTAACAAAGTAATCAAATATTTAGTATCGACCACGTGTTTACTATAAATAGGTACTTTGCCTATTCATTTGATAATTGCTTTTTAATGGATTTGTTTCTTAACGCATTGGTTATCGATTCTAATTAAACTGAGGCTCTTGCAAGGTATATTTTTGTTCCAATACAATCCTCAAGTCAAGTTTATTATTCTTTATAGCCGTACTTTATACAATGAGGACCAAAACAGTTGTAAGCAATTAAGCATACATGCTTCAATCTTAATTGTAAGGCCGTTGAACCACTCTATAATTTATTGAACTTTGTGCTCATACCGTGTGTACAAAGTACAGGAATTTTCATACGTAAAATACTTCATGGTATGTAATAATAATAAAATATAAATTGGTTGCTCGCGGTTTACTCAGAATCTTATTGGCATAAGAAAAAACAAACACGCTGGTATTGACGTCAAGCTAACAAATAAAATGCAAATAGAAGAAAAAGTAAATAATAATATCGTTATTGAATTCATATTGAGTTTATTTATTTTTGTTATCGTTACATTATAGTTTTAGTAAATATTCCTGATATCACTGCACAATATTACAATTATTTTCACGATCTAATGCCCACTTTTCTCAATGTTATTAAAACGACTAAAACAATGTTCAGCAAAAATGTTTTATCAATAGATTATCGTCATGGAAATGTACCTCGTGTCGTGCGGTTTCCACCAATTATCACAATTGTTAAAGAATAAAACTTATCGCTATAGTAGAGGTTAACCGCACTTTGGTTCTGACGCACTTCGTGTAAAGTCTGAGCTAAATTTTCCCTCGAATTGTCTCCGACAATTACGTAGATCCAACTTCAACGTAAGAAGGCGTATTTTTACATGACTTTCATGAAAGCCCGTCCAACGAAATGGCAAGTTGCCATTTATATTTCAATATTGGTATTCGTCGTCCAGAATGTGAAGCTACCCTATTCTTTGCGGGAAGAATTCAAGGGGTTGTGGGTCGGCTTGTGGCGGCGGAGTGGGCGGGATGTCGTGCTGAGGCTTCAGTAGCCAGGGATTATTAGCGCCTTGTTGTGTGCCATCGCCTCGCTTCTGCCCACCGCCGGACGGTGTCAAGTGCAGTTGCGGCAGTTGACCCTTAGGGCATACTGGAGGTCTATCGGCTTTCGGCTGCATATTGCTTTCTAGAAAGAAAAAAATAACTTTATCAGTAAAACTGTACTGAAATTGAAATTTAGTTCCATTTGATTAACGTTCCGATTCGTTTTAGTTATAAAATATAAATTATTTTGCTCGAATTGATATTTCCATGAATTAAAGTTGTTTTCGAATTTGATCAAGCAAACAAAGATTTATTTAATTTATTACTATGCTGAACATTACTCTCATCCCGGAATCAGAAAAAGATTCTAAATGCAATAAGATTTAAATGTATTGATTTCATTAAATGACAATAAATGGAATTCAAAATTGATATATATTTTGGGAAGTCGCTTAAATATAAATTAAAACAACACTAAACTTACTTTCAATGTTTAAGTTGATATTTTCCAATTTAGACGTGATCACTAGTTCACCGTTTACAAACATTAATGTTTGAGTATATAATTATTATGAGCACACAGCGTGGGTGACGGTTTGATACTAAATGTGCGATGGTTAGATTGGCCGCGCGGTTTTATATCGCTACTGACTCACATTTGGCAAGTATAACTCTCTATCTTGACCACGTCACTCGGCCGCTGACGCTCGGTGTTATGACGGCAACGAGTTTTCCTCGCTAAGTCCTCCCGCGTCTTACGCTTGTTCAACCAATCGAATAACGTATCATCATCCCTCATTAATATATCGTCTATTAATAGAATTCAAATAATCAAAATTACTCATCAAAAGAGACACTTTTATACGTCATTCGATGATCCATCAATATTTTGTTTTGTGTTGCAGTTATTATTTCGTCAATCACTTCCTTTTGATTTGCGCAATTAAATGTTGAAACGTGACAATCAAATAAAATACGTGTACGCACATTAATGGATACGCACATATTTTCAGAGAAAAGCGATCAATTGATATGTTTTGATTTATCTTTCTAGACAAGAAAATAGGTACAGAAAGTCCGTTGAGATATTATCGTTATTGCAATAATTAACCGATTAAGATTATTTGCTTCAAATAAGTATCATCAAAACACTTAGCAACGACGTTTTAAAGCAATCAGTTGCTTGGAACACATTGTTTTCCTAATGTGATTGGCCAAACATGTTAAAATTGTTCGTCTCGGTTGAACGTGGTGTGCATTAGTTACCCTTCACTACTAGATCGTTTATTACGCACAATTAAATACAGAATAACGCCAGCGGGAATTACGGATGTTTTTCAAAAATATTTCTCTTTGGACGGTGACGTTCATGATACAATTTCTTCAAATAAATGCTTTCATAAATTAGTTTTAATCGGCGTCATCAGCCGTGTTCTTATTTACGGTAGTAAAAATATATAATACAGACGGCATTATAGAACTATGTCAGGGTCACGTTTATCATTTTTATTCAACTTAAAAACGTATCGAAGTATTTGCAGTACTCCTGCACTAGCTATCCGTGTTATTCGATAATAAGTTATCGAGATATCTTATTTTGATTTCGATACGATAAGTATAGAATTTCTTTAAAGCCGATATATTTTTTTTGGAACGACAAGGAAGTTTCCAATAAGTAGAATGAAAAGTAATAATTGGTATGGGTTTATACATGTTTGATAAGAAGTATATTATTTGTTTACTTTTTGAGACGTGTTATCTTTATGCGTTGCAATCGTGAGGCTTTAACGCTTCCTTTGACGTCTGCTGTAATATTCCAAAGGATAGCGAATGTAATACGATACACGAGTACCTTTGATATAATCCATAATATTCTGAATAAGATTTAGACGTAACACGTTAAAAGGCACACGGTTGTTATATTTGCTCTAAATAGAGAATCTGACGAGAAATCTAATAAGTCTGTTGAAAGTTGAAGGAAATTATTTCAGAGGAATTAATTTATGTAGATTTTATAGCTATCCTTGCAGTGTCTCTTTTACCTTATTAGAAGAGCAATTACGCCTGCCTTGTGCAAATAAAAAATTAAGACGATTTTTCTGATATAACAGTCTCTATAAAGCAGTGATAGCCGAGTGGTATAAGTGGACACCTCCCACGCAAGTGGTCGCAGGTTCGAAACCGAGGCAACACACCAATGACTTTTCGAAGTTATGTGTGTATTAGAAATAATTATCACATGCTCCAACGGTGAAGGAAAACATCGTGAGGCAACCTTACATGCCTAAAAATTTGTTTAAAACATTTATTAAGGGCATGCAAAGTCCCAAACCCGCACTTGGCCAGCGTGGTGGACTCAAGGCCTAACCCCTCCCTCATTACGGGAGGAGACCCTTGCCCAGCAGTGGGACATTAATAGGTTAAATTTATTTATTTTAACAGTTTCTAAATTCTCCTTATTTTGGTAGACCACCAGGTGAAATGTAGAGCATTGTTCAAATATCTACGAACAAAATATTTATAATTTGATTAGTAAAGTGGTCAACTTCAATAACATATTTTTCAGTAAATGGTCCGAATCGTTAAGATTGTAATTCAGATTAAGGGTGAGTAGGTAATATTACGTTATTTTTTGTAACATTCACCTTCATTCAACATTGTGTCGAAAAGTAAACATTGTCTGGGTGGTTTTTAGATTATACTGATATACTTATCTGTCCACAAATCTTTCTACAGCGTTATTTATTTGTTGTTGTATGGATTATGACTATTTTTAGTTCGTTTCTCCGTACACGTATTGTCGACCGAGCACTTCAACTAAGATAATCTTAAATCCAATAAGATATTAGTCTTGTGCACATAAAAACATTCTTTGCTAGTGATTTATTATGGCTCTACTCCTTGTTAAGGTTTTGGCAAAGAAGCAATTTTAGTGGATGGCCGGGAAAATTTCTGGTTACAGATACCCGTAATATTTCAAACGGAACATTCATAGTGTTCACATTATTTAAAGATTCATATTCTCGTTTACAGTATTTAAAAGTTGTTTGTTTATTATCTTTGCATTAGATACGCGTGTTAAGTAACGAGTTAATAGTTAAATCAAAGAGCGATAAAAGTACAATTCAGTACAATTTTCACAGTTTTTCACGCGGTACTAACGCGTCAAAACAATGTACGTATTACGCAATATTTACGACGTTCTGAGGTCACCTTTTGGTTTAATAACAAAGGGTGTAGGTACATAGGTAGGTGTGAAAGCATAATCACCGTGATGAAGGTCAGGCCCTCCCAGCACTGACGACTCCCATGGGAGTGGCGGCGTGACGAACCGCGGTGAGCCCAATCACTTCCCATCACTGTCCAACCACGTGTACACTGCGTGCTATGTGGATGTAGTCGATGTTAAAACTTTTCTTGAAGAAAAACTCTCATGCTTAAAATATAACTATAATTAAATACATGTAGGCACTATCCGTTATTATTAGCAACGTAAATAAATACGTTAAAAATACTAAACATAATTCGTAGAAAAACAGAGGAAAATTAAGAAATATTGATGAGTTGTATTTTTTATAAAGGAAGTAAAAAGTAGTTTATTATTAGTCACAAATTGATCCATCTTTATTATTTTCCCAAAATTAGTGACGCAGTTAGAAATGCATTAATATACAAGTTAATATACGAGTAGTTTAATGACGCCATTGGGCCAATGGAAATATCTGGAGTAAACGGAATGTATATATAACAGGGCCGCCTATTTACATTGTTTACATAGAAATACCAAGTTCCTGTTTTATGACGGTGGACCTACTTATGGAAATAGTACATAACATTATATTTTATTTATGTCGCACGGATTCCACCTGCCTGCAATTTAACAAATGTGTTTATGTAGATAGATATTGTAGATATATGTTGCTTCGAATGGAAAAATAAGGGTTTTGGTCGCATAAACGTAACGCACTCGATTCATTTCATAATATCTGTGTCTAAATGTACAGATTTCATACTACCTGTACATTGAGCAGTAATATAAGTGTCGAATACTAACGAAATCAAGTCAAAATTATTCGTTAATGATATAGCTAATTCACTGAATAATTACTAAGTCACGTACGACACTCACTAGAAAATACGGCGGTTCTATTCTTAGAATACCACACGTAATGGTATAATGTACATTATGGCTCAATAATAGTAAAGAGCTTGGCTTAAGTGGGTTTAAAGAAATGATTCAGGTTCTTACTAATGTGTACTTGATTATTATAATTGTTTAACAGAATGACTCGTTTTATCTTTTACCACTTTATGGTACAATTAGTAATCGCATAGATTGAGCCCACGTTTCACCCAAGTCTGAGATTGCGTTGTTAGTTCACAATCTTATTTCGGGAATATCATGCGATTGTGGTGTGCTCATATAAAACCAAACGTCGCTTTTCCATTTGTTCAAATTTTTTACAGATGTCTGTGTAAGTACGTCAAGGTGACTCATATTCATGACTTGTGTGGCTCGAAACCGTAACATAAGTAGTTGAATGACGTGCATTAATATGACATGCGGACACGTAAGAAAGGTTATATGGTTATATCCATTTACAAGTTCGTCGTCTTGTCCAAAACGACTAATAGTAAACTACTAACATTTCTTTTTGTTTCTTATTGACGTCAAGACGTATCACTCGCACGCGTAATTTACATAATTTAATAGTTAAATGCCCCCTTGTATACGTTTTACTTTGAATTATAAATTCTATTCGATTTTGAACAGAGATAATATTATTAACGATGCTGTTATCAAAACAAACTTAAAGAAAAAAGAAGAAAATACATTTGTTGTTTTGGCGTCATTTGTAGAATATAACTAGGAACAATGGCATTATTTTGCGTCAATCATCTTGGCTTTAAAATTAAGACCATGCGTCGGAAGTCTTAGTACGTGGACATATACTCGTAAGTTATCGATTGCACATAAAGTAGTGACGCCTTTAATCGACCTGATAACCGTGTACCTACGCGCTGAGGTACTATCCAAACATATGTTTAACTTCCAAGATCGTAAACTGATATAGAACACATCGCAGACACAGTCTGATATGAAAGGAATAAAGTTATGTAAGTCACTGCGTATTAGATACTCGTTCACCATAACACTTGATCATAATTGTGTAGTTTCCACAGTTAACTGCGTCAGCAAAGCACCACAGCACCTTTATAGCATCAGGTAGTTTTGCGTGAAGGCTTCATGCCTAATAAAATGTTTATTGTCTTTTATAGTTTCAAGGAGACTTCGCAAATAAGCGATCGCCTCGTCGAGCGAAGAAATATGACATAGAGACTACTGTTAAACTTTGAAGATTGTAAAAGCTTAATCTTAGTAGTAAGCAGTATGGAAGCGAACAACGCGAGCCGGGTAAGCCTCGTGACCTCACGAGAGCACCGACATACATACTGCACTGATGCACTCATTAAATACTTCTTACTTAATACTAAATTACGAGCGTTCATTAACGCCAAGTTATAATTCAAGTTAAGGTCCGGAGTTTTCTTATTGAATACTTTAACTAGGTCAATTAGAGTTGGACCTATTTGACTAGATTTACATACATACTTATTATTTTTACGCAATTACTAAACATTTAATTCACTATAAATCAAAAAGGACCATCAAATCGTAACCAAAGTGTTCTTTCTACCTTCAAAGTTTTCACAGTCTGTTTTTACAGAAGGGCTGTTTTGGGCTATTAGGTAATAAATCGAATCACGGATTCTCGTGATAACTTAAACGATACCACTATTAAACCTGACCGAAAATGACTGGCTCATGAAAACTTTGGCATTGAACATCGCAGCACTACAATGTAATTTAATGAACGGATTGAATTAGTTTCGTCTTCGCAAACTTTTGTAATTTTTTATTTGAGATTAGTGTTTTCGCTAGCTTTGTTGTCTTGTTCGACGTAATTTGCAAGAAATAGATATAAGTGTTTATGAATACAAATAGACATACCGCCATGCAATGTTACGCCAAAGTTAAAGGCATCTAATATTCGCGAAATTTTACAGTCTTTTCATGTAAATTGGAGAGAATTCGTTGACGATCGCTATAAAATATTATCTAGCAATCACGCGATACAGGACGTCTACCTTTGTCATAGACAATCGTAGATAACTAACCAATGCATTGTTTTGACTACATCGACCTTCATGTATTTGACTTTGAATTAGGAATAGGTAAATTATTCAATGAGTACTCGTTTCCAAATTCTAACTTTACAAAAGCAGTCTGTCAAACTGTTGTATAATACGACGCAATTCATCAATCGTCATCGATCAGAATTTACAAGGATCGTTTTTTGTTGAATTGAGAAAGCATTAAATTGATTTGAGACTGTAAAACACTATACTGACGTAGGTACAACGTTCAATCTCCGTAGGCATTCAGTATGATGACGACAAGAAAATTCAATTTATGCTTTTATTTAGCCCTTTTGGATGTAGAAACTACTGAATTATTTTTAAGAATTCACAGTTCAGTTTAGTTCATCATCTTAGATGAAGGTCTTGTACTCCTTAGTTAGTAGATTGCTACTGATTACTCATTCTCGTACAATTGTCCTGCAAGAATGAGTAAAGTACAATAGAATGGTTAACAAGAATATTAATAGGGAATATTAGTTGACTGTATGAGATAAATATAACTTGAAATTAGAAGAACAATTCATAACTTCTATGGAATGTAGGAAGATTACTCATAAATAGACATGCGTAAATACTTAAATTAGTTGGCAGTAGTGAAGTACGGCCCAGAAAACGAGTGTGGAGTTCGTAAACAAGTAATTAACTAAGAATTCTCCATATCAGCCAGAATATATATTTGCCTTCGGAAACATGTTCATCGTCTTAAAATAAAATTAGGTTATATAGTAAATTGTTGTGAAAAATGGCGAGGAACTTTTATTCCTGAACGAATAAATGAATGCAGTGTAGAATATTTTCACGAACCCATTCAGTAGTGGTGCAGAGGACATGTAGTATATATTTTTTAACCGGCAATAGCTCGTTGACCCAGTAGCCGAGTTCGTGACAAGTTGTATCTATTGGGCCTCGCTTGTTTCGCTCGTGCGGTACTACTGGAACCACGGAATGGGGGACGGGAACACGGAAATAAGTAATTTTGTACATTTCTCAATCCACAATGTTCATGCCGAGCATTTTTGGCGATCCAATTCAATTTGTAGTCCTTATGTGTGTTTTATAATAAGTTGCGTTTTGCTTTATTTCGTCAGACTAGAAGCTTTAGGTACTGTTCTATACAGCTACTGTTAGTTAACAGAAATAATAATATAGGGGTCATGTCTGAATAAATATTTTATTGGTATTTTTTATTTTTTTTTAATAATATAGGTTTTATCGTAGAGCCGTGTTAGTTTGTTTTGATTGTGTCGAGTGGGAACTGGTGACGGCGCGGTCGTCTCCGCCCCGCACACGCCAGTTATCGTGTTCAATCACTCTCCATTTTGTGAATTATTGGCAAAATTCGCAAAATATTGAGTGTTCGCTCAGAATTATTCATGACGTTACTATTTTTTTTAACAAAAACAACAAAATAACTTGATATTTTAGAAATAGGCATTACTCATCGACCTAGTCTCTATTCGTGTTAATACATTACTATTTCGTGATTAAATCCACTATTCAACACTACGCGAGTATAGTTTAAAAGTTTGCTTATGCAATTTCGTCTCGAAATTACACAGATAGAGCAGAATATCTAAATGAAAAATCTCAAACAAAACTGTTCAAATAACAACATATTGCAGACATTCCGCTGTCTTACTTTTTACGTTGTAACAATAACATTTATTCTTGCTAAGGCCCCGACGGAGTCACGTCCAATCGCTGGGATAGCTGGTCAAGATTCGTCCCAGCCACCGCCACCTCCAGTTCGTCCACTAAGTAGAGTCGATTCTCGTTCAGCATTCCCATCACAAGCACCAAGACCAGGAGCACCGCAGGCTCAACCAAGACCTCAGTTTCAAACTGGAGGGCCCGTAACCTCGCCGTCACAATTCGCACCTAGGCCGGGTGCCCCTGTGCCACCACCGAGAGGACCAGCGCCTCCTGGGCCTCCAGGCAGCCAACAAGTTCGTCCTGTTCCTCCGACATTAAGACCTTTGGGCCCACAATCTATTGCACCTCAAGGTCCACGACCAGCGCAATTGCCTGCAACTCAGCCTACCCAACGAGCTCCTCCACCGAACAACCTACAGTTCGGTCCGAGGCAGCCACCGATTGGACCCGTCACCACACCTGACGGCGGCAGGGCGCAAACAGTTTTGCAGCCAAATAGTGCAAGCAAAAACGGACCATCTCCAGGTCCTGGACAAATTCTAAGGCAACCATCTCAAGGCTCTTTAAAGGGCTTTGATTCATCTAACGCTTACCAAACTAAACCAGCCAACCTGGAGAATCAAAGCCTGTCCAATGACAATCAAAATGTCAACAAAACTGAGAACGGCATCGAAGGACCTGGAGTGGCAAAAGGCCGGAGCTACAGTATCGCAGCTGCTCCGGGAGCTCCGAGTCCATTAAAACCAGATGACGACCGTCGTAAATCAGTCAGTGCTATTGGGGGCAGAATTGATGACTTCACAAGTCGCAGTCCGGGGTTGTCTTTGATACAAGAAGGAAAAATAGACAGCAAAGAAAATATTCGCGAATCTAAAGAAAGTATCAGATCTGAGATATCAAATGATGGCGGCAAAGATACCACCGATCGCCCAGAATCGCGGCTGTCTGGATCAAAAATGACAGAATCCTTTATCGGTGTCTTACCAAGTGCAACCCCAAAAAAGAAAGTTGATGACGACGATGACGTAGTTTTGCAGAACAACCTAACATCTTCAAAAAATCCTGATCCACCTAGGGCTAAAGAAGATTTATCAGATCGTTCTCCATCTTTAACTCGAAGTGATGATTCTCCAGAGCCTAAACAAAAGCAGCCGCCAAGTCCAGCTGCTCCAAATAAACCCCAGGTTGCAACTCCTGAGCCACAACGACCAAAGACACCTAAGGTGGAAACCAAACAGGAAACGAGGATAGATGCGAACAAAGAAATGAAGCCCGCTACAACACCGCATAAAACGCTTCCCCCTAAATCTCCTATTACGGATGCTAAGCCCCCAACACCAGTTCAGAAGAAACCGAGTGAATTGAATACGTCGATCGCTTCCTCAGATGCAAAGAAATCGACACCGCGCAAGACAGCCTCAGCTCCTAAATCACGACCTAAAGGTAACTTGTAGGTATAAGCCACAAATGATGATTTAGAATGAGCCAGACGTCACGTTTTTGTTCTATGTATTTAAATACAAGTTCTTAAATCAATAATTATTCTTTCAGATGGCGATAACGATAGCGGTGTTGACGAATCTACTCAAGGAAATGTAAGTAAACAACATGTGTAAATTAAATTTATTTTCGTATGATTATTATGTTTTGCAATAAGTACAGAGGTACATTGGATTGAAATAAACTTTTTATCAGGATGTGAACGGATCCCCTGGTTCACCAAACAAGAAGATACCGAGTAAGTTGCCTATGAAGGAAAAATCGAGCAACAGTTTGAAAACGAGCCTTTCAAGGTCGTCAAGCAAAAGTGCTACCGCCAAAACGCCTGAAAACCCACTGCCTGCTGAAAAGAAAAGTAAGTAAGGTTTTGTAAGTTAAGAACTACAAAAACCATTCCTTGATACTATAACAAAGAAACTTCAAGTACTCCTATTGTTTGATTTCTAAAGAAATAATATTAAATAATTTGAATATTGTGTATTGAATACAAAGCCGTAAGTCAATTTCCAATACATTCACAGACAAAGCGAATACACAGTCGATTGATTTTATCATAATAATGCCAACCGTTACTATGAATTTAATTCTTACGTAACATTTTTATTATGGTACCTAACTGAAATGGTAAAACTTGGATAACAAAAAGTATTTTTTTCAGAAATGCCGATGAATAAGGTACAAGTCGGCAATGCGCCGTCACCAAACATCAAAGCAGTGAAGTCCAAAATTGGTTCGTTGGACAATGCGACCTACAAACCTGGCGGTGGAAAGGTTAGGATTGAGAACAGGAAACTAGAGTTCGGCAACATTACGCCTAAGATTGCCGCTAAAAACGATGCGTACACTCCGAGTGGTGGTGCTAAAAAGGTAAAATATATTTTTTTATTGATGATATTATTAAGTGTAAAGGACTTTAGTAACGGTGCATTGATTACATTATTTCAGATTGTTACCACAAAACTTGAATGGAATGCTAAGTCAAAGATTGGATCTCTTCAAAACGCTGCGTACAAACCAGGCGGTGGTGATAAGAAAATAGAAACTGTGAAATTGGATTTCAAGGAAAAGGCAAAACCGAAGGTTGCTTCTACAGTGAACATCACTCACAAACCTGGCGGAGGAGGAGTTAAGGTAAATTGATAATACAAGTAATATTAATACAGGAGATATGTTGAATAGGTTTAAAGGGTTGCAGTTATAGGGAGTATTATGACAGCGTTCAGTGAGTATTACTTTTAGAATAGTCTCATAGCACAGCCGATATAAGTACGTAAAGAGGCGTAGAGCTTAACTTAACGATAAAGCACTAGGTGTAAACATGGCGACACAATCAATTATCATGTTTAAGTAAATAAGTTAGAGCAGATCACTTAATATAGATGCACTCGATGTAAAATTAGAAAACGCACATATATTTATAATGCGTACCGGGTAATAACAATAATGTTGTTCTTCTTTAGTCTACAGTTGCAAAAGATGGATCGAGAGCAGTGAGTAAAAATCTGTCTTAGTTTGTGTGAACACAGTCACTTTCTTGCACATTTGTTTGTATACAACTTGCCTTATAGGTTCAATCTGCGATCAAGTCTTCGGTAAATATACAACACATTCCGAACAATACAGTAAATAGATCGTAAATGTAAGATTTTAAGGAACATTGTTATTTCTAGTTTGTAAAATGGGCGCTACCACGATGGAGGGCGTCACATAAACAATTTGCCTACCACACTTTGTGGCATAAGGTTGGTGAGACAGTACTGTAGTACTGTACGAGATGGCTTTGAATGATAGAGATTAAATATTGTGTTCATGAGGTACTCCTAGGACGGGCTGCGGCTGCTTTGTACACGCTAAGTGTTTCTGCTTTTGATATACATATTAAACGTGTATGTTATTTACATAAAACTATAAACGAAATACGTTAAATAATATTATGTGCGTCTGCCTGAAAGATAAATGCGAATGTTGGTAGTATAAATGTCGTCACACTTTGTAAGTTTTATTTTTACACGGGGAATGCCAAAATATTGTCGACATAAAATGATATGATTAAAATTACATAACGCTGTAGGAGCATACGATATGTTAACCCTGTACACACGACCTACACGAATATCATCGACAAGCACGCCATGGAAATCAATAACGATTATGCATTGTACTAGAAACAGTCGCAAATATACACTCATACATATATACATGTTGGATCATATGTTTATGGAACTCTATTACCTAGCAACAGCACTGACAGTTTACCAGTATTTATTTATTTGTACTTATAAGTATCTATTATATTATTAGGTTCCGTAGATTTTCGATCATTGTAATGTTATTTCATGTTTAAAGTAGGGACGGTATTCGAGTTGAGAAATGTGTATAAATCTTTTCCTTTGTACACGTTACGGTATAGCAGCGCCTCAAACTAGAGAACAACTGCCATAAAAATATGAGTGAGTTGTCATTTCACAAAAGCGTTGTCATGAATTTCTAATGGTTTCCGACTAGTTTGGTCATGAGCTATTTGTTGTGAACGACGTTGTATATTATCATGCTACGTTCCATAAAATAAGCGTATTTAGAAGTATTTCATTCAAATATAAATGAACTGCTCGCATGACAACGTTGAAAAGCATTTGGATCCCAATTTATTCCAGTAACAAGCTAGCTATTTTGGACATTACGAGTACTTGTATCGCTACTTTTATTAAGATAAAATATTTCAGAGTTCATTAATCATTTGTAAAAATAATCTTTGAAGTCTTATATTGTTACTATGAAATTTAATTTGACATCATTGTTTCACAGTAAAAAAATATTTGGCAATGATTCAGTTTCCTTTTTTTTTAAATTGCCTTTAAATAGATTGACCGGTAGACTGGCAACGGTCATTAATTTTATTAGACACATAAAAAGTATAAAGTATCTATTTAGGTATCTGTTTAATTAGATTTATTATTATTTAGTTTTTTCTGAAATCTACGGAACCTACTCTATCTATTCCTATTGTATATATTATTATTTTATGTGCACACTGACTTTTTGGAACAGATCGAAAATCAAAAATTGGAATTCAAAGCACAAAGTAAAGTGGGATCACTGGATAACGTAAAGCATAAACCTGGAGGCGGTGATATCAAAATATTCGATGACAAAGATTACATCAAGCAGATGAGCGGACAGTCGCCGGTACCTGATAGTCTGGGCCACTCGCGGCAGGAGGTGAGGCCCTTTCTAGCCGCTAGGCGGGCCTTTTGCAATTTCATTATTGGTTTTGCTTTTTTTCATTTTGGTTCCGGTGGAGGGCTAAATTTCGCATTTTTTTCATTTTTGTTTCAGCCAGAGTATTTATACACATTTTATTGATTAGGTAACATAAAGTTTCATTTGCGACAATTTGGGTTGAATGGCTAACATTGGTTTTCTCTTTTGTGTTTTAACAGTTTGTTTTATGTTGCGTGCGTGTGTGTGTTTTCTTTGATATGAATATTATATCATTTTCTATTGCAGTTTGACAGCAAACTTATTTTTTTCTTTTGTTTACCGTAGAGTCCAGTACCACCGGCGGCAGCGGAACCTCCCAAGTCAGATGAAAATTTGAATCAACAGGAGTGTTAAGAGATGATGACAAATTTCGAGTTCTTAACGAACAACAATATTTTTTATAATCAAGAGTCCAAACTTATTGTATAACATTTTTATATCTATTTAATTTTATTCGATTCGATACCCAGTTTGAGTGGTTTATTAAAGGTACGTTTGTTTCGACAAATTGGATTTATTGTAAATCAATGTCAATGATTTCTTGCATATCCTTTCGGACAATATGTTGAGTGTGTTATAAGTGTTACATTAAATTTTTTAATTTAATTGTTATATGTACCTAATAATAAATTTGAATGTTGTATTTGTAGCATAATAGTTAATGGATATTTTTTACGAGTGAAATCCTTTTGTCCGTTCATTATGACCCGTGTGATGTTTAGTATCATGAGTGCCAATTCATAAATAGTACCGTAGAGTTATACACTTTGGCCAATTCAGAGACATTCTCAGAAAACGTAGCTTTCATCTTAATCAGTACAATTGTTTCGCAAGCATGGTTCCATTAGACACCACTTTAAATTAAATAGTGCTTGTTGTATAACGATATTCAGGTATCTGCACCATTCGAAGTCATTTCATTAGCGAAGCACTAATATGTAATACTTTTTCTTATACAATGTGTTAGTATAGTACTGGTATTCGAATTATATTCATGTACCTATTATAAATCTATAACTACTTGCATACGTATATGTATTTATTTGTATTACTCTAGGTAGATATAGGCTTTGTTATCACTGTGTTTTGTTGTTTCCAGTACGTATATCATAGATTTATATGCACTGAATATTTTAATGTATTATATTTTGGAGCGTGGTACCGGGTAGGCGTTCTTGACACAGCGTTCATTATAATGTTGTGACACACAGACTTACAATTTTTTAAACTGTTTTATTGTATTGGTAATATGAATAGTGCTTAATAACAGGGAAACATTTACACGATTATTATTATCTGTGGAGGTTTTATATGATGCGACACTGCTGTGACGAGAACAGGTGCGGGCTCGAGATTGACTGACCAGATTATTATAATATAAATGTTTTATATGTAACTATGAGTATAAGTAATGATTAGGTTTAGATAGCGTGTATTAATTCAATGTTTTAAAGCTTGAGTCACAAAGTATTGCATTGACGTTTTATTGAAATAATAAAGATATAATGCATTTCTTTTTTAATTTCAAATTATAAAATTTTATTGCGTATTCCTTACAATTTATTTGCAAAATTTTAATTGATTATTATTTAACGCAAGCTTTTTATGGTAAACTTATATAAATAAGTTATAACTAAACTAATAGAGACCTACTTACCTGTAGAAGCCATTTTAATTCCAAGTTTTGAGACCTAGGATGTTTTATGGAAGAATGGACGTATTGTATACCTATTAGGTAATCGTTTAATACAGTTTAACACTAAACCAGATTGTTTTATTTGTTAGAACAGCTCACAGATCACCTGACCGTGTAGAGTCTATTTGTTGTTTGTAGTCAGATGCAGTCATTCATTCACCTTGCACATTCATAGAGATCATACTTTGGATATTTGGTAAGTAATTTGTTTCTTATTACTTTTGTATGTAGTATCCCTAACTATTTAGAATATGAGTATCTAACTTGTTATTGTTTCTTTGACGTTGTGTTCTCTGCAACGAAAATACGAGTTATATCATCATAAACAACATTAACTCATTTTGAGTTTAATTATCGTTTTTCAATGTACTTATGTTGCAAAAAGGAGTCACGAGATCCCTTTAAAATATTTTCCCTTTTTTCAGTAAAAATATTGTTTTCATTTTTGTTAGTGTCAGGTTTGAAAATGTAACCGCTCAATAAAACACAATGTCAGACTCTCGCCGCCTAACTACCTACTTGAAATTTTATATGATTTCAGGTTTTTCCCAAGATAAAACAAAGACAATAGGAATTAACCATTACTCTTCGTGATTGTATTAGTTACTGTTATTTGTTCAGAGTTTGAGTAAAATTTCGAGTACTTAGTTTCTTAGGACGGTGGTGTTTAGACTATTTTTTTTTAATCTGACCTGTAGCCACATACATCAATATATATTTGTTAAATAATTTTCTTCTGTCTTCATAATACCAGCATGAAACTACAGTAGACGTTCCTACTTACTGATAAAAATCGTTCCGCTTAAATGACTTGTATTACTACTTCAAACTACTAAATGATGGTGATCAAACTTAATGGTATGGAACTCGAAATGCATGTGACGACCTAGCACTGCCCCGTTTTTATTGAGCGTTGCCCTAGTTTCTTAATAGTAAAGCATGACTTTCATTACTTCTTCAGTAGTTTTAATACATATTATTTATACAGGACCACTATTACATGTCCGTCCACGAATGGACTGAGGAGGACCGTCCGAAATCTCGATGCTTGTCTGCGCGAGCGCCGCGCACGCCGCGGGCGCTGTCTCCCCGACGTAAAGTCCATGCCATGGAGGAAGAAGACATGGTGCTGCGGAACAATGAGAGGAACCGCCGCAAGTCCATCGCCCGCCCTATGAGCGCTCGTGAACCTCCGCTCTCCGCCTGCTCCCGGCGAACGTCGCTCACTCAACGTCCAGCCTTCTCTATATATTGATGTCCTAGATTCACCAAACCAAATTAACCGTGAAATGCCCTAGGCTCTCTGTGTTGTCCAGTAGTAAAAGAATAGCTGCAATAGCCAATTGAGTTTCATGCGGCAATAAAGTTCTATGGAACGTTAGGCACAAAATTGTAGTATTTGTACCGCACATGAGTGCACAAAAGTGTAATAGAGATGAAAATATTAAATGTTTTTATTCAGTAGTTTACTTGAATTATATTTGCATTGTGGAATTCTATTCTGCTTTATTGTATTTTAAGAGAATAGTTTCTAAAATATCTATGTGTAGCTTTAAATTATAATAATGAGGTTTACGTCGCGGTAGAGGGCAGTGAAGCGGAGTTTTAACTTGAGTGATAGAGATGAGAATATTCTTCGTACCCGCCGAGCTCCTCTCCGTGTCAATAACACCTCGTCTATGTACGTAGAGTCACCACAACACCACTAGGTGATATAACACTCGACACCTTCGCTCTTAACAGTTAGTAAGCAGCTTTAGTCGTTATGTATTTACGAGTTTATTTATGTTGATTAAAGTATTCACCTGATTAAAGAGTTTTATTTGTCATCTACGGTATGAAACTCTATCTAGTTCCCTTGATTCTTAAAATAGAATGCATTATTTATTCAGAAGCAAGTAACAAGATATATCACGATTATCTTAATCAAGAAAGTAAACAATGCCCGTACTTTAACCCTCTTATTCATAATAATATAAGAAGTTATGAAAGGCTTATAAAGTTTTTTGTTTCTTTCACTCCTTAGCGATATGAAAAAGAGAAAACATATTATAGTAGCTATTTAACTAAAATAGGTTTATAGTGTGTCAATGAATAAGAGAGTAAGAAAGAGTAGAAAGAGTGGAAAATATAACATTATTATTACTACGACTCTATAAAACTTCGGAAAAGTCGATTTCAAGATTGATGAGAAAAACAGTCAAATAAAATCACTTTTGCTGAGGCACTTATAAATATACTCAGTGACTCATTTATAAAGTTCCGAAGTTGAAGCCGATTGATTGAGTATATTCGAGCCATAGAATAAATAGATAGAAATGTAACTATCGTAAATTGTATTAACGCCTGTATGAATGCTGCAGGCAACGTTGACTAAATCTATACTAATAAAGCTGAATAGTTTGTTTGAACGCGCCAATCTCAAGAACTACTGGTCCAATTTGAAAAAATATTTCAGTGTTAGATAACCTACTTATCGAGGAAGGCTATAGCTAGGCTATATATCATCACGCTACGACCAATAGGAGCAGAGTACCCGTGAAAAATGTTACGAAAACGGTGGAAATTATTACCTATTCTCTCTTATGTGACGCAAGCGAAGTTGCGCGGGTCAGCTAGTCAGGAGATAAAACTAGAACACAGTATAATTTCATTAGTAGATCGTTTGTAACTACAGACAATACAATTTGGAGAATAAATGGATCGTTATTGTAGTTAGGTAATATTGTTTAGAGATATCTCAATGTTAAAACTTTCTCTAAGTAGAAGGTAGATGTGTGGGTAGTCAAATAAGTGCTGACATTACTCAAACTACTTTCAACATACAATGAAAGACTCTTTCTACGATTGAATAACTCTTTTCTAAGAATAGTCATTTGTATATTGTGAAATTAAATAAGTGAATCTATACTAATATTATAAAGCTGACGAGTTTGTTTGTTTGTTTGAACGCGCTAATCTCAGAAACTTACTGGTTTAAAATTTTAGATATTCACACGTAGATTAAAATCTGCCTTCATTTGATTAGGTAATCGATTCAGTGTGATGCGTTCAGACTTAACATCTATTAAAGGAAATCTAGTCGACATTTAAAGTTTCTTCTACTGTTAAGGTATGAATAACTATCGTGATCGATAGATACCGTGTTAGTTTTTTTTAAAAGTCTGTTTGAAAGATTATTTAGTTTATCGAAAAGTTTCTAGTCAATGACTGTCTGAAGTGGGTGTAATAATTTTTTTCGACAGAGCAAAGGACCGGATCAATAAAACAATGATATATTTTATATATTGTTTAATTGGTGTACATGGTTATGCATTATAATAATATTTATCAATTGTTAATTCATTAAATTATGGCACTTAACACAAATAAAATATATTGAAACAATACATACACTGAATAGGAAAATGTCTCGCCAGATTACAATTGATACATAATTACATTTAAACTTTTCGAAATAAACTTAACTATAATATTCGGAATTAGTTTCTCAGTCGTTCGTTGACGTTTCGTAAATTAACGAAAGCCTCTTTTTCTTTTTACGTTTTTTTTTACGAAAATAAAGTTTTCAACACAAAATTCAACTTATTGATCCCAATCGTAAAAATTATAAATAAAATCTTACACACATAATCGTAGAATAACTTAACCTTTTGTACCCATAAGGACAACTGACTCACCACATGTCATTGTATCCAACAATACCTTAAAACGAACGCGCAGGATGTCATTTTATAAAAAACCAGTTCAACATCATTCAATAATACAAACTGTTGATAAAAACTTACGACTAACAAACTCCTCTATGGTACTGCAAAAAGATACACGCGCTAATGCGAAGCGAATACTTGTGAAGCGGTCGCGAAGCGAACTGCCTACCCTCGCACTCGGAGTTACTTTGATTATCTTAAGGCATGTTTGTTTGACTAATACTTTAACGGCTAGTTAGGAGTTCGATTACTATAATAAATAATTTGTGGAAGCATTCCCCATGCTATTTAACGTTAAGTAGACGATACAATGAATATTCGACTGATGCAACAAGCGCACACACACGACACAGTAACATTATATAACTTTAATTACATACAAAGGCCACAACACATCATTCAGTCACAAAGCGCGAATTAACCCTAACACTGTAATGAAATGTTTAATTTACAAACGTTCACCCGCGCCACCACTGCATGGAGGTTACGATCATCTACATAATATTTCAACTATCATTTAGATAACATTATTACTCTAGTTATTGTATAGATTATTCCTATTGTACAGTTCTAATTTGTGTCAACTTACGTCCACTCTAGATTAATGAGATATCGTGTCGACGAGCCTCTACTTGTAGGATCACTGACTTCACTGAACGCAGTTGGCAAGAGTCGACCGAGGCGACATGGCGACATGGCGACGTCGCCGCTGTGAGGAGAGAGACACTTATACGCATATAATAATTTTGCTCACTACGAGTATACACTATAACTACGCCAATGTTGTGACTCGATAGCACGACGGACTACGAGAGGAACTGTATCGTGCATTCAAAATGTTTTTGTTACAAATTTTGACCTCTAAAATCACTACTAAGGATAACCTCATAATATTATGTACAATTACTTTACACCGATTAACGAATACTGAAATTTAATAATAGGTATAATAATTATAATAGAGTATTACGTCTCGAATATTAATATCAATCATATCATCCGATAATGTTGCGCTTCCAACTTGAGCAATAAAATACAATACATACCAAAAATATCATTTCTTTCCGCATCATAATAGCAGTGATATGACCATTATATCACAATAATATTCGTGACTGTATAAACATGTCGCTTGTTTTAGATGACGTGTTCATCGTTGATTACATTCAATTAATATCGCTAATAATTAATTTACATAGTCGTAGGTACGGCGCTACGGTGTCATTATCTACTTAGGTGGAGTGCTGGGCTATGTGTGGATGTGAATAGTGGATGGGCACGTGCAGTTAGTCGATACCAGTAGTTACGCACCAACACCGTATTATACAACTATTGAAGTGTAGGCCTTAGGAAAGGTTTTGTGGGCGAGGCCATGCGGTTAGTATGTACACATGTTAGGACCTACACCATGAGTTATAGAACCCTTCACCACAGACCGTTATAGGAAGGTGTTTAGGAGAGGAAGCATGCAGTTAGCGGACAGATATGTATGTTAACACAATCCGTGGGTGCTTTTTGTAAAGGTTTTATATGGTAGTAAATTCGGTTAGCCGTACCCAACGAAATAAATGGAATGAAACATTCACAAGTATTAAGTACATACTTAGTTACCGAAGTATTATAAAATTTTGTTTAAACTTTATACCTATCATGTTACATCACTAAATACCAATAGGCAGTAATTAGTATATCATACATTATATTGTTAAATCAATGGGTAATTTTAGACATCAAATTCACATTTACGCAATTTATCTAAACACCGAATTTTAGGCGTATCTCTCTCGACAGCGGCGACTTCCTTTATGATGATTACATTAGGATACGAAGGAGTTTGCCCTTAAGGTATGAGATTTTGTTCCTACCATAAAAGTAAATAGTATTCTACATATCACATATCATTGAGATAAATATTTACTGTAAATGCGTTGACACAGTTTCACGTCGATTACGCTGTGACATTCTCAGTAAATATTCTCACAATTTGTGTTACTTAAAATAAATTTATATACAGTCCAAGACCTTGTCGTGCCTTATAACGTAAGACTAGATTTTACTACAATAATTAGAAATGTGAGAGATTGATTTAATGACGTTAAGATTCTGCGAAGAAGTTATGAATATTGCTGAGTAAGGCAACATCAAAATTAAATACATTTAAATAATTAATTACACATAAAATTAACCCTCCAAATGAGTGGATAAGGGCATGAAATATCAGAATTACATACAAGTGGTTCCTATAATATATTCACATAGTCTCTGAACAGCACAGTTCCAAGCACATTCCGCACGAACCGAAACGAAGACAACACAAAGTTTCATCACATTCCCAAACGAAACCAACGTTTCACATTCCATTTATACACACATCAAGACCTATTGCACATTTTATCACCCTTCCTTCGGATATATTTCCCGATCGTCTGAAGATGTAATAAATCCGTGCTACGTAGAGCACAATTTATGACAAATTCAATATCAATCGCGAAACATATCGAATAGCGATTTCGATTTCTACCCGACTTTAGTTTTTGCCGTTCATCTGTAAGGGCCGCCAGCACGGCTGCCAGTCGTGCTATGGCTGCCAATATCAGAAGTCCTCTAACAGGACCGCGTCGCGCGGTACGAGCCCCTTCTGCTCCCCGCGACAACACAACAGGTACTGATCGTCCACCTCGAGGATCAGTCGCAGACGCTCGCCTTCGTTGAACGCCAGGTGGCCCGAGTCCGAGGGGAGCCGGTGCCAGAGCGTTCTAACGTATCTGGAAAGTTGCATCGAAAGGTCAGACAATATCTTCGAATCTCTACAAAAAAGACGATCGCCCGGAAGTATATTTGTAGAAGTCATAACTTACATGGGAAGTACCAGAGAAAACATGAAGGGAAGACCTGTTGTTGATAAGATGGATGGTATACGTACTTGTGTTTCTGCTGCGTGCTGGTCCGCTGCGAGCGCGCGGCGGAGGAGGAGGCGGCCCGGCGCGGGGCGGGCGGCGGCGCGGCGCGGCCGTACGGCAGCGACGAGGGCCGCGCCGCCGCGCCACCGCCGCAAGCGCCGTCCAATCGCGACGCCCTGCACCACAACATACGTTACACCAAACGCAACCGAGTGACCTATATTCGCTACTGCAGAGACCATGACCAATTTCTTCATCAAAAGTAACAGCCAAAATAAAAATTACATTCAAATTTGACTGTTATTTTTACTGTACACCTCATGTACCCCTTTACTTTGGTTGTAACCTTACTGTAAAATATTGGAAAAAGTTGAAAAAATGTACGGCTCTAGCGAGTACGAACATAAAACATTAGGGACATTTTCTTGATTGATCGCTCCATGACTTAATATGAATGATACGCATTTGTTAAACAGATGTGGAACTAATGACGACATAAGATGTTCCAGAAGTCCTCAGCTGCTTTTTTTATCTTTAATTATAATATTTTCTAACGTACAGAAACGAAACGATTTTTGAGTTGTTAATAAACCTGCATTACTATGGTAATATGTCTTTTGACGCATGTTACAGAACTTTGTACAAAGTGCGTCATGACTTTACTAAATATAGGCAGAAGACTCATCGCAGTTGATAGTTTACCTCAATAACTTCGCAGTACAACACCATACACTTCAGTAACTTACATTTTATTTCATGCGAACTTACAAATTAGGTTATTGTGTCGTGCTTATGAATATAGCTTGCCTTGGACTATTTTGTTATGATATAATGTTATTTTAAGTCTCTAATATAAGAGCAATAGATAATACAATATAATTAATAAATATTTATTTCTGTCATGATGCCTTAACCATTTTGAAAGGTATGGAGAGCAGTAAATAATATTAGGTCGGGGAAAAAGTCTTTTCGCATTATAGTAACGTAATAAAATCTTTTCTCTACACAAAAAAGCTCGATACCTCACGAGCTCACTGAAAGAAACCTAATGAACCGTGTACTCATTCGTGATTCTTGAAGCCAAAGAGATTTTATTACAAGTTCATACATACTATCATGCGAAAAGACTTTTTCCCGACCTAATATAGTTATTTTCTTTTTCCACATGCGCATGCTGTTAGAACGGATCCTTCATCAGCATTGTTAGTTTATAATTCCCATCTAGTACATACGGCGGTGTTCTCTTAACATAATTGCTTGTGTTTTTAGACACAGGATCACTTTGCACCCTCGGTTTCACGTTCGCTTTCTTCGTCGTCGTCTCAGGTATAATTCTGAAGATATTGTGCATTATAAGCTAAATAATATTGCGGTGCTACGTAAAACATTATGAAAGCATTATAAAAGAATTCTCCAGAAGACAGTTTTATATAAAGATTTCCGCCACCAATATAATAACCCGAATAGCCTTGAGGAAAATAGAAATATAAAATACATAATTTATCGCCCACCTAGGCTAAAATATGCTACATTAAAACAAGAATAGATCTACGCATAATATGTGAAACAGATCGTACGAGATGCCGCGACAAGACATTCTAGTTTCCGTGTTCTGTCTTGTATTTGCATGTTAGGAAATTGATAGCATCTACCTATTGTGGTATTTCCGTTACACTGTATCTATTTGACTTGCGTGATAGTTTAGTATATTTACCTGTTAGCTGGTTGCGGCGGTTTTTTATTGGTAGAGGTAGTTCGCGTGGTGCCTGACCTGGGAGTCGACGTTGTAGGAGATGTACCCTTCCGTACTGGAACCGGGATTCCCCTGCAGAAGACCACGGAAATATTAGGCTTTCACTTCAAAAAAGAGAATTATGATCTGAACTAGGATAAGAATTGAAGAAATTGTAGCACTGTTTCAATAGCTCGATTCTCTACTATTATCAAGTACCGAAAACCGGCTAACTGAAATTTTGTATGAAAATCTTATCAGCGCCTCTAGCGGACGTCTTAGAAAATATTTTTGCAGTACATTTGAAATGTCAAACTCTCGTCAGATGTGGAAATGATGACGAGTCGAATCTCGATGGTTTCGATTATACAGAATCGTGATACAGTAGCGCTATTTTTCGACGACTATCGACTATTGACTTGCTAGCGAGAAACTTTGTATGAAAATCTGATCAGCGCCTCTAGTGGGTACCGTAGCAACTATTTCTGCAGCTCACTTTAAAGTTAAACTCTCGATACTAGATTGTATCAACTTTAGAGAATAGTCCTATAGGTTAAATGAAGTAATGTGCACCAAAGAGAACACATAACTTCGGATGCTGAGCATAGCTAAAAATAAACTTGAGTTCACAATTCTTATATTTCTATGAAAACATTACGTCCCACTGCACTTTCGTCGAAGGCAGTATTAATGTACAAGTTCAGAGTACGTAGGAGGTAGATATCAAATTAAACGAAATATGGTCTCAATAAACATAAATCTACTCAATTGGTTTGTCATTGTAACGGATTGTGACTCATATAAATGTCTGTAATTTTTGTGCAAGGAGAACGATCTGCTCGCATGTCAAACTGATAATGGTTTTATTGACTAGAACATTCTGTGTTTTATGATCAATTCTAGCAACAGCAGTACAGAAAATTGTAGATTCTAGAAACTTCTATTAACAATTAATTATTCCTGTAGTATCTGCCACTAAACTGCCTAAATTGCCACTGATGAAAACATATAAAAAAATCAAATCCAAGTCCTATGAACTTAGGGCTTTTGTACTTTGATTGTATATTTGTATAGAAATAGACATCAAACAAGTAATCTATTGATCTTTTAACGTATCAACATAGTATTCCTAAAAATAAACTTTATAAAATGAGTCTAAAATCATTGTTTACCGATGGGTATTCTTGGCTGGCGACTGCAGGGCAGGTGCCTGTGGCCGGACGGGCGATGACACGGGCCGAGGGATCTTCGAGCCGCGCGCCGCCGCCGGAGACGTCTCTCCTGAGAATATAAATACAACAACATTCAATAACTTGCAGTACAAATACAATAACAACGCTTATGACGTCATATACTGCTACAAACGTTGTTTGTACAGCTGGCTTCTATACTCACTGGTAATGTAAACGGCATGCAGGTTTGCACCTTTTTGGTTATTTTCGCATATTTTAAAGTGTTCTATGGTAAACATTCCCGATAATATTTTAATAAAGACTCACCCGACGGTGTTACGGGGCTTTCTGCATTGCTCAGCATCTCCCACTTGAGCTGCAACCTTCTGAATTTGCCGCCAGAGTTGCCGCTTGCATTGCCCGTGTTAGCACTCGCGCCGCTGCTGGCCGAGCCTGGCCGCCATTGCTCCTCCCCGCTACACTCCAGCTGAATTACAAACCATATCATTACAATTTTGCTTTACAATATGAATTTTACTATTAACATCTAAATATCTAGTTATTATTAGGGAGTATCGAACTGTTAACTATGTCCTCGTTAATCTAACTACTGCTTCAAATTAAAGTAATTTAATTCAATTATGAAGTTCATTATGACAATTAAACAGTAAACTAAATGAGAGAACAAACAAAAGTAATACATTAGAAATGGTATCCAATATAAATATAAACACAAAACTGGTTGCAAAGTCCAAAATGCGTGTTGTGAGAAACCAATGCAAGCAAACAAAATGTTAGAAGCAATAAGCGTAACAATCAACAACCTGCAAATTAAAAACAACGTTGACCGCAACAAAACCTTTGTCAAAGCACATGTACGTAATGTCCACACACAAAGTACCGCCGAGTTTACCTTCGCTTCATTGCTGGAGGGTTTAGCGGAGGGTTTATTGTTCTCTAGACTATCAGTGTAATCGTCGCTGTCGTCGAACACGAGTCTATCGAACGCCTGCATCAACTTAGAGCCCAAGTGCACCCCAGACCATCTGCGGTTAGTCTCCAACTCTATTCTGCTATTGTTAGGGCAGATGTCGTAACCGATCGCAGTCGGGTTGACGCACGACCGGGGTCTATTCTTTTCTACCGTGGTCTTAACATTGGCAGAGTCGTTCAGCAGGTCGGGTGTAGACGGCTCTTTGTTCTTGGGCTCTTTGTGTCTCATTATGACAGAAGTTTGGCAGTCGTCGCTCGAGAGTCCGCTCGACTGCATGGAACGCACCAGCTTCAGCAAATTCCGCTGGTTCAGTGTTAGTGGTGGAGTGTTAATTGAAGTGGGCTGTTAAATACACCAAATTCTTTTTAGCATCATGCATCATGCCGTCCAACGTTAGTTTAGTACAAGTTAGGTCGTCGACAAGGTCATCGATCGGATTCGAAGCTCGGCCGTACCTTTATTTGCATTTTATGTAAGCTGTGCACGAAAGTAAATGCTAAGATATCGCGTTCGTACGCCGTGAACTGTGATTTAAGCACATGCAGTAAACAATAAAATGCAAATAAAGCGATGTTGCTCCGGCAGGCGGCTGTTTGATAGTATGCGATAGTGGTTTTGGAACACGAAAGACACGGAATATTGATTATGTATTTCAATATGGTAAAGTGGCATTCAGTGTCTGTCTTCGGAATATTAGGTATTAGTTTGTGAATAAATAGGTATAAGGTCACTTACTCGGCTTGCCGCACGCATATCGCTTTCAATTTTCTTGAAGCTTCTGTGTAGTTCACGCATTTCGAACATAAGATCCAGTGAGAATGGTAGTAATTTCAATGGTTCCAGACTGGCGAGTAAGGTGTCGAGTAGTGCGCGACACCGCGGCTCGCCCACACAACCAGCGAGGATCAGAGAGTCAGGTGTGTAATGTTTAGCGAGCACTGACTCCCTCGTACGAACGAATGACACCCACGCATCAACAGACTGGGCGCTGAAAGTAGACGAATTGTTTAATATACAGAACATGGCCTCTTTTTACACTGCTATAGTTAAAATTTGCAATTGATACTTACTTTAACAATCCAAGAATAAATGCATTGAATTTGACTAGACCTTCCGTAACAGCATCTTCACTGTTAATCCTTAGTACTAATTCATTCAGAGACTTTGTAATAGGTCCTGAAAATTAAACTCATATTAGAATCGACCATACTTTTAAATTATTATGAGGGTAAAATGGTAATATTCATGTTTCCTCACCTTGTCTTGCAGTAGCTTCGACCATTTGCCAAACTGAGTTGTTCACAGCTCCGAAAGAGGTCTCGATATTTTCCTTGAGGCCGTCTCTGAAGATGGCGTATAAGGCTGGACATAACGCATTCAGTGCTATTTTAGCGCAGGCCGGGGACTCTTTCGAATCTCCGAGGAACGCCAACTCAGCTTGATCCGTAGCCGGAGAGAAATGCTGAATTAACATTTCTACAGCATCGGTTACATTAGACACTAAAGCTGCGAACAAAATAGAAGTATGTTAATATTGCATAACTAACTAATATTACTACAATATTGCATAACGTAAACTAATTTTGTTACAAATTACCTCTCTTTTGTGACACATCGATCACGTCGTATTTTCCTCTCGCGTCATGATGGATGGGGCTTCCAAATTCGTCAGGACTCACTTCAGCTTCTTCACAGATTGGTATCTCAGCTAGATTCTTTCCCTACAATGTTTCCGTTAGCTTGTTTAGTGTTAGTAGAATATGCAAATAAAATTAAACAACAAAAATGCACATTATGGTTAATGACTGACAAGCGCAGGTACAGTACTGTGACTAAACAATGCGCCAACAAAATCATAATATGTGCAAAGTAACATTTGATAGCAATAGCGGTAGGTGTAAGTTGTGGTAGTTCATTCATAAAGCACAGAAACTGCGAATGAAGGAACAACTAAAAAGAACATAAATAAATGTAAACAGAAAACATAAGAGCAAAAAAAGAACCGAAGGTACTCACAGAAATTAACGGGCAATGATGTGTGTGAGCAGAAGTAACATTAGCAAATGAAACGTTACCTGATAATGCCTCTGCGCTATGACAGCGGAAATGTTGGGCGAGTTGGGTGGAGTGGTAAGACTCACGCCCTTTACGTCTTCCATAGGCTTTAACTGAGTCTGTTGACTATCGACCCTGTTGGCCTCAGACTTCTGTGCAAAACTCACTGACTTCTTACTATTACAACTACTGCCGCTCGATTCTGTGGACCTTTGGTTCTCCTCCTGAGACCGCTTCATTTGTAGGAATTTGGTAACCTGGTTCCTTACCTTTTGAACTTGATTTTGGTCCCATTCATCCATGTTTTGACAATTGAAGCCACTGTGTTTCAAAAATTCTTCTAGTTGTTGCAAATCCGCACTGCTAATAAGTGCACCGGGTGGAGGGAATTCAGTATATTCCATTTTCTTCGTTCGTGGTTTTGGTAGCGGTGGTGTGTGGGGTCTGTGAAACTTAAGTTCATTTGATTTGCCTGACTCAAGACTACTCTCGGTTCCAACCCCTTCATCTGGATAGTACTCATTATAATCGGCATCCTTTTCTGCTGCATCGAGAAATTGTTGAGATAATCTTTTGGCTGCCAAATCATTGTTCTTTCTGTAGTCTACGTTTTGGTTTTGTAGATAGTATGGTTCTTGCAATGATCTTCTTTTCGTTTTATGTTCAGTCGCAGCCGTTAAACATACGACGGGATCTTGAATGAGGTCATCCATTTCAAACATACTATAACGTTTAGTGTGCGCGCTAGATTTCCGCGTCTTATCCATCGACTTGCGTAATATGCTCTTTGGTAATGGCGGCCTTGGCGGCGCTAACTCTCCTTGTTTGAGAATGCGATTTTGATCTGCTAATGAGAGCGATCGTTTCGGAATCATGGGATTAACTCTCTGTCCGTCATTATTGACACCACTCGCTTCAGAGCTCGTAGCGCTGTCGTAACGATACACAAATAAGGGATTGAAGTTTCCAGCTGGTGCAGGGCTGTTTTGTGCTGAGGAGTCTGTGAGCATTGTAGACGAGCCACGGTAGCCTGAAGACGGCTGAGTTGCTGTGCTCGAGCTTGACGATACCGCGGTCGTGTTTCCTGCTAAGTTATTACAATCACAGCTCATTGGTCGCTTAGACCTGGACGCAGGCGACGCGTTGCAGTACTTATCTCCGCATTTAGACGGGCCTTCTTTTTCCTTCATGTGTTGCATTAATTCAGGTACTTCGGACAATAACTGCCTACATTCTAGTGGCAGTAAGAAGTTGAGTGAATCCCAGTCTTTGATATGTCCAAGTCCCTTTTTCTTCAACATTTCTAAATCATTGCACGAAAAAGGCCGTTTGCCTTTGACGTTTAACCTTCTCTTAGTTTCACTGGACTTAGGCGATACATTAACTTTTAAAGGATTTAAATAAATATTGGGCCTTCCATTCAAGAAGCTGATGTCTGGTAAAGTATAACTTGGATATAATACAAATACAGGTTTTTCACAATCTCCTTCTTTCAATTTTTCTAGGAAGGTAGGTTCTACAAGCTTAAATAGTTCTCGTTGCGACATACTAGATAAATGCATGCTCGACGTCTGCATGCTTTTATCTATAGTATTAGCTTCAAGGTGAGTTGACGTAGACTTGTGGTCACAGTGCTCCTTTTGTAGGAGCCTGTTCATCCTGGTGATTTGAGTTCCGTCAGACTCTGAACAACTGGAAATACTAACGCTTGTAGCTGAAGATTGTGATGAACAAGATTTTCTATTCGTACGTTTTGAAGGACTATTCATAATATTTAGATTTGTTCTCTTAAGATGTGGTTTGTTGACTGTGGCGTAGAGGTTGTTCTCGCTATCACTCAATTTAGCTCCATCGCCAGTTTCTTCTTCCTCAATGAGAACTTCATCGTATACTCTATGACTATGAGGATTGGTAGGTGGAATCTCTTCGTAGACGAGGGAAGTGACCTCTTCCACAGCATCGACAGGTAAATCAATTTGTGGACGTTCCGAGATTCCAGATTTCGAATCACCTAATTTTTGTTCGCCCATAGACTCTCCACTCTCTCCTCCTGAACTCGAAGGCCAGCACTCAGATCTTTCCAATTGTTCCATGCTGACGATACCATCGTTGCTCATACTTTTTTGCTTCATGAAAAGTTTTACTAAACTAAATGTTTGTTTGGGTTGACTTTTGTCTGAAGAAGTGTGATTTTCTGTAGAAGAAGTGCTCATGGGTTCCGAGTGCTGGCTTCCATGTGTTGATCGATGTTGTGACACATCGTAGACTTTCATGCACATGGTAGTGCCGGTTATCCTTTGATTCACGGTGAAAGAATCCACCTGAAAACAATATTAGAGATATTTACACCTACTAGATAGATTTTTGGCAGTGAACGATATTAACACAATACATACCGTTGAATTACTCAGAGCAGCTGAATTTATGGAACTACTCATAAGTTTCCTTCTGTACAGATTTGGCAAACTTTGGCTTTTAATGACTGAATTGTTCATGTTGTCGTTTGTGGCATCAGTCGCATCATTTGAGCCTTCATTATTGTTACCGGATGGGTGCCTAAAAAGTAAAATGTTATGTTAATATCAAAGTTTACAAAGTTGAGTTATGATATAAGCATTTCTTCAAGGTTTCTCATTTTCAAATTGCACTCTAAGTATAGCAGCTCTTTGGTATAATAGCTTTTGTTGTGAGATAGAATAATGATAGTAGGTACCTGATGGGGCAGCAATGCAGAAAATAAAAATAGTAAAGAGTATTTTGTTGATATTTACCTCCTTAAGGGTGACTGACTGGTTTGTTTCTTAAGCTTACTCCAAGTAGTTAATCCTAAATCGCTCCTAGCCATAGACGTTGTTAACTTATTTGTTAATTTCTTACATCTTTCTAATAATTCTAAGTTCCTGCGCGTTCTTTCATCGTTATCTAAAACTAAGGTTTCTTCTTCTTCGCCCAATTTGTCTGTAAACATATCATAAGTGTGAGTCTTATTCTTATCATGAGTAATTTTATGATTATGAATCAGTTCAGTGTAATTAGTATCGCAGTTAAGTGAGCAAACATTAAATCACTATGCTGCAATATGTATCACAGTTTCCAGGAAGAGATATTAAAGTATCGTACCATGTTTTTGATTGACGGCGGGTTCAGCACACTCACTGTCCTCAGAGTATGTAGTGAGACTGCCCTCAAAGGCGATGGTATAGTTGTCCTTATTGGCCTGGCAGGTGAGAATGAGGTCCTGCTCAGAGGGCAGTTCGCAGTCCAGGCTGTCCACGCTAAAGTGAACGCCATGCGCACCCTCTTTCACGGGGGAGAACAGAAGTTCAGACTTGCATATTGACATTGTGTTGATCGAACCGACGGATTCTTCACCCTAAACAAATAAGTTTGTTACTGTAGTTTGCTATTCATCTACGACTATCAGATTACAAATTTAAGCATCCATCACAAATTGATGATATTTTAATGATAATTATGTCTAATCATAAATTATACTTATTTTCGTCTTCTACATAAAAATACATGTTTGGTATTTGTTCTTAATCTATAGGACAAAGTCCCTATTCTAAGATAATAATAAAACAATACAGGAACCTACGATTACGCGTACACGTACTAAAAGTAACATGTGAATGTTCTCGGAAGATTTCGAAACAGTAACGCATGTAGAACATAAACATTTACGTCTAGTTATAACTCTAGATGCGGATGCAAGTCGCGGCTAAAAATACGACCTGCAGTAACATACAGGTACCAAAACTATATTATTATTTATCAATGAATGATGTTTGTAGCTTAGTATGCAATTAAGTTGCTTATATCTAATGATTTAATTATCTAATTAATGAAAAAAAGCAGTGTTTACATCATACTGTTTGTAAAACCATTCAAAAAGGGGAGATGACACGCCCTACATGCGGGTACAGTCAGTGTCATCAGGACGATTCAAAGTGACAAAACAACATGGCTGCCGACGAACGTTATCATCAATTTAATTCCCTTTCCTGCCACAAATGAGGTCACAAATCAAACAACCACTCATAACAATCGTATTGTTTAACATATTTGCTACAAATGTATAATTTTCTATCTAGTGTACATAGTTGAATATAATAAAAGTATGTATAGTAAAAGTGGGTAGGTAGATAAGTATAAAATATTTATGTCAGTATCGATATCTATGAATGCGTAACTTTGTTAGTGTTTATTGATAAGAACAAGTACATAGAAAGCGATGAAGTCATTACTACATAATAATATTGATATAAAAAGTGTCATTGCAGAGTTTTTCGTGGAGAAAAAATAGATTCACATCGCCTTGGACAGCGACAATGTGGCGTTAGTTATAGAAACGACTATAGAAGCGAGATACTAAGAACAAGTGGGTAGTTTGTATTGCCGTATCATATAAAGTATTGGTGATTGTACTAATATAAAAGTTTAAAGCTAGCTGACTCACTGAATAGTATCCATTGTAAGAATCCCAATCGTACTCCGTCACACCCATTTTTAACAACACTGTTCTATTCCCACTGTCTCTTATAGAACGGGATCACGGAACCACTAAATCATTCACCAACTACTTGTAGCACACTGTCTCTGCCATCATGCTCAACACACACTATCGAAATCTATAAAGTCCACTGTGCCCGCTCAAGTACGTTATCTAACGCAAACACAATTATCAATTAGGTTCTTTGAACTATCACATTTATTGGAAAAGCAACATGTGATTGAATTCATTTCAACAAAGTGCACAGCACAGTACTCCCGAGAGCCCTGAGCGCGACTGGGGCAGCGGGAATATTAATTTTAATATTAGCCACTGCAAGCGATTCTCAAACTTTGCGCACTACAAACTCCAAACTAAACACATGCTGCCGGCTCGCAGCTTTGAACGACACTGTTATCAAAGCGCAACACATGCTAAAAATATTTTTAATGGGCGCAACAGATGCTCATTAGCTGAGCCGTAATAATTAATTAGCAAGTTCTAGTTGTTAACGCTTCAAGGTGGGCAGCGTTCTGCGTTGAATCTGTGTTTCCTTTGCTTTATGGGCCTTTGCAAGTTTCAAAATGTTTTGTTATTGTGACGAGAAATATTTGAGAACATCTGGACTAGAGGATAGACTTCATTGGCAACTCACACATGGTGGCAGCATGAACAGGGCCACACATAAGAATGATTAAATATAGCTCACGCACACATACGTGGCTGAAGAGGGAAAGACTGTGACTGGGGGAATAACGAGCGTGGTTAAACTGATTGACGCAATCGGTGTGTACAATACACGCACACAGTGAAGATGATCTTATTCTGTCTTTACTACTGGTACATCCCGTGGGACCAACGCACCTCACACTATAAGGAACACTAGTTGTGAATGCTAGCCAAGCGTCTGGACTTTCCACGTCTTGTCTTATTGTGTGTGTGAGTACTCTCGGGACTCAATAACAGTTAATTGAACTATCGTGACGGTCCCTCACTTTTTGCTACCATAACTATTCGTTAAAAATAATGGTGACAGCGTTTTGGCTATTGTCTTAATTGTGTGAATTGTAGGAGTTCTAGAATTGAAAGTCAGATGTGTTGACTGCAATTTACACAGGCAATAAACAATTTTTAAGCATTTGCATGTAGTTGATGTGTTAAGGAAATTAAACTGTAAATCAAAACCACAATGACGTACTGAAGACAACACATTTTTTTCCGTGGATACTTGTAATGGTGTTTTTCCTTATAATTAGAACAATTACACTAAGTAAATAATAATCATTACTTAACGAGTTTGCACAGTATTTTGTTTATAATTAGCGGGTACGGAACTTTAGTATTTGTTTGTTTGGGTCTAATGTTTATTTTTATCGAATATACTACAAAAATCTACAACCATAAAATTTTATCCTAATTTCAAGCTATCCTTGTAACGCCATCTACTGGTAGTAAAGCGTATTGAAAGACATTCGAGCTAATTTGTTACTAGATGGCGCTGTAGCCTAAGATTCAATCATCTAGAACATTAAACCAACATAGCGTTGGGTATAGCAGTGAAATCAACGTGCTATTAGTTTAAAACTTAATGTGCTTAGCAAAAGTGATAAAAATGGGATGAGAGAAACCTAAAACTTGATAAAGAGATATGAATGATATGAGACATTGAACAGCAACGTGAGGCGAACCTGGAAACTACTGTCGGCACTGACACTGCTGTCGAATCGAAACCTTTCCATGAGAGAACTAGAGATGCTCGCGAACATCTCGCCTCGGGGGTTACTCTGCAATACACCACGACACGTCATCCACAAATAAATAAACATTATGAAACTGAAAAAATAAACATACATAAATAAAATAGAGAAGAATAAAATAAGTAATGTGCTGTACATAAATAAAAATGGAGAAGAGCCCAACACCGTTCGATAAATACGATAATAATTAACTTTATACATATAATGTTATATAATTATAATATAGACATAATAATAACAGTATATATATTATTTTATATCAATCATTTGATTACATATGCGTTCTAACACAATGGTGTTTCGTAACGTCATCTTATTCACACTAACTCATCATCATGGCAATTTTCTCTCATAAAGCTAAGTTATTGCAAAATAAATACGACTCCGTATTCCGTATACCATTAATGAAAGTCACTTAGACCTAAGACCATAATAACATGTCTACATTATCAACCATTCAAGGGAAAACAAATTATAAAGGAAACCCATACTTTTAACTTCCGTCTTCCGTATAACACAGTGTTACCTGGCCTTAAGTTCAACTCTTACATTATTGCTACAATGTTTCTATGAAACAGTAATCAATACGTCATAGAAAACTCTTCCGTTACTTACCCCCGGTTTCTGAGGTACATTTAGCGGTAGTTTATGTATTTAATAGCGTTAAAAGTCATATAAAAAAACGCTACTAACTTACTGATGGACAACGCACAGCCGAATCTAATGAGCGAAGAAAGTTGAAATTTGTTATGAAGATTCCTTAGAAAATATAGAGAAGCACTATGAGAGGATTTTTGGAAATACCATCCCGGAGAGGGAAAAATTCCTTCGAGAAAAACTGCGGCGGAAAGCTAGTAAGGGATATGTGGTGTCTGCTAATAATAAACTAGTACATTGCCAACTGTGACTCAGAGCTCTCACGGCCTGTGAGAGCGGTAACAGGTGATTAAAAGATTTAATCAGAAGACAGACTGCATCTCTTTGTTTAAGCACTAACAATTTGTACTTATAACAGCGACATATGAGGTGCCTTTAGCCAGTTGCAATCAGTTCTTTGGTTTAAGATACCAATAGTATAATCTTTTGATAGATAGATTAAAGCGCTCATAACCAGCAACGATCACCAATCGGTAAGTGATCTGTGGAAAGTTACGAATGCCGGTGATTCTATACATGGGAGGGCGCTTAGTGGTGATTGGTGGACATCTCCGTGCTATAAAAGATACGTTAAAAGTGGATAGTAGTCGTTATTAATTTGGATAAGGATCGTCAATTATGTCGAAGGCTTTTCAGGCGGTTTAATAAACTTTGCTATTAAGTTGACCATTATCCATACGATGAATACTAAATAAAAACAGCAACAACTGTCGTGGCAATGTGTCCTCATGGTCACGACTGCAGCGTCCATCGATATATTTGGACCGAGTTAATCTCAACAACAAATGACAATATGTAATCGGATACGATAACATGACAAAACCATTTTAATATTCACCGTCGGTATTGTCAGTTTATCAATATCAACAGGTTATAAAAAGATTGACATTCATTATGTTTATTCAAAAAGAGATAAATTATATTCCTGCAGCTTTCAGTTTCTTTGGGTTTTATTACTTTACAATTTTACACCTGGCAAGCATATGTGAGCAAAGAGCACCTGTAAACGACTCTGATTACAAAATAAAATCAATTACATAGTTTTTAATTAAAAAGGAATGTTAATACGAAAATAAAAATGAATTTTGTTCATTAACTTGCCTCCAAATGTTGTCCTTTTATGACTTTATCGTTGCAACACGGCAAGTTAATGAATTCACAGCTGGTTGTAAACCGCGGTACGGACATTTTCGAGACGATTTTACTTATTCTGGGCTTAAGATTATGTTTATCGCTTACTAAAATCCTTGATCTGTATAATTATGCAACATGCCCTGATCTTTGTGCGTACCGCTAAAAACGTATTCAAGAAAGTTCGTTGTTACTGAACCCTTTGTGAAGATAAGAAATGATGTCAATTTATATTATCCTCTAACTTTAATTCAGGAGACCTTAACTCCTGTGGGTATTTTTAAAACGTGGGTTAGCAATTATGATCCTCACTTATTTATAAAAAGGTCGGAGTGTAAGGCCTGGGTAGGTTCAGATTATATTTAGGGACCTATAATTTTACTTTATTGTTATAAATTGGCAATTACGATGTACTTATAACCTAAAATTACACTACATCACCTTCGTAATGTAGTTTTATTACTAACCTAATGTTAAAAAGACTCGCACAACATATTTTTTTTAGAATCCGTTTTAAAAAATACCGAATTTAAAAGAACAATCATTTGATTCTGAATAAAATGCAAGATTTATTGATGTTGAAACAATGTTGTAGATGATTAACATCAATCAATTTTTAGAATAGAAAAGCTCAAAACAGTTTGTAACGGGTTTTGATAAAACTAAGAATAAAAAGTATTGTCTAAACTGCCAGTGATAAATACTTATTACATTTCTATAAGGACGTTTCATTGTCTAATAAGTTATGCAAAAACTTAACCGTAAATTATAGTCGACAGCTCCTTACACCATATTCGTCGACAGCGGACACCTTGTGACATCAATGTCATTGGTTGCTTCACCTTTGTCAAAATCTCAATATACTTTACTTCGCGAACCTTGTGCTTGTAAAACGTCATATTATTTTACTTCCACTGAATCGGAACGGGGTCTTGGTCGAGAGGATCAGGCGGAAGATCCCTCGAATACATTGCTACGTCTGATATTTTGTTTTTTAAAAGTAATTTTAGGTGATTAGTTAAGATGCCTAATATGGATACCGATATTTTAGCACAGCCTAATTGATGTCATTATCAAATGGCAAACTTTTTATTAGTCAGACGTCCTTCACAAAAAAGTTGTTATGTTTTGTCCTAGCAAAAAAGGACGTTGTTTTTTCAACTTACATCATGCGTCCTATCATCAATAATGGTGTCGTGTGGCAAGTTGGCGGTCATCAGCAGTGCGTGTATGTCTTCGGTTCGAAAACTCTCCATGTCAGCCTCGGCGAGGTTGGCGTCGAGGTCCCGCGCGATGTCGTTGTAACGCGACGTGAACTCGAACCGTGATGTTAGATCGCTTATGCCTTTGTACGAGGCTGACACGGAGGACAGCACTGATGTGTGGTGGCAGGAGCCGTCTCGAAATATTGGGCTGGAACATACAAATACAACTAATTAGTTTCGAATAAAGAAAAAAAAATCAGTATCATAAAACAGGAAGACTGAAATAGATTTAAACAATGATATTGTAGTGGCTAAACCTTTTATTATGAATAGAAATGCTACAGTTTCCCAAATGTTTTAGAATTTCGGAATTCAATAAAACAAGTTGTATAAATATCCCTTTCAAACTTTATTTAATTAATGTTATTTCGGTTGAAATCGGCAGCGGATTAAAGCCATTGTTAACCCAAATCAGTTTGTTTGGCATTCCCTGTGGTTGGAAATTACCTGGCTGGAATTAATGAATTAGGCCAATCATTTACGAGCTTTGTTTGAAAAAAATACAAAGGCCCCTGACGCTAATCCCACATTCGTTTCAATTTAGTATTCAGGATTAGGTCAGATAATACTGGTAATTGTTACAATGCAGAGGCCCAGCAATTATTCACTGACTTAGCAAAGCAATACTGAAGGTTTACGGAAGAGTCAGTTGCCAAAATTTCAGTAATAGAGACCATTAGTTTTGTCTTTTCTAATCAATTTTATAACGCCCATTATCCATTAATATTAGGCTTTCACGACTTTACTTAACTGATTAATATATTTGGCAGGTTGCTAGTATTTGTTGCAGCAGTTGTTATATTGTCCAAAATATGCTTTGCTTACCCCCGGTTTCTGAGGAACAATCAGCGGTAGTTTATCTATAAATTATAGTTTAAACTCGTATAAAACACAGTTTGAATAGATAAACTAGGTACCGCTAAATGTGCCTCAGAAACCGGGCATCAGTAAATCTAGTAATGATGTATACTCACTTGTAATCGAGAAACCAGAGGTAGCCGGAGTTATCGCAGTGTGCGTCGATTTCATCGTGCGCCGAGTGCTGGCTCCCAGTGAGGCTGGTGTTGCTGTTGCAGTCCTCGTCGGCGCCTGCCACCCCGGGGCTCGCCGCCTTCAGCCCCAGCCGTGGCGGTGGCCCTGGAATTTACCAACAAATACATTAATCTAAACGAATATTATAAAGCTGAAGAGTTTGTTTGAACGCGCTAATCTCAGGCGCGAGTCAGCTAGGGTAATATGTATATAATGTCTTCATGAGAAGTTTTGAGAGTCCCAAATCGAGATCAACCAACTTTATCATAGCAGAAGTGTAAATTAATTTAGCGAGACTTACTGCTTAAATAGATAAGTAGTGATTGTAGTTGAACTTAGATTAATGTTTATAAATACCTTCATGCGTTAACATTTGATGCATGTGGATACCGTGTAAACTGGTCAGTTACTAATAAGCGGTGTCTATCGAATTTAAATATGTAATCGTTTGGCCGATTAAACAATCAATAGCCGTCTTTATAATAACACAGTTAATGTTATGTATGACTCAACCAGAGAACCCAATATTGGTCTGTGTTCTTGAATAAAAACGTGTAACGGGTAGAAATGTCAAATAAATAAAAATCCTTTTATAGGAATACATTATACACCTATTAGCTATAAAATAATTCGCCCCATGGCGCCACATTAGGCCGTCACGAGCAAGGCAATGGAATACTAAAATGTAGTGGTAAAGGTTGTTTATCCAGCGAGCGAGGCGTGGGTGGGCAAGCTGGCTGGACAACATGCCTTCTAGGGAATGTTGATGTGCATCCACGTTAAGGAAAACTGCGTATTACGCTTCTTTGAAATCAATTTCTATCATATTAGTTGCAATCAAGGTGATAAGTATAATGAACGTTTCCCTTGCTTTAGTAATTAATACGATGTGATCGAGTAACGGGGTCAATAATCGTCACGCAGTATAATGTAAGCAAGGCTGTGAACTCCCTCATAAGGCCAGTTAAGAGACTGTGACGCAAGCAAGTACATCCATATTGACTCATCAATGATACATCGTCTGCACCGAGAAACGGCTATGACTGGTCAGCCAATTGTTTTTGTTACCACGTTATGTTAATCAAACCTGGAGCCATAACTTAAACACCTATTGAATATTAACTTAGTTGTTTCCTGGTTACTCGTAGCTTACAAATTGCGTTATGCAAAATATAGATTAATTATAGAAGTATTTATTAAAGTTGATAACCGCGGTCTGTGGTCTCGTTTAACTCCTAAGAATGGTGCATCGTGGGTGTCGTATAGGTAGATATGCAGCCAACAGCGTTGTTTTATATGACACCGCGGAGGTAACACAATAGCGTCTCGTTTTTACGACTTAGGCAAATCGATGTAATGGTGACTTTGATCACACAAGCGAGTGGCTAAACATAGATTTAAAAGTAATCGAGAACTAAAAGTATGGCTTCATTGCATTTGCCTCGGGGCTCGAGCAGACGCCGCTAGTGGGCGGACAGTGCGGACACACTGCATTACTTCATTCGCTCAATTTATGAACTCAAGTGAAAGGAATCTTGACTGTTTTATCGAATTCTCAATTTAGATTCTCTGTCTCCATAGAAACAACATTGTTCTAACGACTACTTTTTATTCGATAAATCATCAGCTGCTAAGCCTTGGATTAATTATTCAGAGATTTATTACATCTAAAATAACACATAACTCTTTCATAATCTGAAAATTAACATGAAAGACAAACTTTACACTTTTCAACATCCATTTGAATTAATGTTTAACAGAATAGGAATGTGTTAAATGTTTGAAATTTTCGTGGAAAGCGTGGCGGAGAATCCATTTCAACTTGGTCGTTGTTTTCATAATGCAGCTCCCAAGCAGCGGCACAGTGCCAAAGAGACTTTTCGCCGTTACTGGCAGTATTGAAACTATGTTCTTTATATTTAGCAATGAGGCGTATCACCGCGAAAAAACGCGCAATGTTGTATTAACCGTGTTTACTATATATTTTATGCGTTAGCTGCTATTCGTGTCGCGGACGTCGTGGCCTCTCGTCTGAGACGATCCATTTTGTCTCACTCCGGGCTCTGGAGGAAGGTGTCATTTTTCAAATAGGATTAAGTCGCTAGCACGTTTACAGCTAATCCTTTTATTAATAATGCGGCGCATGTCATAGATTTTACGCATTTGTTCTGTAGGAACTTCTCTGGATATAAAGGTATCTCACATCCCTAACGTCAATCAAAACTAAAGTACGTAAAACCAATCTTAATTGTTTTTACAATTAAAACAACCGTGAGAAACCATTATTCTATGCTTGAATTATCGTTAAGTAGATTATTGTTGTGACAGGTATCGGTAAATTAACGCTTTAATTGCATTTTCACAATTGACAATTCAGAATTTGCAGTGTCTTTTTGCAATAGTCAAGAGACAATGAAAAATGCCCGTGAGATCGCCAGCTAAATTGGCCATGAGCGGTGTATGGAGGTCGACTGGCATCTACCACGATATTGAATTGAATTTGTTGATCTCAGAGCGTACAGTACAATGTGCTATAATAAATCGAAAAAATGGTTTGAATAGAATTCGTGGTAGAGGATATCGGTGCTTCTTATTGCCTGACGGACGAACGGGCGGACGGTTGCATTCATTTAGTAATTGGGTCGTTCTAAGTTATGAGGTAATTTCAATGTCAATGAATTTTTTTATATTTTTAATTGATAATTTATTAAAAATAAAGCTGTGAGATTATCAAAGTCAGTATCTTCTGTAAGGTCACTAAAATTCACCGATGAAATGTTTTTAATTTAGTCACAAAAGCGCCTTAAACATGAAAAATGTATCTCCCCTGGTCTGTCCTTTAACCGATCATGTTAATAAATTAGTATTTTTAACTATCTTTAAATTATTAAATAAATTAAATTGTGTATTATTTAAAAACTAGACAAACTAAATTAAAGCAATGAAAAAAATAAAAAAGGTAACATTTAGATATTAATAAAATGTTTAATATTGAAATTTGTCCCTCGTATATAGCATCTCTTCCCCTGGCGTTTTATTTTCATTAAAAACTCACGACTTTTAATTTCGCCGCGTAAATTCTGACCTTGAGCACAAAGTTACTAACGTGAAGTTGACAGCAAGCCGTCGGCGCGAATGCGCCTGCCATATGGTTCGCTATTACACAGACGCCACTTGGTGAAAACTGTCGTGGTTCAGTGAGTGTGTTCTTTCCCCTGGTAAGATTTTATTCTTTATTATAAGCATAAATATTTTACTTTCTTCCTAGAATTACTGTAATGTATGCAAAGAATCGTAATCTTTCCGTCTAATAACTTGTTACAAAAATTTTGACTTTTATATCGATATTTTGTCGAAATAGTATCTCCCCTGTCTTCTTTCCCCTGCCGCTTAAGGTACCAGGGGAGATACTTACTGCTCAGGGGAGATAACTGCGTCTTGCTTATGATGCAGTTATCCATTATTTAGTATCCGAGTGTATTTACCTAGTCTGGTTTTAGTTTAAACATAAATCTTGTTATTTTAAATGTCGATTGTACGAGTGTTTATTGTCGCTTTCATCCTAAATATCTCATACCGGGTAGTGTTCCTCGAAACTCTTATTGTTTTTGTAATAAGTAAAGGAGCAGTCCTTTTTAACCCGGTTACCTTATAGAAAAACGTCGATGCCAAGTAACCATATTTTGGTTACAGATTATGGCGGCACGAAAAAAAATGACGCGTGAAGAACGCTTAGAAAAAAAACGTGTAGCGGAAAGACTGAGATACCAAAAAATAAAAAATGACCCTGTGAAATATGAACAGCAAAAGATTAAAGAGCAAAAGAAATATGATAAGAAAAAAGAAGGACTAATTAAAACTGTGAATGAAATGACACCTAGAGAACAAACAAATTGATTTTCGTATAACGTCATGTTTTTGTTGCTTTGTAGGAATGAAAGATTATTTTATAGTGAGTTTGATGGCTGTTGAAATTAAGTCTGATTAATATTAAATAAAAATGAAGTTGATTCTCAAACTACCACTGTTATTTATTTCATAACACAACATAAATGTCCCTCCCCTGTCCTCAGTATCTGCCCTGGTCAGTTACAAAATGGTAAAAAATTAAGATTTTGTCTGGCTGTTGTCTGGATATGAAGATAATAAGTGTTTTGGTAAGAAAATACTGATACTACATTAATTTTTTATCATTTTTGTCATGCCGCCTCTTCTAACATCATATTACCTCTTAACTGAGAATGACCCAATTAACTTATTGCGCTACACTTGATACGCGTGTATCTGAACGCGATCTACACATACAGATAGCAGGAGCATTCAATTATGCAGTTATATAGGAATGTGAAAGATATATAAAAGGTAGAATGGTTTGACAGATCAACTTTTTCCTGTAACCATAATTGGAAATTGCGATGAAATAAAATGTGTTTCTTTATATTTTTGGCACCGATACGTAATTAACGTAGATTTTAACGGAGAATCAAAAATTACTTGTAAAGTCTTTATCAAAATGTTAAAAAATGATAGTTTAAGATTCCATTATACCATCAGTTACAGAAGTAGTGAAATGAATTCTTAGCATGGGAGAGCATTTCACGAACAAACATGAAGTGTAACCGTGGGAATGGTAACAGTGCTCAGTAACCTTTCACCTCCCCGGAGGCTTGACTGTCCTTAAACGGCGACAGACGACACGCGGGCGGCACGAGACCACACACAAACATCGATTCAACAAACTAGGACCATGTTCCGAGAAACGACATCGCACGCGATAGTCTAAACAATGAGAGAAATACTGCTATTGTAAAAAGTACCAACTATCGTTTTTAAACCGCACCTTACTCTGCATACCGAGAAAAGTAATAATGTTAGAACACAACAGTTACTAAAACTACTCGTATTGTATACAACCGAACTGCAGGTTAGTATTAGTATGCAGTAAATTTTAGTTACTACATTCAACTGCGGCAATCCGAACGGTTTGTTTTCAGAATAGCTTTTATGCCGCTGTGAGCTTAATTATAGTGTTTACTGATTACTACTGTAAATACTGTACAGGTACGACACACAATAAAATAAACGATAACCACCAGTTTATGGGTTTTTATTATGTCATTGCTCGAACGATATTACACAATCACCTTCCTACGTATACAGTATTTGATAGCATTTATATTGGAAGCGTCAACTCACTCTTATTTATAATATTATTCAATAAAACCGTTTAAAATTCCTGTCCCTGTTCGTTGCAGTTACCTGCATCAAAGTCCTACACAAACAAATGGATAATATATCCGTATACTGTCAGTAAGCTGTTTATAACTTGCAAGGATCTACGGCAACCATTGTCCGCGCTTTCGAGATTATTTTATGATACAAAAAATAAGGCTGTATAAATCCGATTATGAATGTAATAAAACAAGAAATCCTCAGCTTTCAAGGAGATTATGATTTCACTCTATGTAATTAATCTGCCTTAGATATTTGATCAAATGGAGGATTGTAAGCTATTATTATAAAACACAAATTTACTGACCTACTCTAACCATATAATTATGTAAGCTCGGCTGGCATCTATATTCTTTAACGCAATATATTTAAATTAGTTAGCATTAACAATGAATGAATAAGAAACACAAGATGACCCGGAATGAATATCGCCTGTATAATTTTATCAATTGATACCCGAGTTGCTGATAATTTGTAGGCTCTGCACAGTTTTATTGGCAGTAATAAAGTAATAAACAAGACCATAAGTAACTCGCACGACTATATTTTAAGCATGATAAGTGAGTCACGTAAAAAACATATTGCAAAACCAAAGAGACGACAATAAAAGAAAACATCGCAGGCGCCGGATAATTTCACAGCGACTCCCCGACATGAGTTCAGCTCAAAATGGAAGAAAACCAACCCTTATAAATAGAATTACTCCGCGGCACACTGCATGACCAATTCTCTAATTTTGTAGCCAGTTACTGGCTAATATAGTATTGTATAAATAGATGTCATGTTTATTAGCAATATCCTTATGTAAAGTCAATAATATGACAATTTTTATTCCACAGCGACCTGATTGGAACAGGTGATTAGCCAATAAGTCATGCGAGGCAATCGATTTCGTTAGCTGTTACATTCGCTGTCTTCTAAGTCAGTGTGGGACTGAAAAACTCCCACACACGTTACATCAGAAATGCGAACCGAATTATAATTATTTTTGCATATGGGTTTATGCTCTTTATATCTACGTAGTGTTGACTGTTTTTTAAATCACCGACCATCCCACGCAGATTCAGAACAACGACCGGTGTGAGGTCACGTGAACCTTGAGAGCAACTTTTGCTCATACAGGTGAACCGGTGACATGGTTCATGATTGACTATAATGTACGAGAAATACTGCCAGTTTACTAGATAAACATTAATATCTATAATCAGAACTGAATCAGAATAACTCGATAATGAATCAAGTTATCACGTCAATGCATCGACGATTGTCATAACACGATGGGCGGATATCGATACACCAGTGAATGACACGGTGATAGACAAACACGTATGACTAATCGAGTACCAATCTGTACGTTAGTTGGAGTCAGGGCCACTTACATTACATCGATGCGGTGACGAGACCGTTTCAAACGGCAATTTAGATGCTCTGCTAACGACAACTTCCTTTTTGAAATGGCGAATTGTGAACGCCTTTGCTGTTCCGTTGTCGAGTTGAAAAATGGTACCTGCTCCAAAGCCATTAGCACACGTACCGCAGAAAAAGTGTGATATGCGAAGACATACATATTTATAACTGTTCACCTTCTTTCTTTGACATAATGCATTACGTAGCACAAAAGATTGGTATTGTCTGGAATGTAGGCCACATTTCGCTATTTACATAGTAGGACATAAAATGTGGAATAACCTCGAATACGATGCACATTTGTTGCACCGCCCACTGAAACTGTTGGAACCAAAATGTACAATGAAGTAGAACTGCGAAACACTCATTTTGTAATAGCATGAGTGTGCAAAAGTGGTGTAGGGCTATGTAGTATAACTTTTTATTGTGACAAATTGATCGAGACGAACATCATTAAGGGTACACGCGCCTCGGAGTGATGCATCAATTACATGGGCTAATGCATGCCCTACCTTCGTTAGAATACAAAGAGCCCTATCGGATTGGTTTTATTGTGCGTACCCAACGCTCGAATGACATTAACGTGATATTCTCGTGCATAATGACAATGCGTATTCTATTGTTTAGTGTAACTGATTCCCGCTCATTAGCGTGCCATATGAAAAGTCTTTTGTTAGTTCAATTAAATTCATAGGTTCCTACAAAGTTATCTCACCTTAATTAAGGCAAGTAACGCGTACGTACTTTGTCTGTTAAGTACTCATAAAATGTTCATGTTTCTCTTTTTTACAGTTATAGCTTAAACAAACATTCTCATTCCCATGAACATAATGATCATTAGGTGTAATATTTTTGATATTCAAAGTTCAGTCATTACGGACTTAATTAGTAAGTACATAATAGGTATTTCATATCTATTGTTTGGAGTATCAGTCTAATGATTTTTGTCTCATTAGCACTTAGGATACTACACCCACTTAAGCTTCTCGGAATATAAATCATGACACCGATACTAGTAATATTTATCTGTAACGTAAACATAGCACCAAAGCTTAAGCTGGGAATTGAATGTCAATGTTTGTATAATTCGAAGAATGGGCGTGCATCTGAATAGAAAAACAAATACATCAGTGTTTTGTTCAGTTAAAATCTTCACAGCAAAATAGGTACACAGTTATGAATCAGCTTCGGAAAATCGAATATTTACTACCGCAATCGTTATACGAAGCCGACGCGACGCAAGCATGACGCATTCTAACAGAGACGATTGTCCAAATGGTAATTTTGGGTTGTTACAATATTAGCATACTTAAAATTCATCTGTGGCATACAGCCAGGAATACCCGTTGTATTTTGTCAACAAATGTGGGATAAACAAACAAGTCATCGTCTGAATGTGCATTTCGAGTATAATTGCAGTGAAATCGGTGTAACAATACAACAGAACGTGGTTGTCCTTGACTCGCGGACTGGCGCCACCAGCCGCCGATACCGCCTGAGCCTGTACCACGAATTCTTAAGCCTATTGCCTATTTCGGACGGAAAGAGAAAGGCTACTAAGTAAGTGTACCAGCCTACTCGCTCGCGAAAACCGCAAACGTTTGGGACGACCGTGGTACGATCGCCCACCACCTCACTCACCAAACACTTGTGTTTAAAGCTTTTAGAACCGTTTCGAGTGTTCCAACTCTAACTGTAATCGTTTATAGTTTGCAAATCACCGCAGAAAGGGTCACGCCATTGAAGTAGTTACTACTCAACTATTTGTCTTAAATGTCGTTAGTGTCGATTCAAAACAGCAATGAATTTAAACTGCAAACATATTTGGCATTAATTAGGAATGACTTAAGAATGCAAAAAAGGATGAATTATATTGAAATTCGTATTATTAATCAGGCTACATCACAATCGACCTCTGACACAGTCCAAATGAATGTTTTACATACATAAGTACATAATAATATTATAATTTGAAATTGTAATACTAATAGTAGTACTTTCGTATTGACTCGTAGAAAAATATTCTTATTTCAGTAAAATATGAATTTTGGTTTTTAAAATTACTGATACTCCTTGTCGCCAAACAATCGTTTTTGAAACAATCCCACCATAGAAAAACGGTAAATAAAAGTCAATGGCCACAAATGCAACATGTCACGAACCACGAATACCGTAATGAGTGTCTTAATAGAGTCACGTTAGCGACTCTGAATTTGGGACAATCTTGTCAACGTATGAAATAGGCACACGCTCTACTGATTAATTACTAACCCTACTAAACATTGAAACAAGTTTTGGAACTTCTTAAGAATACCGTTCATATTATATGCACGTTTTTATTGTTCTAAATCAATTCTTATTAAATTTGTATAGCATTTGGTCTACGTCAAGGATATATGATTAATATATTGCCTCAACATAATATTTCCTTCGGTTAACTAGAACTTATTTTGCTTAAAAAATACAGATCGTGTTCATAGCGTGCACCGTGCGCTATGATTGCGATGCCGAAACTCGAAATATTCGTGTCAACTTGCAATTAATCTCAATGTTCTCTAACTTAGAACGTTTATTTCATAGTGCATTGTCAACTGAAACACAGATATCGAGTGGCTTGCGATATTAAAAAAGATTTTAGGTAAAGTCTGACACGCACCGTTAGAAAATATATGACTAACGTACCTAAATCCATTATTAAAGATAGCTAGGCTCACGTATGCTATATTACAGGTGTTATATAAGGAGAGGTAGACAAAAAGTTGTAAAGGTAAATCTCCCGATGTGGGAGTTGATTGGGGCGTATAAATAGCCTGGCCGGCATCCCGACCGGGCCGGAGCCGGCCGGCGTGGACAATGGATTCCGTAGACGAGACGCGTTCCATATGGATGAACCGCTAAAGGGCATACATGATCGCATTCTAAATGCTGGCGAACTCATTCAATGGGTAATGATATACTGTTTTAATTGCTCATTGTTTTGAAAAAACACCGGTTAATTGTTTTGTTATTATTGTTATTTTCTCCTAGCCTAAACGATTGTCTTGAACGAGCATTTTTATTGAACTTAAGAATTATAAACAATAGTTGACGGCTTATAATTTTCGGATAGTTTCCGACAAAACCGGAGTTCAGAAAGGTCCAACATTTACTACATCTTTAACAAACCTGATGATTGATAGCCTCTATATTTCTTGCCGAGTTAGCGAGAGAGAAAATGACACCGCAGACCATTTGATCCATTAATAAATTGGAGCTGGGTGTGATTTGTGAAACGGTTTATTGAGACTGACTAGAAAGACTCAATCTGTATTTTCTGTTTTATTTTCTTCGTCGAAAAAAGGAACTAACATGTGTGGCAAACATAAAACGCAGTGCCATTAAGAATTATGATCTATAAATTAAGTCACAACCATATTTTATCCAAACATGCAGTTCATTAATAAAATTAAAAATATGAGGATATAAAGAAAGTTATATTTCGAGGAGCAAATCTTTCTTTCTACGCCTTTCGAGTTGAGAGACAAATTACAGCAGCTGTTTCGTTTTGAGTGGCTTCCCTAAAAAAGGGTGTTCAATTTGAGATAGCGTGAAGTGTTGAAGCTTTGGAGGGAGCTGTGAAGATAATATGGTAATAACCGGCTTGTGGCAGATATCGCGCCCAGACGTGTTATCTAGGCGGCGACGTCGCCGCGTCGCCAGCGTGCAATGGCGTCGTTACGTGTTGGTAGTAGGACCACGTCGCCAATACTCGGTTATGTATAGCTTACAGATTTAATATGCACGTTACAACGCCGACTATGCTAACTCTACATATTAATAATATAATGTAAAGAACGGCAAATTTTACAAGTTAAGTTACAAATCACGTATATTTGCAGGAAATTACGACTGTTTTAATTAAATCTGCTAATGAACACAGCGTCGTCAGCAATAATAACTTTGATTAACGAAAGTAATGTGCGCATTCCGCCGTCTTAATTCGTCTGATAGAGTAACCTTAGATAACGCTTTATGTAAATGCTTTACAGGTCGTAAAGTACCCGAGCCGTTACGACAATGTCTAAATTTCAAAGAGAATAAAATAGCAACAGTTCTATAGTGTTCTCAAGCTCGATATGTCACTCTGAGATGTGGTTGTATGGATATTTACAAATAGATGTTGCCACAAGGATACGGAATGCACTTTAATATCTTGATATTCTAGAAATGTGACTTATTGAAGACCACGAGAAATTATTACTTATGTCAGATTTTGCTGATATACGTGGTTTGCACCAAATACGAAGTAAGAAGAACTATAAATGATCTTGGTGTCAGAAGAACTTGACAACATCGTCGTTAAGAAAATGCAGTTCCAAACGAAACAATTCATACTTTTAGTAGTCATGCATTTTAATTAACATTTAATTTACATTCAGTGTCACTATTAGCATTCCGAATTTTCCTGGTTCTCCTCTTTGAAACGCTTCAACGGAAAACAGACGCGTACATAACGTTTCTAAGAATATTTTTATACTTGTATAATGGCGGTCAATTCCGGATAGCATTTATTGTGAACTAAATGTTTTGTAACAAAACCATTGTTAATAGATAACCAGGAAACAATTAAGTCGTACTACACCGTAGGCATTTTATCAAATGTTTCTGCATCACGCATACAGACCGGTGGAAAATCACGTTCATTACAATTAACGAAGTTTGATTTCATAATGTTTGAATTTTAAGTATCGAATAACGAGGCACCACCCAATAAGTACACCTATTATTACACCGCGCTCCAAAAAAATGCTTTATAGTTTGCTATAAGCAAGCCGATAAATCAGTCACCAGTCTTTCGAAAACAAATTACGGCGATAGAATTTATTATTATAGCTCGATGGAAATCGCCAGTAGGTGGGTAAAGTATCGGTCTTTAGCTTCACTTGCGAAGGGTTTTAAACGAGATTTTCTTAGTAATTAGCAGTTTGGAGTAGGAGTGTGTTCAAGGCGTTACAGTAAATCTTTTGATCATTGGCTCTATTATCGAGTCGGATCAATTACGACGAGTCGACGCTGGTAACGCCTACTGTCTGTAAGTCGCGTGTTCAGCTTCTAGCTCTACTAGGAGAATTATCTAATAAATTCCAGTTAATTATGATGTAGAAACTAGCGCTAGGAATCAGGTTTTAATAAAATGATGGTAACATTGTCTTTAAGGTCTCGTGTAGTAAAACAGGCGCTATCATAAGATGTCATTCACTCTATAAAGACAAACAAAGGGCTGTTTCTAACAATGGAGTTTCCAAAAGAGTATCATATAATATGAATATACTACAATGTACGTTCATTATTTATTTAGGACCATGTTAACTTTGAACAAATATTTTTCGTTCAACAGTGCAGTGTTACTTCGCTATTCTACTGTTAATTACATTTAAGTTTTTATACAATGGCAATTTCTATATTATATCGTCCATCGGTCCTGTGTGTTGTATAATTAATGTGGTCAAAACCAGAATGTGGCGGCCTGACTTGTCTTCGATAGCTATCTACATGACAGCCTAAAATTGATCACGACTACTTTTTTGCTCGCCTAAAAACAAGACGTAATTTAAACAACGGTAATGGATTCTAGACAATCCACACGTATATATCCATGTGTATCTCTTGGACTTAATACTATAAAAAACACATTGTGTGTGTTCACAAAGAGGATAAAGTCTATGCAACTAAAACTGGTTTATCCAGCGGTTTGAAAATGTAGAGTCAGGATTTCACACGAAACGTAAGACCCTGCTTATGCATAACACAAGCGCACATGTGGGCGAACCAGAGAGATAACTTTTACTATTTGTTTAATAAACGACAGCAATAAAATGGATCGATTCCAATTACACGTATAATTGGCGAAAGCAACGTTTGAAATATCGCGACCCACGTCGTTAGCTGTTACGACACATCCTTGAGTCTTAGGCCTTCTTTATTTTATTTTAAAACCCTTTCATGGATTTTTTAGTGCTGGTAGCGATGGATTTTACTGCATTACTTTATGATAAAGGCATTTACGCGTTTATGGTGAAATGTTGAAGTTGTCTCTTTTTGAATCGGAAAGAGGTGCGAAATTCAGTTTATTTTGACATTGATTGCCAGAATCATATTTCGCGCATATATTTGTCGAAAATATATTATACTTTACCAAAACGGCGTACAATATAGGTACATAATCATGGTTTCCAAAACGTGTTGTTACTATGTAATTGAAAATGTGTCACAATTGTCGGTGCGCTAGTTTCAATAGCGTTTCACTCTTCACCTCATGTTCGATGGTAAGCCGGCTAGCAAATTGTCACGCCTTTGATACAATGTGGATCATATTTGTCGAACTCGGCAAACGCCCACTGTGGTACAATTCCTATAACACGACTAAAGTGAAACTTAAAGAATATAATACCCTATTAACGACAACCAATTGACTTTACATTTATAAACGAAATGTTTATTCGAATCAGCTTACTAGAATAGGAGAATTACCTAAACTACGAAACTTTGGGAATGTATTAATTTCATGGACTTTATAAGCGATTCTTTTCTACTTAAACATTAAACACGATTGAAAACCCTTTCCCGTTTTGCGAAGACAGTTTGTGGATAATAAAACAAAACTGAGAGGTGAAAACTATTAAAAATGCCTTATCTACATAATTAGTTTTCTATGCATAAACACAACTCGTTGATTGATCAAAACACTTTATATTAGACGTTTGGAAACTATAATTTATGATAAAATATAACTAAAATATGCAGAATAGCAGAATTTTTAATATTCAACATTATCAATAGAAAATAATATGAATGACTAGACGTGCACTGTTTAGCTTTAGGTCGTGACTAATTAATGGCTTAGCAAAAACATGTTTCTATTTGTTGACGGAACCAAATGTGTGTATCTAAATATAGACCAACTAAATGTGTAACTAATGTTTTGCTACAGTTTGAATATTTTATGGTTATTCCTATTCTCTTTGCACGGCTAGCATTAATTTGATTTTGCTTTAGTAAAAAATGTGGATAATAAATATTTTTTATGAATTAAGTACGAATATCCAGATCGTGCTCAAACCAGCCAGAAGTATAATAGCGTAGTTATTCTACATACTTACTCAGTCGTATTCCACCCATCACTTATAAAACTACGTATTTCTTCTAATAAATACTGCATCATAGATTGCACTTACCTGAAAAGAAAAAAAAACATCGATTAAATATTGCATAAGTGTTGTCAATCTGCTGACGATTGCTGACGCATTACATATGAGATTTGGTCTTATTTTTTATTAAATAAATTAATTAAAATATCATTAAGCCTCAATAAAAATCTGAGACATCATTCATCATTATTAAATTGCGTAATATCGAAAGCGCAGGAAATGTACCCATAGAAATAAAATATTAGAAGACATTATATAATTATATGGCATCAAGTATGTTAATCAAAGCGATGTCGAATTGATAATGTCGTTAATATTCTGAATCATCGTTCGCACATCAGCGAGCTCCCGCACACTTCCGATACTTATGTAATAGATAATATCACTATAGTATACCTTACACAACCTCTGTCTAATACCAAATTAGCACTAGCACAAGTAAAATTAATTGTAATTAGTTATAGATTCTGCGAAGTCATCAGAACCATCCTTTGTAGATATATTTTGACACTTATTCACCATTTGGTGCAACAGTTACCAAAACAAAGTCAAATTGAAAAGCACCTGGCTCCTAATTATGTAAAATATAATCACGGTTCACGATCTGAATTATGCTCACCAACTGACTAAAATTTGCTTTATGCGAACAACTGACGTTTCAAAATAATTAACCATTTGTTTCAAGTAATTAAGCAAACGTTGTACCTATTATTATTTTTACAAGTCAGATACTCACGTGAAAAACAAATGTGTTTTGATCTTTGTTCCTTCCACAAATTAGATATTAAAATAAATTATTTCACCGTAAAATAACTAAATGAAACTAATGAGTAAAATAGTTAATTAAACTGTGCCACAGCGTTGTATACAAATGGGCACAATGCGAGGAAAAATAAAGTAATTAACATACAAGCGCGGTGACAGTCCGGATGACGACTGAAATGAGGATTCACCAAGCATATCCTTCCTCTGGAAACTACTAATGTTGAAGGACACTCTCCTTTATGTGCTAGTTGCTCACCTCGCCGGTACATCGCAAAACCACCACGTGATATGCGATTTTGTAATTACTGTCATCACGAATAAGGGCGGGAATTGAAGACACAATATAATGACGCAAGAAGATTCAGTGAATGTGACTTGCAGCGGAGCATGAACCATGTAAAGCTGTACTTAACTCGACACTAAAGACTAAGGAAGTTTGTTTGCAGTAGCTATATTATAATCGGGATAATGCAGTGACGTTGAAATTCCTTTGTCCTCCGGCTCAGTACTTCCAGTGTTCTGTAGAACTTATCTGGCGATGAGATGATGAGGCTATTGATAAGTACGTTTAAAGAGCAAACAGATAACACAATTTAGGGCCTCTGTCTGCCCTAGTTTCACAAGTTATGACCGTATCTTCAGCTTTTATAGCGTTATAGATTTTAGTCTCAACGGTGATAATATTGAGGTCCTTGTTTAAATATTTTTAAATCTAATCAACCAAAATTGGGGCCTATGCAACATCTAGCAGTTTAACGTGTCGTTTCGTTACCCATAAACCGAGTTGTTTACGTATAAATCCATAAAATAAGGTCTTATTCACTGTATTGACACAGGCAATATAAAAGCCATGAAGCAATTAAAAGGGCAGCACATGCGGGCGACGCAGACGCAGATGAATGGAGGGCATTGATGCGTACGCGCACGGCGCCAGCACCGTCGCCTTGGACTCGCATCCGGACAAAGTTCACGCAGCTTTATGCATTTATTCAGTACATTTGTATGTACGGAGTAGGACTAAGTGAGAATACATGATAGGATATAGACACTCATTAATATAAATGAAGAAAGACGCGTAATGTTTTAAAGGAAGGATAAAATCGTTGCGTGTGTTATATCAGCGGAGTAGTTACGTTTGCAACTGTCAGCACTTCTGACATGATATAAGAACGACTGACTTTTTAAATGATAAGATCATACCTTATAATTACATGGCTGTATTTCAACATGCTGGATTTTAAATCCTAGAATTCAGTTATCCAAAGTAAACAGTTCTGGGAAACAATTAACTAAGTGTTTTCATCCAATCGCATGAGTAACTTTATTAGATAAAATGATTTGCGAATCAGCAACGCATGTTTAAATAACACTCGAAACCTTGTAAGTAATAATCAATATCTATAAATAAACATCTTTTATAGAAGTGATTGATTGCGAAACTGCTGAAGTTAAATAATTTAAACATTTATATTAATTTAGCGTGTTTTAAATAATAAGTAAACTATTTTGGTGCATGAAATGGCGGCCCGTGTAGGGTCTACACTATTGTGATGGCAGGTTGTGTTAAGGCATAGTTTCTTTCATATTCTTCCACCGATAACAAAATCTCGATAATTTATGCAAACTCTTGATCACCGCAAAATGCTTAACCGTGTCACTTTCATATCTCCAGTTCCTTATGTCTAATCGACGACAGCTACCTACGCATAGATGTAATAACTAGGCATAGATATGTAAATCGTGTCCATTCCAACATAGTCCTTTGAGTGTATCGATAGTAAAGAGTGACTGGGCCGTCTATCGGCTGCCATCCTGCACTCCGCACAATACTTGTCAATTCTAACGATCGCTATAGTATATCGCAGCTATAGTATTGTTCAGCCCACATCGCGCCGGTTATGACAATGGCGCTTTTTGTACCATTGAGCAACAGTATCATGCGAAATATCATTGCAATTATAATGAACACTTCATTTGCAATGCAATTAATTCGACATTTACATAATTTAATAATAGCTATTACATACACTGTTACTGCTGTAGTATTGCACACTTGTCTTTTAACAATAGGTTGAAGGTCAATAAATGTATGATGATACGGCAAACAATGCGAATATGACTGTATGCCGCAGTACAATGGAGCGGGATAGAAGTAATTTCCACCCACATAAAGGAGCAAATAAAAATAGCAGACCATTTTGTAGCGAGGCTTCAATGGTGCCTCCTATGTAAATATCGACCCCGAGGCCTTTTGAAGAAAACGCAAACAAAAAGTAACTTTCGCGTTGGCACAGCCTAGAGTAATGTAACTGTGACAGTAGGCAAGCACTTTCCACTGTGGGTGTCACTGTCCGCCCATTGTGTTCAGCGAAAGCCGAATAAAGACAAAAGGTTATTAGTTTATTACATACGGTAGCGATATTCCTATTGGAATTGCCAGTAACGATCGTGACACGCTCAAAAACAAGATTATTACATTCGTCTATCACGTGCGTGAGCCGACATGATGCCACTTCTCTTGGAGAACTGACAGGCAAAAGAATAGACGACCTATGCGATGTAATATCCACCTATTAAAACGTCACGTGAGTCTTATATAATATAAACCGCTTTCCCTGATAATTGAGGACATCATTCAAGGTACAGTTAGTTACGTCAGCGTCCGGATAAATTTCTCGGTGTTTTTTGCAAATAGTAAAACTCGTTTTTATGCGACCTACAAAGCTTGGAAACCCATGTTTAGATAGCGTTGAAATGCCCAAGTGGTCGTAACTCTTTTTTCTTTGGACCGGGTTTCTTAAAAGTAAATGGCGAAAATATTTCGAAATCGTTGATTGCCATAACTGCTGGCATTGTGGTCATGATTAAGTGCTGTATAATAAACGAACGACGTACGATTGGTATTGCATCAATGTCACTAGAAAGTAGTATGGATAACTTTTTATCGTCACATCACGAGGATAGGTTGCCTTAGCAGGCTAGAACCAGACCTGTGTTATCACCTGTCTCCCTTTATAGTATGTTCATTGACGTGTCGCGTCGTCTAGCTCTCTCCTTTTAATGAGTTTCCAAGAAAGACAGGTGTCAGACTATCACTTCATTAATTTTGCAATAAATATGCAACACAATATTTCCCGTACGTTATACATGCTATATTCTGCGCTTTACGCGCTGACGATTTCACAGATTTTATTATTAGTCAGACTGATGTTTTTGAATTGTGATGTACGGAAAATAGTCACATTTTGATTAGGTATGTGTAATAATACGAAAACTTTCAACTTAATCCTGTAAGGGTATCATATTATAATAATATATTTAGTCTCAAGAGTCTGTCGTCAAAAGATGTATTAATATCTGTCTTAGCCTTGGCACTTGAAATAATTGCACTTGCTACATTCAACCTGGGGCACGACGCCAAGCAATGATTCTCAGGAATTGCTAACAACGTATACATATTAAAACTACCGTGTGATATGTAATGCATCCATATTCAAGATTGGAATGAATAACGAAAAGAATATTAATAACATAGTAAGAAAAATATTTTCGTTGAACATACTGGTTAAGCCGGTGACTGCAAATAGTGAGGTAAGGGTAAATTCATAACTAAACATGAAACTTGGCGAGTCGTGCATCCAAATCGATACGCCCCTCGACCGTGGGGCATGATATGACCGCGGTTCGGCCGGTCCTGCACAAAAACACTCGGAAACAAAACGCTTCATGGTCGCTCACTTTTTGCTCACGCTTAATACGGGCTTGACTGAGTGTTATTCAAAAACTGCTCAATTGTTAGGTCACGGCTGTAATCATTTCCACACAAGCCAGATACATTGTTAGCTCTCAAATTAGTAATCACACTGTGAGAACCAACTTTGTTCTAACAAATATACGACGACTGAGAATTTGGTTTCAAATCTTATATGGCTGAAGTACCTATAATGTAATTTCTGAGATCTTGTGAACAGATCTAGATTATGTAGTCATTTCAAGTGAAATTCCCGGATATTTGTTTTAGCTGTCATGTCATTGTACAAGCAACAGTGGTATCATATTTTGCGTTCTTATTATATTTTTCTCATACACTTGCCTGAAGACTGATATTTTAGATTTATTATATTTTCTAACTTTCATTTTGTCCCATCAAAATTACTATTGCACCTATAGATATAAAATTGTTATCTAATAACAATCAATGTTTCCTTTAACGGAAGTATATTTACATTTTTTCACGTTTATATTTCGCAAGTACTTAACCTATTACTTCAAGATTATTGAATTGACAATCGCTTTCTACAGAACACACGTATGATAAATTTATTGCATTATTATTTTATAGTACCTACCTAATCACTGTTTGAGTGTGCAATCGATTGAGTCAAGTGGACGTTACGTGTAGGAAAGGCAAACATCCGATACGCGTTCCATAAAACTTTCTTTTGTTTCCTATTTGCCGCGCAGGTGGAAAGAGACAAAGAATAAAACCAATACCCAATGAACTACTCACAAAAACTATACTTACAATTACGAAATCAAATACTAAGGTCTCAAATTCAAAACGACGTATGTTGTGGTTTCGACAGGTGGCCGAAAAACCGTAAGTGTCGATATCAAAGAATCGATACTCGAATAAAGCCGAGTTTATAATTCGATAACGAAGTGATGTTTCCACTTTGATTCGGGTGAATGTGAAAACAAGAATAATATATCTTCTTATCTCACGACGTAAGTTGTTAGTGTCGACACGGTGAAAAATTGGAAGACTCGAATACTTTTTGCTGTTGATAATAATAAATCTGTCTGCCGCATGAAGAAGCTTCAACGTTCCGTTTGAAGCACTCTTTATTTTATAAGAGCTTCCCTGTACAGACTGTATTAAAATAAATTATAAATGTACTATATTCTTATGTTCTTCGTAGTTGAAGATAGGACTGTAAAAAAACTATAAATGTAGGGTAATTTCGAGTTAATTTTTGTAGTTAAAAGTGTAAGATATTTTTATAGATACCATAATTTCGCAATTACGATAATTTTACAATATGTCTGTGCATTAAATTTAGAAAGTATTACACAAATACATCCTGCGGATATCGTAACACCGACTAGAGATAGCATCAAGACCGACAGCCGTAAGATCTAGATTGAAAAAGTAGAAAATACAATTTCAAATCGTCCTGAGAAAGTGATGATTGCAGCAATCATGTAGCGATTAATGGAGGAAGGTATTGTTCACCAGGATATTTACGGGTGGATGCAAATGAAAGTGAAAGTGTTAAAACAGCGGACGATAAACAACACTCCTGAGCAGCAAACAAACATGGCCTCCGCCTACATTGGACTTACATATTCGGTACCGACTTCTTGTGACCACTCGGTTATTTTTGCATTGGAATGTACATAATTAGGTCTTGACGTCCATGTTTTTCTTTCAGTATCTTCACTTTTGGTTTTATACAAACAAAATTATGTATTTTGAAATCAGCTCGACATTTATTTATAATCCCTTTTAATTTAGAGATTTAAAATAACCTAAGTAACTTACTACTACGATTGAGAACTAAACGCAAAAAACGTTTCGATCACAATTTATTGTAGAGCATTTCGTTAGTAACATCGTTAGTGATTACAGTGACATGGTTGCTACACGACAACCAAACATAGCCACACTGCACACTGCACACAGTGTCGAAACACATCCATTAACGATAATTAACCTCGACTTCTTTTACAGCTAACGTTTTAAAATGTCATCCGCTCACACCATTAATAGAGTAGTTGAAAAGTGCAATCGGTTAAAGATAAAACTAGATTGCCTGTCTGGATAATCTTAGCTTGCATCATGGATTTTCTCTTACGTCGCGTCATGTCCCGTCAACAGAATAATCTGACGTCTTCGGATTGCTAGGATTCACACGGAACGACTACCCACTATTAAAATACGCGACTAAAACCAGCTTTAACTGAGCAGTTATAAGCATTTTTCACCTTAAACCTAACGGTTGGCATAATATCTGTGTGATAAATGTGTTAGATAAGCCTCTTACGACCACTGGACAACTGAGACCAATGGCTTAGATTGCTCTCTTAGAAACAAAAGGATATAAATAAATCGACACCGGCGACCCGTGATCGAACTACGCAACAGTTTCGTTCCTCTCAAATAACATGATATAAAACATAATAATATAATATTTGTAGTCGTTTGTCCTAATATCATATGTCGCTGTGAAATCCATGCCTGTTCGACGACGGTTAAAAAGTGGTTTGATCTTGAAATACGACCACCCAGAATAATATAAGTTGTTGTTCCTTCACAGAAATAAGGTCAGACAGTTTTAATCCGATTTTTGACAGTCAGGCATATAACGCACTCACTAAAGTCTTAAAAACAAAATAAGAATAAAGCTTCAAATTCTCTGTTAATAAAACATGCATGTTTTCTTTTATTTTTCACTCAACAGGGAGTGAGTCATCCTTACGGATTTGACAAGTCGTTTGTTGTCATTGATGCAGCTGGTGTAGCGGTGAAAATATTTCTACAAGTTTTATTGTCACTGAAATTTCATTGTTTCTTGTAAAATTTAGAAACTTTTTATACACAGCGTAGATTTTATCATTGTTAATTGTGTTCTCTATACAAAAAGTTCCGGTTGTTCCCATAATTTATCAGATCTAGCTAGCTATGTTCTGCAGTGAACGCTATAAGTTTCAAGATATAATCTAATTATGAGCAGTTCACGCCTACACCGTTCAATTAGTCATCTTACAGGTATTTCTACGAACAATAAGGTTTTATCTAGAACGTTGAGTTGATACTATGACACGTATATTTCTAGTCAGGCTAGTGTAGGTCGTAGTTGCCCAGTATTTCTCCCAACATAAATGAGTACGACATTAAACCTAAAAATGTTAGAATATATATTTTCTTTTTTGTTGTGAAAACATAGCCGTAACTGCTATTGTATAAACTCTTTTGTTTTTTCCAATATATGTAATCGCCAGATTTAAGGATGAGTAATAATTCTGGCATTTAATCGCACTTCGGTGATGGTCACACGGAGGCGTGTACACTGTACAAAGTAAATGCACTTCGCAAGTTTTTTACCTGCGTAACTTATTGCGTGCCTGACGAGTATTGACATATTCCCATAGTTGTTATACAACCAATACAGTACCTATAACCATTGGAAAGTATTTATGGCGTCGACCAAGTTCTTTGATGACTACCGTGAAGTTTCCACACCATGATGTAATCACATCAACAGTTCTGTTCTAATGATATTGGTAATTCCACGGAAAACTTTAATTAAACGTTGAATTTACAAAGCGAATTCGAGGAGCAAGTTAACGAGTCTGCGAAATTTCATTCGGATCTCAATTGACTACCGGAAACAGTGATGTATCGGTTTATACGGAGTTACACTAAATAAAGACTCCCTTTAAAGATTCTGTCTGTAAACTAGAGAGGCGGAATGACGCACTCACTTACGAATAGTTACGAATACCGGATTTTATACATATACCCACATATACACTAGGTTTGTATGTAATACTTGTAACATAAAATCAGACTATAATATAATTTTTTTTCTAACTGTAACATCGACGTAGACAGATTTGGTTTCGAAAGTAATTTCCATTTCCGGAGAATATAATTTTATATGAAGCATTAATGTTTAATTATTATAAGTTCCGCATATGAATACCTTTGTAGGTCATTGTAATTAATGCCGCGTTTGTATACGTTTAGGCATTTGATCATATTACGAAACTGCGTGGCCCTTCGATAGTTGTAGCGAGTAAAATGATGAAGCATTTTACTTTACACGCATTTTATTTTTTAGTACCTACACCGTAGGATTATTGTGGTACATTTTTACAAAGCTTAAACAGGTTCAGTGAATGCAAATCATCTCTAGAGTCATCTCTGGAAAAGTAAAAAAAATAAGAAATTACAGAATAACGTAGGACACAATATGAACAAAATCTAACTTAAAAAATCTAGTCTTAACCACTTTAATCAGTACTTACGCAGCTTTTCAAGAGTTAACTCACTCTGACCTGTAAGCAGGACTTATTTTGTATTTAAGTGAAAGATTACTACATCCGCTTGCGATATTTAATAACAAATTTCCTTCAATGTATTCTAAAATCTTGTTCTGAAATATAACTAGTTGAGCCACTAATAAAAGGCCTCTTCCTTCTTAATGTTATCTCATCGTGAAAAACATTTATGAGGAATAATTTTGACAATTATGACACATTCTGTAAACATCGACTGTCAATTTCGGCATTATTGTTTTCGGAAAAAATCTGCTGTTCTTTCTCCATAGACCAATACTTTAAAATACTTTCTATACATCAGATTGTACGTAGGCTTTCTAGAAAGCTTTCTATGTTTGTTTAATCACCCTGCAAATGAGCTTCAACTGTTTATTGAATAGTTTCTAGAGAAAAGTCGTAAAACTCGCCTAGACGCGACCGTCGTTCATTGTACACTTCTCGAATACTTTCATAAATTATATTGGGCGTTAACAAACAATCACAGCTCATTGAAACTAAGGGCCTCAGGCTTAGTACAAGATTAATACTGACTGCATAAAGATAGAATCACAACATTAAGTATAATAGTCAACAGTTTCTCGTGGCCTTTGGTTTTTCCTTTAATCCCTTTAAGGAAATTAACAAAAAAGTAAGTTTTAATTTATGATGCGATTAGAGACTGATCTCATTCGAGATGATTCAGCCGGCCGTTTATAGCTCGGAACAACGTCCCATCATAAATGGTATGTTCAACGTATTTATGACACATGCCATATGGCATATTAATAGCGAAATACTTGTAACTATTAAAAATGCCGTTTTGGACACACATTCCTGAGAGACGCGAATGTGGGTGCCAATTTTCAGCAAAATGCGTTATAAATAGAATAACTATATTACGCTACATAAGAATATTTTAGAATTTATGAAGATTAGAGACAGATGAACGTTTTTTTAAGAACAGAATCTCGGAAGTGGAACACAAAAGTTAAGGAATTCTTGAATACTCAGTCTGTTTTAAGGTGCTACATAACTGAATCAATAACAAATAAACTAGATACCCGTTGTGCTACACAAAATGTCTGCTAGATAATCACATTAATCTAATCTCAGAGTTGTTCTTAGCAACATGTTTTATTAAATGACAACAGTATCGACAAACATTCGACAGTTCGCCAGCAATCGCCATTGTATCTGGAAATAAACATGGCTCATTGGCGCCCCGCGGCGTCACAACTTGGCACTCTTATACCTGACACTTGGCATCTGCATCATTGCAACTACTACCCGCCCAGGTGTATCACGATAGCCTTTGGACTGACCAACGCTAATGAACCTTTGCCAATACTAGTAGGAAATTGTTGTTGTATTTATTTTTAATGACCGGTAAAGGTCGCGCCGACTGTAGGTCTCCAAGAATCATAGGAGTTTGGAGATCGTGTTGCTTGAAAAATAATACTGCGGTAAGAATGTTGGTAACACGATTTGGCGCCGTGTAGACTATCGGCAAAACTTTACAATATTTAGCTTGAACAAAGTTTATACCCCGCAGGCGGGTATAAGAACTGAAACTGAGATGACGGTAGCAAAAATTCTAGTAAAAAATTGCTGGAAAGATTTGAAAACAGGCGGGTTCAAAATAAACAAGCACTTCGCTCATTAGCATTCGTTTCCGCGAAAAGTAATAATTGCAACATCCGAGTCGGATGTTATCTTTTCCTCGTTTTCAACCCTGAAGGACTGCAGTAATCTTATTTCTTATAAATCGAAGTTCGAGGAAAATACGTAAGGCTGTAGACAACCCCGACTGCGGCAGAGAAATCGCAACGAAACCGGAACAGATAGCTTCGTCGGATATTTTATTATTGAAGAGAGCCGTCACAGCTCTGCAGCGGGCCTACTTCTCTTCCAGATAATCTCGATATAATGTTACCATTGATCTAAAATATGTATATGGAAGATAGAATAAAATAACAGAGAATGTTCGTGATAATCGTATAAGTATATTTGCTTTCCTGCTTCCCGTGAAGCATGTAACTGCGAATTTGGTTTGTTGGATTTCAGCTACTGATATTTATTACTTCTGAACACGGCTGTATGTTTAATAGTCTATAACTATACTTAAATAATATCGTTAGATAATGTGAAAGTTACTACAGAATTGTAAATTGCAGCTTTTAAAACGTAAGAATATCAAAAGAAGTATAGGAAGGCCTTGATGAAGAATTGAGATGTAACCCACGTTGTATTCTAATCGATCTAATGTCTGTAAATGTACGAATCGATCTTTATTAGTAAAGTGTACATACTTGCCCGTCCCTGACACCATATTAACGAATACAGACTTACGGTAAATACACTTAACACATCTGTGCAGCGCTACTGAACGAGGAATATTATGAATACCTAACAGCATATTCTCATGTAGAACAAACACATTAATATTTTAATTATTATGTAGGTAATTAGTTTTAGTACGTATTATTGCGTCCTAATTATTACAAACAAGAAAACTTTAGGTCTCACAATTGTCGCCGTGTACGTAACATAAATACAATTAATTAGTGTAAAGCAAACATAATTAACTAGCCATGAAGTTTAATACTAATAAAACATTTAAGTTGGTACAAAGAATGTGTAAGCAAGTGGTTTTCGAACCGAGTTGCACTGCAATGTCAAATTAAAAGTTGCTTTGTTGGATTGCATGGTTGACGAGTATCATTACCTGACTACGGAATACAGAGAGTTACACAACTTGGCCGGCCGGGGGGCCTCTGGGCATACCCAACCATGTATTTTTTGCTACTCGTATTACGGTTTCTGAAGCTACGTTGAAAGATTCACACCTAATAATAAGAGCTGTCAGACACTTAACACCGCGACGGTCTGTTTTCCATCATTACCGAGAGCGCCGGCATCGAATTCTTTCGCAGTATTTTTAGACATCTACAGTCTTGTAATAAATATTATTTTTGAGTGCGCCTCAATATTTTTAGCAGTCGCAACTTTTTACAGACTACAGTTATTAGAACGTTCATTCAATAGACGACTATTAACCTTTCTAAAGGTCACAGTCTTATAATCTAGTTAGCTTACTATGATTTTACTTATGTTAAATAACCGTTACAAAGTGGATTAATCTTCAGAGATTTCTAGCTAACATTATCCGACAGTGACGGTAATCCTCTTTGGCTCGATCTACTTTAAAACATTTAATGCCTTGTTTAATAAGAGTTTAACATAGTTTGAACTACACATGAGATAACCCTGAATACCGTTTATAATAAAGCTATTTTTGCGGTATTTGTTTCATGCTCTAACGCGCATTGCGATGCATGGAGCTGGAAACATAATGCCTTCCGTTTTATGAAGCAATTGACTTTTCTGTCACTGAATAAGTTTCCGTATGGATTGACTCTGACATTGAATTCCTAATCATCAGATCGTTTGTCTCTGTATATTGATTGTGCGTAGGCTAGTATGATTGTAGGTACATTAATTAGCCTTGCTCTACATTGTACAGTATAAGGTTCTACAGCAGAAAAGTGGGTCACAAAAATCTGGTTGCGCTTATTATTAAGTAAAAATATCGAGAAATTAACATGTTAATCACGTAGAGACACGGAAAACTATACAAACATTGAGATATATTTGGCACCAAGGTTATATTTCTGCTAATTTATATGGTAAGTCCTATACAAACAAGCTGTAAAGCAGACATTCATCAAATGGCATTTGAATAGCTAATAGAAACCTTTTTATTAAGACGACGACTTCAAAGGAGCAGCTGAGTTGACGAGGAAGAACTAACGACACGAATAAAGGAGGAGTAAATCTCAGTTAGTTGTAGAAGCAATAAAACTGATAGGTTATTGCCATCTTCGTCTAGAATGCCGACTGCAAAATGTCCGTGTATCGAACCGAGCGAGCAGTAAAATTGCAAGGAAAAGTTGGCTTCGAGCCAAGCGTGCGTACAGTGCGCCGCCGAGCTGCGATTTATTGTTTGCAGAAAGGAAACTCTTATTTCTTATTCATGTGGACACAACACTTGGAGCATTGAAAGTGATATCGGTCTCGCATTACGCCTCAACAACGCGTACTGGAAATATGTTTAACATTGCGCGGACCGACTGCACGGCGCTGCCTTGTTAGCACTTAACTGCACTCTAGAAAGGAAACGAATTGTTTCTTGTTTAATACATATGTGCTTGAATATATAATATGTTCAGCATTTTTACAAGGGCGGGGGAATTCTGAGCTAGTACCACACTTTTTAATAAGAACCAGGATAATAGCTTTAACGAGCAATATCGCGGCCCGAAATGTTATGTTCCTATAGAGGTTCATATACAAAAAGTTCAGTAATTCGAGTTAATGCGTCATTATGTAGACATTTTAATGGGTGTAGGGAAGGGAATGGAATTAATTTAGCCGGCTCGAGCACGCACCGCGGTCCCGCTGCCGCCCTCGCACTCGCGCTGACGTGACGGCTCAGCCTATCTCATCAGTGAGGGGCCTACAATATTCTTCGTGACGGGTTTTAAATTTAATGTGTCAGTTCTTTTCATTTTACAGATACTTTAAGCATCGCACGACATGTCTCATGCAATCGAAATGATTAAGTTACGTACCTAATTACTACGGTAAGTATCTACTTAAATTCGTTATGTGGGTATGTATACAAGCTACTAGATATAATTCGAGATTGAACCTTTTGAACTTCTTAGCATTGTATTTTTGTAATAACTGCACCAAAGTTTTTCGCCCTATACAATTCGAATAGGTCATAAAGCATCTACATTATGTACCCACCGTCCCCTTACAGTTTAACTTTGGCTATCACACTATATCTAGATAGGTATCTACATCGACTCAGACGGCAAATGCACGAAGGGTCGGCGCACTACCCCAACCCCGACGAATTCCTGGAACGTTCGTGGCAAAACAAATATTAGGAAAATGTTTGGGGGTTTTTCTTCCCAGATTATCATAAATCACGTTTATTAATCAAATCGCTTGACCTTGGTGCGCTTGGTGGCTAACATTTACCTAACAATCAGGCCGACTGTAGCTAAATAAGCACGCCCTTGAACCGTCGGTGTAATGGAGAGAGCAAGACCTAATATCAGCACGCAACCTTTTCATAGCTCATACTTAGGAAACTAACGGCAGTGGCCTTTAGACAGCGACACCGGTTAAAACATGAAATCTGTTCGCTTTCTAACATGTGACAATAAAGGTCACGGTATATGTATAAACGTATGTATAAATATACTGCAGAAAGCAATCCAATAAAGTCTTAGCACAATATTATACGGTATGCCCCCAAGCCCCTCGGGCTGTTAATCCTTACGAGCTCGCTAGGCTTTCCGGTAAAACACGCACGGTGTGATTCATCCAATATTTTCATGCAGGGCGGAGTCAGCCCCTGCGAGCGGGAGTACGTTCGCAATTTATTTTCATATTTTCTTGTAAGTCCCGACATAAAAATGCACTTTGACATGAAATTGTGAATTACTACGTTATTTTGTTCTAGCTAACATCGTTATTTCCTAGTGACTAGACAAATACTACGTTTGACAATAAAAAATACTTAAATGGTGAACAATAGCAAACTGCAACGTAGCACATATTTTGGGGAGAAAGACTAACCGTAAATGAGTGCTGCATACATTTGCATACGTTGCGTATATTTAAAAGCTAAAAGCCCTTGATGAAACATCAGAGGGGCGGGCTAGATATACACTATAATGAACATGTAAAGGTGACAAGAGGTGTTGAACTCAAGGGGAACTTGAATCATGCTGAGTTAGTTTTATCGAATGCACTTTACAGAGTATTATTGGCTGGTAAATCAATCACAAGATTATCGATAACGTTTCAATGCCGGAAAATATTTCATAGTATAATCGATGAATAATATTCAGCACTGCTAGAATTTCTGTCTTACCGTTATAAATTGTCGTGTTTACATTTACATAATGCAGGTAATACTAAGGCACATTGTTTAAAACGTTTCACTTAATGAAGTCGATTAATTTAAGCCAAAGTCGGGTGCTCTTCATGCGATGGATATTCAAGAAATTATGTAAGCATTTCCTCGAAGATTAAGCCGTGTAGCTGCCGTTGCTGAAATTATGAAGCATTTTGTAAACTGTTCGCGAAATGTGGGACATACTTCAAAATGTAACAAGACTTTCTTATTAATTTACTTACTGCAATAAACTAAGTGGTTACGTGGTTATCAAATGTTTTAAATTTAAATCTTATTTCAAGGTATGCATTAAAATGCAATCGCAATCATAAGACGATTATCTGAGTTGTATTTGACGCAATGGTTAATTATAATTTAGATTTTTGATTATATTATTGATAACATGTCAACGTAATTTTCATTTTTGATATTCTGTAGATCCGGCTTTTAATCAAGTTACACCCCTTCCATTTTGAGTAGTCTCTAGTAGATATATACTTATGGCATACTAGCTAACATAATAATATTATTTGTTCATGAATCTGAAATAATTCAGGATGTTCTCAAAATAAAACACGCAAAAAATTTAGATTCAACTTCTGTTATAACATTTGTGTAAAATATAGGTTAATTTAATGTAATCCAGATTTTCATATTATTGGCATCGGTTCAATTTACTTGAAAAATAAATACCTAGAAAAGTCTATGTACGTTTTCTGATTCGATTAAAGTAGACATTTACTTTTTAACGTGTATTTATGTATCTACCGTACTAGCGGTATATGAAATGGTAGAATTACATACACTGATTTATTCTTGTTATTTAACCAATATTGGAAATCGTAATTATGGTTGTTTGTGATTCATGTCTTAATTTTATTGCCTCTCAAAAGACATAACTTCTCGAACACTTACTTCGAATAAAACAAAACATTATGAGGAAACGTCGAAGCAGAAATTCAGAGGCGTTACTAAACGATTTACAAAATGAAGTCTCGCTCGGTGGTTACAATCTGACTAAATAAATGATTGTACTTAATTTAAACTGCTACAATAAATTTAGCCGACACGGCAGATGTGAGTACGAATTCTTCACCTGGTACCGAAGCACCTTGTGTGAAGTAAATACATCTTTCACCAAACCATTTTTGTACTGGACACATTTCGCGTACATTTTATCTTGATCCCTGACATTTCATTCCAACAATTCGAGTGATAACTTAATTACTATAATTAGTTACTCTGTACATTTTTGTTTGATACGCTGTAAGAGTTCTAAACTGTGCATAACACTTGAGCACCTACTCGTTGAAGCTACAATTATTCAACATTGTTATTCGTGTAGACGGAATTTATTAATAATAATGTTGACCGAGTTAGATAACCCCATTTGTTTGTTTCTCTTAAAAACCACTTGTTTGCTCCCAAACAATGCCAAAAAAGGCTTAAGATTTAATCAGAAAAATATAGCAAGTGATAGAAATTTGCATGTTTAGTGCCTCTACATGAATTAACGCGATACTCAATGGTATTATTATATCGGTCATGTACCTGTACATAATTTTATTAATATCCATGCTCGTGAACTTTTCAGCTGAACTTCACCTTTAAAAGTCAGTGAAGTTCATGCCGACTTACGCATATAACTTATAGCTAAATATGTACTATATAATGTTCGTGAGTTCGGTTTATTGTGACTAAATAAGGAAAGACTTGAAACGCGTTGCTTGGGCACACGTCATCATCATCCATTTCTACGAATATAAGTATGTCTGAAGAATAGCTTAAAATAGAACAATTAAGAACCCTTCATCAAGTAGGTACCTACTTATTGGTAGCTTTACGGATCAGTCAAAATAAGTAATGTTAAATCTTACTTCTTTTGCTAGAATCCAACCGTCTCATTTATAAACACTCTATAAACCAATTTTAGTTAAAAAGCTGCAATAATATGTTTTCTCTCTTTCATTTCGCTAAGGAGTGAAAGAAACAAAGCACTTTATAAGCCTTTCATAGCTTCATATATTTTTATGAATAAGAGGGCAAGTTTTTAAAAATGCTTACGTGTACGTTTATCTTATTCAATGTCAGAGCCTTGGTCTTCATAATATTTTTGCTAATCTTTGCAACTGATAGTATTTAAGACGTAAATGTAGAGCAAGGCTTTCCTTTAGTAGTTAAATATTTATTATAATTTTTATATTTACTTTATCATCCAGATAATGAGCGTCATATTTTATTTCAATGTTAAGGAAATAAATGCTGATGATTTGATTAGGAAACGTTTCAGCCTACCTTTAAAGGATGCTCAATAACTTTCAATCTTTTCCGACATAGTGAGTGATTTGCCAGGAAGTCTCGGCACAATCATAGAATTGCTGGCAAGGTGAAGTATATTACTGTTACTGGATTATATTTTCCTTTGAGTAAAAATCTTTTGTTCTGCAATTTTCATTCCGAGATAAATAATTATTATAGGAAATAATTCTTTATTTGCAAAAACTTAGATTAAGTAGATGAGGTAAGTATTATGACCGTCGATTTTCTGACTGTATCCTTTTATACAATAGTTTTCCTTAACAGAATAGATTGCAATCCAAACCTATAGTTTTACGTACATACAAACATATTATCACGCCTGTCATTTCAGAAAGTATAGGTGTATGGAATGAAGCCACGTTCCACCATTAACGATTTTAATCCCTTGTAATCATAATACCTGTACCTAGTTTGATTTTAGCCAAAGCTTGTGCTTTAGAGCATATCATGCTTACTTTATTAAATGTATCAATTGGAACTGTTACATATAACTTCATGGTTCCGTAAGAACTCATTATTATCCAATATATATCAATCAATTGACAATACACGATAAAGAATAACAAAAAGTATTCACTAAAGAAACAAACCACTTTATAACACTCACTAGACCGTGATTATAGCACTAAAGGACTCGGCAACTACAGGAAACTAGAAATTATGCGCAATGCTGCTGAAATTAATGTTGCCGACTTGATTACGATCTTCTATGTACTATATATGTATACATCGTAACATCGTTTTTTAGTATGGCCATGATATTGTTAAATAAATAAGAATAATGACATATTTTGTTTCGGGTTGATGTTTGAAGCAGGCAGCATTAAATATGGAAAACCTATGTACTTCCATAGAAGAGATGTGACTGGCGCAGCTGTAAGCAAAGTCCAGAGTATTTTCTAAAAATTACTCTAAAATTTTGCATTCAATTGGTTTTGTCTAAAATATTACCCTCGTTGTTCATGTATAGAACCTTGTTTCGTTATGTTATGTTTACGAAAAGGTAAGTTTCATCCGCCAATATTTAGTAAGAAGTTAGTAGCTGAACAAGTATAACACTATTCCACAATATAAAAATCATTAATATTCATTTTGAAATCAGTTGAAGAAATCAAACCTCGTTCTAGTGGCATATTATGTTATTTGCTAACTTCCTCTAAGTTGATGATGGAAATGCTTGTCAATAAGCTATGTAGGTAGACGAGAAGAATAAAATGTAAAACATTATTATACATTAATATATACACATATACTTCCCATAGGAGTAGGAAGAGACCAGAGAACGCCACTTATATACGTATTTTTTATTGCATCTCTATTTTGCAACTTTACAAAATTGAAGCATTCCCAGTAAGTTATAAAATACTTGTGATGGGGAAATATATTCTAATATATATATTTTTTTTTTAAATCTCATACTTACTAAGATGTACCATTTTGTTTCTAAACATATATGTATTATGTTTTATGATCTCCTCAAAATATTATAACAGAAAGTCCCATAAACATTTCTTCAGTTGTTTAAACCGTGACGCGATAAAGACTAGTGTGTAACGACAGTTTTATAACAAACACTTTTTCACCGTCACAAGTAAATGAAACAAATGAAAGTAATAACCATATGTCTTGTGACTGTTGTGTAACATATTTTTACATAATACGAGTATATGTAGGATGTGGAAGTACTTACAACTATATTATTATTACAAACAGTACATTAGTTTGTGGATTAACTGTAGTGATTGCGTTATACTAACCAGGAAAAGCTTATACAGTGTATATTTTCCTGCATATAACACGATTATAAATATTTATTTTGTACTTGATTATAAATAGTAAAATCTAATAATTAATATGATGTTGCATACAAGCAACCACTGACTCTAGTGATCACTTTCGCTGTACGCCAATCTGTTGTATCACACGCAACTACACGAGCTGATCATTATCTATACTTGATTGATATGTAAAAGTGTACACATGAGTGACGTCACAACATATGAGAAAATATGTACGCATCTCTGTCATGTAAAGGAGAACGCAACATAGAGTTCAGTGGCACAATTTGACTACCACCATCACATTAATAACCGTCCCAAATGCTTCAATACAAACGACGATAATAACCTCAATTGTTTTATACTCCCGACCCATTTACAATGATGTATAGCCAAAACAAACAAATGAGATGTAAATTGAACCTAAAACCAAATTGTAGAACAACAAAAGACGAAATTGCCTCCACACGAAACAGATTTTTCAAATTAAAATAACAACGAAATCTTGACGTTATTCCCAAGAGTCACGATCCTTACTCTCACACTTGTAATATTGAACCAAAAAATAAAAAACCAGACGATAGAATACAGATGTCTTATAATACCGTAGATAGAGATAAGTCAGAGTTGTCGTTCGTGATGGGGAAGTCACCTGAGTCAATAGTTATTTGTGTCGCGTTCGACGAGGGTGGATCACAGAATCGATTGAATAAGGAAACTTCTCCCCTACTAGGGTGTCAAGGGTAGATTCTCAGACAGCCTCGTGAAGCCGTCAGATCTTATCTCAAGCATCTTAATGAAGAATGCCCCTTATCGTTAAACAAATAGATGTCACTCTCGTACAAAGTAATATTTTAACTTTCTTCGCTAAATCTCACGGTCACGTATTATGGACAAGGTTAGGGAAATAAGGTTTATGTCAAAATGTAGGAATGTTTTTGTTTCAATGACAATGCCTTTACTTTAATCTATTATGTATACACGAAACTGTTTTACTTTAAGATTTTCTCGTTACATATTCATGGGTTGGTAATATACATAGCACGTGGGCAAGAATTGCTAATATTAATAACAGCAAAACATTTTTTATGTGGCCATATAGCCTTGTTTTTTTTTCTATCTAGACGACGATCTATGTTTAAAACATTAGATACGTCATCTACAAGTGGACAGTTATAACAGTTACAAAAGTCAACGATTAGCAAAACAAAAGAAAATAAACGTCGAGTAATTCATTTTAGCAAATTAGGTAGTTTCAGTTTTAAGTAATATAAGATACGTGTGTAATTATAATAACAAAAGTGAATTATCATTATTAACATGTTACCCATAACAATGTCAGATTATAATGTGGTTACCGACTGTTGAAAAGAACAATGGGAGGTTGTTGAACAAAGTGAAAAAGTCATCGCCATAGATTATCAATATTGTTCATGTTAATGTTTCCATTTCCGATGGTTAACTCAAGAGGAACCTATTCATATATACTACTGGCTGTAATGAATCGTTTCTTAGCATTATTGTTCTGTTGATTGTCTGCGCACAACAAACTTTAGAATAATCAGCATAATTCGTACAGTTTGTTATGTTAATATGTAATACGCGTAACGCATGAAGTTTCCGTATACATACATGTACTTATTTATAATAATTGTGTGTTTTACCTCCCTGAAGTGTGCTTGAAATTGTTTCACAGGAGGTTTTGTATTGAGTCTTTGTTGTTTATCTTCGTTCGCATCAGCACCGAAAGCGGTCGGATAGACCGTCATCATCATTGTATTGAGCTAAAAGTGGTTTAGGTGTGTTGAAGAAATGTTCGGCCGGATAACTAGTTGATAGTGCAAAGCTTGTTCATGATTTGGCAAACTATTACATACTATCTCGGTATGCAAAGGCAAATATGACTAATCCTTAAGATTAAGACCGCTGACCCATGCCTCTCATGTAAGAGTTGCTAGAAACGATGCACAAACAGAAATCGTTGCATTCCAAATCTCATACGGCATGTATTTTATCCTTCTCCCATATGGGCTGACATATGGAAGATGTTTTATTGTATGTATTTATGTTCGTGATGAAACCGCGCCCGACCTCGGCGGACTCAATTGCGCCAACGAGAGGACAGGACAAGTCATCGTAATTTAAATCATTAGAACGTTTGAGCCTGCTGCGAGCTGCCACACAGCCGCGATAATGCAGCCGCGTGTTATGAATGTGCTAATCTTGACACGTATGTAATGACTGTGTTATTTACTAGTACAATAACTGGATCATTAGAAACCAAATAGTCCTGTTTTTACTGAGATTTTTTAGGACTTTTATAACGTCTTTATATTGGCCACGTACAGCGATAACGTACCGGCTTACAGATCTCCTCGGCGATAGGCTATCGCTTGTTAACTCGCGTGGAATGATAAGTGAACAGAAAGTTTCTACTGCTTTCATATTTTGTTTTGCTTCATTCCCATATGAGCGAACTAATATAACGTGATCTGTTTATTCGACTGATAAAATAAACAGTCTTGAGAGAACGTTTGTTTGTTCTGCCTACACAATTGGTAAGAATAACCGATGTTTTTGTGCGATATAAGCCAACCATACGTTTGGCTGCCAGTGCCTGATCTTTGAAAACTTAGTACAATTTACAATATAAAGTGAAGGATGTGAGAAAACTGAGCTAAACAATATGACTAATTACTGACTCAGTGACGACAATGAGTTTTAGTTGACATTAGTGTATATTTCTATTCTTATGAAAGTTTAAGTTTTACATAAGAACGTACAGTAAGTTGGAGAAATTTAACTTTCTCAGCTAATAACAATGGCGTGTTAGCACATTTTCATTACAATTATTAGCCGTGGCAAATGTGACTACATCAACGAATATTGCGAATAACACCCAGTGTTACGACACCTACCCGCATGCATTGATGCAGTCGAGTTAACACTATTGTACACCACCTAACGTGAGACAATTCTAGTGAATGTATAACTATGATATTTGGATAATCATGTTTGTGGTCTCACTAATGCCTAGGTATCTTCTAATGCTTGTAGTGATTCATAGCGGAAAATGTACAGTGCAGATGCTAAGTCACTACAAATTGCCCAGCAATTAAATATTAGCATTTATTATAATCCTCATCAGAAACCTTAATGTTTAACACAACTTAATTAAAATTGATTTATAACGTTTAACAGCCATGCAAATTGTTCAAATAATATTTACCATTCGGGCGAAAATCTGAGTATGTCTTGATCCGCATTTTCTTTTCTCAATGTATCCTTTAGGTAGTGTTCGAATGTTGGTGCACTATTACTAATCAAGGACCTTCATCACTAAACACTTCAACACATCGAGGATAAAAACACCTCATATTTCGCGTCTCCAATCGATTTTAGTGTGCAAATCAGAAAGGATACAAGTTACTAGGAAAATTTGTTTAACAACCACTTTTCACATTGTTTTTGCACATGACAAACACAAGTAAAGACACTGCAAAGTGAAATAAAACAACATTACATTATTATTTAGTTACTACTAGGGTTATGCCGCGTATCGCTTGATTTGACAGCTGCGAGCGCGCTATCCCGAATTCCCGATCGGAATATTGGATGAATCGCGTGAATGAGCGCGGGGCGAGGGAGCGAGATAGCAAACGACGTGAACACAGCTACAAGTGACAGGGAGCGTGTGTCGGGAACGAGACGGGATACAAATAGAACAGGATTAATTGGAGTATACTACGCTCGACGCGTCTTAACACTTGAATTAAAAACACAAAGCGCGGAGCAAAACTAAAATTTTAACATCATAAGTTATAATTTTTTGCGTTCGTTTGTTGTAATTTCATGGAACGGTGGCAGATTACGCTTTATAAAAAACTGATAAAACTCCATTAATCAAGTGATAAGAGTTTCATGTGATTCAGATCAAGCGGTACGATGCACTAATTAAAGTAGTAATCATTATAATGTATGTAAAACAAAAATAAAACTGACGTTGTTAATCGGATCACGACTACAACACCGCCGAGTAAAGCGTCAAACGCGCAGGCGCAGCGCCCGTAACTGACGTACGCATGCGCGCCAACTTCATACCAAGTGCTACGTCACTTTTCACGGCAAACCTCTCAAAAGGTAGTAGGGTGCATAATAAATCGAAATAATGGTCAAACTTCGTTAATCGCGCCGCTGTTGTGAACAGTAACGAAACAAGAGCTTGTTTTCAAGCATGCAGATGTTGCAGTGGTGTATGAAACTAGTAACTAATAATTTACTTTTAACAATGTTTTTATCTGTTCCAGTAAACTTAGTGGTTAATCTGCAGAACAGTAGTTTCAAGTAATACTTAACACCTCTAAACCACACTATTAAAGCGTATGGTGGACTTAAGGCTTGTTTCTTATCGTTAGTCGATAGAAAAGACTGATAACAATATTGTTTAAGTAGAGCGTATGGACTTACAGAGTAAGATGCATGTTATTAAAAAAAGAACAGATTGTTGGGGTGGATCTTATTTTTAAAATCTGATAAAAAATAAACAAAGTACCTACCTTCTATTTGAACTGTTTTTTTAGTAACCTGGTCGATTATGGCCCGTGCCCCTATCACATTGTAAGTCGCAGCTGTCATCTGTTGACTGCGGGTGGATTGTTTATAATTACACTGTTATTTGACCCCTACGAGGGTACCCTTTGCTGATTTATGGTGAAGAGACATTTTTAATAAATGATAGTTATTAAGTTTCGATTTTTTTTATTAGGAGTATCAAAATATTTTTTTAATGTTCAGCGCTATAATAGCCTTACGCATAGAAATTGGAAGTTGTGTGTTTTGCACATAGAAGAGGCCTAAACTCAAGCCACTTTACTTATTTGTATTTAATTTTAATACCTATGTAAATGGAGTTTATTTGCTTGGTTATAATTACTGTGTAGGTACCTACCCGTAGAAAACAGTTTTACTTATCCAGGTTAAGTATTTAATTATTATATTGCAAATTGCAATAAACCTACTTGAATGTATCCTCAAAGGGAGTTTTCTCTATCTAGTGCATTGGCGAGTTGTATTCGGTTTTAGCCTTGTTTTGTTGAGTGTGATGATTTTAAGAAATAACTTTACAAATCATACTTATTGATCTTATGTGTGAGAGCAAATTGCCCGGCAAAGTCATTGTAATTGTAAAAATTACCTAAAAAAAACATACAGTTGCCTATACAGTGTGTTGCAAATATTGCAATTTGCTATTAGGAGGGGTAACACCGGATGACTAAAAACGTAACGGTATGTTTGCCAAATCAGTCATAATACGGAGCTGAGTGAATGACCCCACAAATCGAGACACTAATGCGGATTGTTGGTTTCTCATTCCCATACTTCGTCTACCGAACATACGTTATACAGTTAATTGTAAGTAAAGCGATGTTGGACGCTAAACACTTTATATTCGTTTTATAAGTGGAGAGACATGATCCGTTAGCTGTAGTAAAATTTAGAAATTGTTTTATGATTCTTTCTTGCTATATTGAAAGTTAAACGAATTTACTGTTGAAATATTACTTGGCTTCTCATTTACGGAATAAAACTGCTGAGATCTATACTGATATAAATGATTCTTTAACAAATATTGACACAAACGTTGACATTTACTAAATGTTTTAAAAATAAACATGAACATTAAAATAACTATTCAGTTTTTCGCCTACACTTAACTCATACGGTCAAATATTCGTCATACGTCCTTTATATTGCGGACAAAGACATGAAAGCCGGACATGGCGAATGTATAACGAAATAAATTTGCATAAAGTTGGACGGCGATCAAAGCGGTTTTAGACATTAATTTCTTATGTGATAATCTATAAATAAAAAGAGAAAGTCTATAAATTACTAACGTATTAGAATACTAATCTGATCTAGACATTTTAATCCTTTCGTTATCATCACTATTGCCATCTAGTGGCTTACACAAACAGTTCACGGTAGGTAGGTACATCAATCGATCGCACTCAGAGTCGAACCGATAAGTTCACTTAGTTATTCCTTTATCACACAGATGTCGCTTTGAAGAGTTTATTTTGTTATGAAACTCGACACTGTCTCAACACTTGGCATCCCACGAGGAGTTACATCATTGTAATCTAATGACCTCGGTACTTATAATAATGTAAATAGCTTTATTGTACAGAGCTACCAGTGTCTTGAGAACAAATGAAAAGGTAATTGGGAGTTCATTATAATGCACCATCCTCTTATAAAATAATACTTGTGAATGATATTTTTTGTGCATTCCGAATGATTGTCTGTAAGACATGGATTTTAGTAACATTATATTTGCACGTTTTTAACTGAAAACTATTGTAAATTTACCTTTCCGCCTTTTCTTTTTTCTTGACCTTCTTGTTCGTTTCCGAGGTTTTCGCTTCCTCGGTTCAAATTGTTCTATCTCACTGTTATAGTAAACACTTTTTGCCACTTGAATTATTTTGCCAACCAAGCACAACACCGAGGCGATCATTTCGTACACTTACTAAATCTGAAGACAAGTTTATCTAGCCCCCTAAGTGTTATCTCGCACGCACAATTTGTTCTTTCTCTTATTAATCTTTAGTTCATGTACAAGTTGTTTGTTTCTCTGTCGATTATTGTTTTTATCCCTTATAACATTTTTAACACTGGTATAAACACTTTTGTTTGTATAACACATAACCTTTACGTCGTTTACCATTCGCGGCTTCAGCACTGCACTTATGGAAATGTTCTCTGAATAGTCTCCCGAGTTTATCTTCTGTGTGGGAGTTAAAATGCTTTATCGAGAGGTTATCAGTTGACTAGACACATACATGAGTGTGTTGTCGCATCTCGCGGCATTCTGGTTGTCTTGGCGTGATTTCTATATAAGGCTAAAAATACACACCACACACGAGCAATCATTTTTAATCCGTTGTCGTCTAGTGCACTCAATATTTACTCGATGTAAACAATACTTCAGATTAGTACGGTACTGTTATACAGGTATATTAATCGCGTTTGAATGTGTCTATTGTATAACTACTGGATCCCTCAAAGGATGATTGTGAAATGCAACTAAGCAGTATGCATCAGGGTACTCGTGGTCTAGCGGTTGTCGGTCCATAACATAATGGCTACGTGCTTTCTCTTCAAAAAGTGCCGTGCGTTTTTAATTACATTCCACACAGATATGAACGAACATATAGTTATTAACTTTAGGTATTTATATAACAAGGTTAAATAGTACGAACAACACGAACTACTCACAGCTGTTTTGAACTTGTAGCCTATAATCTGACAGTATTTAGCAACGTAGAGAATGTTTAGAAACGTATACATAAGTAAAACTTTCTGAAACAATTTCATGTGTATTTACAGGTTACTTTTATAAATATGCAAGGGTTAATTATATGGGCGTAATAAAATTTGTTTACCTAACATAAGTAAATAGACAGGCGATAGAGTGCCCATACTCCCAAAAGGCTCAATATGTCTTTGACTAAAATTATGACATTGTTCATTGCCTCTGCCGGGAAAGTGTAACAGATATACATATACACGGGTTTATATTCTAAGTATGGATTCGTAGTTTCATTATTCTATTGAAATTTGAAACGCTTCCGAACCTTCTTCACATAAAACGTAAGTTAATTAAAAATACACAAAAAAGTACTAATTATACTGCAAAAGGCAATTATCATTGTGCTAACTTTGAGAACAAATTGTGGTCATTGGACAAACACTGATTCACTAGTCGGTAGTAGACTGTTGACTTTAAATATCAGTTAGAGACTTTGATTAAAGATTAGCAGCTGTTATCTATTATTATTGACCGACGATTGCTTTCTGGAGAGCAGGAAAACAGTTCGAAGATGATTTAATATGACGATTTACGTAACCTAATCACGATAAAAGAAAATACTGTACAAACAAGACAACTATTACAGACCAATCAGACTCCAAGATATCTAATAGAAAGATTTATTTAATTATTATTCTGTATTTCATGATTTAACGTTACCCAAATGGAAAAAGTAGGAAAGCTGCTGAATATTTGCTACTTCATTTTGTAAAAATGTCTAGTATGTATGTATATGCATAATAATATTTACATCTTGGAACAGAGAACGTTTTGATCTCAATAGACCTGTCTTTATTAAATTAATGACGTCACCAAGCTACATTGAACGCAGGCTTGAAAATCAATCCCCTAGTTTATCTTTTCTTAAACGTATTCTAGATGTTTCCGAGGGGATAACAGAACTGAAACTTGATTAAAATTTACTTCCAGCGAATATTTTCCTTGAAGATCAATTTACTCGATTACCCAGACTGGTTAATTTTTCACCTCTACTTTTACACCGGGAGCTAATGGAAGGATTCAGTTACGGTTAAATTGTGCGGCTTATTTTTAATCCCTTGGGTCCGAGCTGAATGTTGGTTTATCGTTCTAATTTTACTTGTTAATTATTCTTTAAGCCCGGCAAATTAAAAAAACAACATCTCTATTTTGAGCCGTTCTGTAGACAGAAGACAGGGCAGCTCCCTGGTGTCTACCCAATTCGCTTGACCACTTCGTATATTATGTTTATAACCTCTTTATTATGAAATTTTAAAAAATACCTGAACAGTATCAGGTGCCATTTTAATATTTAATAATAATAATATTTGCAAGTATGTATATTTCAGAAAGCGCTTCGAATAGAATAGTTACTATTATATTCGTAAGAATTGCGTGAAAATGCGATCTAAGTGATCACGCACACTAAACGATTATGAAGTAATATCTAATGCTGAAATGAAATAGATTCATTCCGCGCTCTAAACTAGTACTAATTTATTTTAGTTACGTGTTCTGTTATTTCGATTATATTAGATTACTAGAAATATAGTAGTATAACTATACGTTTACGCAAGTGGCTAGAAGGTTTATATTTTAAGGCACAAACCTCAATCTTATTTCTTACATATCTGAGTACTTTCTTAAAAGTAGCCCTAATTAATTTGACATAATCCTGCCAATAATCACGTCTAAATCAATAAAGCATTGCGCAAAACGGTCACTGTGTTGTGATGACGTATCATACATACAATGTTTTGAATAGCCACATGTGCCAGGAAGTGTTTGTGACACTCGCAAATAAAAAACAATCGCGCCGAAAGAGTGCCCACGCGATACATCAAATGTTCCGGTGGACGAATCATACAATAGGTACATGAAAATTGTTTGTAGCCTACTTGCTTGTTTTATTGACTATATTATTATACTGACTAATCCTCGTTATTTATTGAGTGATATGAACAACGAAATTACTCCTAAAACCTTATATTCCGACCACGTTCCATTGCGTCACGGAAACAGGATTCGTGACATCCGCACTCCGTATAGCAAGAATAGCCTGCCTTTTTTAACGCTTATATTGATTAGAATTACATGCGTAATTGTCTCTGGGGATGATTCCAATGTTGGTTTATTAAAGAATCGCATAGAATTTACAAAAGCAATTTTTTATTAGGATGGCCCTTTTATGACTTTGTTTGTAGTGATTTAGTAAATCATTCGGATATATATGTTATCGTATTACAACAATCAAATCTGTGTTAAGTTTTTGCGTCTTAATCTACGACATATAAAAGTACTATTACCAAAGTAAGACATTTCGTTAGTAATTTAGTATTGTACTCACCCAGCATCCTATTGACTTCTCCTTTTTCAGTCATCGTCGTCATCGACGTCTTTCATGGCTTCGAATCTGAAAGCAATAAATTAGAGTTCTTATTACAATACTCTCTCATCGCACGAAACTTTTCACTTTTTTTCTGTTACGAACAGCCCGTTATCACGGCTTAATGCGACGAACCCGTAAAACAAAAAAGAACGTCCAATTTCGCTACAATCTTTACCTTAGTATCGAACTGCGTTCACCCCCTACAGCAAACTGTGTAAGCACAACAATTAACTACCACTAACACTAAACAAAAACCATGTAAATCACTATTTAACAACGTCTTACATAAACTTTATTTATAATACGTAATAACGGCCACATTTTCACTCAACAGCTACTTTTTTTCACGGAAAAACGAGGAAATATTGTAAAGATTTTTCAGTTTCTGTTCGAGGCATCTCGACAGGGGTTGGATGGCGAACCCCACGGAAATGCACGAACGGCTCCGAACGTAGCCGAATGCAAATATTACACAGGGCTGGATCTTAAAAACAGTGACCCCTTTAAATTCTTTCACATTTCGGAGATTTCCCTTATTTATCAGAGTACATTTTGTTGGTATAGTTGTTAGAGATGAAAAGCTATTTATTATTGACGATTCTTTACTGTTTATCTCATAAACTTATGGTTTTAAAGAATATTTTTGTGCCAAAATTATAAAGTGCGTGCCTGGATGGCACGGCTACTACCGCCCTGCAGAGAGGTCGTCGTCGTTTCGCCATGTTTTCCACGCATGCGCGTTTTCCACCACGAGGGGTAATCACTAATACGGCATTACGTATGTCTCGTGTTGCCAGCTTGGAAAACAATTTTTTCCGAAAAAGAGCATGATGGTATAGGGTACACTAAAATGTTCATAATAAAAGCTTTCATGTGTTAAGTAATTACCTGTTTTAGTAGGAGAATTATGCGACTATTAAAAGAATATGACGTAATGCTAGTGTTGCACTGACAGCAGTATTTGTAGAGGGCAGTTGGATCAATACTATGACGTCACGCCATTGAGAACAAGCTATAATATCGTATTGCATTCGGATACGGAAATAGGCGTGTAATGGCTAAAAATAAATATCAACCGCAGGTTTCATTTTCATTTGATAATTAACGTTCGTTATCTCTATCATATTTACACATTTTCATGTTTATATTTATAGCTGTATAGCTTTTAAAAATAATGATATCGTTTGAAAAGGGAAGATATTTAGATCAAAACAAATATACGACATAATATTCAACTTATTTAAGTTCTATTCAAGCCCAGTAATGACTTAATCTAAGCTGCATTTATAAAGCATCGCAGAACATTTGAGACGCAAATTCGTAGGTGTATCTACCGTTCTCATAGATACAAAACGTTTATTTAATAGATGCTTACAATAGTCGAGGACTGCTTCAAGGCCGGCCACACTCCGCATAAGGATGCCATCGATATACAAGTAGATACAGAAACATATACAGGATCAGGATTCAAACAATAATTGGCTCAAGAGAATTAAACCTTCATGGACGTAAGTACATGTTAATGAATTGGTATGTAAAAGAATAAATTACATTGTTCGTTGGCTGTCCCATGGCGGAATATATTATATCTTATAAGTACCTGTCCAAAACTACGTCTTGTATTTATTATAATAATTTGTCATTATAATATGATATGCGATGATTCAGTAAAACAAATGAAACCGTCTTCTTTGGTTTCGCGGGGCAAGAGCCTCTTTTTATATTCAAGTTAGATCTGTGGACAAGTAGCGCGATTCTCTACCACAATTGTCTCTCTTTAACAGGTTTGTTATAAATAAATTTTGTATGAACACCTGATCAGCGCCTCTGACGGGAGTCGTAGAAACTTTTTTGGCAGTACATTCTAAATGTCAAAATGTCGATAGCTAGCCAGTTGTCGGTAGTCGATAGTGGTAGAGAATCGAGGTACACATTAAGTGTTTTTAAAGAGGTATGAAGTTAAGTGCTCGATAACTGTTTGAGGAGTCACTTTTATGACGATGTTTTCCTTCAATGATTCAAAAGATAAGAAAATATAAGCAATCTATTTCTGGTAAAAGGTTACTAATTTTATTATTATCATCGTGAGTGTGTATGACGCAGAGAAAACAACTTGTTTTGTTTATTTCATAACAGAATAAGGGTTTAACTGAATGTAATTTCAAATGTCAGAGGTGTCGAAGCAGACACGACGATTCCGCCCAAGTCATGTTGCATGCGTATATTGATGACAATGTAATTGACGAAAAATTGTGTTAAATATACTTAGATAATAAATGCATTGCCATTATTCAATGTGATGATGAAAATTAAATATAGATATAGGAGTGATTATTGATGGTCAAATTCAGAAATGTTATTTAATTCGAAGTGGTTTCCTATCCCTAAGGGAAGAAAGTGTGATTTTATGTATGTGTATGTATGGTTTACAAAAGTACCTATTTCCTTTCATTAAATAAGTCACAACTGCCGAAAAATAAAGAATTCTTTAATTTAAGGGATGTTTCAGAATTTACTCTATTAGTTTAGTGTGGTTATTTGGAAGATTTTACGCTTAAAATAAATCTTACGCTTTCTTTTGGATATTTGACAGGATGTTTGGGATTTAACCGTTATGGGTAAAGTCAGCCATCTTTAACTTGATTATACGTATATAAGTATATATTATGTATGTCATACAAGCTGACGGATGCATTTATTGATAAAAGAAAGTGATCGATTTGAAGTGGAGCATTTCTTGGGGTATAGCGTTCTGAAGAATTATGAGTTAGAGAGAGACATTGAAGATGAGTGAAATAGGAAAAGCGAGAAATCTGATTGACAGGCCAGAAAAACCTAACGGAAAATGCAAGTGAGACTAATATGACTCTATATTACGTATTTTAACTTAAAACCAGGTATGTAGTAACATATATTATATTATAGTATAGCAGCTCGTCTATCTAGTTCAAACATCTTTGACTACACAATAGTAGTCTATCATGACGCGAACTGAAATTATAAATAGGAATACAAAAACTGTTTTGAATATATTTGCGAAGGCTATGAGTATTGTAGACTGTATTTATTTGAGTTTTTAAAAAAATATCAGACATTGACAGTAACATGTTTTGTGTAGGTAATATTGAACCTTTGTTTGTATTACCAGTGTTTAAATTGAAAAAGGTACTTGAAAAAGTAATGTACCAATTTAACAGATGAAAAATGTACCCCACTCGTGCGTGAGAGATACAGAGCATGAAGAGAAACAACAAAAATGCATATTAATCAGAGATTTGACAATCATTTATCACAATTACAGACAAAATATATATCAACATGTTATTTACAGTAGCAAGCACTTGCCTTTTCGTTGAATCATTCCATTACACAAGGTGAATGCACTTTCAGTATTTTTGTTATAACCACACTTTTTAACATCGACTTTAACACCAACTTATAAGACAAAGAGCTAGTTTTAACAATTTTTCACGTTCATAACAGTGTTTGTAACGTTTTCCAAATTAAATAGGTAACGTGTATAACAACGAACATTTCAAGCAACAGACTGATTAAGGACGTTTTGTAAGACTATGAAATTACTCTACTTTCAAACTAAAATGTTTCGTAATAGTATGAAGTTAAAAGTGTTTTTAGCACAAACACACGTTTCCGCCTGAAACGTAGGTGATTCTAAACTTGTTTAGTTGAAACAGATAGCATTAATTAACTTCAACGACTTAAGAGTTATTTATTTTATAATTGCATATCTGAACATGTCATTGATTAGTCCAGTAATGCAGATGTCTGGATGAATCCCGGGAAATTAATGGAACTCCAATTTTGCTTGATATTACATGAATAAGTATTAATAACTCTTTATCTTGTTGCCAAGATCGGCTAAACTGCGCAAAATAGGTCAACCAAAGCCGCACTGAAATATGGAATACTAAGTTTTGACGGCGACTAGCACCGCTTGAACATAATTTTAAAATTTATATCAAGTGTCTTTTGAATGGAATACAACTATAAATTTATAGGTTGTTACTATATATTATGAACCAATTTTATTAATTTGACTAAGAATACTCATAAAAATACATTTTATAACAAATAAAAAGGATGTCAAAAACCAATCACAAGTTGTAAGTTTGTAAGTAATGGGCCATGAAGCAAAGAGAACTGAATATAATTAACCAAGAATTTGTCTTACATATTATAAACTATATTATTACATTTATTACCCTGACGATCGGCCTAGCTATCGGAATATAGTGTCAATAATAATACTACATAACTAGTATGAAATTTCTAGATCCCGTGGTCCGGGATCTGCAGCAAGCCCAAGCCTAAGTTTGTTTAGTTTGATAATTATTTTAGTATAAATGCCCTTTAATCGTCGTTAGGTACAGGAAATTCAATTAAACCGTTTACCACAATGAAGTTCTTAGTCCCTGTGTGCTTCAGAAAAGAACGTAGGAAAGATACTAAAGGCAAAATAATTCGAGAGTAAGTATATTTTATTTTAACCTATTACTGTCCCACTGCTGGGCAGGGATCTCCTTCTGAATTAAATAGTAGGGCCTTGGGTCAATTGCGGTGGTCAAGTGCAGGTTCAGGAAACTGCCCTCAAGAAAGTTTTTTTTAAATAATGAGTCCCGAATATCTTCCATTCACTGTCATAACTAAGTAATAAACTTTTTAATTATTTTTTTCATATAAAGTTTTGAAGTGTTTTATCGTTTGTATTTACAACTATTTAATTAGGTTTTCTTCGCAACTATTTACTTAACTAAATTGAAAACAATCTATTGGCCAGCATGTTTTATTTTTATATAATGCTATCATCTATAAATATTTGTATTTACTATAATGTGAGTCTGTACGTTAATAGAAAAGTCTAATCAGAAAGTAGTTTTTATGGAAAACAGGTGCAAACAAATATGATCACGTGTTTTGATAACATTTAGACACAATGTACGTAAGTACCGCATGATAACAATTTTAATAAGCGGCATTAAATGATTAACACACTATAAAGCGGGAACACTTGGATTGATGCCACTCTAAATGATGATTATAAACCGATAATAGTTTCGATCTTGTATTTTATCGATGCTTACGTTTTAGAGCACCTAGCGGAATTGACCTCCGGATTTAATCAGTGATAATTGAACACGTAATGACCGCGTAACGTATTGTGCCGACGCGTGCCGACCACCGAGCGAGATTCTCAACTGTTTTATTTTAAAGCTGGCTCGCATACTTTGGCCGTGAAAATTATTGCAAAGGTTTAGTAGCTCTATTCAAAATGGATGAGCAATAGACTTTGTCGTTCATTGACTGTGAAACAAGAGCTCTGTCTCGTGCATTATTAATTGCCATAACTATTTTTTACAATTGAGGTATGAAATGGATTTTTGCAGCAATTCTTCTTTTGAGGTCATTGCAAAATCTTAAAAGCATTGTTTTTTTTTTGCAATAATTGTTGCAGGATCGTATGTCATTATGAGGTTAATTTAAATAGTCAGTAAAAAACTAATTCACACAAGCATCATGCTGATGCAAGCGTGTATGCGAAATGAATAAATAAACGCGAATCATGCCCAAAAAGTACTGTAGATATAATGAATACAGGTATATGTGATTTCTATCACGTAGATCACAAATTTAATGACTGGACAAAATGATACGATAGATTATAAATACTCATAAAATGTTCGCGCAGGTATAAGATATACTTGCACTGTGCCTGAAAAGGGCAACCACGTGTTACAAACATTTTTATTCTAACAAACGACCTCGTCCTGATTTCCCATATTCAGTTATCGCTAATGAAAATTCGCCAATTATTTAATTACAAAATTGTTTGAATTTATTGCTTCTATTATAAGAAAATTATTAGAATTTAATTAAATTATTTAGAACATTTAGAATTACAAACAATTGAGGGTGCTTATCTATCCAAATTGTTATATTTTCTATCTATTTTTAACTGTTGGCACCGGATGCGAAGGAAATGAAACATAATTAGAGATAAAACTATTTAGGTAATCCACGAATAATAGAGGTATAATACTTTCATATCTTGAAGCATGTTGCTTGCTTGTCGTATTGGTATCGTTTTAATATAAAAACTGCTACACACGGCTATCAGTTACAACACGATTTTAGCGTTATCGTCACCCTATTGGTATCTGCGAGTTGTCGGGGCCAATTGCTGTAATCGAATCAATTAGGTCTGAAACGAACCACGCTGGTTACCCGCGCGGGTCGCTAGCCGCATCCAGTTAAACGCATTGTGTATTAACAATAATGCACCGTACCCAGTTCAAAAAGTTATCATACTGTTTGACTAAGCACTTTGTTTCCAATTTGCAAACAGTGTGCTATCTTATCAGTAGGCATTAGTAGCCGTTGAAACATTACTGGATCACGTCTCAGTGACTATGTACCAAACTGAAGTGATGTGAACTCTACGCTCCAAGCTGTGTTGTGATACATTCTGTGATTATTATATTTATTTATATTTATTGATTACACTACAGTGAGTGATCATGAATGAAGGCACAGTCGATGTATATGAGTTGGAAAAATTAAGGTTTGTTTTTAAAAATATACGTGGATTATTTATGAAATGAAAAATATTTTATTTTATATATGTATATCACTTAATAATTGAAATAGTAACCCTTAAATCGTACTACCTAGTTTTGATTTTCGTAGACATATTTTCATAATTAAATGAACTGAAAATTAGGAAAAAAAAGAGCAGACCGAAAAGTGTAAAGTACGATATATGGTCAAATAGTAATAAAGCAAAAGTTATCTGATTTTCATTTATGAATCCACCAAAATTATCAACACAGATGGTCTACGTTCAGTGTCAATCCACGATGACGTCATAATAGATAACTTATCTCATACTATTAAGTAACAACGTGCAAGAAAACTAGGCCATGACTTTTTTGCTCTCTACTAGATTAATCTTGGTCTACGTAAGGATTAAGAAAGTGCAGCGGAGTCACGTAGCTGTTTAAAATGCTATTGACACGAACAATTTCTCTTTTTAAAGAGGTCAAGAGGAAAATGACGGGAATAAATCAACGCGTGGAGACAGCCAACCGGAAAAGTATAGGATCTTGCTCGAACCGGCGCTGGTGGGTGCCATGATAGCGATCAATCTGTGTCAGACCTCACTACAAAACTTCTACCTGCGGACAGCCTGCACGGTCGATTTAGGGAATAGTTTAGAAGTTTGTGCCAAAGGAGTCGGGGAGGAGTTCCGCCAAGCTGAGGTACAGTTCGTTTTTATATTCAATCTAACTTTCTTTGATTCCGTAAATTACATTCGTAACAAACTATCGAACCTTACCTTTTTTGTGAGGAAGAAACTGTTATAAGTTTATTAATGCACTGAAAATATGTACCTATAAAATGTATATGACCAAGATTATAGAAATTTTCGTTGCTTTATAATTTACTTTCAAATATCTATTTAAGAGTTTCCATTATTCTAAAGTGGTCACCTACTTGGTCGTGGGTCTTACAAAATAATGTTTCCCTTTATTTCCCGCGTAGAGCAAAATAATCATCATTGTAGATTACATTTTGCCTAAAAACGAGCCGAATTGATTAACTTTCTGTAGTATCTTATCTGTTTGTCATCGATTACAGACAGGGAAATACCTAAATAGGTGTTTCGCTAACTTAGGCTTTTTAGTAACACTTTTCATGATAATAATTGGTTTGACAGACTCTTATTAACCTCAATATAACTGATAATTACATTTATAAGCACATAGACAAAAGGTCACTGACTCTTTTAAATTGATTCTACCAGACGGTCTCAATGTTTTCAAATATTTGCTTCGTCTGGTTATCTGGAAATAAATAATTATTTTTTATAATTATCAACAGTTACTTTCGCCTACCTCCATAGGTACTGATTTTGTCAACGTACTGGCGTACTTATAAGCACTATGTTTGCTATATACTTTGTATATTCAATTAATTTTGTCAGTGAAAAATTTGACGGACATTATTTCCTTCCTATAAGTAAAATAAATCATTTCAGTAGAGTTTCTATACTTACAATCTTGGTTTGACTGTGTCTTCCAGTAAACTGCTCCCGTTAGAATCAAACCTCAATGTGTTTTTCAACAATCATACCCCTTGGTAAAATCTATTTTCTTTAAAATGTCTTACTAATAAAAGCGGTACAAATACATACAGTCAATCTGTATATATTGTCGCTGTTTATTCAAGAACTAGCTGACCCGCGCAACTTCGCTTGCGTCACCTAAGAGAATGGGTCAAAATTTTCCCTGTTTTTGTAACATTTTTCGTTGCTACTCCGCTCCTAATGACCGTAGCGTGATGTTATATAGCCTATAGCCTTCCTCGATAAATGGGCTATCTAACACTGAAAGATTTTTTCAAATCGGCCCAGTAGTTCCTGAGATTAGCGCGTTCAAACAAACAAACAAACAAACAAACAAACTCTTCAGCTTTATTATATTAATATTATTAGTAATTAGTATAGATAAATTTGTCTGTGAAAGCTTGCAATAAACTCGAAACGTTGTATAACCAAACCGACCTTTAACGTTAAACATTAATACATTTTTAATCATTTCAGGCAGCCAGTCAAATAGTAGTATCAGGCGTGAACGTTAGCAGAAGTTTCATTGGAAGTCTTATAGCTACAGTGGTTTTACTCTTCGTGGGACCATGGAGCGACTGCAGTGGACGTCGCAAGCCTTTGTTAATACTACCTCTAGTGGGCATGAGTGTCATGACCACTGGGGTCATATTGATGCTCATATTCCCCGGAGCTTCAACAGTACAAGTGCTGTATGCGGTGCAAATACCAATGTCTCTGGGCGGGAACTTTGGCTTACTGCTGGCAGCTGCATTCAGTCATATAGGAGATGTGAGTTACTAATATTAGGTCGGGGAAAAAGTCTTTTCGCATTGTAGTATTTATGAACTTGTAAGCAAATCTTTTCTCTACACAAAAAAGCTCGATATTTAGGTACCTCACGAGCTCACTGAAAGAAACCTAATGAACTACTCATTTGTGAGAGATTTTATCACAAGTTCATACATACTACTTATAATGCGAAAAGACTTTTTCCCCCACCAACTATAATAATTGCTAAAGTTTTGAATGTTCGTAATTAATCACACCAAACCAAACCAATTACTAAACGGATTTTGATGAAATTTAGATTAATTAACACATATTTTTTTCTTCTTATAAAGATTTCTTTTCAATCGGACCTAGGCACTTGTTAGTCTGTGTTTATATAAAAAAAAGTAGTTACAAAATACATAACCTAAAAACTGGTTTGGAACTTGAAATACTTTATAATAGTATTAGTCAAGACCATTCCAACTATCTCTGAACTTTACACTTACAAACACATGTATCCCGTTTTCTGTATCATGTTAGTGCATTTATTTGTGAATCATAATACACATTAACATTATAAGTGACAGACAAACAATAAAACAAGCCTGACTCTTCATAGTGATGATTACATAATACATAAGTATGTATAAAATTACGACTGACTGTATCATGATATGAATACGAGTTAGATAATATTATTGCGAATGTCATAGGACGATCATCCATAAGTTTTAAATGATTTTTGAAGATATCAATAAATTTAATTATTTCCGAAGTAATTATGCCCACATTCATGGATTTAAAAGAGGCTCTATATAAATAGTAAATAATAATATATAATAATGTTATTTATTATTTACTTAGTATTGTTTAATAGATGACCAAAGAAAGTACATGCTTAACTTTTTAATTTTGGTGTCACATTGCCGAATATGACAAGGATAAGTTTGAAAGATTTTTACTTTAGTATTTTAAAAACCATGTAATTGTGTTAGTTAAATCGTTTTTTTTTAAAGCAATCACTATTCAACGCATCATTAGATATTATTTATAACCCGAACTTACACATAGAGCTCCAATCTACCGCCCAAAAAGGTTTAAGTAAATTTAAACATTATGTTGTATATTGCAGGTGTGTTACGCCACAGGTCGTGACGTCACGCGCACTATGGGGACTCACCGGGCCGCCATACAGATAGCCCACGTAGTCGGTGCTGTAGGTGGTCCCCTTCTCTACCGATACCTTGGATTCTTCGGTGTGTTCCCACTTGTTTTATTTCTACAGGTATATGATTCCATTTATCCATACTAATATTATAAATGCGAAAGTAACTCTGTCTATCTGTCTGTCTGTCTGTCTGACTGCTACTCAATCACGCCTTAACTACTTAACCAATTTGCATGAAATTTATGGCTATATATCATCACGCTACGACCAAAAGGAGCAGAGTACCAGTAATTAATGTTACAAAAACGGGGAAAAATTTCACCCATTTTCTCTTATTGGACGCAAGCGAAGTTGCGCGGGTCAGCTAGTTCATAATAAATTTAACCCATTAATGTCCCACTGCTCGGCAAGGGTCTCCTCCCGTAATGGGGGAAGGGTTAGGCCTTGAGTCCACCACGCTAGCCAAGTGCGGGTTGGGGACTTTGCATGCCCTTAATAAATTTATTAAGCAAATTTTAGGCTTGCGAGGTTGCCTCGCGATGTTTTCCTTCACCGTTGGAGCTTGTGAAAATTATTTCTAATACCCACATAACTTCGAAAAGTCATTGGTGTGTTGCCTCGGGTTCGAACCTGTGACCATTTGCGTGGGAGGTGTCAACTTATACCACCCAGCTATCACTGCTTATTGCATTTATTCATAACTTAAATCAAAACAAACATTTCAATATACAGACTAATGTTATATCACTGGAGAAGTTTAGTATAAGCGCGTCTCAAAAACTACTCGTCTAAAGGCTACAAACGTAATTTGTCAAATATTGTTACGTCTCATTTGCATCACAATTGGTTATAATAAAACACAGATAAGTTACGTATAGGTAATGAGGACATTGAAAGAAAATTCTAATGATAATAGCACCAAAATAAGTATTACTTAAATAAATACATAAATAAAAAATGTCATGATGAACTAGAAACATGACAAGTGTTGAAACGATTGCTATCGGTGTCCTGTCATTGCACCTGTAATTTATGTTAGAGCTACAAAATAAAAGCGCTAATTTTTATTTTTTATTTTATGTGTGGTAAGCGGTCAGCCTAGTGGTGTCAAAGTTGTTCAAGCCGCCCGAAAGGCCTTTGACACGGCTTAACGACTGTTATCTTAATTGATGCTCAAGCCGTCCAAAAGATCTTCATAGCCTAACGACTATTATCTTAATCTTCAACCGGACAAACATTTTACATGCCCTCCTAAGCACGGAGACGCTCACTTCAATCACCACTATGATTCACCCATCTATGGAATGACCGCGCCAAAGGTTGCTTATCCACAGATCGTTTACCGAACGGTGAATGCAACTGGTTATAAGTGCTAATTAAAAAGACAAAATGCAGTTTCACATATACTTCTGTGTTATCAAATGCAGATCTCAGTTTCATTGCCGTGTATTCGACTGAAAAACAATTAACAAATTCACCTTGACTTGCTAATTTCGTATTCGAATACTAGTATATAATCAGCTAATGTTCACGAATCGTGAAAAATCCTTTTTTTTATATGAATGAAAATACTGGTATTTACGTCACAAATTAAATTCTGGTCGAGATTAGACAAGTAAATATTGCGTAATAACTGCAATATTTTTAAATGTTGTGAAAGAAATACTTTAACATCAATGGCTTATGCATTTACATTAAAAATAAATACATGATAAGATTTTTTTCGAAATGCATTTTGGTTTAAAACTATAACACCCGGCAAATTGTGTTAAGCTTAAGGCTTAGTTGCTGATATTCGGTTCGGCACTAATTGGACGAGCCGGGCGGAAACCTGAAAATGTGTATATGAAGATTGGCACATGCCGAACAAGTGTAGTAAATACTTCAAGTCGGTTTTGTTGTTCGATAAGTATTGCCTACCGAATATGTGCATAGCCTAAATGAATATAACAAAAACTATTTATTTTCCAGCTATCATCGTTGATGTATGTGATATTTGCCGTTAAAGACGTAAATGTAAACACAGAAAACAAAGTGTCTGTGTTTAACTGGAAGCTGCCATTTGCCGCCATAAGCTGCCTGATAAGACCTAGAGAAGATTACAAAAGAATTATCGTAATGCTCATGCTTGTGGTCGGTTTGGGTGACAGGATGTTATTGTCCGGTTAGTATACGTATATTACTATTATAAAAGCGCAAATATTTCTGTCTGTCTCAGACGATTTCACGACTAAACCGCTGAATTTATTATAAATTGATTTTAACATAAATTCTCATGGAGGTGGTTAAAGACACTGGATCAAACTTTTTAAAAAGTCAACCCCGAAGTGATTAAAAGAGATGATGGAAATTTGTACATGAACGGAGTCGTTCAGGAATGTTATCGTTCGAGAAGTCTGTCTATTTGTTGGTAATTAAACTCGTGCAACAAAACAATACAGAAAAATACGCAAAAAAACAAATTATGAACACTTTTTATAAAATAATTATTTGTACCAAGCGTTTGATAGATGGCGCTGTACAACTAACCGTCTACAGACGCGTCTGTTAACCCTTAACTCGAGACATGATTAGGAGATATAGTTGATAGTCTTCCAAGACGGTACCAGATGGCGGTAATATCGTATGCACTAAATCTGATAAGAATGTTACAATGAATATTATTACAACCGGGTCCCATAACATAATCATCAAATGTTGGAGGATTGGATTATCCAGCAAGTAATATAAATCGGCGTAGGAACCATATTTGGTTACTGAATAGCATTGGTCATTAATATATTTAGATAAACATTGTACAAGATTAAATACAACTAGACGAGATGGAGATTTGAAAAAGTACGAAGCTAATGCTTTTTCGTATTTTACTGCCACCTGCAAATTTTAAAAAGTTATACAATTATAATACATATAAGGATAAGTATCTGTTACCGTAACCGATTTTCCACGTATTTACCTTCGCCATCTTCACTTAAACAACTGAAACTCGATTATACTAGCACAAGTTTAGTCAAATTATCTATCTAGACTTGTAATATAGCATCGATTGTCATTATTAATTTATAAAGATATTAAATTCAATTCCCTCGAATACTTTTCACGATGTCTTCCAAATGACTACTTGTTTTAAACTTCTATCAGATATGTCCTAATTTCGTCACCGCGCCCCGTCATTTGGAAAGCGGGTCACCTATTTTCCAGCCATTACATTAAATTGATAAATATCAGTAGGGGTGTATTTTATTTACACTTTGTGTTATGACCTTGGTTAGTGCTTTGAACGCTGTTTTTATTTTGAAAAAAATACTGATGAATGATGATACCCAATGTAGTGTGGTGATAGAGATCCGTGAAACTGTCTTTAGTGCACATGTGGGCTCCCGTCCATTTGGTCAGTTTTGACCAAAGATATCATGATGTTTAGTAACACAACACCCAATTAGCATAGTAAACGTCAAGAGTGGGCTTGTATATTGTATAAAAAATAATACTTTCTTATAAAATCTATAAAAAGAATATTCACAAAAACAAAATACTATATACGCACGTAAAATATATGACGCCACTCGGATTGGGCCACTATTACTCGCATATTAATAGATTAAACCATTTCAAAACTCCTCCAATGATAATATGCAGCTCTTCAGCCATTAGAAAACACTACAGTAATATATTATAAAAAAAGAGAAAATTGATGAATGATTAGATTACATTAATGTCTGACTATTTTGTTACAGCGGAAGTCCTGCTTGCATACATGTACTACCGGTACAAGTTCCACTGGGATGACGTCATGTTTGGGTCCTTCCTGGCTTATAAAAACGTTATTAGTTTTATTGGTAAGTTCTACAATTATATTACTACTTCATAAGTTAACACAGAAGATATAAAATATATACCAGCTGACCCGGCAAACGTGGTTTTGCCATAAAAAAAAAAGTGTCACTTAGGGGCATGAAAAATAGATGTTGGCCGATTCTCAGACCTTACTAAATATGCTCACAAAGTTTCATGAGAATCGGTCAAGCCGTTTCGGAGGAGTACGGTAACGAAAACTGTGACGCGAGAATTTTATATATTAGATGTATATATATCCCGCACTTGGATCAGCCAGATTTACGAACCAGATGTTTGACTTAAGCAATATATAAAAGCCTTAAAATAATTTATTTATTGGTATAGCACTAAGAGTACTACTACATTCGTTGACAAAGCTATGACTTTAACTTTGAAGTTTCGAAGAGCTTATTCAGGAATAAGATTCAGGCCTGAATGTAAAGTTCTTGCCTTTTAAGGGACGTTAGTAATTTACTGCAAGAGCCAAGTATTAACAATAACATCGATGTAGCAGCAAAGACTAGTATTAAAAAAAAGTGTTTGTTGCTGATAATTTGAGTACCTACATTTTTATATTCCAGGTACATTATTAATACTGTCAGTTCTAAAGCGACGGTTACGTCTCGCTGATGAGACGGTGGGGATGTTAAGCTGCGTGTCCTATGTCCTCGCTACCTCAGGCCTCATCGCTGCTTCGACTACCTTATGTGTATTTATATGTAAGTAATATACAGCTGCTAACGATTTTTAACTTACGCGACTTGTACACATAATACTATTAGGTCGAGGAAAAAGTCTTTTCGCATTATAGTATGTATGAACTTGTAATAAAATCTTTTCTCTACACAAAAAAGCTCGATATGTGGTTACCTCACGAGCTCACTGAAAGAAACCTAATGAACCATGTACTCATTGGTGATTCTTGAAGCCAAAGAGATTTTATGACAAGTTCATACATACTATAATGGGAAAAGACTTTATCCCCGACCTAATAACTGGCTGAACACAAATGCTAAGTCATTTTTACACGGGCCATCTATCTTTATATTTTTTATAGAAAAATAATATAACACAAAATGCATAAAATGGCAAACTATATTACACTGATAAAACCATCTGATTCACAACAGCAGCATTGTTGAATGTTGTCATGTCTCTAAAAATAACCACATTTTGTTCCAGTGCCCTTGGTAGGGATAATATCACAAGGCTCGCAAGTGGTGCAAAGACCTATACTGAACAAGCAGATACAGCCCAACGAACAAGGTAATTGATATTATCTACCTATTGTAGTCACATGATTTTAATCTTTGACTTTTAGCGGTCAGTTCCTGTTTATTATGACAACGACAATATTGCAGCTCATATTTTTATTCATAAAACTTTATATTCAGCGACCTTGACGATACAAACAGGTATCTAGGTAAAAAAACAGATTTTGAAATAGTCCGTCTGTCAGATATAATTAAAATATATTAGACACGTATTTTTTCATCATTTTTCGTTATAAAGTAGTGTAAAATTTCGGAGTGGGGGCTAATGACGTCACGTTGTCTTACATTTTCTACTACAACGTCATGTAACTTTTCAACTTAATGTATCACTGTAATTATATATCTGATTTTGTACAGAATTAAAAACTACTTGTATGATATTTTTTCCAATCTACGAGACGGATTAACAAACAGAAATTAGTCAGAATCTCTATTTCGGTAAACAATAATCTGTACTACGTAACAAGTCTTTAAATATGGATTCTGTACCTCGATTCTCTACCACTATCGACTACCGACAACCGGCTAGCTATCGAAATTTTGACATTTAGAATGTACTGCCAAAATGTTTTCTACGACACCCGTCAGAGGCGCTGATCAGATTTTCATACAAAATTTCTCGATGACAGTTCGGTTGTCGGTAGTCGATAGTAGTAGAGAATCGAGGCACTGTTATTGTTATTTATTCTATAAATATCCCTTCAACTGGCAACTAACCGGCTCCCGGTAATAGAAAAAATACTCTATACTGGCAACTGACCGGGAGCCGGTGAGCAAGATACTACATATTTAAACATTGATTTAAATAGTACAACATACGTTTATCTCTTATCCGCTAGTTCTAAGTCCGAAAGAATTAGAGCAAGACAGCACACAAACTATTCATTCAACGAACGAGCGCACTTGAAGGCCAATATAAATTGTTTAAAATTCGCTATCGCGCCGAGTGTTAAGTGTTTGTGCTGTGAGTGTTTTAAATAAAAAATAATCGTAGTTTACGCATATGTGCAGGAGAAACATGGAAGGGCAAGTAGTTTATAGTATATACCGTATATTTAACTACTCATAGAACATTAGTGACTACATTTCATCAAAATTCAGCGTATTTATTTTGCCAATACTAATGTTCGACATTTTGTATTGACGAATCATACCAATTTTAATAATAAAATTCAATTGTAAACTCTAGTGATATGTGATAAAACAGCAACGTTACTCTATAATCTCGCTATTTTAATTTAAAACAAGCCTAAATACGCTTTGATTTGTGTGTAATATGTTTTCAAAACAATCGCGTGCCCACCTTACCGGGAGCCGGTCGCTTGCCAGTATCGGTACGTTGCGTTAATATGGATGTGGCGCACGAATATTTTTAATGTTTTTATATTCAAAATATGTACGTATTTTATATAGTCTTTCATGAAACGTTTATTTTGCTGTTTTTTTTTAGTTTGCATTTAATATACCGTCCATACCACTCATAACTAATACATAATTTGTACAAAAAAAATAATATATTGAAGTGGCGTATCCATACTATCATAGCATTATCCATTGTTGAAACTCACGATTTTGTTAAAATTTTGAAATAATATTTTTAATAATTTTCTTCTAGACTATATGTTTTTGTCGTATCAACATATATAACAATTAATATATTTTATGATTATCATAACAGATTTTATTAAATGTAATCAGTTTTATTGTAATAACAGTTTCGCCAAACCCATGTCATTTCTTATTATTTGTCAAGAGGTTTGCAATTTTGCTTTTAGTTTTTATCTTGTGCACTCTGGGATCAAACAAAATTTACTTACTGTTTGATGATATGTTACATGCGATGTAATTTAAGCTATTAAGTCATATAAGTGCCTAATATTTTCAAAAAAAAATTCTAATCTCGACGCTTTATTTCTGCGTGCGCTCAACTTTGCACCTCTTGTGATAGATATTTATTCAACAAATATAATATAATTTTGTATGGAACCTTATACTTTATTCGTGTTAATTGTAATAAAGGTATATTAAACTGTATATAAAATATATTTGTATCACTGAAACGCCTTGTATTTATTATACATAAGGCTATTTCAACAAAATTTGGGTAAATATATAAGTTAGTTACATTTGACTATCTTTAATTATTTATTAGTTGCTATAAATTCGAAGAAAACCAATTGATCAGTTAGGAAATTTAAAGAAGATTACAAAAATGTATAGTTTTATATCATTTAATATACAAAATACATACGTATTTTTCGATTTTCGGCAACTACTCAAAACAGCCGTTAATTTTTAAATGACCCTTGCCAGTTTACGCAAATATTAAAAAATGGCCGCTGCCAGTTGAAGGGATATACAGCTATCAGTTTAGACGTCAAAACTCTTTGACTTGTTGCCGATAGCTAAGAATAGAACGATAAATTTAGATACTTACTTTCATATCTTATTTTTCAGGTAAAATTTACAGCGTGATGGGCGCCTTCGAGTCGGCGATACAAACTATGTCCTCTCCTTTATACTCTTTACTTTACACCAAGACTGTGGCGAACTTGCCAGATGCCTGGCTTCTTCCCGGCATTGTTTTAGCTTTTGTACAATTTTCTTCTTATGTATTCGCGAAAAAACTGTCTCAAAAGAGCAGTTTAAATGGCACCGCACATGTCGACACGGAGAAGAGTACAGAAAAGACTACTGAAAAAGAACCGAATTTACAATCCAAAGTCAGCAACCCATAATAGTGTGGAAACTTAGTAGGAATAAAATGTATTTCTTTCATAATAGGAAGCTTATTTTAATAAAAGATTTTTTGTATACAGTTGTTGTATTTATTTTCCATCAGATAATCAAACAGTCTTGCAAAGCAGACTTTTGAAAAACAGTAAAGAGAAAATAACAGCAAATTACTTTTCAAAAGTAACATTAAAAATTGCTTTGAAAAATCAAGTAATATAAAAGTGAATTGCGTACATCACGATAGTTGCGAAGATCCATACTACCTATTAGTGTTGTAAATGCGAAAGCGTATCTGGCAGGACTGTTCGTGGCTAAGATGCTTAACAGATTTTCATGAATCAATGCTAATATTATAAAGCTGAAGAGTTTGTTTGTTTGTTTGTTTGTTTGAACTTGCTAATCTCAGGAACTTCTGGTCCTATTTGAAAAATTATTTCAGTGTTAGATAGTCCATTTATCAAGGAAGGCTACAGGCTGTATATCATCCCGCTACGACCAATAGGGGAAGAGTAGCAATAAAAAATGTAACAAAAACGGGGAAAATCTTGACCCATTCTCTCTTATGTGACGCAAGCGAAGTTGCGCGGGTCAGCTAGTTTAACATAAAGATAGTTAAAGACCGGAGATCGAGCACTAATTATCAAGGTATAAGCTAGTATTATCTAAATGAATAGTACCTATGACATCACGCGCGTCATCATACGTCATGAAATGATAACATTCGCATTTTATAAACACACGGTATTGCACAATTATTTATTTTATGACTTTATCACCTTTGTCTGCCCTTTGAGTACTTGCAAAAATCTGTATTATTGTAGTATTTTTACCATTAACGAAATATTCATGACATCTGTGACGATCTTCGAGCAATACATACCTAATCCTACTATCTATTTCAGTTTCACTTCAGGTCTCTTATTCGGAGCAAATATGTATACTTAAACGTCTAGGAAATAAAGTTTCTATTCGTATGGAAACTTAAGTGGATCGATAGATAAACTTTATATACAATAAATCTGGTGGATGAAAGGCATTTTGATACCATAATTTTTTGATGCGATTCATCATGCATTTTTACAGATCTACCAACTACTTCAAGATCTTGAAGAATTGCCTTTGTAAGTTATCTGTGTGTATGGAGCACCACTTTCTCGATTTGTGTAAGTGAACTTGAGCCGGCCATATATTTATTATTATAGGGCCAGTATTATGTCGAGTACCAGCGCAAGCAGTGATTTCTTGTGTTTGCTCGATCGGCTCCTCCTTAGTCATAAATTAAAAAACAAGATTGCTGGCTAGTGAAGTCCACGTGGTCCAGTTATCAGTGATAACACTATGATCAATCTAACATCTAATCAAAAAACGTGCTAAATATCGCTAAACAAGATCTGTCGTCTCATAAAGTCCATTTCTTCTTTGTATTATATCATACAGAGTGATTGGAAGATATTTATTTACATAATGTGAAAAAAAACACACTAAAATACGCTGGTAGTGTGTTAAAAAACCAAAGAAAAAATATGTATCCCAAATATTTTTTTCACACCAAGAAACAATACTGAATTCTATGACATACTTAAAAATAGCTAAATAAATAAGGTTGAAAGTCTAACAACCAGTTTTACATGTGACTGGGTTGTGGAGGTCCGGAGGCAGTCGCTCCATGTAAAGATTTTAATTCAACTGTATCCAGTAAGAGCCGATTCCAACATGCTTGGAAGAAAGAAAGGCTAGACTGAAAAATCTAAACGGCTTGATGCTGAGATACTTATCGTAGAAACACGTTTTTTTTTTGGTTTGATGCTAGCTTGTTCATTTACGTTCGTTAGCAACAGAATTTTTAACCACTCTGTAATTCACTTATAATTTATTCACTTATATTGCTCATACAGCACGTAAATTATCCTTATCATATACAAAACATCTAAATACAATATGTTTTGAATTGATTATCTTAATTTAATCAAGTTTTTCATTACATTGCATAATATAAACCAAACAATATAACAATATTTTGGTTGGAAAGTATTGAATTATTTAATCGACAGCACCACAATAGTAGGTACCTATTGCATGAATGACATTGCAGCCGAAATAACGATTCACGATGACTAGGCTTTTTAATACAAGCTTTAGCGCACGAACAGCTTATTTAAGAGTCAAATGGGTTTTTAAAACAGAGCTTGAGAGGCGCCCATAGCCAGTTGCGCTTACCGGTCGGTAAACGATCTGTGGGTTAAGCAACCATTGGCGCGGTCATTCCATAGATGGGTGACCGCATAGTAGTATTTGAACTGGGCATCTCCATCTCCGGCACGTAAAAAGTCGGTCCCGGTTGTTGTCTACAAAGATAACAGTCGTTAAGCCACGTCAAAGGCCTCTCGGGCGGCTTGAATAACTTTGTCACTAGGTTGACCACTAACCATACGACAAGCAACAAACAATCAGCACCTTAAGTCGAAGTCGTTCAAGCAGCCTACAATTTGGCTCTATAATTTCAATACAAGAAAACCTTTTTTCCATTTCCTTTAAAATCTTAGAAAAACAGGAAATAATTAAGGAACAATGGGCGGTATAAACTCAAAAAAATGCAACTCTTATCTTCCTTAATACATGCATACATGGCAAAGACAAACTTTGCGTTCTAATGCTTAAAATGAAGCTTTTTATCAGCGTGATTGAAATACGATCATTACAAACTGGCATATTGAAAAACTCGTGACCAGCTTAACAACAGTACAAAGATTTTCTGTGAAAAATATGTCGTTAAATTATCCGATAGCTTTCCACATATTTTCTACGCACAATGACCTCTGTGAGCGCAGACCTAAAATTGTTGTAGATGATTGATTACATACAGACGATCACTCTAGAAATCGTTGCCTACAGCTGTATCATGTGGTATTCCAGGAAAAAACAACAAATAAATAAGTGACTTTATCTCAATTTGAAACCAATGACCATTTTGAAAATTGCGACCGGGCCGACATCCGATACACAATGTGACAAAGGAGTGATTGTCGTGATTTTCCCCGATAGCTTAACTCAAATAATCCGATAAAAAAAAGTATAAATGACTGCCGCTACCGAATATCAGATCAGATTTCTGAAATCGTTGATTCTACATCAAGTTTGTTTACTTTAAATTTCTGTGAAAATTATTATATCATGTAAGTAAAATAATCATTATTTTTATTCTTGAGCACGTAAAGAAAACGAAGTTCAAGTTTATCAACAAATATTTTAAACAGGACGAATCAAATCATAGTGCCATCGTAAAACCAATTCTTGGATCTATTGGAGATGTTCAAATTACAATAACAAAGTGTGTCGATTTCAGAATGCAGCGCCCACCATACGGTAACCAAGGATTCCAGGGAGGAAACAACGGCATGCCGATGCAGCCCGGAGCGCCCGGTGGCCCGATGTACAACAACCCTGGGGGCCCTCAGTACGCTCCTGGTTACGGTCAGCCCCCTTACGGAGCCGCCCCGAGACCTCAACAGAACTTCCAACCCAACGCTGGCTGCTTCATGCCCGCAGCAACAATACGCAAGATCAGTAACACCACGCCACCACAACGTTTTGACCCTTCCTTCCAATAACCTTCTGACTGAATCTCTTGCCTATTATTGTTATGTTACTCTAGTTTTAAGTTACGTATAATCTTCTTTTTTATTAAACCGTGAGAAATCACTAACGGGATCTTTTATTTCAAATTGTTTGTGTTTTTGTGGACAAATGGCAATCTGCCATGGGTCGTAAAGCCTTTTTCGTGTTATTAAATTAACTATATCCTTCTCGTATCTTTCTGATACCATTGTAAAATATTGTCTGCATTGCGGTAGATATATACGTTATGTAATAACAAAATAAAAATACATACATCATACTGCTCAAATTGATACGATCTTGAAGGCAATTTATTTTATGCGCCCCTTATCACATTGAACATTGATTATATTAATATTTATCTTAGATCTGCAGATAAAAGCCAACTGCCGACTGTCGGCACGTTTTTTTTATCAGTAGTATGGAAAAACATTGAAAAATCTACTACCTACCAAATATACATTTCAAACATTTTTTTAGATCACCACTAAAGCCTAGCCGTATAAGCTCACGTAGCAAGTAGAACTCCCATTTTTATAGCTTAGACTTTCAAAGATTCATTAAATAAACTGTTTGTTTAGCATTAAAATATTTATTTTTCCTCGTATTCTGATCAGTACCTCTATCGTAGCTGTAACAAATCTACAAAATATTGAGTATAACATTGTAACACACCTATTTATTTACAAGTACGGTGACGTTATATGTATGTAGTATATGTCGTATACGTTCAAGTTTACTGTCAAGATTTTTGCGCATTTGATAATTACTGCCTATACTTACGTTGAACTTGATTTTGAGTGCCTACCAATATGCATGACAAATATACCAATACCGCAAACTATGCCTAACCACGTAAAAGGTAGGTACTAGATAATACTATTTATCATCAGGCACCTTAATACGTACTCTCAGGAAATGACTGCGCTGACGTAAATTGGAATTTGAGCAAGGCATCAGCGATCTTGCCGAGTGACATACCATTAAATTCACAAGTAGTCGTGGTTCCAACGCAAAATAACACGTCAATAACTTCTTAAAGATATCAGAATATGATGCTTGTCTAGTAAATAACTAGATGAGGAAAGTGCACGCCTGAGCTATATAACAGTTTTTAGCAAAGCCTCCAGCCCCCATATGGTCAGCAAAGCTAAACTAATCAACCATGTAACTTCTTCCGAGAGGAGTCTCTTAGCCCGCAACTGGGCTGGTAGGCCTAGCCCTTCTGGAGAACCCCACTTACCCCTGCGCTCCCCCCCGGGCGTAGGGGATGCAATTTCATGGTTTTTTTTTTTTTTTTTTTTTTTTTTTTTTTTTTTTTTTTTTTTTTAAGACAACTCCCGCACTAAGAATTGCTCTTGTGTCGCGGGGACTTTTACAAACATACAAACAACGGACACAAAGCACGAAATAATTGCTCCGTGTGGGAATCGAACCCACGACCTCCCGTTGCAGTGGTATCGGCGTGGCGACCTAAACCACTGCGCCACGGAGGCAGTCCCCAAGAAATAAAAAAGGTTTGAAAGTAAATAATATTTGGATTGTTTTTTAACTTTAAGAGTACAGTTTACCTCAGTCGACTGGTTATTGGCCTATTTAGATAACATAAATCAAAGCTATGTTGTTGCATTCCGTATATGTTTTGTCCGAGATTCACAGACCGCTTTATCCGATAATAAGTAATTAATCAAATAAGTTCCGTTTTGTTCTTCCTTATCTTATCATTAATGAGCACGTATTTCAATCTATTAATTAGTCATAGTCGGTCATGCATTACCTGCTTATCGTCTTAGGGGTGAAAAACAAAGATAGCGGATTAATAACAATTTCAGGAAAATAGGCATGTTTGCATGCTAGGTGCTATGACGGTTGAGTAAAATATTCTTTGAAAATCAACCATTCAGAGCTCGTCTAGCAATATCAAATTCAAAAGGAAAGAAAATTCTACGCTAAGCGTAATAATGTTTACGTAGAAACTTCAAAAATATAACCGAAAATCCTAATACAAGTAGCGCGATTCTTTATTTACTTATTGTCAAAATAGTTCCTATGACGCCCGTCAGAGGCGCTGATCAGATTTTCATACAAAATTTCTCGATGACAAGCCGGTTGTCGGTAGTCGATAGTAGTAGAGAATCGAGCTATGGTTTCATTATTATAATATTCTTTTGGCAGTTTCCTGCCAGGATGCGTATTATGCGTAATTTAGTATTCTGTATCTTAGTTGATAACTGTACTCGTATATTTTAACGATACCTCTATTTATCCAAGAAAATGTGATTTCAAATACATAAAAATAGCGTATCGACCGGATTATGATTAAAATGGGTAATACATCCGAATCTTCTCAGAAGCCAATAACTATCAACAACATAAGCCTAAAGTTTCAGATACAAGCGCAGATAAGATTGTATTAAAATAAAAATTACACCATTCTTGAATCATCGGATTTTGAAACAGTTGTGGAAGTCAATGACGAAAGTGTGAGATTATGGAAGCATAATTAATGCCTTAACTAATTAAAGAAAAACGATATTAATTTTTTTTTTTTTTTTGTTTTTTTCTTTTAAAAAGACGACTCCCGCACTTAGAATTGCTCTTGTGTTGCTTTGGCTTTGACAAACATACAAACAACGGACGTAAAGTAGAACCAGACCCTTAACCTAATCGAGGCTGATGCAAACTGAAACGATTGCGCGTCCAAATGACCGCGCAACATCTCTAAAAAAAATCAAATTTATCTGATAAATATCAAGGATGGTGGAAGAGATATTGGCGACGCATCTTCTATTCTGATCTATTAAAGGTCCTTTTGTAACTAAAAATGTAACAAATGTTCCATACATTCATACATTATCGGTTAAAAGAAAATAGGTGTGAAAATCCTTATCCTTAAAATTTACAATTTCCATTTGGACATTTCCATTCATCTCTATCTGTAAATCTTATCGTATATTCTAAACCTTGGCTTATATCGTATTAATAAATAATAATGTAGGTTAATCTGAGATATTAAGAATTGAAACAAATTGTAGCAATAACATTTATCAAAAGGCAGAAGGTTTTTAGAGTGTTCCTATTGGAAATCGCTTTGTTTTATTATACCTACCTTGTAAAAAGTAACTTATACAGGAAACTACATTTTATATACATACAGAGTATTATATAATAAACCACTTTTATTTATAACTACTTAAAATACAATTCATGTCTCGACTTTAATGTAGGAAAAATATAAATAATACAAAGAAAATAATCAACATTTCCTGGTAATCTTTCAAATTATCATTAAATATATTATCAGTATTATTGTTGTTGTCTGAATCAGGTTTTTACTGTCTACAACACGTTTAAAAATAGTTATTTCACAATCATAAAATACACCAAATAGATGAGAAGATGAGAGTGGAAAAGTTTTAACTGCCGATGAGGATATAAAAGGACGCTGGAAGTTGTATTTTGAAAAGTTAATGAATGAAGAGAATGATTGGAGCAAGGAAATAGAAGAAGTACCGAGGAACTTAGGAATGATAAGGAAAGTAAGTATAGATGAAGTAAGAAAGGCTGTAATGAGCATGAAAAACGGCAGAGCAGTTGGTCCAGATGGCATACCATCTGAAGTATGGAAGTTTCTGAAAGAGGATGGATGCAAGTGGCTGACTTTATTCTTCAACAAGTTGTTACAGGAAGAGATTATACCAGATGAGTGGTGCAACAGTACACTGGTGCCTATTTACAAAAACAAAGGGGATGCACAAGAATGTAACAACTACCGAGGAATAAAGCTCATGTCACATAGTATGAAAATTTGGGAGAAAGTGATAGAAAGAAGAATAAGAGAAGAGTGCGAGGTAACCCAAAACCAATTTGGTTTTATGCCAGGACGGGGCACAACAGACGCAATATTCGCATTACGCCAGTTGTGCGAAAAATTTAAACATGCGCATAAAAACCTGCACATGGTCTTCATCGACCTTGAAAAAGCCTATGACCGAGTGCCTCGTAAAGTTTTGTGGTGGGCTTTGAGAAAGAAGAATCTGCCTGAGAAGTATGTAAGGATTGTATGTTCGATGTATGAAAGTGCTAGTACTCACGTCCGGTCCGAAGCTGGGTTAACTGACAAGTTCAGTGTGGCTGTAGGCTTGCACCAAGGGTCGGCTTTAAGCCCATTTCTGTTTCTTCTTGTCTTGGACGCTTTAACCGCCGAAATCCAACGAGAGGCACCTTGGTGCATGTTGTTCGCCGACGACATTGTACTTGTTGGAGAAGATGCAGCCGGAGTACAGAGCAGACTCGAGCAATGGCGGGAGAGGTTGGAGAAGGTTGGACTAAAGATCAGCCGAACTAAGACCGAGCACCTTTACTGCGACTTTGGTGGTCCCTCAAATTTCTCCCCCATTGCTCTAAATGGCGTTTCCCTGCCAGTATGCTCCGATTTTAAGTACCTTGGCTCCCTCATTCAGAGCGACGGCGAAATTGACCGAGACGTGAATAATAGGATAAATGCTGGCTGGATGAAATGGCGACAGGTCTCTGGTACAACGTGTGACCCCAAAATGCCTCTTAAGCTCAAGGGGAAAATCTACAAAACGGTCATCAGACCTGTTGTCATATACGGATCTGAGTGTTGGGCAATGAAAAAGACGAATGAAAGAAAGATGCATGTAAATGAAATGAGAATGCTAAGGTGGATGTGCGGTGTGACAAGAGTGGATAGGATAAGGAATGAGTACATTCGAGGAAGTTTAAAAGTTGCGGCAGTCACAGAAAAACTAGAGAGTAGGAGGCTATCATGGTATGGACATGTCATGAGAAGAGAAGAAAGCCATGTTACGAGACGAGTGATGAATATGAATGTAAGCGGACATGTAAGTAGAGGAAGACCAAAAAAGAGATGGATGGATTGTGTGAAAGAGGATATGAACAAGAAAGGGGTGAGTACAGAGTTGACGGCTGAAAGGGATGAGTGGAAGAGGAAAACATGTTGTGCCGACCCCACCTAGCGTGGGACAATGGTATAGAACATATATAAAATACACCATGCTATGCCAACATTGGACAAAGTCAGGACTCGATTTAACTTTATTTTATCACTTAATACAATGTTTGCTTTGAGCTAAATTAATAAATTTTAACCCATTAATGTCCCACTGCCGGGCTAGGGTCTCGACTAGGGCCTAAAGGTTAGGCCTTGAGTCCACCACGCTGGCCAAGTGCGTGTTGGGGACTTTGCATACATTCAAGAACTGTTCTAAAGAACTTTTAGGCAAACAAGGTTGCATCACGATGTTTTCCTTCACCGTAGAAGCATGTGATCATTATTTTTAATACACACATAACTTGGAAAAGTCATTGGTTTGTTGCCTCGGGTCCGAACCTGCAACCACTTGCGTGGGAGGTACCAACTTATACCACTCGGCTATCACTGCTTTAAGCTAAAGTATTATTAATATTTTTGTAAATAAATGCATGGATTCATATATATGGATAACATTTTGGTGCCACCTTGTATGTCCAGGGTTTCTTTATTTAGTTTTTAAAGGAATATAGGGTTTCAAGAACAATGGAACCTGCGCCTTTTAACGTGGACCCAAGCCTAACCGTTTTACCTCCCTCTAATTACAACAACAGCCCGCGGCTTCCCGTACTTGAAAAGCTAGTATTAGAACAGTGAAGTGGAACTATTTTTAAATACGGTAAAAAAGGTACTTTTTGCTCTCACCTCCACCAAATTTCGTCAACAATGAAAACACACTCTACATTTATACCTCGTGAAATACATTTGAATTTTGAGTCATTTTGATGTTCTCATAACTGCCACATATCGTTATAATCATAAATATGCAATAGGCTTAGGTGTAATCCAAACTATTGCGTCTTGTATGACTCAATTGATCAGTGAATTGCAGGAAATCATAATTTACAGGCTCTTAAGGGTTATATATTATATTTTTATTGTTTCCTTTATTCTGCGTATTAAATGCAATCATACTTTCTTGTCATCACATGTAAAGATAATGCGCTGTTGGTGGCACTATTTGATATTATTGAAACTGTGCCATATTTGATTTATTTATCGATCACATGTCCTTTCTTTGTGTTATTGTTTGTTACACTTTTTGAATAACATTGACTCATTCACACGTATCTAGAAATCAACGTTAAGGAAAATAGCAAGCTACGGGGTTTTTCATGTCTCGTATGAATTTATTTTTACACTTGCTGTCTCTAACTGATTCTTGCGGCTTCGTAAGCGTTCAATATTATGTCGCCTATTATAAATGCTTTGTGAGAAATAAAAAAAAATGGAAGCCTCTGCCTGGCTGGCCGTCACCGCATCTCTATTACGCCTTGAAAGCGTTAAACACAATCGATATTACCATTATATGGATGAAGAAGAACACAGAATATATTAGGTTGGGGAATAAAAGTCTTTTCGCATTTTAGTATGTTTGAACTTGTAATAAAATCTCTTTGGCTTCAAGAATCACAAATGAGTAGAAACACGGTACATTAGGTTTCTTTCAGTGAGCTCGTGAGGTACCCAAATATCGAGCTTTTTTGTGTAGAGAAAAGATTTTATTACAACTTCATACATACTGTAACTACTTTATCCAATATCATTTACGATTCACATATGAGTGGTATAAAAAAGTATTACAAAGAACAAAATATCAAACATTAGTTCATACGGATACGAAATACTGATTAAAATGTAAAAGACAGGTGTTAATGACATTGTACTTGATCAGACAATCACCTAACAATAAAGATACGGAACAGCCATGTTTCCACCACGATATTATTTGATGATATAATATACCGACAAAATTTTCCTCAAATTATGAAACATTCGACAAAAGACATCATAACAACAATATATTTATATAACAAGTTCGTTTTAAAACATTTATATCATATGCAATTAAATTTTTATCACTTGTTTATCTTTATCACTTGGGACAAATTCCTAAGTTATATTTAGCAACTAGTCATTTAAAGATTACTATCCGCAAATAATACCATTATCGCTATTTCGATACTAAAAATAGAACTTAAATCCGTCGGTAAAGTGTTACATTATACCTAATTTTAGAATTATTGTTGGCTAGTACATTAGTTTTACCTAACTAAAAAAAATGGTCATTTCAATCTTTATCGATTGTTTATTAACCTTGCGAGAGACTTATTAAACTCTTACGAAGGTCTCTAACTTGGATTAAAAAGTGTTTTCTGATTGGAGCAGAGAGCAAGGTTCTTAACGTCTCTATCGAACTAAAAAACAAAACTTGGTGGAAGAACATAATAATAGTCTTTTTAGTAACTGAATGGAGTAAAAAGAAGATTCGTGATACTAACAGACTACGATGCTTTTACATAAACAAACAATAACTGTCTGTAACTTAATTAATAATATTATTAAATAAGAACAAGCTGTTGGACCTCCTTAAATAAAGAAATAAATAAAGTTATCTATCACTTGTGTATTTATTACGGACTGTAATGAAAGCCTTTAAGACTTGCAAGTCTCCTCGTCGATTTATCAAAACTAACTGCTACTAATACTTTCTATGCTTTACCTCATATTCAATGAGATCTTCATCATGATTGACTTGAATTCAATACGTCTCACGAGTTTTGGTGGAAGATACGCACAAGTTAAAATCTTTTGTACAATGAAGACAACAATGAAAGCCTTTTGAAGCAACAGGGGAAGCCCGCCACAAGTATGAAGAATTAACATAAAAATAAATCATATTATCAAGTTTTTTGATTTCTTATAATCGATGTTTCTATGTCATTTATAAAAAGAGGTTACTGAATCAGATAATAAGCGCGTAGTAAGACTAATCTGATAACACATTTAGCGGACATATAAATAGCCGGTATTAGCCATGGTACAATAACAGAATCGTGTGTTATTCACCAACGAGTCTACTTGAGGTATCAAGTGAAAAATTTGCAGTGATTTAAAAAACAATTCATATAATCAAGTAAGTATTCAAAAAGATTAATATTTAAACATCGTTTTTAATCCTTTGACAACCAACAGGCACCGGGTTATTCCCTGAGTACCCCGATCCCCGTGACCCCCGTCCCGGAGGACCCCGATTTATTTTGAATATTGTTTGTTAAGATCACAATAAATCGGGGTCCTCCGGGACGGGGGCCTCGGAGATCGGGGTAGTCCAGGAATAACCCCAGGCACCATAAAAAATAAATTGATTGATTAATCAGTTCTTAGGCAGTTGAAAGGTTAATGACTTTGTTCAATTGTTCGACTATAACTAACATTTTTTTTGTGTTACAGAATGCAGCGTCCAACAGCATTCTCCAGCGCAATGAACAACGGCTACCAGAACTTCTGCATCGCTCCGAGGCCCTGTGTTGGTCCTGCAAGGCAGCAATACCAACCTGCATACTATGCACCTCCATTGCAGCAGCCATTCCAGCCAAACACATGTTTCATGCCCGCATCGGCTATTCGTAGAATGAGCAACACATCGGCACCAAACGGCTATGGACACAAGTATTGAACCATGTGGCTAAAGAAGCGCAAGTGGAATCTCCAGAACTCTTGGCTACCGTTTATTGTTGGGTTAGGTTAGTAATCTCGTATAGGTTTAAGAATTTATATGGTTTTACGGCAATACGCTTGCCCCGTTATATATTAGACAAAGTCAAAGTCAAATATGCTTTAATTCATAAACTTTAACAAATTTTTGAAATCGTCAGAATATTGTAAATGGCGAAAAGGAAGTATATACTGCTTACGTCTTCTCGTGTAACAGGCCTGATATTGTTTTTATGCAGATGTGTAATGCTTTGAGTCATTTCATGAGATATTTTGATAATGATATCTATGATGATTTGTCCAAGGCAAGAAAAAGCCTTTCAAGGCTTAGATCGAGAATTGAAAAGATAGACATTCGACTCTAACAATTAAGTTGACTAAGCATTCAGTGTTTTCTTATTCATATTTTTAGATTTAGTTTATGTAATAATTGGGATGAAGTATATTTTAAGAATTCAATAAATTATGGTCATTTAAACCATGTTTGTTTTTTTTGTAAAACCGTCTGTATTCATTGATTGATAAGGAATAAATAAGTTCCAGACAGAGGGCATTGCTTTTATTTCTGAATGCATGTACATTTAAATCAAAATGGAAATTGTTATTTACAATAAGCTATTTCTTTGAGTTAGACTATTCTTAATTCATATACCTACAATTACTCAAGCAACATGCTGCTCAAAACAAAACCTAATAAAAACATCATAGCAACCATAGGCTGTAAGTAAAAAAAAGAAAATTTACACATAGGCATAGTTAAAGATTTATTTAAATATTTGTTTACAACGCCAAAATGGAATTCATATCGGGACTCATTCTTAATACATTGATAGATTGATAAACCTCCTTATATTTGAGCTTTAACAAAATAACACAGCTATAGCTAAACTACCAAACCAAAATAAATAACCTAGATTGTAAACCATTACTTACAAAATACTGAAAGGCATCGAAGAGCAATGTACAAATATACTTGGTGGTACACGTTTCATAGTAACGCCTGTTGTTTATCTCGAGCAATATAGTCGTTGAACATTACGAGCTATGATGATTCTTTGAAGAACAGTTAAGTGTAATCAAATATCGTGGTAAGATATAAACTTAATCCATTTACAACCGTCTGAATATCTAAAAAAATTGTATGAAAATCGGTTCAACTCCTCTAGCAGGCATGTTAGAAAAACATTGCGGTACAGATTAAATGTGAAAGTCTTAGACAGATGTTATATATATTATTTAAACGTCAGTACTCAGTTTCAAATTCCAAAGAAGAACTTAGTGAGAGTTCGTGAAGCGATAAAACGCTATATGTTGCGTCTAATATAAAGAACAAAATCTGTATCATTATGTAACAGAAATCTACATGTATCCAATGCGTTTAAATTTAAGTTTCAATTATTGTTAATAGCTAAGCTTTTTTAATATAATTAAAAGCTCTAAAATAATAAATATATGTAGTAACACGGCAAAGAGCTAGTTTTTGTTTAATTATTCGTCCATAAATAATATCATTTAGCGCATTCCATTACTGTTACACTGCTGGGCAAGGGACTCCTCCCGGACAAGAGAGAGATTAGGTCTAAGTCAGTGGCTCCCAACCTGTGGTCCGTGGAAGTCAAAATATGGTGCGCGAATGATTTTAGAATTTAAAATTTTCAGGATGACTATACACTTTATTTTTAATTTACTTACATAGTGGTCCCTGCTTACAAGAATAATATAAAAGTGGTCCCGGACTAAGAAAAGGTTGAGAACCCATGGTCTAAGTGCACCACGCTTAAGAAATGTGTAAAAGAACTTTTATGCCTTTAAGGTCTATCTATACTTAGGTAAGGTTATCACGACAGAAGAGAAAATATCTTCTAACTAGAATAGTCAAGTGATTGTAATTTTCGATTATTCCCAGTAGTCCCCTCTAGTCAGCTTTCAAAGGGAACAGTCGGCACGAATTGTCACCCCGGTGACAACTGGGAAGACAATTCCCAGCTGTCACTCCGGGGGACAGGTCTAGAGGGGACTACTGGGAATAATCGGTAATTTTATTGCAACAGTGGTAAGTCCTGTACCTTCTTGGACGGCGATAGAATGACGATAATATTTTACTTCAAACTGTACCGGTTAAAATCACTTCAAAGCAAAACAGTCCCTCGCTGCGTTTTACTGTTTGCTTACCAAACACTCAAAAATCATCGAATGAAGTTTTATTTGTTGTTTACTGATATATAGAATAATTTATGAGGCAAGTTCTGATTAGTTATACAATTTGAAACAGGCAAAACACTATATACATAACAAATCAGAGATATAGAGTCATACAGTGTCATACAGTCCTTATTAAATTTTATAATGACAGATCACTGTTTTCCTAAAAGGAGCTTACACGTTTATTATAAGTAAAAGAACTTTTTGAAAAAAAAATAGATGAATTGTTTAAAAAAAAAAAACAACACTGCGATTGGGCTCTGATTTTAAGACAATTAGACGTTATCAACAGTAGCCGCTTGATAAACTTTCTCTTCGACGATGACTGAGAATGTCCAAAAGATTCCTCACTAAAAGTCTATTTATATTTACTCTACTGGTTACTTTCTTAATAAGAGGTTCCCTTCGTCTCCGTTTACGTTAAGGCAATCTTTTAGGCTTGCTACACATAATATATATTCGATTCGGCATTAATCCGCCAAGCCAGCTCCAAAACCGAATACGTGTAGATGAACCCGATCGACACAAGCCGAACAACTAAGTCGAGTAGGTTTTGTTGCTCGATAAATATTGCCGAACCAAATATATGATGTAGCAAGCCTGACTAGAGGCTCGACTATAGTCATCACACAACCCACTCCGACAACAAACTAAGACCAATAAGGCTGTGAAAAATAACAAAAGTAAAACACGTGCAGTGACCTTATATGTATTTTTTTTGTAAATTCCCAAACATTATCGATGAGATGACACCACATTTCTTTGAAGGAAATCTATCAACAATTGGTTTTTACGCGTCTGTCACTAATGATAGCATTTGTTTGATGGCTTTTATCAAGTCACGAGAGACAATTTTTAGAATTATTGTGATATACGTTTACTTAAGATGATTTTTATCAGTAACTACTGTATTAAGAACTTACTTTTTCTACACATTCTTATTGATTTAAGTACGCTACTACATTTTTTGTTGGTATATTCTTTTAGTAATCCTTCATAAGTAGCAAACAATTAAATTGCCAAAATTAATTTTGTAAGCTTTACGTTTAGATGAATTGTGAAATGGACATAATCTATCTATTTATACACGGAGACGAAACGAAACGGTTTCAACACATTCGCCAAACGAAAATGTTGTAACTAACGATCGCAACAATTCAGAAAAAGGTTTTTTTCCCATTCACGTTATAACAAATCGAATCTAAAGCATCTTTATCTAAGTATACTACACATTGAAAGTAATCATGACTTTTCAATTCAACACAGCATTCATTGAATTCTCAGAAAACGTATCAATAAATTATTTTTTCTTATTCTAGATGTTGTGTTTTCTTTACAAAAGTTATACTTGTACTTCCATAACCAGCGCCAATCAGTTCTTCATGTAGACGCAGCTTAACCTCCACATTGGAAAACGCAAATCCTACTAATAATATAAATGCAAAAGTTTAAGACGATGGATGTATGTTTGTCACTCTTTCATACAAAAACTGAACAACGCATATTGATAGAAATTTGCCCATAGGCAGTTTATAGCCTGGGTTAAGTCTTATTATTGTCATTACCCCAGGAATCTTTCTACACGGAGGAAGTCGCGGTCTGAAGCTAGTTGGTTAATATGTGTATATGTTATGACAGTATCGAAGGCGGGGTCTTGTGACGTAGCTCTACCGTGATATAATCGTGATGTATCTCATACTGTTTGTTTTGTTATTGAGTTTCTATGGCATTATCGTAACACATTATATTTAGTTGAATTCCCCAGAAAACTGTAATCTACATCTTTTTTATAAAGGTGTATATTTTTCTCCGTCCCTTACCGAATTAAATATTCATGCAGTTAAGATACTATGACTAACTATAATTGCCAACATACCTCGAGTTTATAACTGTCTAATAGGTTAAATGTGGTAAGCTGAAAAATATGGCCACATACCATTATTCCAACCGCGAATTCACGTATCCCGAACGGCGAACCTGTCAACCCTTCCAACACCCTGCTAGTCGCCTAGTGTCGGATAAAGTGAAACATGCATGAAGTTTAGAGTGGTCAATTAGGTTTGCCTTTCTTCCAAACTGTGTTGGAGTCGGCTTCCAGTCTCACCGGATGCAGCTGAATATCAGTGTATTACATAGAGCGACTGCCTATCTGACCTCCACAACCCAGTTACCTGGGATATAACACGATATCTTTCGGTAAGACTGGTTGTCAGGCTTTCAAGCTTCTGACTACTACTACTTCGTGTTTCGTAAGGCTCTTTAAATTGTAGGTCCCGGCTGTCATTTTCGAAGATCTTTGACAGTCGTTACCAGTAGTCAGAAGTCAACGTGTCAACCAGTATTACCTACCTTGTGGTATCGTGTTATAGCCCAGGTAACGTAGACCAGTGCAAGTCCGAGAGACAGTCGCTCCATGTAAAAGACTAGTAATAAGCTATATCTGGTGAGATTTGAAGACTCCAACATAGTTAAAAAAAAGCGAAGATTGCCATTCTCATAACCATCTTCGACGGTGTAAAAACTGAACGTAAGACTTTCGATCAAAACTCCCATACCTCGTCACTACTCAGCAATAAGCTAATTTATTAGCGAAACCTTTCAAAGTTCTTCAAATTTAATTCCTTTTTAAAACATGAACAAATCTATTTCTACATTAAATAAACTCTCAAAGTACATACTTTTGACATTTTAACCGACAGCGCGGCGCTTTAAAGATTTTTAATGATTTAAGGAAGTTTTAAAGGTAGGTACTTTAAAGAAATCCATTACTTTATTATCTAAAAAGTATAAAATGTAAATAAAATAAATTAATCAATTTAACCTTTTATAGTCCCACTGCTGGGCAGGGGTCTCCTCCCATAATGAGGAAGGAATAAGGCCTTCAGTCCACCAAGCTGGGAACACTTGGGAACTTTGCATACTTTCAAGAACTGTTCTAAAGAACTCTCAGGCATGCAGGGTTGCATCCCGATGTTATTCTTTACCGTTGGTACAAGTGATAATACACACTTAACTTCGAAAAATCATTGGTGTGTTGCTTCGGGTTCGAACCTGCAACCACATACGATGGAGGTACCAACTTATACCACTCGGCCACCAACTGCTCTTTATAAAAATGTAGATTTTTTTAAAATAACACTCGACATCAACCTATATTTTGGGAGCCCGTGTAACTTTATCAACATGGTTAGCGTTGTCACAGAACCGTGAGTAATCATTCACCAGTCAGACACTAAAAGATCAGGGAATTCCGAATGCAAGAAGTTTCTACAGATAATCCCTTCAAGATAAATCCGAACGGTTGTTATCTGACTGTATTGTATTTATAAATTACAAAAAAATCGACATTACTTTAGTTACAATATAACTTCCTAACGTGGTGTTTGTTTTGAGTGAAATTTACTTTTAAACATTAAATTCAGGTACGTATTCATATTTTTCTCTGTTTAAGAAGTATTTATTATTGTCTATATTTATAGGATATAAAGGATTTAATGCATTAGTAAGTGGTTAACTTGAATGTGATACAAAGATAAGAAGAACTCATATGATCTGCTTACTTAAAAAAATCCTTCAAATAAATGACAAGACCTACGACATTATATTTGATTTGAGCAAGGTCTATTCAGTTCTATATCAGATAAATGATAATGATTTTTCTATGGTGGTTTATCAAACGTCTATTTCAAAATATGAATTTAAAAAATTTCGTCAATGCTTTTATTCCTTTAATTGATTTACAAAAACAAAGTCATATTTTCTTTTAGTTCAATCAGTCCTTACCTCATGTGAAACCTTTTTAAGTCGCCTGATAGTGTTTAATGTCGTTCTAAGTGGCGACGAATAACTACCTGACTGTCTACTTGGTCTCTAATTTTCTTTTTACTTATGGTTATGAAGAATTGCGGTCGTAAAGTGCTTTACTCAGTAAAGTTTCCTTAGCGTAGATCAGGTTGCGATAAATAACATCACAATATTTAAATCTGTTGCAATCATGATTAAAAAGTAAAACAATAATTTTAAAAGCGGCTAGGTTAACATTAATAAACTAATAAAAAAATAGATTGATGCAATTAACTGGAGAGCGATAATTAGGAAAATTGTTACCTACCTATAGTCATAAAAAAATGAAATTTAATTCTTCTTCCCTTCTTCTTCTTAATTAATTTAAGAACAAGAAGAGAAGAAGAATAACTAAATAGGAATCCTTATTTTAGTGAGGCACATTTCTCTTTACATATTTTAATTGTAAGTATGTTGTATTTATATTCAATAATAATGTGTTTTTTTTTATTATTTCTAGTCATGTCGGGTTCCGGAGACAAGAATGGACAAAAGCCGTATCGTCCCCCTCCCTACGAGCGACCTCACGGACCGCCTGACAATATAAAGGAACGTCCTAGAGCCTAGATCATGCTACTTGAACTATCAGTATTAGCCGGTCGTATATTCTACTACTTAGTAAATATGACGGAAAATTGTCTAATGCTCCACAAGTGAAGGTAATCAACACGTATGTAAAAGTTTACATGTAACTAATAATGTAAAGAAAGTCGGGTAGAGTTGAATCTGCTTTTATTGTAAAAAAAAAGCAAGGTCTAGACTTCGCGGGGCCTACAAACTACCCTTCAATTGGTGCAATACACAGTCATTTCTAACTGGAACAGATTTCCCTTCTGTGGTGTTTATGTAGGACCAAAGAGAGCAGCTGAGAAACACTAAAGATATCGTCTGAGTGGTATAATATTGGCTGTTAACTCCAATGCACTCTACCCAATTCAGTCAAGTCGAACATCTAAAAAGTATATACAGCAAAACAATAATTTCATCAAACAAGTCTTCGTGTAATATGTCAGCAATACTCCGCCCGGTTACATCAGATTCGTGTCATCATTTCCATCGCTACGTACCTATTTATCGGGAATAACTAAAGAGAGAAAATTGGAAAATCCCTGCCGATAGTAATCTGATAACGTCTTGAAGTGTATAATATTGTGATCAATTTATCAGAAATAGGAGATATGTAACGTTAAGTGATACCTTACATGAAGAGATCGATTATGTGTATGTGTACAGTATAATCTATCACCTTGGAGTAGTCTAGAGCGTAGATCATGAATAGAATGTTTTGATGTCATTGATTTTTATTTTTAGTGTGTAAATTAGAATTTAAGCCTGTTATTGAAGAATCTCAAATAAATTATTGTCAAATAAAAGTCGTAGTAGGTATTATTTTAGAGTAGTCAGCAGAAGTTCCTTCTTCCTCTGTCCCTTAAACATTGATGGAAATACAGTTTATCCATACAAGTCTCCGTAATTTCATAATAGCAGCCTTTACACACATTCTATCGCAAGTTCTTAGGAGCGTGCAGGATTACGCGGGGGAGAGCGGCGAGGTCTTCGTTCGGGATTTTCTTTGCGGGCTTAACAGATGATTTGTCTTTCCTTTCCCCTATACGCGCGCGCTCTTTCACGCGCGATTGTTGTTTAATACGCGATAGAGTGTGTGTAAAGGGAACTAATTGCGCGCACCGGTCGGTAAACGGTGTTTGGTCTAAACACCCGTTAGCGCGGTCACTTTATATTTTGGTGACCGGCTGACCGCTTAGTGGTATTTGAACTGTCTCCTTGCATAGGAGGTAACGCAAAAAGTCTGGTTCTTGTTTACTAAGATGACAGTCGTTAAGCCATCTCAGAGGCCTTTTGGGCGGCTTCATGTCAAAGTCAAAGTCAAATAATATTCTTTATTTCATAAACTTTAACAAGTATTAGAAATCGTCAAAATATTTTTTATCTACCACCGTTTCGGAAAAGCTGTTGCTCGTGAGAAGAAACTCACGAACTTTGACACTAGGTTGAGTACCATCTTATACGATATAATAAAATAAAATAAATCTTTCATAATATTGCCCGCCATGCATTGTTATAATATAAATATATAATTTAAAAAGGTGATAAAAATTTCAAAGTTACTTTTTTCAACGGCATCTGGCCAAGTTGCAATATATGTGGTTTCCAATGTGAGAGAAATAAATTTAACTTAATCTACAGGTTGAAAAAATAGCTATAAAACACAAATAAGTATTAAAATGTATTTTATTTTGCGTTTCAGTGATACACTTATTATATTAGAGAGAACTTACTTACAGTATTCGTAAAGAAGAGCTACGCGTAAATATGAAGAACTTCTTAAAAATGTATTGTGCATAATCAGTTTAAAAACATTTGTATTAGAATAATGCTATAAGTGATCACGTTGAGTATGGTGCCGAGTAACAAGGCGTAATTCAAATGAAACAGGTTGCAAGCATTGAAATCCAGTCTGTCGTTGCTCACCAGTTCTTTAAACGTCTCCAAATCAGGTTTCATTGTTGGTACTGAAATTAAGGTCTTGGTTTAGTAGCGATTTAACATTAGACTTAACTGTAATTAAATAATGGAGGGTAAAGTTACCATGGCAAAATAAAGGTGCCACTTGACTGTACTTTTATTTCATAATAAGGTACCTAAGGTCAAATATGGCCAGCCGAAATATATAACAATACTATTGAAATTTTAATGGGGAATTTGTGTTTTCATGCGATGGCCAGGTCGATCTATTTGTTTTAAACGTAAAATATTTTTAATATTGGTATGATAATAACTTATGTAATAACTAAAGACAAAAGGTCCCTTAAGTAGAGACTAAATAGATTAATCGACTTGGTATTACATAGATCTCACAACTCTTTACGGCAGAGAGATTGAGTTGCGAGACTTGAGGCTTTTTACAGAATGTTTTTGATGGCATAATATATAATATAAGGAATATAATTTTTAATTGAAACCAGGAGTTCCTGTATTAGCGCGTTCAAACTGTTGAGTTCTAGATTATTAATATGTAGCATAGATTTTGTTTAGGAAACCTGTCAGCGCGTATAAACTGTTTCAATGCGGCGATAAACCACGTTTCAGAGCTCGAGTGCCTGCATTTAAAACATCAGCTTATGTATCTTTGTTTACAATAATTGCACACGTGTCGTAAACACGTGTAAGCAGAGGTATTTATGATAAGTTATTATGAGCTTACAATCAGCTTCAAAAGTCGCTCAACCTATGAAATTTTTCAAAACCCTATATTCTTATTCATGCATGTTATTCCAATAAAAAAATATTTGGCGATGATAAAAAATCAAGGCCTGACCCCTCTCTCATTACGGGAGGAGACCCGTGCCCAACAGTGGGCCATTTATGTGTTAAATTTATTTATTATTACTAGAGGCCGCCCGCGACTTCATCCGCTTGGAAACCCTTCCCGTGTAAATCCCGATCCCTCGGTAACTCCGGGATAAAAAGTAACCTATGTGTTATTCTGAGTCTTCAGCTTATACCAAATTTCATAGTAATCGGTTCAGAAGTATTTGCGAGAAAGAGTAACAAACATCCATACATTCTCACAATCTTTCGCATTTAAAATATTAGTAGGATTTATATTGATAAAATGTTTTTTGACAATTCGACCAGATTTCGTTCAGGTACTTAGAAAAAAATCGTAATAAAGAGGTTTTGAAAGTATGAATTTATTAAGCGACTTGTGTAGCCAATTGTACGATACTTACCGCACCTATAGTCAATCAGACACTTAATGATAAAAGTCATCGTTAGCTCAACCTCACTGCGTAATTGTTCAGCGATGCAACAACCAATGAAACTCCAGAAAAACGGCAAAATACTTTTGACACACACCAGCCATTTAATAGACGCCTGAAATGTAGAGCAGAGAAACTTTATCAGTACCTCGATTCTCTACCACTATCGACTACCGACAACCGGCTAGCTATCGACATTTGACATTGAGAATGTACACACCACATGTGTCTGACACCCGTCAGAGGCGCTGATCAGATTTTCATACAAAATTTCTCGATGACAGTTCGGTTGTCGGTAGTCGATAGTAGTAGAGAATCGAGCTATAGAAAAATATCCTACGTTTATATTCATAGCAATCTTTGCTCTTAATGTTTGTGTCTTTAAAAGAAGGAAAGAATAGTAACAATGTATATGTAAGGATGTAGTAATTAATTCCATTTGGACAATTAAATATGATTAACGCCTCAGGGAGAAAGGACGGGATCAACATGCGTATCACGTATCTCTGTGGACAATTATTGTTCGTCAAATTGATAGTCATTATTCAGTACGTTGCTGCTTTGACGTAACGTTATTCACTATAATTTAAGAGAGAAAACAATGTATATCATAGTGGATTTCAAATCGTTGTCTACTGCGATACATAATAAGCCCACAAGTCTTGAGTCCACGACGTACGATTATGGAAAAAATACAAGAAGACCATTCTTAAAACGATGCAGTATACTAATTGGAAGTTATTAAAACAATTTACGAATATTTTAATTAAATCATGATGACGTGCAATGTACAAATACATGACGCAGGAGCTATTGCAATTACTTGGACAAAGTGGAAACAATCGAATGATCAACAAGTACCTGATTGCATACGATAAGTGTCATGCCGACCACTCCACTAGTGAACATCAACCATACAGATAACAGGATCTAAAACATAGTAAAATATTAAAAACTACATATATTATATATATATAGATCTATAAATTATCACCCATGCAACAGATTCTCGTATGTATCAAACAAATATTTTTTCCGGGTGGGATTCAAACCTGCCACAGGCGACGTTTCGGTTATTGCGGCGAGGTGACCACGTCAACCTCTGCGCAAAATTGACTTACTTATTGACTACAAAATCTTATAGTCATATAAATAAGATTGTAATTAAACCTAAATTATTTTGAAATCGAATAAAAATAAACTATATGTAGTACACTCATTATTATGTCGTTTAAACGGGTTTTATTATATTTTTGAGGGGCTCGCCTCGATGAAACTAATGGACCAGACACTGTGTATGGCAAAATGCGGGGTGTATTTCATACACGTTTGCCTACACTTACCTCGATTCTCTACCACTATCGACTACCGACAACCGGCTAGCTATCGAAATTTTGACATTTAGAAGGTACGACCAAAGAAGTTTCTACGACGCCCGTCAGAGGCGCTGATCAGATTTTCATACAAAATTTCTCGATGACAAGTCGGTTGTCGATAGTAGTAGAGAATCGCGCTACAGGCATATGTATATAAGTGTTATTTTTTGGACTGTAGGACGATTCCCTACAATCGTTACTATAGAGAATCGAGAGTTTGACATTTAAAATGTATTGTAATAAGAGTTCCTACGATGCCCTCTAGAGGCGCTGATAAACCACTGGTAAACAACTTTTCAAATATAAATGACACAGTCTTTATTGCAAAAGATGGTAATTGCCACCGCTAATATATTTTCATTCATATTGGACTTATTGATTGTAAAATGTTCTGATACGAAGTATTAAAAGTAAAGACTGAGACATGAGTCATTTTATTGGTATGTATTATATCTTATCAGCTCATGACATACGTACCTATCATTGCAATGTTTTATAAAGCAAATGATATATAAATAACACTCTTACCTCAAACCCATGATTTTGCTCCAAAAGATGAATACTCGTACATAAATTGTCGTAGATTTTACATAACGTTTTAATATCAAAGAAACCATGATATTTGCTTAGATCAAACTTTATTGCCGGATTTAGTACATATTTTAGACTGCTTGTACTTTTGGAATTGTCATCGAAAAGTATTTTTCTTTCACAATTAATTAATACACTTGATAATTTGATGTTTATAACTTTAAGAAGCGACAATATAACATACAAGTGCATGAACAAATACATAGAAGATAGAAACGTAGGTATTCTTATCATAAGGTCGTAAGGTAGGTTTCTGCTCATTATTTCCATAATAATGAGCAAGAAAAATATGACAGTTGGTATAGAGAACCAAAAATAGATCTTTAAAGCGAATAATTTCAATACTGTTGGCTCAAAATTGAAATCTTTGAACACCAAATCAAATGTTTTGTGTAAGTTAACGGATACTTTGCCACTGCTTAGTAAGTTAACTACCATAATAAAAACATTTGCAGTTAAGTCATTGATATCAGATATAATCTCCAAGTTATATTTTATTTTGAAACCAGTAAATTTCATTGACAAACAGAAACTGGCTATAAAAAGCCCTGAAACTATTACACACCACAATTTTATGAACCAATTAGAGGGAGTTGATTTTCCTTTACCATTGATAGGATGACGTAATAAGCCAAAAACATTGCAAATTAAATTAAATGGATAAAAATATTGGTAAAACATATTTTGATTGCTTTTTACACAAGTGCCTACGATTCTAAAGCCAACGAAGATATGAGTTAAACAATTTCGAAGAACTCGAGCTACTATCACTATTAAAACTAAATCAAAATTCATTAATTTCAAGAACCAATTGTTGTTAGAGGTTTTATATGTTACGTTAGTTTTAATGATGATTAAACCGGTGACATGTATTTTCACTAACGATCGAAAGTTAATCAGAAAAGCCCTTTATTTGGAACTACGTTTGGGCCGTCTTTACCTTTATTCTTACTAATAAAAAATTCATGGTTATTATATGGGAGCCCCCATATTTTGTTTTTCTAGTTTTTAGTATTTGCTGTAGATAAGAGAAATGCATAATTTGTTCAAATTTCACTGTCTTACTTTCACGCTTTGTGAGATACAACCTGGTGCAAACCGGCAGATAGCAAAGCCTAAGTATTATAGTTGCCGTTTTACTCTTTGGGTAACAAACCCTTACAAACAAGTAAAGCATAGAACGCGGGAAACATAAAGATAGAGACGATTGTTTTTTGTTGCCTTCATTCGTTTATAAAAAAGGAGAGGAAACATGTACATATTTCAGTAGTCGATAGTAGTAGAGAATTGCGGTACTGCTGACTGGCTTTTATGTTAGGGTTTTTAAGACTAAGCAAGTTATACTAGTAGCAGATTAACGTTGCAAATCATTCTTACTGTCATAGAAAATGGACATAACCGTACAACATTATCTATACTTCCATACTTAGGTATTATCATAATGCGAAACTCTGTTTGTCTATTTCTTACACTTTCACGGTTCAACCGCTGGACTGATTCTAAATATTTTGTAGAGATAAGTAGTTAAAGAACCGGATTATAGGTAGTATAGGCTTATTTTCAACAAAAAACCAGTCGCAAAGAAAAAAATAAATTAAATGAACATAGATTGCCACAAATTAAATGCATAAAATACCTGTTTTAATTTAATGTAATAATTGATCTTGAGTTTGTCAGTAACGATAATAAGTCGAGAATGTGAGTACAATTTAAAGTACATTCAATATTTACATGCAAAAGCCGACAGCGATTGGGTGACTGGATTTGAATGACTCATTTTATATTTTGAATCCGGTTTTCCTCATGCGGTCTATTACCGTTTCCAAGAATGTTGCACAAACCTCTTTTTATTTTAATAAATATTAAAAAAAAACTTTGGAACAAAAATGAAAACTGTCTATTTTTTATGCTAGGCCCGTATACTGGGCACGTTACCAAACTCGTTACAAGGGATTATTTGATTCACCTCTGCCTGCATCTTGGGGTATAACAGGCGTGATATTATGTATGTATGTATCTATTCATTTACCTAATTACAATCCTTCATAAGTTTACCTTCTATTGTTTCAACTTTGCCTTGCGTGCATGAAGAAATGTAAAATTGACTGAAATAAAGTTCATAAAAACACATTACCCTTCTTTGTGTTGCGTAGTCGGGTAAAAAGAAGGCTGTAGAAAGAAATTCTCTCGAATTTTGGTATTTTTTTGACAAAGCTGTAAATATTTACTATTATTACAGTGACTATTCATGTCCTAATCGTGATTTTGATGTTCTAAACATGTAAAAACTAATTAAAACAGGCTTGAGTATTCACTCGATGGTTTACCAATAATTCAGTCGGATATTGTTGAGGAACATTCATTATCTAATCATGAAATGCGTCGAAGCTTCGAGTGATATGATATGAGTATCATGAATCAGATGATAGCTACAAATAATAATCGTCGAACAACAGAAGTGCTCAGTAAAGTAACTATTTTAATCGCAACCACCTGTGACGGATATCGTTGTATATTTTGTGCAAAAAAATAATACCTGAAAAATGTCTGGTGAGTAATATAGAAAGTTGTTGTTTTAACTTTTTTATTCAACTGTAATTTCTGGTAGAAGAACGATTTAATAATCAATTTACGAGATACTTATAAACCTACTCCATGTATTGTCAATGATAATGCGAAATAACAAGTCTATTAAAGTAGCGATAATGTATGCGTCGCATGGTCAAGGACAAAACAAAAAGAATATCCGTGCACTGTTATATACATGTACCTATGTTATGTATTGATCGACGCGGCTACCATTACTAGGGACTCTACAAGTCTACACTCTTTGCAAATTGCGTCATACTTTGAACATCGACCAATCAAAGAAGCGCTTATTTATTTCCACCAATCACGTGGGTTCGCCTTGGTCGTATGCTATTTATAACCAATCCAGTTAGAATTATATTTTACGCTATACGTCGAATAAACCCAGTGAGCAGCGTTGTTGTTGTCACAATTGAGCTAAAGCTCGTGGTAACAAGTGTCTTTTAGTGTAAATAGAAAATATTATAATGAAAAAACCGCTTAAAATGTTTACTTGTGATAATTGTAAGAAGTCATTCAAAAGTGCGTACGATTTAAAGCGGCATAACAATAATTGTGCTACGAAAAATGATAAGTTCACGTGTGATCACTGCAATAAGGATTTTACTAGAAAAGATAGTGTTATTCGTCATATTAAAATATGTAAAGGATTAAAAAGAAAAAGTGGTGATAGTGAAAGTGATGTAAGTGACGAAGATTTGGAAGAGTCAACAATTTTCAAGCCGCCAGAGAAAAAACGAAGAAAAGAGCTGCAGGATAACAACGCCCAAACATCGGTAAAACGCGCAAACCAACGGTGTGACATATGTGATATTAGCGTCGACAACATACACAACCATCGTATGAGTACATTGCATAAAGATAAATTTTTGAAAAATATTGGTGATAACGTGTATCTTGTAGAGACCGCGTTCAAATCACGAATAGCCACATTTAGGGTTTATTCAGAGGAAGATAAATTAACACCTGAAGATTTTATGGAGGATGTTAAAGAACGTGTACTCAAATTAATTTGTTCTAAACAATCAGATATTAATTGTGCCGTTAAAATGAATTTGGAATTATTTGCCTACTACGTACAAGAGCATGATAGTGAAAACCCAGAGGAAATTAAGACATTCAACACAAAAAATCAAGTGGTGCCTTTAAGTGACAAAGAAGAATTAAGCGCAATTTATGACAATTTTACTACTGAAATTATAGAGAAAAGTGAAAGTTTTCAGGATAAAGGAAGTGGGTGGACTCTTACGGGAATCAAGTACTTAGAAGTAAATATAAATAAATATGCTCCATTTAAAGGATCATCATATATAGAGCTACCAAAATGGGTACAAAGAAAAAAGGCTGTAGTTAACGTACGCAACAAAGATAACGCTTGTTTTGCGTGGGCCATTATGAGCGCGCTGTATCCTGCGAAGATTAATGTATGTCTCACTACTTCCTATCCGGATTACAGGAAAACATTAAACCTTAAGGGCATCGAATTTCCTATAACATACAAAGACATAAAAAGATTTGAAATGCTAAACGATGTTAGCGTCAACGTTTTTGAAATTCAAGAAAATAAAATTATAGAATCGTTATATATTACTAAACGGAAACGTGATAAACATGTTAACTTGTTGTACGTTCAAAAAGATAAGGTAGGGCATTTCTGTTGGATCAGGAATTTGAGTAGATTGATCAGAAAACAGATATCCAAGCATAATGGTAAAATGTGGTTCTGTGATGGATGCCTACTAAGTTTTACAACTGAAAAACGGCTTCTAGAGCATTTAGAGAATAACGATTGTGCTGGTATAGTCACCAACTTACCACAACAAGGTACTATGCTAAGTTTTAGGAATCGCTTTAATAAAATGCTTGCACCAGTAGTCGTTTATGCTGATTTTGAAGCTTTTGTGAAACCAATCGAGTTTAATTTACCTGAAGCTTCAGGAGCTAAAAACAGAAATAAAAAGAATACATCAAACTATCAATTACATGAAGCTTACAGTTTCGGATATTATATCAAATACTCCTATGATGATTCTCTTAGCAAGTATGTGTGTTATAGAGGGGAATCAACTGCTAACACCTTTTTGAAGTCTCTTGAGGAACATTTGCAGCCATTCGCCAAGGACATGAATGGAAAGAAACCGATGAAGCCGTTATCAAATAAACAAGCCAAAGAATATAAATCAGCAAGAAATTGTCATATTTGCGGTGAACACGTGACAGCCATGCAGAAAGTTCAAGACCATTGTCATCTCACCGGTGAATATAGAGGAGCTGCCCACAACGAATGCAATCTCAACTACTCAATCAAAATGTGCATTCCAATAGTTATTCACAATCTATCAAAATACGATGCGCACTTCATAGTCCAAACTTTTAAAGATTACGAAGTTAACATTATAGCTAAAAACAAGGAAGTTTTTATTTCATTCACAATAAAAAGTCATATCTTAAAATTGCAACTACAATTTATAGATTCTCTACGGTTTCTTAATTCAAGTTTGGATAAGTTAGCAAAGAGTTTAAAATCTGATCAACTCTTAACTGTGAATAAAATATTTTCAAAAAATGCCCATCTTTTACGAAGGAAGGGTGTGTTCCCCTACGAATATGTAGACGATTGGAAAAAGCTAGAAGAGACATCTTTACCAAAAAAAGAGGACTTTTACAGTAGTTTGCAAAAATGTCATATAACAAAAGAGGATTACGATCACGCCAAGGAGGTCTGGCGTACGTTTGATATAAAGACTTTAGGAGAATACAGTGATTTATATTTAAAAACTGATGTGCTGCTTCTAGTAGACGTGTTCGAGAACTTTAGAAAAATATGTCATGAGACATATGAACTCGATTGCGTTTATTACTGCTCAGCGCCAGGGTTGTCGTGGGACGCTATGTTAAAGATAACAAAAGTAAGTCTAGAATTATTGAGTGATATAAACATGCTTGGCTTTATTAAAAAAGGAATAAGAGGTGGCCTAAGTCAGTGTTGTAAAAAACAATCAGAAGCTAATAACAAGTATATGGAACATTATGATAAAAAGAAAGATCAAGTTTATATAATATATCTAGATGCCAACAATCAATATGGATGGGCAATGAGTGAATACTTACCATTCAAAGACTTTCGCTGGTTAAATGCCAAAGAAATAGAGGATTTTGATGTTAAAGCGATTCCCAAAGACAATGATAAAGGATACTTTTTAGAAGTTGATTTAGAATATCCTCATCATTTACATGATCTTCATAATGATCTACCGTTTTGTCCTGAAAGAAAGGTTCCACCGTCTGTAGAAAAAAAGGGTAAAACGGAAAAGTTATTAGCTTGTTTAGATGATAAAAATAACTACATTATACATTACGTGAACCTTCAGCAAGCTATGAAACATGGCCTTGTGTTAAAGAAGATACATAATGTACTGGAATTTAGACAGTCAGCCTGGTTGAAAACATACATAGATACAAATTCTGCTAAGCGAGCTAATGCAAAAAATGATTTTGAACGAGACTTTTACAAGCTAATGAATAATGCAGTTTTTGGGAAAACTATGGAGGATGTGGATAAACAGGTTGATGTCTATTCAGTGAATAAATGGGAGAGTGAGCGAAAACGAAAAGGTGCGCGTGCTTGGATCGGCCGACCTAACTTCCATAGCTGTACAGTAATGGATGAAGATTTTTCGATCATACAGATGAATCGCACAAGTGTGACGTACAATAAACCCATCTACGTCGGCTTAGCTGTATTAGAACTATCTAAAACTCTGATGTACGATTTTCATTACGAGTATATGCTGGATAAATACCAAAATAATATAAGTCTCCTATATACAGATACAGACTCCTTCATATATGAAATAAAAACAGCCGACTATTTTGCTGACATTAATGATCATCAATTGGAAAAAAGATTTGATACATCCGATTACCCAGTAAATAACCGGTTTGGTCTCAAAATTGTAAACAAAATGAAAGTAGGTAAATTTAAAGACGAATGCAAAGGAGTTATAATAAAACAATTTATCGGAATACGGTCCAAATGTTATTTGGTTGAAAAGGAAAATAACGAAGTGATAAAGAAATCTAAAGGTATAAAACGTGAAGTAGTCAAAAATGAAATTGATGTTAAAGATTACGCCAATTGTATAAGTAAACCAGATTCAGAAATATATAGGGAAATGAGTGTAATACGTAGTAAAGCTCATACTCTTTATACACAGACATTAAAAAAGGTAGCGTTGAAAAACTACGATGATAAAAGGTTTTCGTTACCAGATAAGTTTGTAACATTAGCATGGGGACATAAAGACATCAAGAATTATAGCTCATCATAATTCTACGGAATATTAATAATTTAACAGTCTTTATTGCTTCATGTCAAGTCTGTAAAATGCTAGATCTCTGCTATCTCTATGTGTGAAACATTAATATTTCTTCTTATAAATATCTGGCTGCAGTAATTTATTTTATGTAACAAACAATTAGCACTAATATTGTCAATGTTATCTACCTATCGGTAGAATGGTATTTCACTCTTTCAAGTTGTATACCACTAGACTGAAAATATGTTATTATGTATTAATAAAATAATATTTATTGACAGAGAATGCCAAATCGTTATATCATTAATATATGGCATCTACCATAGAGTAGAAGGAGTTTAGGTGGAGTTTAGGTTCACCACATTTCTCCCCTCCTAACCTCTTAGCTGTTCTGCTGAATATAAGATGCAGCCAACACCTGGTTGAGGTGTCGGCGCCAGACATCGCCGTTGTCGGTGCGGATCTCATAATGAAGTCGGCCTAGACGTCTTGTGATAGTACCAAACTGCCAATGGTGCTTAGCACTCGTGTAGTCACGGGCCTGTACTCGTTCGCCGACTTCCAACTGTCTGACCTTGATCTCTTGATGTTTTGATGTAGTTTTTTTATGGGTGTTTCTAAACATGCAGTGTAATGCTGTTCGAACTTCTCTTCCAAACATTAACTGATAAGGTGTCTGACCATTCAAGTTTGGTGTCCGTCTGAGGCGAGTTTTTACCATGACAAGTTTCTCTTGAAGATTACCCCTTTCTCCCTCTAAGCTTCGTAAGATTCTCTTGACTGTTTGTACGTATCGTTCAGCTTGTCCATTGGTTGCAGGGTGGTATGGAGCAGAGGTTTTGTGCGAAATCATACAGTCTTTTAGAAATTTTTCGAACTCTCCCGATACGAATTGTCGGCCATTGTCTGAGACAAGGAGTAGAGGTGTTCCATAGGTGCAAAATAGTTCTTTCAATTTTTGGATGCACCAAGAGCTTGTCGTTGATTTAGTAGGTATAATCTCTGTCCATTTCGAAAATGCGTCTACAACTATTAAAAGATAGTATCCGTAAACAGGTCCGGCAAAATCAATATGAAGCCTTTGCCAGGGGCCCTTTGGGTGTTCCCAGTGGTGTAGTGGTGCTTTCTCTGGTTCATTTTGTTGTAATCTACATGTTCTACAGGACTTAACTTTTGTTTCGATATCATTGTCAATTCCTTTCCAGTATACAAAACTGCGGGCCAGTAGCTTCATTTTCACAATGCCCGGGTGACCGAGGTGTAGTTCGTCCAGCACTCGTTCGCGTAATGTTTTTGGGATTAAGACTCGCGTTCCTCTTAGTATACATCCATCTTGTAAAGTAAATTCATTATCATTGTAACCGAGCGTTTTAAGTGATCGGCCAGTTTGTAATGCGAGTACTAATGGTGTATAATCGGAATCAATACTTGTCTCTTTCGCTATGATATTTGGGTTGACATCAATGGTATGTATTTGTTGAAGTTGAAAGCTGTAATTCTGGTCCATTTTGTTTGCCTTTGTGTTTTCTACTGGGAACCTGGATAGGTAATCTGCATTTGAGTTGTTAGGCGAAGTTCTGTATTCAATGTTGTAGTCAAATCCAGATAAGAAATGAGCGTAGTGGAATAATCGCATTGTACTCATTGCTGGTAACGTTTGATGTGGGTGGAAAATTATTGTCAGTGGTTTATGGTCTGTCACTAGGATAAATTTTCTACCGTAACAATAATAAAAGAACTTCTTCAATCCCCAGTATATGGCAGTAGCTTCTTTGTCAATTTGGCTGTACTTCTTCTCGCTATCCGATAGTGTTCTGGAAGCGAATGCTATCGGTCTTTCTGATCCATCTGGGAGTCTATGTGATAGTACTGCTCCGATTCCCAGTGGAGATGCGTCTGTTGCAAGAACCAAGGGCCTCTTGGGATCAAAATGTATAAGTACTCTTTCGCTTAGAATTTCTTTTTTAATGTGTATAAAGCTCTGTTCGCATTCTGTAGACCATCGAAAACTAGATTCTTTCTTGAGTAAGTTGTTCAGTGGATTCGTGATCGATGATAGGTTGGGTATAAATTTGTTGTAAAAATTTGCCATTCCAAGAAATGTCCTCAATTCTGCGGTGTTGACTGGGCGTTCTGTTTTAATTATTGCGTTAATCTTTTCTCTGTTTTTGTGTAGACCTTCTTTGTCGATAGTGTGTCCCAAATAGTCGATGCTTGTTTTGAAAAAGTGGCACTTATTTTTGTTTACTCGTAGGTTACTTTCTTTTAGTTTGTCTAACACGAGCTTAAGTCTCTGTAGTAATTGTTCTTTGTTGATGCCTTGAATGATGATGTCATCAAAGAAACATTTTACACCTTCGAGATCTTGAAGGAGTTTATCCATAAATTTCTGCCAAAGGCTCGGCGCGACCTTAACGCCGAACATTAGGCGGTTCACCTTAAAAGTGCCTCGATGCGTACTTAGTGTTTGTAGCATTGCGCTTTCTTCATCCATTGTCATGTTGAGATATGCCTGGGTGATGTCGAGTGTACAGAATAGTTTACCTCCGTTCATCTCTGCAAATATATCTTCTATCATAGGTATTGGATATTGTTCATCTTGTATGACTTTATTTAGTGTAACTTTATAATCAGCGCACAATCGGATACTCCCATTCGGTTTGACAACTGGTACCACTGGAGTACCCCAATCAGAGTGGTCGACTTTCGTGATGACACCCTGTTTGCATAGTCGCTCGATCTCTTCATCCACTTTGGTTTTTAAAGCGTACGGTATTCTACGTGGTTTGATAAAAATTGGTCTTGTGTTTTCTTGTAGATTTAGGTGTCCTCTGTAATTGGGTATTTCGCCTAAGTCGGATCGAAATACTGATGTCTTGTAAAGTTCCAAAAGCTGGTCTAATTCTAGATTTTCTGATTGCTGTAAAGTTTTTATATCTGCTAAATTTAGAGTTTCGAGTTCTTTCATCCAACTCCGGCCAAAAACGGGGTCAACGTTGTTGTTGATGAGGTATAATTTACCGTGGAATTCTTTTCCTTGGCATCTGCATTGAACGTATGCAACACCTGCAGGTTCGATTACTTCGCCGGTATATGTTTTGAGTTTTATATTAGTTTTAAAGATTCTTTTGCCGATTTTCAATTTTCTGTAGTCTCGTAATGACATAGAAGTAAGTGTGGCTCCAGTGTCAAATTCCATTTTCATCTTAGCATGTTCAATGTGTACCGTTATCATGTATTTTTCGGATGTTTCACCAGATATAACATTAATATCATTCCATTCATCATCATCGCTTATCGCTGAGTCGTTTAATTGATTTATATCCGGTGTAGTCTTACTGGGCTTCGCATCTGAGCGCCGTTGTAGACACACACTAGCTAAGTGTCCGACCTTCTTGCATTTATAGCATGTTATGTTTATAGCGCTACATTTCTTGGTTTCGTGATTTAAACCACAGCGGAAACATTTCCCTTTTAAATCTCTTGGTGTGATTCCTCTAAAAGGAGATTTTTTTGAATTATTGTAGGAATCAGTGGAAATTTTATTGATATTGTCACTACTTGGTTGTTCATTCGGAAGCATTGATGTATTTTCTGCTTTACTCATTTCAATAGATGTTGCAATCTGTGTCAGGTGTTTAAATGTACATACTGTTCGGTCTTGTAAAATTTTTGTACGTGCGTCGCTATCTTTCAATCCTCTTATGAGTTGAAGAGATAAAAAGCTTTCTGAAATGTTTTTCTGGCAGTGTTGACATTTAAATTCGCAGTTGGTAGTGAGCTTTTTTAAATCTGCGGCGTATTGCGCTACTGTTTCATCCGATTTTTGAGTTCTCGATATAAATTTATGTTGTAGAACCCATTTGCTAGGTTTTGGGTCTAAGTAGTCGTCAAGTGTTTCAGTAATTTCGTTAAATGTCTTATTCAATGGTTCGTCTGGTGCTATTAAATCACATAATTTTTCATGGAGTTCTGGTGATAATGTAGACAGAAGAATATTTGTCTTCATGTGGGGCTCAGTAATTTCATTAAGTCTAAAGTACACTTCCAGACGTTTTTTAAAGTTATTGAACGTTTCTGATTCATGTAAAGGATTAAATTGTATTTTTGGTATAATCTTATGGTATTGGTATATTCTATGTTGGTCTTCCTGTCGCTGACCTTGAATAATGGTTTTTTTTGTTAAAAGTTTTGATACTAAAATAGTGTGAAGTTCTTCGAATTCGTAGCCGTAATTTTGTTCGTGTAAATACGCTGTTTCATCGTTATCATCTATGGTTTTGTTTTCTATCTTCTCTTGTAACTCTCGCAGTGCTGTTATGGTGTCCTTCAAGGCTGCGGAGCGAGCGGTGATGTCCTCGTCAGACATCGTCGCCCTCTGCTCGATGTAGGTATCGAGTCTGGTGAGCATCCCACGTAGGGTGCTCCGTTTTTTACGTAGCTTTTCCATTTAGGTTCAGTTTTTCCTCGTCGCCAATATTATGTATTAATAAAATACGAGCATTACGTGTTTGATATATTTATTGACAGAGAATGCCAAATCGTTATATCATTAATATATGGCATCTACCATAGAGTAGAAGGAGTTTAGGTGGAGTTTAGGTTCACCACATATGTATTTACACTTAGGTAGATAGGTATGTGTACATGACATGACACTTAAAAGTGGCTTTTAAATATAATATTGCTGTCAGTTGTATTGAAATTTTTAACAGATTTTTATATAGATCAAAAGATTTTTAAATGTTAGTTACCTTATAAAAATTTTTGGATACCACCGAAATGTTTTGCTCGTTGATATTTCAATTACATATATTAAGTTAAATTTTATATCTTAGTAAATAAGTTATTTTTATATTACTTATATAGCTTTTTTACCCTAATGAGTTATGTAATGACATAATATTCTTAGTTTTAATATTTATTATACGAGCATATTTTAATGAAGCGAGGACATAATGTTACTATAAGAAATTATTTATACCACCTGTACTATTAAAGTTAATTTAATATAATGTTTTTTTATTAAATCATACCAAAGGAAGTCGAATTCTACATTACCTAATTGTCCTTCTAGTACTTAATACGGCTAAAGGTACTTATATGAAACTTTCACTGCATTAGGATAAGAGATACCTACGTTCTAAGTGTTATTTTGCAAAGTAAAGTAAAATTCGACTTTCTTCGAATTGACCCTGTATTTTCATGTCTGACCCTGAAAACTGTAACGACTGATTTTATGTAAGTATTATTATAAATACACTTCTATCCAATCTTCATCAAATTCCTGCATGTTTAAAAAAATGTACCGAAACATGAAGTATATTTAAAACTAATTACTTTTCAGCTGTATTTTTCTTTTAAATTGGCAGTTTAAAGCAACGAAAAAGTTGAATGAAATGGCTTCAGATTAATCACATAATAAGATAATTATTCAAAACGCATAACCAAAGATATTTTTTAATTCTAGCTCCTCCGAATGGCCCCCCTCCTCCGTACTACGGGTATCCTCCCCCTGGAGCCCCGGGCTTCGCATACGTGCCCGCTCCTGTCATGATGCCGGTGTACCCCCCTCCGCCGCCGCAACCAGAGCCCGTCCAGCCACCACAGCCAACATACGTCACCAACTATATCTATCAGCAACCACCAGTAGACCCTGTGCAAGTCGTCCAAGGTCCTCCTATAGGTAAATATAAGTCAATAATAATGCAGTTAATAAGAAATACTTATTTATAGTCCTTGAGTCATTTGGAGATAATTTTGCCAATTGGATAGAAACAAAAAAGTTAGATTTTAAAAAATTCATCGCACCAATCGTAGGCTATAAATTCGATACAATATTATGTACTTGTATTGTGCAAATTAAACAAAATCCAGAATTTAAGCCGGGGCGCCCAGGTTATAAAAATACAAACGGCTCCTTATAATTTGGTCCTTAATGTAACTATAACCCAGCATAGGAAGTAAAGCTATTATTTTCCTTGATATGAGATTCAATATGGCAGATACGACAACAGTTACCACAGTAGACAACAGTTATCACAGTCGCCCTCGGCCGCTATTCCCCGCACTTCGAGAGCAGCTGGCAAAGACCTGGTTCGAGGTGGATCAGTGTGTCTCTAAAATTCTGACAGGCCATGGTAACTTTTAGATAAAATTACTTTGTCTTTAAACACCTACTTACTATTAGAACTGGCCTTTAGCTATTATTTAGGTAGTACATTTTCGTACCCTTTCTGAACCTATGATTGGAAAAAACCAAGTACCAGCTTGTAGAACTGCAATTTGTTAACTACTGAGACTAAAAACCGAATACTTAGTAGACAACAAATTGCAAGCTTTTTGCATTGACATACCTTCCGTTTTCAAAACTTGCCACCGACAAAAAAAATCTTAAAAAAATACAGTTGTTAGAGCGAGAAATTTTATTAGCGATTATATTTTACAGAGACTATCGACTGGGCTGATGCAACTCCATCCACGGCCGTGGCTCTGTCGCACAAAGCTTTCGTCGCGGGCAAGGAAGGCTGGGACGGCAGCCCGATCTGGGTGATAAGAGCACATCACAGCGGAGACTTTGTGCCAGGAAAGTTGGCTATCAAAAGTCGTGCTGCTTACATACCTCATGCAGGCAAAGAAGTACCCGTACACAACTTCGAGGTAATTATTTTGTCTATATTGAATAACATTATGGAAATCCAACGTTGACCTATAAATTAATATGAACTATCGAATTTGTCAGAACAATCTGACATACCTTGATACCAATAGCTCGATTCTCTACTACTATCGACTACCGACAACCAGCTTGTCATCGAGACATTTTGTATGAAAATCTGATCAGCGCCTCTAGCGGGTGTCGTAGGAAACATTTTGGCAGTACATTCTAAATGTCAAACTCTCGATACTCGACAGTACAGATTATACGGAATTGCGCTACAGTAACGTTCTCTACAGTCAGTACTATCGAGTATCGAGCGTTTGAAACTTAAAATGTACTGCAATAATAAATACCGCTAAAGGCACTGCAACGGGTTTTTATACAACATTTCTCGTTTTGGAATTTCGATTGGTAGAAAATCGTTCTACAGATTCTCTACAGACTCAACCAAGCAATAAAACAGTACATAAAAGGCGATACATTTTTAGGTGCTCATAGCGTTAACGATCTTTAAGATAACAGTCGTTAAGTCATGTCAAAGGCCTTTCGGGCGGCTTGAACAACTTTGACATTAGGTTGACCACTAACCATACGATAGATAGATAGTACATAACAAACAGTGATAATATTGTTATTGATAATTGCAGGTGCTGTTAGCTCAGCCACACATGGTACGCTGGTTGCCAGCGAGCAACGGACAAGTTCCAGTGGGAGCCATCCCGGCTGGAAATACACACAGTGGCGAACCTCTCTACATTGCGCGAGTCCAACATCAACGCTCTGTCACACCTGGCAAGGTACGATGAACATACTTTATATTCTACTAGACTTTGCCCGGGAGCTTCGTCCGAGTGCAAAGATTTCCCGAGGGTAAATAGTATCGCTATTATTATTTTTGTGTTATAAACTAGCTTCATCCAAAATTTCACCCAAATCCGTCTTGTAGTTTTTTCGTGAAAGAGAATCAAACGTATATAGAGTTCACAAACTTTCGCATTTATAATATTTGAGAGAGGCCGCCCGCAACTTCTATGCGTGGATCTCCTCCTATGTAAATCCCGATCCCTCGGAAATTCGGGATAACAAGCCTATGTGTTATTCTGGGTTAAATTTCATCAGTAGGTAAATTAAATCAGTTTAGTAGCTTGAAAAAGTAACAAACATCCATACATACTCACGAACTTTCGCATTTATAATATTAGTAGGATTTGTATTATCTACTACGTCTACTAATCCCACTCTAGTAATATAAATTACGCTGAAGTAGCCAAGATTAGTAATAAAAAAAATAATTCAAGGAAAATCAGGGCAGTTTCTTTTTAAGTACGTATGACGTACGTACATACGTATGGTACAAAACTTTATTTTTCATGCCCTAATGTTTATTTTATATCTATTAGAATGAGTGAATTAACGCAAACGCGGATTTAGCCTCACGATGTCTGACGTTTCAGCGCAGGTTGCATTTGCCGTTGTCGACGTCCAGAATAGCCTGCTCGCGTGTGTTCGCGTCAATTCCCGTATTCTAATAGATATAAAATACCTATACTATACTATATCTATACTAATATTATAAAGCTGGATAGTTTGTTTGTTTGTTTGTTTGTTTGAACGCGGTAATCTCAGGAACTACGAGTCCGATTTGAAAAAATATTTCAGTGTTAGATCATCAGATAGTCAGATAGCCCATTTATCGAGGATGGCTATATAACATCACGCTACGACCAATAGGAGCACAGTACCAGTAAAAAATGTTACAAAAACGGGGAAAATTATGACCTAGGCGCTGTCTCCACGGGCGAGAGAATCGCGACGAGTCCGCCCTTGTATCGTCGGACAATCTCCACGAACGAGCGATAATTCCGCCGCGTATCGTCGCGAGTCGCCGCGGAATCTCTGCGATTCCGCGGCGACTCGTAATCCGCGTTTTCCTTGTTTAAAAAGCTTCTCGAAACAAGAGGCAACATTGAAAACAAATGACGCTGCATTTGACAGCGCGCTCGCTGCGCGCTCGTCGCGATCACGCGGGGGACTCGCTGCTTGTCGCGGCCGACTAGTGACGATGTATTGACGTTTCGCACGCTCGTTGACACTCGTCGTATCGCGGCGATATTATCGCCGTGTGGAGACGGTTCCATAGAGAGGGTATAGAAATATGCGGCTCGACGATAATATCGCCGCGATTCTCTCGCTCGTGGAGACAGCGCCCTATTCTCTCTTATGTGACGCAAGCGAAGTTGCGCGGGTCAGCTATGTATACAGGCAACGTGAAAATTTAAAAGTTATGATGTCTTAATGAATTAGTATGGTATCACAACATAATGTTTATTTCTTACAGGTCCATCCCAGTCACGGTTGCTGCTACATATCTTTCGGTGGATCTGAAATTTCCTACAAATCCTACGAAGTGCTGTGCAAGATTGTCGGTTGAAGATGTTATTTTTATCAGTATTGTAAACCTTGAAATAAACAGAAAAATAACTCAATACAACGCCTTATAGCTATTCGCAAAATACCTAATATAGTACATGTGCTACGTGTTTTTAATTTCAAATTTTATGCTCCGATATTCTTATTTGAATAAAATTATTTTTTAATAACATGCAATTTTACTTAATTTACCTTAAATGTATGCAGCATCAAATTGTATGATCAAAAAAAAATAGATAGATAAATTAATAGTAGTAGAGAGGACATATTTTTAATAGATATGATTTCTAAAGACTTTTTTTAAACTTGAAAACATTTACATTTTAACAAGTAAACACATATAGAACAATCCAGAACAATCAAATAAGTAATAGCTAAATGGAAGTAAGTCAAACTCCTTAGTTCTTTATGTAAAGAGATTTTGAGTCTGTGGTTGATTCGGGTATTTTCATTCAGAACTAAAAGAAGTTTATATTGAAAATAACAATATATAAATATTCACTACATAATATTAATAATCTATATCTTAAAGGATATTTTTAGTAATTATGTATCTACTTACCTTAATAGGTACAAGTTCTTATATTTTAATCATCTAAGTGATAAGATAATTACCAAACCTTTTCGATGAACGGAAATAACACATTTTAATCATTACGATTATATAAAAATATGTTTACAGTCAACCTGGGTAACTTTGAATTATTTGGATAACATTGACAGTGGGAATTTGAACTAAAGAGGAAATAAACCATTTGCTTACTTATATAACCAACTAAGCAAATGTCATAATGTGTTTTCCAAAGATACGTGTGAGAATTAATAGATAATATTTATTATTTTTTGTTTATCTCTTATTTTTTGATTAAAGAATTTTGTTAATCCTTGATGATTGTCACTATTGTAACTGATTTATGTAAGAGCCATTACACCTTATGAACAAAAAAACCATGTTTTTCTTTCTTTTATTCATCGCTTCATTGATCGTAACAAAGCTTTAATTTTACTTCTACTTGTAACTTCTTTTTTAAAGAAAGAAAGAAAGAACTTTTAGAGATTCTACAAGCAGAGTCGTTTCACATTTTGAAACGTCTAAAAAGATTTTCAGAGCCTGTTCTTGTTTTTAATTTTTTTTTAAATTTCTTATGGTGTCAGAAGTAGTTTAAAATCAGACTAATTGACGTTCTGGGTGTCGCAGGCAAGGTAGGGTCAATGAACAACGTGTACCTGATTAACTGATTCTGAGAATTAAAGATAAGACTCATAGTTTCAGTGAATAATATAATAATAAGTGTGAAATTTACATACTTATCATTAAAATTGTATAGGTATACATTTTTTATTCCACAATTCATTGAAAGACGTGCAAATGGTATCGGTTATAACTCGCAAAAAGGTCAGGTGTGTGGTATTCGTAACCAGTGGTCCTGTACGACAAGATGTATGGATGTGTATGAAGCAAAGCAAGTTTGTAAGGATCGTACCAAGTGGCGTTCTCTGGTCTTTATCTACTCCTATGTATGCATATGTGTATATTCAAAAGTTGCCTACGCTATTTCAAAAATAAAAGAAGTCCAATCAATATATTAATTGTTTTTATTTTATGTAAACACATTTACTTAAAGATAGAATTCAGTGCGCACCTGAATATCTTGAATGTTGGAATTGAGACAAAAACATAATAAATTAACACTATACAATAAACAAAAACAAAGTATTCTCAAAAAGTATCCGTAAACTCTGGCCTCAAATTATAATATGGATCCATTTCCCCATTGCAAGAAAAATGGAAAGGCGTGTGTATAGTCTTACTTTAAGGTAGGTATGTATTTTTACATGTACACCTTAAATGGTCATTTAAAAATGAAAACAACCAAAAGCGACACGTATTATTTTCAAATAAATGTTATCTTGTCAAACCACGGAATCACTGTGGTTTGCAAGATTATCCTTGTTCGAGGAAAACACTGACAAGATAGCGATAAAAAATTCACATATTTGAAGTTTTTAGTGCTACAATTACGTAAAGGAAACATCTAAAGCCTTTTTGATGTGAAATATGCGTGATACTTGACGTTTTGAAATGTCTACTAACTCGACATCGTTATGGGCTAGTATCGTCTGTAGCACCCCATGTACTCGTAACGTAGCACTTAGGTAATAGTAGTTCCTTTTCATCGAAGGAACTCAACAACAGTGTCTACTTCATAATTTTTTAATAGCATTTCTGTATTTGTCTCACATATGTCGGATACTTTTTGAACATTATTGTAAGATCATCTGCCCATGGGTCCGTGGCCCATTTCTACGTGGTCCACGACGTGGACGGAGTCACCACGTCCGAAGCCACCACCAGGATTATCCACGACTTGGACTTCATCAGGCGAGTCGCAGCAACCAAAACAACTACAGCAGGCACCCATCTGTAACACATATAGTACAAAATTAAATAATAGCTAAAAATAAAGTAAAAAATTGTTTCTTGGGTAAAAATGTCGGTTTATTTATGTATTAATTTCTATTTTCGTTTTGTGTAAGGAAAGAAGTTGAATCAAAATTCGGAATATTTCTAATAATTAAATTAATTAAAACTGGTAAATATGTATGATCTACTTGCATCACCACGTTGTGCAATGTGTATTTTTAAACAAATCACTACAAATCAAATCCGTCGATAACAATTAATATCGGTCACGTGGTTACTACTAGCTACTAGCAATTTACTTGAAAATACTTAGGTATTCGCTAAAAGGGCAATGTTTTAAATCTTACTTATAGATCTGACTTATAAAGTGCGGCAAGAAGAGGACGGAAGGGAGACTAATCAAATTTTGTATCACATAGAAAATAACATCAAACTTCGACGTCACTGGTCCTCTTAGAATCACTGCCTACGTAACGTATTAATATATTATAATAACTATAGGTAAAAATAAGTTGTTAGAAATAAGACATGGCTTACCTTAATAAACAATTGGTGTAACCGTGAAGTTATCCGTCAGAACGAAATCACAAGTGTTTGATATTTTACCAAACTTCGTATTATGAAGCCAACCTTACCGACGCTATTGGTGCTAGTTTCGGCGATAAGATAAATATTGATAAAATGTTGACCAACAAAATGAATCACCTATAGATACTTATAAGGCGTTTTTCACATTTTTGTCAAAATTTCAAGAAAGCTAATATAAACACGTATTTATGTATTTTACTATACGCTTGATTGTATGTATAATATAGAGAACCGTAGCGCGATAAATATTTTCTACGACACCCGTCAGAGGCGCTGATCAGATTTTAGTAGAGAATCGAGCGACCGGTCTCACTGTTTGAACGCATTTGGAAACAATAACAGCAATGTTTCCTAATCATCCAAGAACCACCAAACTGGCAATTTAAAGAATAACCAATGTTTATACCTGTGTAAGGGAAAAGGCGTTTTATTGCCACCTTGTTTTTAATCTCCTGGTTTAATACTAAGTGAGCGTGGTTAAAGTAAATATAAATCTGAAGAAAAGCAAAACTCGAAAAGAATGCACCTTTGAGCGCAAAGCACTAAAAGACACGCTTTGTTTAAGAGCCCTGCCTCACTAGGCACTCCTGGTGAGGCAGGGCTCTAATAACAACAATTAGACTTAAAAATACCAAGCCGAATCGTGTCAGGTAAGTTCTTTTATCAAAAATATAGTGGGTTTATAATTTTCATCCGTTATCCCGACCGGATGACATATTGCTCAGAATTTACCATGCAGTTGAAAGACCTTTACATTTTCCCTAAAAAATCGTATTCATATCAATTTCTCGGTATCTAGTTTGCCGCTACGCATGAGTCACTGATAAATTTCGGATGTAGATAATTAATATTATATTAGTATGTGAGTAGTTTAGCCTTGAGGATTTTTTTAATATTTCCTGCTCCTAATCCTTTGAAGGTCGGGTAGAGGTGTGCCCAACTTATGTAACAAAAAAAGGAAACACTGCAAACTTATTTTAAAATTTTATGATTAAGTATTACAATTTCGCAGTAGTACATCGGTCTAGAAGTAAATAGTTTTAATAGGCTTTTTAATCCCTAACAGAAATACCCTTTCCCTATGCAGAAATAAATAACATTTGTTTTATTCCCATGGAAGCGTAAGCGAAGCTCGCTATTCAATTTACATTACATTTGCATACAAAAGCCTTTAGCGCAATTTTGTATCGGCGGTATTTTCGAGTATCGAGAGTTTGTCATTAAAAATGTACTGAAAAATAGTTTCTACGACGTCTGCTAAAGGTGCTAAACCAATTATTATCAGACATATTCTTCGGCAGCTAGCCGGTTGTCACTTGTCGATAGTGGTAGAGAATCGCGGTACTGTTATACAATAGCACAGAAACCATCACGATGAACATCGTGCGTCAAACATCTTTCAGGCGTTAGAATTTAAAATAACAATAATAAAAAACAAAGGTATATTTTAATTTAAGTTTTGTATAATAATAAACACGTAGGCCTTCCACCCTTATACCACAAACCAAAGTATCTTTACAACTTTTATAATAATATAGCGAGTCTGTTAAATTGTAATACATGATTAGTACGTCAGAGTTTTCCATTATATTTTTTACAAGCTATTATTGTAACTTATTTTATAACATTCGAAATCCGTTTAACATTATGCAGAACACCATTTTACCAAAAAACAATCAACATTCACTTTTATCTTATATTCCACTTTATCGCCTGGGACCATGTCCATGAGGTCCTCCCGGGCCGCCGGGGCCGTGGTGCGGTGGTCCGTGAGGTCCACCGGGACCACCAGGGCCTCCAGGACCTCCAGGACCCCCGGGTCCACCAGGTGGAGAAGGACCACAGCAAGAGAAACAAAGACCCATGATGCTAAAACAAACATTTGTATTTAATTATACCTACATATTAATTATACCTACTACCGAGAATTTGTGGGATCGAATCTCACTTTTTCATTGTTAGTTATACCTATATTATATTATTATGCTAGCCACTCTTAACAGTAGTTTAAGAGCTATGTTGTAGTTACCTAAACTCGGTAATAGCCAGAATCAAAAGACATATAAAATTAACATGAAACCAAGGTCCCGATTTTGTCTTCTTCTTATCATATGGTTAGTGGTTATAATACATTCACTCACAACTAACGTAGCTTAACGATATCAGTGGCTGTAACTCAAAATAGAAAAGCTATCAATGTAGCTAGCAATTAGGTATTAAATAAGCTTTTAATAATAATAAACTTTATTTCCATTTATACATAGGATATTACATTAAAATACTCTAGAATTTAGAAACTCTCACATTAATACTTGAATGTAACTCACCAATCAAAACTCGGACGCGAGATCAAAAGCTGCCTAAAATACGCTCAATACGTTTCCGCTTCAACTAGGAACTGATAAGTTTTCCCGAAACTCTGTTTAGGTATAATAAATCATACACAATATAAATATTGATAGGAACCGATACTGGCCGATATTATGACCGTTGCATGCAACACTTGGTGAATCATATCAAGATCTTTACAACGACCACTAACAGATTACTTAGAAATGTTTAGCTAAAATATGATGTAGCAGAAATAACAATTTAGCAGTTTTGCGAATTCGCGAAAATTCAGGTTAATGTTAAGACCTTGTCCACAAACGTGGAATTTACCCCGTGAAGCCACCTATACAACCAGTCGAAACGTCGCTTGTACCGTGGCTTAAGTGATAGTTACTAATGTATATGCCAATATACATCGTTAAGGGTTAATAATAATACACAAATTGTGGCGGCACAATACGTTATTTATATTGAGATGATCAATTTTTCGCTCAAAACTGTATGCGAAAAGAGTCATCAGCCGTAATTAGCTCGTGGGTTAGACCCTATTTCCGTAAAATAATCTTTCTTTATTTGTATTTGATACTGTACTTAGGTTGAGCTTGCAGGGTTAGCTAGAGAGGTTAATAAGAATTAAGAATTCGAGTGTCATTGAGAAGTGCTAGGTTTATTTTAGAGACGGTAGCGACAAGTTTTTAAATACTAACGCACATTATCTCAGGCCAAATTAATTATAATAATATATACCTATGTTTTGAAAAGTCAAGGCTCTCTCATCTAGCAATGGTTTATTCGGATTCAGAAAAAAAAAGGTTTGCTATAGAAACTTGTTGTTATTCGACAAAATGAAGCACACTTGTTAGATTTTTACTTGTTTTTATTAAAGTAATAGGATATAGTAGAGATGTATAAACACGATGTTATATAAATTATCGAAAGTATTATTTGTAATCTTGCTTATATCCAATCTATACTAATATTATAAAGCGGAAGAGTTTGTTTGTTTGAACAAACTATTCTCAGGAACTACTGGTGCGAATTGAAAAAATATTTTACTGTTGGATAGCCTATCTATTGAGGAAGGCTTTAGGCTATATAACAACGCTACGACCAACAGGAGCAAAGTACCAGTAAAAAATGTTACAAAAAACGGGGAAAATGATGACCCATTCTCTCTTATGTGACGCAAGCGAAGTTGCGCGGATCAGCTAGTCACTAATAAAGTCGACTGATCAATCTCTCGAACTGTAAGTTCCTCTCAATAAAAAAAGTCACGAAGTTAAACACAAAGAGATTCCTTTGAAAATTCTGTTAAATTCGACGTTATATTCGTGATTTCAATGATGTCCGTGATGCCCATGATGTCCATGATGTCCGTGATGTCCATGATGTCCGTGATGTCCGTGATGTCCATTATGTCCGTGATGTCCGTGAGGTCCATGATGTGGAGGGCCATGGTGTGGAGGGCCATGATGTGGAGGACCATGGTGTGGTGGTCCAAAATGTCTCGGAGGCCCATGATGAGGAGGCGGAGGCGGACCACAGCAAGGGAAAAGCAAACAAGACCCACCCATTCCCATTGTACTGAAAACAAAATAATAAATATTTATAAATATTTTTTTTAATAATGTTTACGACGTTTATTAGCATTTTGTCTGTCAACTATAACACGATTGTTAATCACTATCGACCATCGAAATTCTGTATAAAAATCCAATCAACGCCTCTAGCGGACGTCATGAGAACTATTTTTCAGTATATTTTAAACGTCAAAATCTCGATACTTGATAGAACCGACGGTAGAGAATCGTACTATAGACTGTTTGGTTTAAAGAACAATGTTGACAGATGTTCCTGTCAAAAACATAAATAAACATGAAATTTAGTTAAACTTACCTAGTTAAATGGAGAAATTTCTAATGTAAATTACTTGGAAGTGGAACTATATTAGTCTAAAGATATCTAATATGTTCTAGTGCTGAATTGCGGCAAGAAACTGATAAAATATCCCGGCCCTATGTTTGTTTAAGTATTGGAATTATCGATAAAAACTGATAAAGATAATTTATTCGCACTCATACAAAACTTTCAGTGAGTGCTGTGAGTCATATTATATAAGACAAACAATAATAATAAGACCTTAGAACGATGTACGCAAAAAATACAATTTGAATTACAAAATAATTCAGTAACGGTATGAAAAAAATTAAGAAAAACTACGGTTCAACTTCAACATTTTGGTAAATAGGATAGACCAAAAATGTATGAATGTGCAATATTTATTTACAAATAGCCGCATAAATTTTCAGCTGATAAGATACGAGAAGTATTCACGGTCACGTTTTAAGTAAAATATAGTAAGGGAAATTTATATGAATCATTATGTACTTAAAGCACTGCAATAGTGATTCCCAGTTAAATAACATAACATTAAAATTTGTTAAATCCATAATAATTGTTTCGGGTCTGGTTGTGCTTTGCGTCCGTTGTTTGTTTATTAAAGTTTCCGCAGCACAAGAGCAATTTTTAGTGGGGGAGTTGTCTTTTTTAAAAGAATGAATAGAAAATAATCAAGCAAAGGTATAGTAGAAAAATTAATAAAAATCCGTCATTAAACTTCAAAATGTGCACCACAACTTGATGTACAATATTTACAAATAGCCGCGTAAATTTTCAGCTGATAAGATTAACAATATTGGTCACGTTTTCAATAAAATATTGACATAATAAGGGAAATTATATTAATCACTACGTACTTAAAACAATGCAGTGATTCCCAGTTAAATAACTGAACAAGTACGTCATACTTGCTTACTCTACTTTAACAATTAATAAGCCAATAGTTCTCGTATCAATAAGGGGAAAGATATCGTAATAATAAGAAAGTAGTAAGCCGAATTATAACGATGACAATAAAAGTTATCAACACATTATAACAAGACATTTTATAATATTAATAAAAAGATAAATAATATATATTAACACACCTTAATGTAATTTAACAATAAAATATAACGCCCTGTATCTCTTCAGTGCGAGAATGTACACGTGAATTGTATATAAATATATCTATATGCAATTGTGTACAATATACACAATTAAATAATAGTAATAGACATTCTTATAAAATATACGAAAACCTGATATAAAAAAATCTACAAAACATGTTCAGTTATAATACAATAATTATTACTATTATACATTTTAATATATAACCAGAATTAAGACTTAAAATCACAATAATAATGCTATTCAATCAGATAAAATGTCTTCTCTTAATCAACGACAAAAAATGTTTAAAAATATGTAAATTTTACATAATGTTAATTTGAAATTGGCGTGGAAAATATTTTATTACATACGCAATGCATAATGCATTGTGTATCTTTTATTACGTAGTATGAATGTATATCTTAATTTTATTAACATCAAATGTAGACACAGACAAATTCAAACTACGGCCACAAATATTAAACTATAACGATTTTTTTTATAAATCATTCATTGCAACCCATCAATTTAGGATACCAACGAATATAAAAGTTCTATTGTGATTTGTAAATAAAAGCACACTGTTTCAGCTTCAATATGAGGTAGTCAAACGAGATGTTCAGACAAAGCACAAAGCATGCATTTCGTTTTCTTCACGAATGGTCGCCACAGTAGCTCGATTCTGTACATCTATCGACTACTGACAACCGACCTGACATCGAGAATTTTTGAATGAATATCTGTTCAGCGCCTCTGACGGGTGTCGTAGGAAATATTTTGGCAGTACATTCTAAATGTCAAAATGTCGATACTCGACATTACCAACTGTTCAGAATCGCGTTACAGTACCTCGATTCTCTATTACTATCGACTACCGACAACCGAACTGTCATCGAGAAATTTTGTATGAAAATCTGATCAGCGCCTCTGACGGGTGTCGTAGGAAATATTTTGGCAGTACATTCTAAAGGTCAAAATTTCGATAGCTAGCCGGTCGTCGGTAGTCGATAGTGGTGCAGAATCGAGGTACAGTTCACTGTTTGTATACCGGGCTGATTGAAAATTAGATACTACTACTAGTCAACTCATCAACGGATGCTTGGTATCTTGGTATCTACCTAAAGCATACCTACAGTCCAGGATATGAAGGAATGTTATCAAAATATATTTTATACACGTGCCGCCGTATGTTACACGTGACCATCGGTAAATCATACGAAATAAATGTATGGTAAAAGATTACGATGCGATAAAATAACAAAAATAGGTAACACATGATAAAGAATATTTGTGATATTATGTAGGCTTTGCTATCCTTATCGAATTATTATTTTTAAAGAGTGTAGTCTTATAAAGACTACGTAGGTTTGATGAAAAAAAACTTGAGTCAAATACAAAACTTTGAATTTTATTTATTTACAATAAATTATAATTATAAAGACATTAATAAAAGTACGATAAATTATTTAAAAAGTGTACATAATATATTTACTCGACAAAACATTTACAATTAATTATCACTACATTATATTGTGCTGCTCTGCTTTCATTTAGTATAAAATACAATACTTTAGTAGTAAATAAATTGTATATACATGCTGTACATACACATTATGTAACACATCATTTGCAAACTTAATTCTTATACAACAACATCAACAAAAAGAACTAGTCGGTTCGATGTTTTCTTTCTTTCAACTTACAATACCATTGTGCATTTATTTTTCTTATGTAGGCAAACTACAATATTGTTATAAGTACAAACCAGTCAGTTTACCTTGATTTCAAATGTTTTTCTTTGATCAAGGTCGGTGTAATACATTTTTTATTTTGTTCTTTGGTAGAATGAAGTCGGGAAATAATGGACAAGGACAATGTCACAGCCGACAAATATTCTCAACTTAATATCTTTTGGATGTTTGTTTTATACAACAAAAAGCTAGAAAAGACTAAAGTTAAAGAATATTTGTAGCAAACTAAATTACAAGTTACTAGTAATACACCTCTCGTGTTTATAATTGCAACAGGAAAATGAGAAATCGCCTGACCTACATTGAAATTAGTCAATTTTCTTCATTGTTTGTTACGTCAACGATAACAATACATTAATTAGAAAGTAACACAGGAAACTGTAGCTTTGGCTCTTTGTAATAGTGACTCACTCGACTGATGACTAACTATTTGCTAGTATACATTAAGATAACGAAACGGATATCCTTTCATAATCTTAATAATCATTTCACACCTCATTGTTCAAACAGAAAAACACAAAGATAAGATAAAGATTGAGTCCTGTCAATTCTGAACCTGTACCTATAGTATATACTCAGTAAGAAAAATCGCTTAAAACGTACTTTCAGGATTACTGTAGCTTGATTCTCTACCACAATCGACTATCGACAACCAGAGAAATATATATGAAAATCTAGTCAGCGCCTCTAACGGCGGTCAAAAGAACTATTGTGGCAGTACATTTTAAATGTCAAACTCTCGATACTCGACAGTACCGACTGTGGAGAATCTGCTGTTTGCGTTACATTTTGAAATAGTTGAAGCGACTTTTGTTACTCACAATGTCAGTTCTATCTACTATAAGGTGGTGGTGGTTGTGGTTGTACATTGATGGTCGTGTGTTGCGCTGGAGGAGCGACGTGGTGGTGATGCACTACCGTGGTCCGCGGCGGGGGCGGCGGGCTGCAGCAGTCGCAGCACAGGCACGGGCAACAGCAGCAACAACAAGGACGACACGAGACGTAGCAACCCATACTGGAAAGTAAACACGTTTTCTATTACAAAGGTGATTAAACAAACCTACTTATAAGTACATTTGCTTACAAACCAACAGCAGAAACTTTGTAATTTGTGATATAAACAACATGAGTAACTAAACTCATTGAAAACGTCAGAAAAAAAAACACTTGGTACACTGTTTCAAAAAATCGTTTTGAAAAACTTTGTTAACAATTTTAACTAGAATTAGAATAAATTAACCAACTTACGCCGTTCTAAACCACAAACAATCAACGGCCAATTTTGACGAAAGCAGGTTATTAAATGGTCCATCCAATAAAGCGATTGATAAGTAACCATATCTACTTATTGATATATTGAAACAATCAACTATCAGCATGATGAAATAATTTCCACTAAAACGAAGATTGAGGAACTCAGTAAATGCACTTCGAAAAAGACTGCAAAGTTTGATTGAATAAAGTAACGTTACAACCATACTTAGAGCAACATTATTGAACTTTTGCGGTTATTTGTTGCTAAAGTTTGTTAAATATTGTTCTTTAAAAGGTACTACTTAACTTAACAGGGTATATTAAATATTACATATACATAATATGGGTATATTATATACAACTTTTTGTTATTGGGTGTTACTCTCAACAGTAAACATTTTTACACAAAATAACCGAGGTGCCGTATAATAATAGTAGTAACTATGTCAACTGGTAGGCATAAATACTTTCATAAAATGGATCATACAACATGGGACTAGTAACGTTTTCCTAACACGCTTGTGCCTTTTTATGGCGCTACTGAAAGGTGTGCGTGATGGGGAGTACACTCTACAATACTATAATCAGAAGAATTTTCATATTTTCTTGCTGTAAGTTTAAATAAAAACTCTAATATGTTCTATAAAATATGCACAATACTCAACCTGCAATTAGCCAACTTATCAGACTTTATACAGTTTAAGTATAACCACTCCCTCTCATGCCAAGAGAGGTTTCAGTAGTGGGGCAATAATAAGCTTTTATAAATGTTAAACTACTGAAGATAGAAGATACATACATACGTAAAATACGCCTTTTTCCCATAGGGATAGGCATAGACCAAAGAACTTCACTTGGTACGATCTTTACAAACCTCAAGAAAGACTACATCCCATAGTAAATACTTCAATGTAAATGTTATAGTTACAAATAATTTCCTCCTTCTAAGTAACCTTATTTGTGAGACCCACCTATGATATATTCAGATATTATTATGTATGTATGTATATACGACGAACACAATAACTCTTACATTAGAACATTCTACACATTTACATTATAATAGAATTTGTATGCAAGTGACTGTATCTACTCATGCAGAGTCAAGGATAGAGAAAATACTCAGTAGTATCTCAAAGACGAACAAAATGTGTCGATCCATTCATATTCAAATCGCTTCAGTACAAAATCAGATAATATGTCAATAGTACCTACCTATCACTAATATGGCATCAAGGCATTTATCAATATAATGATAAAACTTTATTCAAATTGAACAAAGGTTCTTTGGTACAGTATATTTAAACAAACAATATTTTCATTAACATTTCTTGGAAAATAATGAAAATTGTGGAATGCGCTACGTCATATTGATGTAGCGGACAAATCTTGGATAAGCCATACATCGGTAATATTATTTTTTATCAACTATTGTTTCAATGACACTATTTTATTCACATGTTTTTCCTACTGAATTTAAATGCCCCAGTGCTAGGGAAACTCCACAATCACTAACTGTCACTCGACTCTACGTAAATGTCCAAGTCATCCCACCAATGTTTCCTTACCTTTCGACGACTACCTCCTTACATTCTAAGGGTTAAAAGCAACAGTAAATAATGAACTACTAATTACAAAGCAACTACAAATGTTAGGTCGTCCACACTTCTTACCTTAACTAAAATCCTTTTCATCTGTACATTGGTTGTGGGTAACCGGGATATCCGCCGTCAGGAGGGGGTGGGTAGGCTCCGGGCGGTGGTGGGTATCCGCCTGGTGGAGGGTATCCGTGGGGCGGCGGGTAAGGGTAGCCAGGCGGTGGTGGCTGTTGCTCTACGATAACAGGCGGGTGGTGAACCACGGTGACTGTCTGAGGAGGCGGCTGCTGTTGCTGTCCACACGCGTTCGGACACAGACACGGCACCAGACAGCACGCGCTCAGCGCCAAGCAGCAAGGATTGCAGCACACATCACAGTCCCCGCAGTCGAACGATAAGCAAAGACCCATCTTGCTCCACTTCGTTCAACTAAAACGATCAACAATGTATTATATACTTACTTCTCTCTGATGTTCAACAAAGAATGTATCAGTCGTAATTGTCTCTTACAAAATGGCGGATATTTATCACTGTTAAGTCTCTTATCATGGACTGTTATCTGTAGATAACTGTGGTCGAACGTTGCTTATATTGTGTTAAAGTCAAAAATATAATGTTAGGTATCTGTACCAAAAAACACAAAGCTGAAAAGGATCTTGAATTTTAATCAAACTTTAATTACTACTTGTACTGTGCTCTACTATTCTACGATACTCTACGAATTCGCCACGAACACTGATATTTTTGGGTTTACATAAACATTAAACAAATGCACGCGTGTGTGTTAGATTCTGACGTTAAAAATATGAGTAACAGAATGATGAGTAATTCAGCATGGTGTGCATACCACAATGCCTACAAGTATTTAATATATTTATTTGGCTCGTAACATTTTTCCTGTATACACAATTTAGGTACTTAAAAATTATCCTCATAATAAAAGGTAGCAAACCACTACTACCTATCGATTGGGAAAAAAATATACTATGTACATATATTGTTAAGTCGATAGTCATGATAAGAATTAGGTAGGTACCTAATTGCTCACAGTCATATAACTAATCATGCTTTTCTTCTTGGAAAGAATCAATTAAACATGCAAGATTACGTGGAAATTCCTCTTCAGCCTGTTTTAGGTAGCAGGTGGAAAAACCAAAGACGATTTCAGATAGGTGGTAGTATCTAAAGCTTGGCTATCAGCATAATTATAACTTTGATAAGGTGTCATATAAACGCCCTAAGACTGATCATTCAAAAAATGTTAAGTGTGCGAATAAATAATGATATTTTGAACTCTATCTACATAGCATTGGACTCAAAATACTTTAAAATTAATTAACAAAACAAGATAGGTCTCACGTGTGCGAACTGGTAATTTTAATAATAGAACCATTAGTCTAATTGATAACTCGATTAATGACGTTTTAAGTAAATTTGTATGAGTTTCTATTACTTTGGCATATTACAATGGTTCTTAATTCCTCTATTTTACTTTTCGATGGGTAAAATAAATAAATGGGCACTTGTTGCATCATGAACTAGAAATATAATTTGTAAACAGGTTTTATTTTAAATGTCTTCTCATCCAATTGTTAAGTTTATGACTATAAATCACTTTAAATACAGTGTGAAAAAATAGGATAATTCGATTCTTGTTTTTACGTAGAAATCCATTTTAATTAATTACTATTGCAGACTTTTGTAGTACAAGGTTATATTGATTGATGACAAGAAACATCGATTGTTCAAGTGTTTACTTTTCAAGTGGTTTTAATCATCAAGAAAATATGAAGATTAGGCACACTTTATTGTTAATAGATAATATAAATACTTCAAAACACAAATACGGAGGTTTTAGAAAATATAAATCAAAGTTATGCGAATCAAAATATCATTCGTGAAAAGCAAGAAAGGTTTTCATTTAGGTTTCACTGAACCTATTCTATTTTACCACGTTAAAGCTAATAGACTTTGTAATTAGACATATTCATTAACATAGTCATTGTTAATACATATTATTATACAAGTACGATCACATGACAACTTCAGCTGATAAAATGTTTATTTATTTCGTAAATTAGTGGACGACCGGTGTTATTTTGTTAGTATTTAGCGCACCTCAGTCTACAGATATTAGTTATTACATTGTTCTACACTACGTAAATAAAACCATGAATTACATACCTGATTAAATATATTTTTAAATTTAAAAACTTCACTCTCTAACGTCCACAGTCTAAGCACCACTTCCAAAATAAAAAGTTGAATGAATCAGTCAGTTCGTTAGTTGAAGTTTGTCAAACTGACGAGCAGGCATAGCTATGACGCGAACGTCTGCGCACTAGCGCACACAAGTAAATAGATCACTTCGTCTCTTTCACGCTAAAAGGGAAAAGCGCACGCAAGAAAGAAACAGAGAATGAAAAACTACAATGCTTGGAAAAACGAGAGCAATGTTGACGCAGCCTTGTAGAGTTGCACGTAGGAGTTATGCCTACAGTAAACGTGCAGGAAAAACCGTATCACTCATTCTTTGTGTACCACTAAGGTGCATGCCCTTTAGCGACCGAGGTTACTATGAACAAAAACATGATAAACTGTGGATCGATAAATTTAAAAATAGTCCTTCAAGGAACCTGACCTTTTGTTTGACATAATTTATGTTTTTGAACATGCATATATTTGTAATTGGTATTACCTGTTTTTGTTCAGGAATGTAGCAAAATTCTTTGAGGAAAAATTGTTGATTTTATCGCGGGCGTTTTAAGGAATAGCCTGTGTGTAATGTTATGTAATGTACGTAATGTTTACGACGACAAAGAAAGAAAAACAGAAAAGTAGTTCTAGTTGTACCTTAGGTTCCTTGTTCCACCCTCAAGAAAGGCACAAAAAGTTAACGATTAGTAGTAAAAGACTATTAAGATGTATTTTTAAAAATCAAATACGTACTAATCAGATAAAATAAATTTCCATCATCAACTGGAAGACAAGAACAACTTACTCAACGTGAAAGAGTTTTCTTGAAAACTTGTTTCAGCGTGATCCTTATACTTTTGTAATAGCAAACAGTTGTAGAAAAGAATAATATACGTTATGTCTTGACAGTGAACAAATAGGCAAAAATACCTCGAGGCCGGCTAATATTACGTAATCTGTATATATGTATATGTAATGAACTTGATTAAATTTTCAATTTACAAATATGTGTCAGTTTGTAGGTTTGTGCCATTATGGGAATTATGCTTGCTATAATTGGTTGTACTACACAAAGAATGTCTCAATCTTGCCAGAGACGTCGTCCAGTTAATTTGTATTTCTAGTTTTTGAGGCCCTTGTGAAGTGTAATTTAAAAATAATAATTCAATGGGGCAATGAATCAATCAAGCTGAAAACTGCTTAATGACGGAAGAATTAGGAGGCTCATGGCACTTCACGCAGACTGCACACAAAGGTCGACCACGTTTATTTCACAGACAGACATCGTTATATTCAGATCACGGAAACTTTATTACATAACAATAAAAACTATTTTAGGTAATGTTGACATAATATTATAAGATATCCATAAAACTGTTCAGATTTTTACAGGGTGTAATCATCAGCACAATCACTTACATGTAGGTAAGCCTAAGTCCCCGTAATCACAGTAATCTTGATATCTTATCATTGGACTGCGTCACACTCAATCAATGCCAAAACTGAGACAGCAGCTCACTCTAGTCCGATAACCGAGCATAGCATATACAAAATGTGAAATATAAAACAAAAGTGATGTCTGAAAACGACTTATCGGAAATAGTTTCTGCGGAACCTACCAAGTCTTACGTTAAAGCAACGAAAACCGAAGAATATAAACAGAGAAGAAACAAATATCAGAAGCGAACAACAAATGATGATGACAAGGACAAGAAGAACCGACGATTTCCGAGTGTTCAAACATCGTTGATCCCGAATCCCTTCGGCAGGCTAAGAAATAGCTTTCGGAAGTTAAATTGTTTTAAAAACCGTGAGGACGAGGAGCTGCCAATGATCGAAATCCCTCGACACAAGAGCATAGATATCAGCGTGGGACTGGCGCGGCGGGTGTCACTTTTCCTGTTTACTAAACGGACAGTGTGTGTGCATCCATATCATCCTTTTACTCCTGAACAAACTACGAGAAAAATATACATTTTTCATGATGAAAAATAAACCTCGTGTGTGTGTTTGAGTAGAATAATAACACTGCGTTGAAGAAATGTTGTATTATCTGATTGTTTGTGACAGTATTGATTGTTTGTTCACCAAAATCATTAATTTATAATTAACCATGTAAGAACACCTGTTTAAAATCAATTATCGTGCTAATTATACCGATCAATAATTATAAAAATGGCCTTCTTATATAACAAAAGGCAACAAGCGCAAAGGCACGAGACTAGAGATAATTGTGTTTTATCAAAAATAAGTGTCGCAAGAATAACAAACTGGCAGGCGAAGAATGTTTGTTAGATTCGTGGAATAATCTTTAATCCTGAATTAAGGCGATTATAAAATATCTAGTCGTCAACAAGACTGATGATAAATGGACAAAATAATTATTCTTTTATACACCAGATAACTACGAATCGAAAAATAACCTTTTTGGCGTAAGTCGGTTGCATTTTACATTCATGTTAAACTGAAGATGGGATGATTATTGTTACTTAGTTCAGGCTTTTAATAACAATATAGATCATGTAAATCCTTTAACCTAAAATAGTGATGAACGCAATATAATAATCTGTAAAATGAATACGTAATGACACAAAGATTTTTATCTTCTCTTTTGTATTCGTAACCAGTATTGACAAAGTTCATTAGGTACCTACTTAAATGAATTGTCGCTAATTTTCATGCCAATGTACCTATAGTCGGTCAACTTAGTATAGAGCCTTGGACGAACGTTTATTTTCTAAGTAGATCTGTGTATTTCCATTGTAAAGTAACTGTAGCAGAAATATACCAGCGTCAACAGCAAAAAATCTGCGGGTCACTGAATTTCCAAATTTATAATTTTGTATACCTTCGTGCATACCTACAAGACTCTCTACTAAGTGGATGAACTATAACCTATACTAATATTATAAAGCTGAAGAGTTTGTTTGTTTGAACGCGCTAATCTCAGAAACTACTGGTCCGATTTGAAAAATTCTTTCAGTGTTAGGTAGCCCATTTATCGAGAAAGGCTATAGGCTATCATCATGCTACGACCAATACGAGCAGAGTACCAGTAAAAAATGTTACAAAAAACGGGGAAAACTTTGACCCATTCTCTCTTATGTTACGCAAGCGAAGTTGCGCGGGTCAGCTAGTATAGTAATAATATGATTGTAACTTATACAGTAACCTAAAACTTAAAATAAAGAATTGATTAATACGCAATATTTTATTTCAAGTTCATGGAAAATTTTAATGTACTGAGTACACATACTTACCTAATTATCACATAAGTGTGTACTGATAAAATATTGCCACTTCATTTGATCTTCCTCTTCCTGTTCACGTTTTTGCTTTCTATTTATAGATAACAGCTACTGCATGTTACATGTACATGAAAATTAATATCACGGGGTAAAAATTACCAACCATTCGTGCACCAAATATAAAAATCTGTAGTTTTTGCGTGAAAGAGTAAAAAAACAAACATCTGTCATCCTCACACAATTTGGGATTTATAATATTAAAGTAGGAAAGTAGGTTTATAATTTGATATTCCGATCATGTTTCCAATACTATTTGATATCTTGTTTACTAATATCTCAATATATTGATTTAATTTGACCAAGGTGTGTTCGGTAGTGTTGGTCCTTACATCATCAATGATTTTTACCTAACAGAGATATTGTTCTAACCACTTGGCGATTAATAAGAGTGGCCAGGCGTTTCTTGCCAGCTCTTCTCATTGGCCCTACCTTCCGAACTGGCGGTAAATTCACTCTCTGTATGTGACTATCATACGAGTAGTTAAGTGTTAGCATTTGACATGAATGAATAAATGATTTGTTTTTGATTTTGATAACGATAGCATAGATTAAATTATTTCTTCTTTAAAACTTAGCCATAGATTAACATAAGTCGTCTCTATCAATGTCAATACGTACATAACTATAACTGTTAATAGTACGGGAATTTTGACTGCCAGACGCTACAAAAATGCACTCGGTTACCTTGAGGACCACGTACTGAAGAACGTCTTTATGAAGCTCATGCAATAATCTATTTTACTATCCTACTTCCTACTAATATTATAAATGCGAAAGTTTGTGAGAACCTACGTATGGATATTTGTTACTCTTTCGCGCAAATACTACTGAACCGATTACGATAAAATTTGATATATAGGTAGCTATAATAATAAGCAGAATAACACATAAGCTACTTTTTATCCCGCAGTTCCCGAGGGATCGGGATTTACACGGGGAGGGTTTCCACGCGGACGAAGTCGCGGGCGGCCTCTAGCAAATTGATCGAGGTCTTAGATTAATATTCAATATGGTTCCTACATGAAAAACCCGTATATTTTACATGTAGGAACGTTGATCCTATTAAGGCAGCATGGAAACTAGTTGCTTTAGATCACAAAATGAAAGTATTTGTTTCAGTGTATAAATACTTCCTTAGTTATTTAGTGCAAACATTTGAATCCATTAATAAGTAAGGTACATAGACCCAATGCCTGAGAAGTGAGAACTAATTTTATAATCAATGATCTGCTGAACTACATTGACAGTTTGACACCGGATTTTGTTTGAGAAAATTGTTTTTTATCTATTAAGCCATCTGGGCAATGCAAAGGAGAATTATGTGTTTAATTAACAGTCTATGTGTATATACATGTATCATGTCCCTTTTTTCAGAGTTGAGTATAAGTACCTACCTAACATGGCTCTAGAAATAATACAATGTTATTGTTACTTTGCGTATAAACTATTGATAAATAAAATTAATTAGATTCTTGCATTGTTTGCGGTTTACCGTACAAAACAAGTATTATATGTAGGACCTAATATTAGACGTTACATAATATGTTTGCTTTGTTTGTTTATCAATAAATAATATACTATTGCGTACGAGTCTATATATAACATGGGTTATTCCGTTATTCTTCAATTACCCCTTCAGATTTCTAGCAAGAAATACTTCTTTTAAACTAGTTGAAAATATTCTTGAATTTGAAACATGAATAAGATCGCAAGAATACTTATTATGGTATGTCTGATTGCCCCAGCCTTCGCTAAAACTTTTTCAAGATGTGAACTGGTGGATGAGCTAAAGAGACAAGGTTTTCCGGACTATTTAATGAAAGATTGTAAGTACTGTTCGCTATTTCTTAAGCACACAATACTTTGAGTTAAATTGCAAACTAACCAGCCTTTAGTCTTACCCTCTTATTCATAAAAATATATTAAGTTATAAAAGGCTTATAAAGTGTTTTGTTTCTTTCACTCCTTAGCGGAATGAAAAAAGAAAACATTATAAAGTAGCTTTTTAACTTAAATAGGTTTATAGTGTGTTTATGAATAAGAGGGACAATACTTTGAGTTAAATTGCAAATAACCAGCCCTGAGTCTTAATGTTGTAGGGGTTTTAGGTACTAGGACTGGTGGAAGTAATTTTTTTTTCTATAAAACATCAGTTATACGCAGGCCTAAACAGCTGACAGTGGCCTGTTTGTTAATAATTAATTAAGATCTAGATAAATCCTGCATGGCAAGATTCTACAAATTTTTATTAGTATTTCATTATTCTGATTTTCTCGGGTTTTTTTTTCAGTGGTATGTCTTGTAGGAGAAGCAAGTTCCTTTCGTACCCATGTGACGGGTGGCCCCGATCCAGATGGGTCCTACGATTATGGGTTGTTTCAAATAAATAGTCGGTACTGGTGCAGTTCGGGCCCTACCCCGGGCAATACTTGCAACGTTCGTTGCGCTGGTGAGTATTCTACTTACGTAGTGTTAGAAATTAACATGATTTTTAATTGCAATGGAACAAGATAACCCCCAGTTTCTGAGGTACATTTAGCGGTAGTTTATCTATTTAATAGTGTCAAAACTCATTCAAAAAAAAACGCTATTGAATAGATAAACTACCGTTAAATTTACTCAGAAACCGGTAAGTGAAATGCTTTGTAAGTTAACTAACAAAGCATTTCACTAAGTTAGTTTGATAGTTTAAAAACACAACTCCCGCACTAAGAATTTATCTTGTGTCGCGGGGACTTTTACAAACATACAAACAACGAACGCAAAGTACAATCCGATCCAACTATTTGTTCCGCGTGGAAATCGAACCCACGACCTCTCGACGGACTGGTGGCGTGGTAACCGCCTTATCCAATGCGCCACGGAGGCCGTCTATACGTCAACTGAGGTATCTATATCAAATGACAGATAGCATATTTGATAGACCTTCAAAATCTGTGAATCAATCAGTTTATGCTAATGAATTATAGTACTGTTATGTGTCGCATAATTATCATATAATTTTATTCGGGTATTTACGCGGTATCACGGAAGTACATTATCTACCCTGACCCCGCCATTGCCACCTCGCCGAAACGTGAATCCCCGCTTAATATTACATCTATGTAAATTTAAGTTAATTAGTCGTGCATTGACAGCTTGATTAAAAGTTCAACTTTAGACACAATAAGGACAATCAAATCAGTCTCCTGCAGGCCTATGTATAAGGCCTATAACGAACCATGACAGGTTAACGACACACCGCGCCGCGGGGCTAGTGCTATAATCAATCTTTTGCAAGCTGCTGCTTTAATCCACATATCGTAGCAGTTAAGGTTTATTTTAAATGTTTTAAAACTATTCTCAGTATCTTCGCATTGGGCAAAAATGTATTAGCATGTTTTTTTTTCTTTTAAGGCTGTCTTTTATAAACCTGTATTTTCTTCTTAGATCTCCTGTCGGATGACATTTCATTGTCTTCAGCCTGTGCAAAGAAGATCTTAAGTATGCGAGGATTGAGCGCGTGGGTTAGCTGGGAACAATTCTGTCGCGGCCGTTATATCCCCGAACTAGACTGCTAACTACGACTATTGTTTTTACAAAATACTCGAAGGAACCACATAAATGTTAGATAATTTAAGATTATTAATAAAAATATTTTATAACAAAACTTAAAATTCGTTTTTATTTTATCAAAAATAAATTAAGAAGAACAGATACTTATCTGAGAAAATGAGACTGGAAGATTAAAGTTTATTGCCGAGTTATATGAAATTACCTTTATGATTAACTCGTTATTAGGACAAGTAAGTAAGGCGCTCATAGCCAGTTGCGCTCACCGGTCGGTAAACGATCTGTGGGTTAAGCAACCGTTGGCGCGGTCACTCTATAGATGGATGACCGCATAGTGGTATTTGAGCTGGGCGTCTTCGTGCTTCGGAGGGCACGTAAAAAGTCGGTCCCAGTTGTTGTCTACTAAGATAACAGTTGTTAAGCCATGTCAAAGGCCTTTGGGCGGCTTGAACAACTTTGACACTAGGTTGACCACTAACCATACGACAAACAAACAAGGACCAGTAATGCACAAGAAAACCAATATTAAACTGCATCGTGCCTTGTCTGAAAAGCCTTCCTACTACTTATCAAGAAATATGTTAGATGTAAGATGACAGACTCTTTTCAGAGCAAGTCCATATCCAAAACTACGAGTACAAAGATACCTAATTATGATGTAACATAGTGACACGGTTATATATCAGCTTAGCCTTTGTTCCAAACTATGTTGGAGTCGGCTTCCAGTCTCACCGGATGCAGCTGGATACCAGCGTTTTACATGCAGCGACTGCCTATCTGACCTCCACAACCCAGTTACTTGGGTATTAACACGATACCCTTCGGTAAGACTGGTTGTCAGACTTACAAGCTTCTGACTACTAGCTGTTAACGACTGTCAAAGATCTTCGAAAATGACAGCCGGGACCCACAATTTAACGTGCCTTCCGAAACACGGAGGAACTCGATATGTATAAGATGGTCACCCATCCACGGAACAACCTCGGCAAACGTAGCTTAACCTCAGAGATCGATCCGCACGGCTGTGGTAAACTAAGCCACGAGCTCCTCAACATAGTGACACGGTTATTGTTAAACAAATATTGCACTTTATTAGTTGTAAAATAAATTAATAACCGGTCCAATAAGTAAACGTTTTTGACTTTTAAATATCAAGAAGTTTGCCAAACACGAACGTTAGCGATTTCCTTCACTTGATAGGTTACCAATAAGGACCAAGGGACGGGATTTGTAATTACTTGAAGGAATTGTTTAAGCAGATTTTGCTATCGATGATGAGATGTTCTAAAATGTCTTGATAGTAACTTTATTGTCGATGGTTGAAAAAAGCTCCTCTGTATAATTCAGCAATTGGTGAAAATGGTTTATGAACTGAACTGAACTCTGAACTTCTAAACCTAGTTCTGCGTAAATACGAAATTGCGTGGTGTCCGTCTTCAAACAGCAAATCAAATGCAACAAGGCAAAATAATACGTAAATGTTATTTAACTGCCTACATCTTGTATACAATATAGTAAACAACAACAACCACCCTGCTCACATAGCTCAGGAAACCAACTACAAAACAATTGATATACTTATTTTAATAATAATTTAATTTCCCTCCTAGTTCCAATGTAATGTTAATAGGGGAAAACAATAAAATAATACGGGCTGACATGGGCCACTTGCATAAAAGTATTAGTTAGTAGTAGTTAATAGGTACCTATCTAGCGGTAAGCAGAAACTGTACTTGTAAGTCGAAACCAGCGTACTTCAGATTCTGTCCGTATTTCTATAACGTCCCCGTGAAAGACCAATAAGAGCTAAGATGCAAAATATGTTTATATCTGTGCCTCGATTCTCTACTACTATCGACTACCGACAACCGAACTGTCATCGAGAAATTTTGTATGAAAATCTGATCAGCGCCTCTGACGGGTGTCGTAGGAAACATTTTGGCAGTACATTCTAAGGTCAAAATTTCGATAGCTAGCCGGTTGTCGGTAGTCGATAATGGTAGAGAATCGAGGTACTGTATGTATATCATTGTTAAGTACTTTTTTAAGAAATTAGAAGAAAGCCTTGGGGGTTTTCTTTAATAGAGGAATGTAAGTTTGAGCATGGACTTCTTTTTGATTTTTTTTTGTTCCCGCTTTACGCTGCGTTATTTCAGAAATAAATGTTATTTGGTAATGTTTAAATGTCCACTACATTTTAACATTAACAAATTTATAACATTTGATTGTTTTGATAGAACAAGAGATTTTTTACTGATCTCAGCAGAAAATATATAATTGAACGGTTTGTAAAAAGCGCGTAACTCAGGATTCGCGTAAAACGGAGTCCCTACATTACCTCTTGCTCAAGTTACATAATAATATATAAAGCACATACTCTTCTCATATTCAACATTGATTTGTACTAGACGATTCGAACAACAATATCTAATAATATGACACGAATTATCCTTGTGTGTTTCATGTTTTATTTCATTTCTACAGCCATTGCAAAAACGTTTTCAAAATGTGAATTAGTTTACGAATTGCGTAGACAGGGCTTCCCTGAATATCAAATGAAGGACTGTAAGTAATTAAACATTAATATTTGATACAATAATCATTATTTACTTTCGTAAATAATATTTAATTTTTATTTTGTTATTATTTTTCCTGTTTCATACAGTGGTGTGCCTTGTTGAAGCTGAAAGTTCGTTTCAAACGAACATTAAAGGCGGCCCTAACACGGATGGCTCCTATGATTGGGGACTATTTCAGATTAACGATCGTTACTGGTGCAACGCTGCAAACTGGCCGGGAAAGGGTTGTGATGTGCGTTGCAGTGGTAAGTAGAAACATATCCTAATTATTGAGTGTAAATCTTGTAATTGTTTTCTACTAAATTTTAATAGTGCTTATTCACCAATTTTTCATCAACATTACATTTTAATGTGTTACCTGCGCCGAAACGTCCAGCAAGCGAAGGTAAAATGCATATATATTATGGGTTACGCAGTTATTCCCATTTTATGAATAAAAGTCCTGTTTAAATCAGATATCTTATCTAAATGGTATTAAACATGCAACGAATAAAATCTGTTCACTCTAAATTAATACGAAGGAGGATTATTATTGTATTCTTTTACTCACTTTCCATTGGGTACATATTTTTTATGGAATACGAGAGACTCTGTCTCTTAAAGTAACTTGAAGTACGACAGAGAATTAAGAGACAGGTAAAAAACGTGTACGCGTTAAAGTTTAAAATGAAGATTATACCGTTTTAATTATTAAGTAATTATGGTTTTCTTGTTTTTTAGATCTGCTTTTGGACGACATAACGCAAGCCTCTTCGTGTGCCAAGAAGATTTTAGCGTATCAAGGCTTAGACGCGTGGTACGGTTGGGTCAACCACTGCAAAGGCAGGTGGCTGCCAGACCTCAATTGTTAAACGAAAGAATTATGTTTAATATAATTTCTGTAAGGTTAATTTGGGTAACTTTGAATCATTTGGGTAACATTGAACGTGGGAACTTGAACCTTGAACTTGAACTAATTTCGATTATTTTTTCATATGAAACCAACACAATTGATAAAGGCTTACTTTAGTTTTGCAAACTTTTACCAATTGTGTTGGTTTCATATGAAAAAATTATCGAAATTAGTTCAAGTTCCCATGTTCAATGTTACCCAAATGATTCAAGGTTGACTGTAATACTGATTACTTTATTTTATGAGAAATTATTCAATTAAACCTGACAAACACCGAAGCACTTTTTTATTTTTTTTACCTAATAGGTACAACATGATTTTGTGGCCAGTAACGACTTCTTAAGTAAGTATAAGCAAATCAAGATATAGCGACCCGACGACAGCTAGACTACACCTAAAAAAACCCAAATTAGTTTCCATTGCCCTTGGGACAGATTTCGTTCATAAGTACCCGTTGTTCACCACATGGAGAAATTCATGAAAACTGAAAACAACGACACCGATTTACGTCTTCTCTACCTAATACATGGCCGTTATGTCAAAAAAACGCCAGAAGAAACGCAATCCGATAAGATTAGTCTGTTGCCCCTGGATTACCGACAATGGGACATTTACCGTAACAACAATTTTTAAAAGCTTTCAGGAGGGGTACTACAAGCGAACAAGATGTACACCCGTTAGAAAACACGAATTTTCACAATTAAATATGATGGTTTAGTAAGTATAGGTACTTATATACGTAGATGGTTTCAAAAGAACGAATAATACGAATACTTATAAGTACTAGTAAGTATAAGGTTTGAGAGCTTTACGAAAGTAGTTGAATTCCAAATTTCTGCATCTCAAAATTATTTTTTTTTTTTAAATAAAAAACTATTATGTAGATTAACTAAAAAGAATGAACGAAGATGAAACAACGAATTGTTAATTACTATCTAAAGGTAGCGAAAGCAATGGTGCGGGCGGCAGCTCCTTTAATACTACGCAGATTATCGGAATTTTCCTCTTTTTATTCCCTAACCGTACTAAGGGCTTTTCCAGTGTTGAGAAATGATGAAATGCAAAGCAAGCTTGGTCAATGACCACAAAGATCGTGCCATGTTTATGAAATAAAGAAATTATACAGATATACTCACGAACTTTTAAATGACTGTAGGTGCCTACTGTGCCTAACATTGTGTGTTTTACAAACTGAACTGTTACAGACAATTTGTTACGAACTGTAACATTTAAATAAGATCATTCATTTTTCTTAAAAAAAAAAGAATTACCTGTAAAACCTAAGACGAAAATAAATGATTGCAAGTGTTATGATAACATCGTTAAAAAAAATTGATTTGGAGGTTTAATCTAAATTATACGACTGCAGCTATTTTAATGTTCTCATATCAATAGGGTTAAAACTTTCATAGATTTTGAGTACCTGAAATTACTATTATGTTTCGAATACTTTTTTAACAATCACTTACTTAATGACTTTGGACGTGACTCATCAATCTCATTATCATCCTCTCGTTATTTGCGCAATCCACAAATTATTGTATCGGGTCTGGTTGTACTTCGTGTACGCTGTTTGTATGTTTGTAAAAGTCCCCGCGACACAAGAGCAATTCTTAGTGCGGGAGTTGTCTTTAAAAGAAAAATCATTAGCGTGTTGGTACATATTTATTTCAGCTCTTGATTGTACTTGGATGTACAGTTCTTTAATCTTCCGCCCGAAACAATGCAACAAAGCTTTGACTTCTTGAAAACCCAATTCTTTATCCTTACCTACATTTCCCAAAGAAAAATCACTTTAAAAAAATCCCACGGGGTTTTGCCGTCTAATGGCATTATAATGGATAAACAATACCTAATAATTAACTATGGGTAATTAAATAATTAGTTCAACACACACCTAGTTTACTTAACTACTTGTTAACTTGGGTTTCACTCAGGAGGATTTAATTATTGCTTGGGTACCAAGCAGAAATGAACCGTCTAAAACATAACTAGCTCCTTAGTTTCTTATTGAAACTCTTTTGACAAGTAACAAAATTATACTGTTTTAGATTTTTTAAGTCTTCTTTGAATAACATTGTTTAGCGACGTAACTTGGTGAAGTAAATAATAAGGGTTGGTAATATGTACCATAACATACCTATATATTTTAAGTACCCACATTATTTACTCATCTATATAAAATATGCCGTGGGAAAGTACAGACAAACAACTTAATTTTGCATTTTCAATGACAACCGCCAATGGACATAAGGAAATTGTAAAAATAAAAAGTGGTTTGTTTGAAGAGGTAAAATTTCTGCTATATATTCTCTACTCATTCACAATCCACATCATTCGAAGTCCACAAGTGATCAGCACAACTGTTCCTGAAAACTTTCTTCTGCTTCAAAATGGCACGATTTGTTTGCTTATTCGTCGTTCTCTGCTTAGCCTCCACTGGCTACAGCAAGAAGTTTACAAAATGTGAACTTGTTCACGAGCTGAGGAAACAAGGATTCCCTGAAAACCAGATGAAAGATTGTAAGTATATTTTATACTTAAAATACTATTTTTTAATGACCAATATAAAAATTCAACAAGAAATATTACTTGTCATAAACAATTTTAATAACTAATAATTATTATTTCAGTGGTGTGCTTGGTGGAAGGCGAGAGTTCGTTCCAAACGCACGTGAAGGGTGGCCCTAACACCGATGGCTCCTTCGACTGGGGCCTATTCCAAATTAACGACCGCTATTGGTGCAACGCTGGCAACACTCCCGGCAAGTCCTGCAACCTGAAATGCAGCGGTAAGTACCTACATTAACCCTAATGGTATTTATTTAGAACTTTTCTGTCGCTTCAACGCTACGTATTAAATTATACTTTTTGATTACGACGCGACGCTGAGTAAGTTTACGTAGTTGAATTCTATAATATACCGCCTAACTACTGCGCATTAGTTTAGAGACAATTTTGACCTAAACTTCTAACGTAGGACATCACAGTATTAAGCTAATTATGTTCTGTTTTACAGATCTTCTGACTGATGACATTACTGCGGCATCGAATTGCGCTAAGACCGTGTTAGCCAGCCAGGGCTTAAGTGCCTGGACCGCCTGGGTCAGGGACTGCAAGGGCAAGAACCTTCCCGCCCTCAACTGTTAAGCCAAAGAATAGTTTCATGGTAGACACTGTGTTTAATCACAGAATCTCGTGGCTAACTATGTTATTTCATTGTTAATTTATTTATTTCCACTACTAACAAAATTGTACTGATTATAAATGTTGCCTTTTTTATAATAAAATACTTATAAAACCAATGACTGTAACATATTTTTCTAACCCATGGTGTCCCACTGCTAAGCAAGGGTTTCCTCCCGTAATGAGTAAAGTATAAGGCCTGGAGTCCACTACAGTGGTAAAGTGCGGGTTAGGAAGTTTGCATACCTTTAGGAACTATTCTTAAGACCTCATAGGTACGCAAGTTTACACCGGGATGTGCAGAATGATCCTTCACCGTTAGAGCAAGTGATATAAATAGTGAATAGGAACACACATAAATTCGCAAAGGCATTGGCTAACCCGGGTTCGAATCGTCAACTATTTGCGTGAGAGTTACCAACTTCTACCACTGCTATCACTGCTCTCTAACTCTTTCTCTCTCTCATTCTTATTGTATTAAGAAATTTTTTTTAAAACATACCTCAACTTTGCATTATGCAACGTAACAATTTAGAACCACTATTGAAGCAGTTACAAGTATTTATAGACTCGCTTGCCCTAGTGCGCCCCTATTGTACTTAAATGGAACTATATTATTTACTTGCCGGCTTCGTGTGAATTTAGTTAATTATACACTATATAATTCCTCGAGAATCACTCACAGATGTATTGGTAAAAACCGTATGAAAATCCGTTCAGAAGATTTCGAATTTATCGCAAACAATGTAGCGATAGTGATTGACAGATTCAACGTTCCTAAAGTGAATGCAGTATCGAAATAGATAACGCAATATATATCGCGGTTTGTGATATAAATAAATAAATAGGTAAGTACTTAAATATCTTTGGACTGTGGACAACTGACACATGGTCGTCTGATTCCAAATTAAGCAGAACTTGTAGTATGGTAACGATAAAACTGATAAACATATTTGTTAAACGGTTTTATTTTATACACTAAATACAAACATCACACAAGTATTCGTCGCGAGTGGGATTTAAACCCATTACACGCGAAACGTGCTGTTAATAAAATTAAGCGATGGGGTTCTTTGATTCTTAGATTTTATTTTTGACTACGTCAAACAAGCTTCTTCATGTGCTAAGAAGATTTTGCCTTATCAAGACTCAGATGCCTGGTACGGTAGGTAATGAGGTATGTTTTGAACATACATTCATATATGGATTACATATGTACATAAACTTACGTCCTCTGCCCGTAGGCATAAACCAGAGGTACTCCAGAGCACCCGTTCGAATAGCACCTGCCAAATACATATATATAATATTGATGTGTGCCTTTCGTGGACTAGGCTAGGTGCTTTTCGTCGAGGTGCTATTTGAACGGGTGCTCTAGATCAGGGGTTCCCAACCTTTTCTTAGTCCGGGACCACTTTTATATTTTTTTACTAGCATAGGACCACTATGTAAGTATATCAAAAACAAACCATAATAAATAATAATCCTGAAACTTTAATCCGCAAATCAATAGAGTACCTATTACAAAACAAAAAATAGTACCTAGTCATATTTTTTGGGATAAACTTCTGTAATTTTGTGTTAACTAATGTGATTTCTGAGCTTGCATTAAAGAAATAAAGTTAAGTAAGATAACAGTCAGTAACGAAACATTTACTCGCGGACCACTTTTTGACTTCTGCGGACCACTGGTGGTCCACGGACCACTAGTTGGGAGCCACTGCTCTATTAGGACTACCTCATAAACCATATTACGCCACTTGATACGATCCTTACAAACTTCCCTTCCCGCATTGACTGATTGACTGACATGTGTAGATGTCAATGCGGGAAGGGAAGTTTGTAAGGATCGTGCCAGCTTCGAGTACTTACTACGCACCTGACTTTGTTCCAAGACATCGCCGAAACGATCTGTATGACTTTCTATGGCGTCTCCATCCGACGTTTTCATTTACCCCGGCACAGTAAAATTTTATTCGTCAATTGGTACTTTCTTAATTTCTTAACGTTTACAAGATATTCTTTTTTAAAGCATTAAAAGTATTATGTATAGGGCACCTAATACTTTTTTTTCATTTCATAATACTTAAGTACAACTCCTTAAAAACTATTTAAATAAAAATCATATCCTCCGCTTGTATTTTTGTCTCCTCTAAGTAGTAGCAATGAGATAAATATTAAATTTACTTGTATTTCTACCCAATCAGAAAAAAACTTAAAACCACCAGTGTACTAACAAATCTTAAAATTAAACCCCGGTTTCAGAGGTAAAAGTATTCGCGGTAGTTTATCTATTTAATAGGGTTTATGCTCATAGTTTGAATAGATAAACTACCGCTAGTGCAACCGCCCTCAAACCGGGCATAAGAGTTTATAGAAAGTAGTTCAATTCGAAATTCCTTCATCTCGCAATGTTTTCCGAAATTAACCAATAAAGAAATAATGTTAGACACATTAGATAGTCTGTCGTTTAATAACGAGTAATGAGCGTAAACACAAATGAGTGAATCAATGGAAAAATGGTCGCGAAAGTAATGGTGCGTCCGGCAGCTCCATATAAACTACCTACGCTTATTATCACAGTTTTCCTCTTATTGTTCCCGACTGCACTCAGGGCTTTTCCAGTCTTGAAATGATGAAATGTAAAGCAGCTTTAGTCAATGGCCACCAAGATCGTGTCATGTTTATAAAACAAAGAAATTATGCAGATACGCTCGCGAGCTTGAATTATTGTAGGTGCCTACTGTGCCTACGATTATGTACCTACTGTAACATTTAAAAAGTACCGTTTAAATTTATTTCTGAGAAACGGATAACGTGTATAACCTAGATCTGCCTAAATTGTACTACTGCAGTCACTTAATTGTTTTCATTTCTTACTTGAATATACTTAGGTACTTAAGTTTTAAAGTAAATTATGTAAGTCAGGAGGAGTAAGGAAATTGTTAGAGCAGCTACCTAGGTAGGTATTGCTTCAAGAACGAAAAACTTTTTATATCAATTACCTTCTTCATCAACTTGCCATCAGCGTGTTGGTGCATACTAATTGTATGCTCATGATTGTACTTGGATACACAGTTCTTAAATCATCCACCCGAAACAATACAACAAAGCTTTGAGTTCTTGAAAACCTAATTCTTTATCCTTACCTACATTTCAGAAAAGTCACTTTAAAAAATCCCACAGGGTTTTGCCGTCTAACGAGATTATAATGGGAAAACAATACCTAATAATTAACTATAGGTAATTAAATAATTAGTTCACATACCCAGTTAGCTTAACTACTTGTAGACTTTGGCTTTGCTCATCTACCATCGGGCTAACTACTACTTGGTATCTATCCTTAAAAAAATGTGCCTCTAATTTCACAATAAAACTTTTTGGGGTACCTAGGCCACAATTTTTTTTAACAGTATTTGTAAGTTTATAACTAATTTTGCACCAACGAAATTTCGAAAAGTAAACAATGAGGGTTGTATATGTATATCTACATACATATGATACATAGGTACCTACCTATTTTTTTAATTACCCACACACTTTACTCATCTATATAAAATAGGCCGTGGGAAAGTACAAACAAACAACTTAATTTTGCTTTTTCAATGACAACTGCCAATAGACATAAGGAAGTTGGAAAAGCAAGAAGTGGTTTAAAGAGGTAAAATTTCTGCTATATATTCTCTACTCATTCACAATCCACATCATTCGAAGTCGACAAGTGATCAGCACAACTGTTCCTGAAAACTTTCTTCTGCTTCAAAATGGCACGATTTGTTTGCTTATTCGTCGTTCTCTGCTTAGCCTCCACTGGCTACAGCAAGAAGTTTACGAAATGTGAACTTGTTCACGAGTTGAGGAAACAAGGGTTCCCTGAAAATCAGATGAAGGATTGTAAGTATATGTTATTTTTACTTAAAATACTATTATTTGATTACGAATATAAAAATCTACAATAATTCTATTATTACTTATAATCATTTTTGATAATTAATTATTATTATTTCAGTGGTGTGCTTGGTGGAAGGCGAGAGTTCGTTCCAAACGCACGTGAAGGGTGGCCCTAACACCGATGGCTCCTTCGACTGGGGCCTATTCCAAATTAACGACCGCTATTGGTGCAACGCTGGCAACACTCCCGGCAAGTCCTGCAACCTGAAATGCAGCGGTAAGTACCTACATTAACCCTAATGGTATTTATTTAGAACTTTTCTATCGCTTCGACGCTACATATTAAATTATACTTTTTGATTACGACGGTGTGTAAGTTTACGTAGTTGAATTCTATAATATACTGCCTAATTTCTGCGCATTAGTTTAGAGACAATGAAACATTTTTGACCTAAACTTCTAACTTAGGACATTACAATATTAAACTAATTATGTTCTGTTTTACAGATCTTCTGACTGATGACATTACTGCGGCATCGAAGTGCGCTAAGACTGTGCTAGCCAGCCAGGGCTTAAGTGCCTGGACCGCCTGGGTCAGGGACTGCAAGGGCAAGAACCTTCCCGCCCTCAACTGTTAAGCCAAAGAATAATTTCATGGTAGACTCTGTGTTCAATCACAGAATGACGTCGCTAACTTTGTTACTTTTTTTATTTATTTCCACTACTAACGAAATTGTACTGATTATCAATGTTGCATTTTCTATAATAAAAGACTTATAAAACAACTGAAAGAATTTTACTAAATAATATCTAATTATCTCACTCTAAAAATGTATCATTAAAATATTACATGAGTAGCCTTTACCCTACTTATGCAATTGACTATAGAAATTTAACGCAAACTAAACAGAATATAATAATTAGGTTACAATAAAAACAATTAAGGTAAGCAGAGATTCAGATCCTTTAATAAAAAACAATAAATACATAAACTATATAGTATGGGACAACACAAACAGAAAGTAAACACAAAAAACAACACAATTATTATAATAATACCTTGGTATAAATTAAAAACATAATACTGTATATTGTCACTCATACCATAGATAAGTACGGGCCCTTCCAAGGGCTTTTTAATGACAAACAAACAAACAAAAGCTAGCATTTCTATGGTAATATAATAAATAGGTCGCTCTTTTCAAAAATGGCGATTATATTTTTTATACAGTGTAACATTTGATTCGAAAGATAAATAGAAATAAATACGAATACTTAACGTTGCATAACAAAAGCGAACCAATTTTTATCCAGCTAGAGTCGCTAGAACATCTGAGCGGGCCTGACGAATTGATCAGCGCGCCTAGTGTAATTAAGTGGAACTATATTTGAAATAGAATGTGATCTGTGTGGTATACCTAAAGAATTTCACATAATACATCTCGGTAATGTAATGTTACACTACATGGAAAGAATGTATAGGGCCTATATGCATACATATGTATTAATAAAATAAAAATACTGTCGACAACTAAGTACTTGTCATGTTACACGAGTATAGACAGGTACCAATTAATTGATCTGAGTGAGTGATCTATTTTTCCTTAACATAAATTGTCCTATATCTGCGAAATTTTTCTAGTAATGCCTACTATAAAGGTATTTATGAACGATCGTTTACGATTATCCAATGTATAAAGTGATCTCAATTTTAACTTTTAAGTTGCATCAAATTGGATGACAAAAATTTAATATCATACTGAAATGAATGCAATAAAAAATTCAAATATATTTAAATGTTGTTAACATAAATAGCCAGAGTCGGTAAAACCAACTTTTTATCTTATTTATTTTGTATTGGAATATTAATACAAAAGCTAAATGCTTATAAGGCCTCCTAACTATTTATTATCTGATGCAATTTTTGTAACATGAATGCAATATCGAAATAGATAATGCAGATGTGTATCGCGGTTTGTGGTATAAAGGTCACACTAATTTACATATTCCATAGGTACTTCATAGAAAATATTAGTGGTAGACAATCTTACAAGCATTTAATGCTATAATAAAGCTTACATACAAATGGTTTTGTGGATCATGTGAATGTATTTCTTATCATGAGAGATTCTATCTCTGTGGGCAACTTGCAATATTTAGTTATAGAGAGAGCACTTTTACTTTTGTTAGAATAAATACATTATTGTATAAAGCAGCTAAAAAACTATTTGAGATTCGAGATTTACGCGTGTAAATTGGTAATTGAAGATTCTTAATTTCGGTGAGTTTAACTTATAGTATACATAATTGTTTGTGCTTAAAACTAGTGATTGAATACTCAGATCTATTTTCCTAGGTCCTTGTTCTTGTGAGTAGCTGCTTCAATTGCATTAATCATTGTAGCCCTGAAATAGAAAATCATAGGTGTTTTATATCAAGTCATAGAACATAGAATTCTCAAATCTGGGGGCACGACGGTGCCCCCGCCAGTCGAGTATATATATTTTCCCCATTACAAAAAAAAACCATTATGTAGCACAAAGGGTCATTGGAAACATCGACTGCCTCCGTGGCGCAGTGGTTTAGGTTGCCACGCCGATACCATTTGCGTCGGTAGGTTGTGGGTTCAATTCTCACACGGTGCCAAATAATTGTTTCGAGTGTGGTTGTATGTTTGTAAAAGTCCCCGCGACACAAGAGCAATTCATAGTACGGGAGTTGACTTAAAAAAAATGAATGAGAGATTTAAACTGAGCCAAATTATTGCAAAAAAAATATCCATGAGCGTACCTTAGCCCTCCATTTTCAAGAGCACTGATGCCACAAATAGTAGAGCCACCTGGTGAACAGACTTCGTCTTTCAACAGGCCAGGGTGTTTGCCTGTTTGTAATACCATCTGGCCACTGCCGACGACCATTTGTGCTGCGTGCCGTGTCGCCATTGCCCTAGGTACCCCTTGCTTTACAGCGCCATCTGCTAGCGCCTCGATTACCAAGTACATCTGAAAATTATTTATAATATTTTTTAAACTTTTTATTTTGTTGACTTGTCACCAGTACCTGTGACTTTCTAAAGATCAGAGAATCCAGATTCAAGAAGCCCGTATTGCCAGATGACATGCAACAATTTAATGAACTGGAGATTTTGTTTTCATTTAAAATTGGATATAATCTTGTATTGTAGCACAATCTTTTAACACAACAAATATTATGAGGCAACCAAAGCCTCTAATCATATTCCAAGCATGTTACACTAATTAACATTGTTTAAAAACTATGTTGTTATAAATAATCAATCAGTTTCCTTGATACTTATAAAGCAGGTAAAGGTGGTAATTAAATCAACCTTACCTAGTCTTCTATTATAAACTAGCTGTCCCTGCGAACATAATACTGCCTAACAATCGATAACCTTTTTGTTTCCTCCATATGAACCATCCTTGTACTTCAAGGAATATAATAAAAAAAGAATAAGTGAAATAGGTTCAGCCGTTATAGAGTCTAGTTCTTAGCGACACATTTGGTATTTCATTTTTATATAATAATATAAGATAAGTAATGTTTTTACTTACAAATGCCGGTCCACATGCCGTAAGAGTGCCCAATGAGTCCATTAACGGTTCAGGCACTCTCTCACAAAGTGCCGAGCTGTTAAGAAGTTTCTCTAACAGCTGACACTGTTGTTCCGTGACTGTTGCATCAGGTGTGTATAAACAAATGCCTGTTCCTACAGTCATTGGCGTATTGGGCATGATGCGGGTCACACTGATCTCTGCGTTGGGTAGGTAGAAACTGATGGCCTGTAAATTAAATAGGGACTTCAGATAACTACACTCAAAGAGTATATAGAGTGCTTTCAAAAAGGGTTAATAGCAAATGCATTTATCTAGTTAACAATTTAAACAGTATTGTGAATTTAACTATAACAGTATTTTAAATGTTAGAATAATAAAACATTCTGGAGACTTAGAACAGACTTTACTATGCAAGACAGGTTGTCTTGTCGTAATCGTAAAGTCTGTTTCAGTGTGTTTTCGGTCATAAGTTAGTTTTGATTTAGGACTATGCTTAGAATAAAAGAACAGATACCTTCTCTGATAACACACCTGTTTTAAAGTCACAAGCTTTTTACCAGCCAGCATAGATACAAACAGAACCTTCTTTTTGGAAGAGCTTCTATTGATTGTTTTCAATGCTGTATCTAGTTTGTCAACCTTTACACCTATGAATATGATATCACAGTTGTCAAATACAATGCCGTTGTCATCTGTGGTATTGGCTCCAAGGTCCTTCCAGTGCTTGAGGTTTTCAATGTGCGGACCCGACACACAAATATTATTTGCAGGGTGAGCACCTGTCGAATAGTAGAAAAAAAAGAGATTAAGAGGTCCAACATAATTTATTATTAAGTATTTTGTAAGCCATATGTTCTCTATGACATTTTACAAAATATTAATCAAATTTAAAAGTAATCAATCTGCTTTGTAGTTTCTGCTTAAAGGTTACTGAAAGATATTAGTTTTGCAAAACAAATACTCCGATATTATAGCAAGAAAAACCTATTGTGTCGTAAAAATTTAAAAATCTATTCTGTGACACTACTTACCACCTTTTAGTATTCCTTTAAAAATCGCGGTGGACATGTTACCGCCACCAATAAATCCTAAGTTAAAACTCATAGTGACGATTTTTCAATAAAATTTTATTTCGTTACTCGTTACTTTATCCTAGGGCCAGTCGGTTTTGATTGGATTCAATTGAATTGATTGATTCTATTTGATATTTTGAACCTATTGACATTGACATTAATGACAAAAACAGTGCTGTCAGTGCCTAAATCTTACTTCTCCCCTTGCTGATTTAATGAATAGGTAGCTAATAGCTATATAAATGACAAATCTCTTGCTTATTTAAATTTCATAGAAACAGATTTTGCTGCATTTTTGCCTTTAACGAGCTAGCCGCCGTAGCACTGTCATGTAAGCTTGGCCTATTTCTGCGGAAATAACTTGTTTAACTGTCGTAAAATCAACATTTGAGAAGTGGTTTATCCGATTGTCATGATTCAATATACTGAATCATTAAAAATCCACAAAAAATGTTAGCTCATGACATAAATTGATTTAAATGTGGATGTGCATATTATTATAGATTCGAGCATTATTATCATTAACCTTAATTAAAGAGGGAATTTGTACACTCGTAACACTGCAGGCATGCGGTGACGTTCATAGTATCGTTCATTAACTTTGTCTTTATAAATAAGTAAAAAACTTCTAAATATATGTAATATATGTCTGCTAAAGGTATTATTTTTTAGAAAATACCATGAAAATACGTAAGTACCTGCTAAACTTATTAGCACTTATTGAATTTAAGTTTGAAATAAATGGTTCAACAAATTCGAATGACGATTTTGTTAACAATGTGTTACATATTTTTTTATTACTTAAATTCTTATGGAGCATCTATAAGCATTTCTTAAACTGTTTATTAAACACCAAGTTTTTTAAAGCTATCTTTTTTTCTAAGAATTTAATAACAGAACGAGAAAATTCTGATTCTATATTTTTGACGTGGGCAATGCATACCTGATAAATTTCACATGGCAACTCTGACAGTTTGTGGCTTCATTTTGTAGGGTGAGGTGTAAGTTGTGTTTTTTGGATTATTTTGATATCGTTATCAATTTTACTATACTGAAATAGTGTTACAATCTTGAAAGTGCTCAAATATGTGTCGTTGTAGTGATTCATTCAATTATAGTTTGTATGAAGTGTAGTGTCCAACATGTTTCGATGTATACCTTTGTTCAAATGTAATCGCCAAGTGGAATGTGTAGACAAGCGGCATTGCTCGTTGCCAACAGTACCTGAAGACATTTTGCGATATTCCAGGAGCTTAGAAGAGCTCTTTTTGGATGCTAATCACATAAGAGATTTGCCGAAGGTGAGTTAAATCGTAACCTTAACGAAAATGTACAAATCACTCGTGGGCGTTTACCTTATCACTACTAAGGTGTAAATAATATCAATGCGTCTTATGTTGTTATTGCTACGTATGGTGTATCAAATCTTACGTGGAGAATACTTTGGGTCGTATTGTTCTGACTCGCGGCACGACAAATTCAAGCAACGATTCCTTAAAAAATAACATATCATTACCTGCTTTCAATGTTTTAATCGAGGTTGATAAACTTTGAATGTGGTTTGGATAAGATCCATAAAAATTATACTCAGTCTGTAACACTACTATAAATGTACATTCTTTCAAATTCTACAAAAATGTAAGAAGTTTGTTTGAAAATTGTTCATAAATTTTTCTTTCCAGATTGCAAACATGATTTTATCTTACAATATTAGTAGGTATTGTTTTACAGTTTACATATAATGATGTATGTTGTGTTTATTTATACTTTGTAATTACCATATTAATTTAATTGTCATGGGATTTATGTTTTGTTTCCTTATTGACTCAGAATATGAGGCCCACATCAATCTATTTTATGAAACCTACTAAACTTGAAGTATTCAGTATAATATTATCTTTTGTTACACTTTATGTGATAATGCTATTAACAGACAATCATTAGTTATGTAAAAAGATAACTGAGTACTTGGATAGGTACCTACATTAATTAATCAGTTACTGTATAAATACTGAGTCCCCAACCCACACTTAAGCAGAGTGGTGGACTTAAGTCCTAACCCCTCCCTCATTATGGGAGAAGACCCTTGCCCAACAGCGGGACAATAATGGGCTATATTTATTTATTACTACACCAAATATCCTATAACTACACTTGGCAGTTTTGGACTTCAGTTTGATTAACCTTTAACTAGTGACGTGTAGTCTCACAGGCGTCGCGTGTTTGGTAAACTCTCAGAATTGACAACTTCCCCAAGCTTGCCGCGACCCCGCGTCTCAGTAGCTTTTGTTTTAGTGCCAAAACGACCAAAGAAGGGAGAAGACGTGCCGTCGGTTATTAAACAACTTCGTAATTTCAATTATAAAATTGACTGTAGCCTGTGAGGCTACATGTCCTTAGTTGTCATACAAATATATTTTCGATTATTCTACCGCATAGTGGACTTGAGCGGCGTGAATGCTCATATATTATATAATATGCATCAGCCCAAGAATATAGATAGAGGACATTTTTTAAAGTCATTAGCCCTTTCGCTAGTGCTACCCCAAATGCAAAGACGTGTTGTGTGCAAGCTGTTACCAAGGGAGTTACGCCTTGTGATGAAACGAGTTCTGGCTGACGATATGGTTGAAGATGTCCAAAGTCCTCAAAACCAGTCAAGGCAAACGAAGGGCATGCAGTTTTTGTCCGCCTAATCTTCACAGAATGACTGTGTACACATGTGTCGGGTGTTGCAATCCCGTATGTTTGCAATGTTCTCGCCCCTTGTGTAAAAATTGCCAATGATTTATGCCAAATAGAGTATGTGTCAGAATTTTTATGTTTTGTTTTCAGAAGTAGCTTTTATGTTTTTTTTATTTTTATATTGTTTAAGTTTTCATAAAAGAAGTAAAATTTGTCATATAATTTATGTAAGGTCTACTAAAATGTTAAAATAACGATCTCATGTCAATTAAGGCTGAAAAGTACAAGTAAATGTTTATTATTATTTGTGTTTAAAGTAATTATATAAACTGATTGAATTCATTTATATTTGTTTTATTACATCCCAACAAATAAATATCAACTCAGTCTTAATCATTAGAATGCAATTTTATGCCAAAATTTAACTTTAAAAGTAGTAGCCTGTGAGACTACACGTCCCTTATAGTGTAATCAATTTGTCACGTCCCTAGTTAAAGGTTAAAAAAAAATACTTCTTGTTATGAAATTCACCATAAATCAAAACTTGATTGAATTTTAATGATGGTGTAGTTTATTTCTACAATTAGTCATAATATACATTGCCCATGAATTAAGACAGGGCAGCCTATGAAGTATTTTTGTCTATCTTTCATACTATTCAGTTCATTATTTATTATTTTAGAGAATTTCAAGAATTCTTGATTTAGGTCTTCATATTTAGAATTCTATCTGATAACCTATTCAAGTATTGTTTGTCTTTCTTGGCAATACAGTCTGTCTGTAACTACCTAGATACATAATAAGTGGTCACAAAAATATATTTGGAAATGACAAGTAAAAGTAATAAATTTATTAATGTTATTTTGTCTTTTTGTTACAGAATTTCTTCAGACTCCATAGGCTAAGAAGATTAGGCCTCAGTGATAATGAAATTCACAAACTTCCAGCAGACATACAGAATTTTGAGAATTTAGTCGAGCTAGATGTATCTAGAAATGGTAAGTGACACTATATTAATGTTCACCATAGCTTTATGTAAAGCCTAAATTGATATTTTATTATTAGCTGTGATCAGTTAGCTATTTGTGTATCATCTGCATTCAAAAATTAATTTGAGATAAATAGTGTACTGGGGTATGAAAGTAAAAGTTAAGAAAAGTGAAATTTTATTGAATTACTGATCTACCTGCTCCTACCTACTTAAAACCTGGCAGGTGAAAGGACTAACCAGAAAGACTGCTCCCAGTACATCTGTTTTTTTTTTCATATTATACCTATCTACTTATAAAAGGACATTTTTACTGTAGTCAAAATTATTCAGAATACTTAGTACAAATGGTAAAAAGAACTCAATTTCCATTCCAAATTTCATCACTCAAATCTCAAAGAACACGTTAAAATAACGAGTTCTTCGTGAAAAAGCTGTGCAAAGCAATTGTACCTTAAGGCCCATTTAGACGGGGAGAGTTTTTCGTCTCGAAGATACGATTATCGAAAGAATATAAATATTTTTTTTCGTCTAAACATTCGCTCTCCTCGCTCGTTGTTTTGGGCGAGAATTGCTTTGCAATGGTATATTGTTAAGTCCGTGTAAACATAATTTCAAAGCAATAATCGTATTTCGAGATTTTATGCCACTTGCTACCATGAGTGCAGTCCGCGAGGGTGTTTTAATTATATCTGCTCTTCTAAGGCAAGAATTAGTTAAACGGAAAAAAAAGAAAAGGTGTTGGATTAAAAAATGGATAGCTAGAAGAAATGATTTGAGAGCATCTAACACGTTGTGCAAAAATATGTTTCGGGTTACGAAAACTCAACTCATATATTTACTTCAAGAAATTGGACCGGACCATCTATACAAAAAAGTGATACAAATATGCGTCAAGCTATTAGCTCCAGTCCCCATAGAAGATCTGACTTTTTTTCGTTCTTGCAAATATTGACTTAGCATATTTTTAATTTTTGCGGTAATTTCCTTAGGGCTAAATTCCTCAATACCCAATTCTTTAGCAAAATCATTCAAGGCTGCATTTCTTGCATCGATTTTTATAACTTTCATTCTCCGTGTTCCACAAACACTCGTAAAGGCCCATTTACACGATGCAAGTTTCTTGCCTGTTGCATACAATAATATCAAAGCAATAAATGACTCGCATTGTCTAAACTACATACAACATTATTGCTTTTTTGGGCAATATTTCCCTGCCAGAATGTTCTTGGTATAAACAATACATACAATAATTTCTTAGCAATTTTTGGATTCAATTATATTCTCTCATTTGTAAACATGAGTGCAGTGAGTGAGGGTGTATTAATCGTTGCTGCTCTTCTAAGGCAGGAAATTTTGAGAAAAAAACGTAAAAAAAGGTGTTGGATCAAAAAATGGATAGCAAGGAGAGATATTCTTGGAGTATCTAACAACCTTTGTTTGGAGTTGCAAATAGAAAATGAAGATGACTTCAAGAACATGTTTCGTGTGAACAGAACCCAGTTTTATTATTTGTTAGATAAAGTTGGTTCTTCTATACAAAGGCAAAATAGTACAATGCGTAATGCTATTCCTGCTCGAATAAAATTAGAAATAACATTAAAATATTTGGCAACTGGAGATTCACTTGGTACACTTTCACAGTTATTCAGGGTACCTAAGTGTACTATAAGTACTTTCTTGGTTGAAGTTCTCGAAGCTATTTATTTAGCATTAGAAGATTATATAAAGGTATGTACTAAAAGTAGCTGTCTTTAGAATATAATAATTTTACTAGTTTTACAAAGTAATTGATCAGTTACAAAATAGAAAAATTATGAGTTCCACCACGTATCTTCACTGCCTTGTTTTGAGTATGGAGATGCTGGTATAGGAGTAGAGTTCTTTCGTTCCTTTTCTTTGTGATCCAGTAGTTTAAATTTAGACAATACTGCTTGTATTTCGTCTTGAGCATGTATACTATTTTCGGTATTTAATATACGCAATGAAGATGCAACATATTTGCCGAAATTATCTAAATCATCATCAGTTTTCTCTAGTCTCGCCCGTTTTTCAATATTATCCAACTTATTTAAAGCCGATTCTATATAACCAGAAGTCTTTTTGGTCGTTTTTTTGGGCATCGGAGATGGAGCGTGGAGGACTTGTACATCTGAATTCGGAATATTAGGGTTATTTTCTGTATTATCGATATATTCAAAAACGATATCATCTTGTGATGTATTCGCTTGCGATATGAAGAAAGCTTCATCCTGAAAACATATATTATTTTACAGGTACCAAGATGTGAAGAGGACTGGAATAAAATTCAAAAAGGTTTTTTATTGAGATGGAATTTTCCCAATTGCAATGGCGCCATTGATGGGAAGCATATAAATGTAAAATGTCCTCCCTGCACAGGCTCAGACTTTTTTAATTATAAAAGTACATTTAGTATTGTATTACTAGCTTGTGTAGATCACCATTATTGTTTCACGTATATTGACGTGGGTGCAAAGGGTAGAAACTCTGATGGTGGAATATTTAATAATTGCACATTAAAGAAGGCCATCGAAGAAAACACAATACATTGGCCAAGTAATTCAGTACTTGTTGGCGATGAAGCGTTTCCCTTAAAACCTTATTTGATGAAACCATATCCTCGTCGTAACGACTTAACAAGAGAACAAAAAATTTATAATTATAGATTGTGTAGATGTAGGAGAATCGTAGAAAATGCTTTTGGAATATTAACAGCCCGATTTCGAGTGTTCGAAAAGCCAATTACTACAAGTATAGACAAAGTAGACGTTATAGTGAAAACATCATGCGCATTACACAACTGGCTAAGGAAAACCTCACCAGCGTCTTATACACCACCAGGTTTTATTGATGAAGAATGTCCAAGAAGTGGAGGTCGTCTTGGTACTTGGAGAGAACATTTTTCAAGCGGGGCTTTTGAAAATATAACTTCACAGAATAATAGGCATAGTACAAGAGAAGCTTTAAGAATCCGTGATAATTATTGTCATTATTTTAACCATGGTGGTGCTGTACCATGGCAAGACAATGCCATTTTTTAATTATTTAAGGTACCTATACGATAAAATTAAGGAATGCTTTATTGTACACTATTGCACCTAGCTGTACTTCACAAAATTACATAAATACATACCATATTTGATGTTGTTTGTCTGTGTTCAGAACTTTTCTTTAAAAACGAATCCATTAGGTTATACCAAGATAGTTTAGATATAAAAACATCAGCAGTACCGGAACCAGTTCCCATAGAATCTTTAATCTTTTTCCTTTCCCCATGATACTGCGTCCTTAAATTTTTGATTTTATTTGTAATTTCCTTCGGTCCGAAACCTTCAACTCCAAATTCCTGCGCAAATGCGGCTAGTGCCGCATTACGTGCATCACGATTCTTATAGTTCAGATTTTCAGTATCCCATAAACAATCATGACTGCGATAAATCTCAATAAACTTAATTAAATCAGCAGAACCGAATTTTAACACTTTTTGACTCATGTTTTTGAAGAAACATTCCAAATAAAAATTATGACATGAATGTTGACATGACATGTAATTTAAATTCAATCATGAGACAAAAGAGGTAACCTCTTGCAAAATAGATCCATCAATTGAAAAGTGCCCTAATATAATTAAGAAAAATAGAAATGTAATTAACCTGGTGCATCAGAACATTAGAGGAATTATGGGCAAAGAGCTAGAAATTGAATTGTTTGTGAATTGTAATTGTATTGATATATTTTGCATAACTGAACATTGGCTAAAAGAGTGACATGCACAATATAAATACACGCAATAAAGACAAACTTGTTATCCCAGTCACTAGGCTCCAAAAAATAAATAAATCCTTCAGAGGTCAGTGTGTGCGATTCTACAATAAAATCCCGAGTGAAATTCAAAATTCAAGTCTCAATAAATTTAAGTTATTAGTTAAAAGTAATTTATGTCGTAAGGGATATTATACTATTAAAGATTATTTAGATGATAATAAAGCTTGGGACTGTGCTGCTTCTACCAAGTCTATTTCAAAATAATGTATTACAATTTGATATTATGACATTGTTATTAATTTATTATGACATTGTTATTAATTTGTTATATTTCATTATTATGACATTGTTATTAATTTGGAAATATTGACATTTAAAAAGAGCAAGCCGTGAGTTTCTTGCCGTTTCTTCTCACGAGCAACAGCTTTTCCGAAACGGTGGTAGATAAAAAATATTTTGACGATTTCAAATACTTGTTAAAGTTTATGAAATAAAGAATATTTGACTTTGACTTTGAAAACACCTTTGCTCTAATACGTTCAACAATTGAATAAAAATTTGCCAATGCAAATACGTACAATAATTGAAGCAAGTCGCCAGTAAATGGTACACGTACTTACAAGTCAATGTTTAGACAAGTCAAGACTTGAAAGCAATAGTCGCCTAAACATAATCGCATGGTATGTAAACAAAAGACACTTGCGATTATTTCTTGTCTAGATTTGCATTCAATTATTGTATTCAATTTTTTTACGACTATCAACGTGTAAACAATTGCTTACAATTCTTGAAGGTCAATTATTGCCTTTAAATAATTGCATTCAATTATAACTCTATTCTGTGCAATAAAATGGCATCATGTAAATGGGCCTTAACTTCTATACAGTTCAAAGAACTTAATATGGTCGGCAGTACCGAATTTAAAAGATTTTAGTGACATTTTTACAAACCATATACTAGTAATCACTAAACTCGAATGACAAATCTCGTACTAAAAACGATTCAAACTGATTTGTACGATACTCGTATCAACTTGAAAATATGTCACACGAGATCGTGTTTATACAAGTTGAGATTCTCGTAAGCAACAATCTGCTTACTATACCTTCGTCGTGTAAACAAAAATAGGCAATTATCGCCTAGCGATAAGTCATATGCGAATCTCGTATGACATAATCGTAGGCGAGATTTTAGTTCTTGCCTGTATGTAAACATTTTGATACGATTGTGTTATGGCGATTATTGCTTGTGATACTAGCACGTAGTTTCTCGCTCGGAACCGTACGAGAAACTCTCCCCGTCTAAATGGGCCTTTATTTAGGTAATATTATTTACGTAAAAATTACGAAACACGACATCAAACTAGAGATATCTTTGAAGATGTAATAAGTGGACCTAGTTTTTTAAATTGTTCTGAAAAACGTTTCAATTGATTACACTTTGTCGACCACAGACGAGAAGTTTAATTCTTGTGCGCTGAATTACGTCATGATCTGTATTAGTTACGAATATAAACAATTTACCTCGGAGAAAGTCAGAACGTTTAAACCTTTTATTTGTGGCAAATTGCCTTTCAACAACAGACAACTCCCATTTGTTAGTCTCATTATGTTCTACAATATTCAAAAGTATTCATATTTAAAATGGCTCCGCCGTAACCGCCGAAATATTGCAACGGCAAACGACACTTAGCTGTAAACGTTACAAGTACTTTTGTACCCTGTTTATCAGTATGCAAGTGGCGTATTAGCCCATCAGGCGCATAACTTCACGTACCGAGCAGGTGCGAAAACACTCGTGAATGAAAATCATAAAAATTATCTTACACACATGTATCCGGTGCATTTGCTTAAGACTAATTGACTTCCTGACGAAATTGTACTATTGTCTAACTATATGGGCCACTCATTTCATAGCCGTAATAGCAAATTTCGTAGTTGCAATTTACGTACTAAACTATCAATCAACAATAATTGAGTTCAGTTTATGTAATGGCAGAAATAAAATACTTCTGTATGCTCGACAATCGGTGATGTAGTGTCTGTTCCGACTTACTTTCTTTCAAATATGGTAACCGCAAATCCGAAACCCTAATAAACTCTAAAAGCTAACATTTTCATGTGTCACATGATATTACGATGTCCTTTTGCCATTTTGGCCACTACTTCCTGTGTGCCAATTGCATTACAACTTTCTACTTCGTATTTATCAGGGTATAATCAGCAGTGACTGACGAAGAAGCCGGCCCGAAAGTTATTGCTAAGTGTTCCATGTTACCAAATTTGGTCGGGACCAAAGCACTACAGTGAAATTATTTTCAATCTCTATATTGAAATCATGATTGAATCACTTTAACAGTCATTGAAATAAATTAAATAAAATTTACATCTCGTAGAACCGAAAGTAAGCAAGAAAAAAATCACAGAGAAATATAATAAACAAAAAGATACGAAATTTGCCTAATGGAGTGAATTGGAAGGAGAAAGATATGGTCGTAGCTCTTCTTAGCAATTAAAAAGTATGTTATAAGATTCAAAAGACCTAATACACACATGTTAAAAATGAGTAGTACAGTATACTGTGACAAATTAAATTAAACAGAAACCGAAGTAAGATATAGGGCGTAAAAGGCAATAATAAAAGAAAGCCATAATACAGTGATAACGATGAGAAAGCTATCTTTGTGTTTTGATCGCGTGGAAAACGCGAATGAAAAGGATTTATCGACTGTATTTAAGTGAAAGGACGGTGCGCATATTGTGAGATAAGTTAAAAGATTGATTTCAGGGCTGATTAAAGAAATTCGACTTTCACCAATCACGATAATATTGGGATTAAATTAATGAAATTAAGTTGTAGCCATACACAAACAACACACGTGTAACTGTAACTTGTATTCCGCTTCATAATAATAAACAATTTGCCCCGACATGCTCACATGAGGTTTCCAGCGACCTCGCCTTGGACAAATACGCAACGCGGCTGCAAATCTCCGCTAAGCGTCTTTCTCTATTCTGCATTCAATAGGGAAATATCGATGTCTGGATCTGCAATACACTACGTATACAGGCGATGCATTGCTTCGCTTGAAATTCTTGTTATCTATACTTCTATACTAATATTATAAAGCTGAAGAGTTTGTTTGTTTGTTTGATTGTTTGTTTGTTTGTTTGTTTGAACGCGCTAATCTCAGGAACTACTGGTCCGATTTGAAAAATTCTTTCACTGTTAGATAGTCCATTTATCGATGAAGGCTATAGGCTATATATCATCACGCTACTACCATTGGGAGCGAAGTAGTAACGAAAAATGTTACAAAAACGGGGAAAATTATGACCCATTCTCTCTTACGTGACGCAAGCGAAGTTGCGCGTGTCAGCTAGTGCTAGGTAATTCGATACTAAGACTTAACATACATAGAGACGAAAAAATAAACAATTTAAATTATCAATGATACGTCAGTACGAAATAGCAGTTACTGTTCATGTCGAACCCGTAGTTATTTGCGAGGTTGAACATGACATAACGACAATACTGTGACAAGCTACACGAGTTTACGCGACATCATTTAGCATGACGAACGTGCATAATAACTCACTACCGGTACACCTAGTGTACGTACCTGCATACTTAAACAGTCAACACATTTACCATGTTAGTACTAACAAATCGACATTTTAATGTCACTCTGATATTATAGCATATAGACCATATAGTCACCTTGTATAGCATCTATCCTAATCTAACAGGCAAAGTTTAGCGAATTGAATAAACCCTTTTGGGGAACATCAGGATCCATTTCACCTATATCTTCAAAGACGTTTACGTGTACATACTTGGCCTTGCCAATAAAGTGAAACGGTTCACTCTATATCTAATTTCTACAGGTTTGAACTGAAATTTGTATAAACCTGACACCAATCTCTTTGCTTAAGGTGCCAGTTAAAGCTGCCATTATACAATGTTTACGGTACGGATACCGTTTCAATGCTGACGGCGAGGTCTCTAGAATGGTGTTGGTCCAAGAACGTAATAATATGCATACCTTACTATTACAATGATGTGAATTTTAAATTGGGTTATTTTATATATACCTACTTAGCAATAATAATGTTCTCATGCTGTTCATTAATCAGATCATGACAATTCTAGTCTCGTTTTTCTGAACAAATTCGGTTTCTCTTGCCTGATGAGTGATGAGTATTATAAAACCTAAAACAATTTTGCGTTGATGCACAATGGTATATTATTATGTTTATATGTGTATTAGGTATGCATAATATGTATGTTTTAGAACAAACTCTGTGTTTATTGATATTGTTGACCCACCTTTACTTATGATGTTTGATCTGAGACTTGGGAGTGGGTTGACCTCAATAGTTTTCTGTAGGTCAATAGTATTTTACCTGGTCTTATTGTTGCCTGAAACATTATCCCTCCAATATTATTAGATGAGAATTTTCTTATGATTATACGAAACCCTGTAGTCTTCATCTCCAAGTCTCTTTTTTCGTCCTACTTTTACTAGAACTAACACTGTCCGCCCAGTATTACAATTTAAACCACACCGCTATATTTTTACCGCTACTCTGACGTCACCGTAAGTATTGAAGTCATTGTTATTAAACAATTGCGTTCCCACATTAGCCGAACACTGAGTTTTGCCATTAACGTACCTGTTTTGCAATTTAATTGCTAGACTCGCATGCCACATCGTGTTACTTTCAATTGAATTTTTTAGTTCATAAGTGTAATCTTTTTGTATCGACGATATCAATTTTCTGTGTTTGTCGAAGATAACCTTATTCTGTATCAGGTTGTTTCGAATGAAATAATTGTAGTGTACATAGTATGTACTACATTTCAGGTGTTTTACACCTTTAATCAGTTTATGTTACCTAATGATGTATTAATAACTTTAATCTCTCTGCTATTAGCAAAAAACTTCGCATACGTTTGATTATAATAAAAATATTTACATCGTGAAAATCCAGTTTTCAAACCATATCTGTGCTTATCCTAATGCAAGTCTCTTAGTACAGTCGTAATCCAACAATACAAATCAAAATCCTTGGTAAAAATAAAAAATGCTTATTGAGATCAAAACAGCGAATGTTCTGCTCTACATGCTCATGAGTATAACACTTAGAAATGAGGTAAGTTTAATCCGTCTTGTTCAAGCTTTCTATGTAGCTATCAAAGACAGGTGAACTGAGACGACCTAAGCCCTAGTTCTGAGCTGACTACCGTTATTATCGCCACTTGGTAGTTCTTATCCACCTCGTAATACCTACCCGCTATAATGCTCTGCTCTCCGAGAATGCAATGCACGTACGCGTCTAGGTAATCACAACTATATTATCAGGAATGGTACCTGGTACATGGTACTCATTTTTCCTTTGAAAGAAGTCTTACTAGACGTAAGACTTCTTTCAAAGGAAAAATGAGTTTCAAAAGCTTCGGAGTTTGTACGGGTTGACGACAAAATTGCGATGAATTCATCTTTGTCGTTGATATTGAAGCCTGGATTGTGGTTTACTTTTCCAGATGTTTTTTCTAATAAAACGTTTTCGCTTTTATTTTTTGTAGTATAGAGACCTGCAACAAAATAATATAATAATGTTTATTAAATACACGTGTAAAACTCCTGTAATTCCCAGAAATAATAAAATCTTACTGATATTTTGAGCTGGGAACGGTTCTCTAGACTGATGTTTAGCCCTTTGAGTTTCACTTCATTAACTTATTTGACGAGGGTTGTTCCGCTTTCAGTACATTGTTAGTCGACATAGTGGCACCAAAGGGGATTCTTTTGCCAAATTTTCGTACGAGTGACGCTCCTTTTATCCTTAGCTTTTGACAAACGAAAGAGCATTTTGATCTTGTAACTACTCTGTTCTAACGTACCTATTATTAAAATAACAGCTAATATTTTAATTGTATCCGTTTCTCAAATAAAATATTTTACATTTTTACAATCTACGCCATGTGATTTCAACTCACATTATAAGAACAGAAGATAAGAAGTCAGCTTCAAAGTACTTTTATCGTTCTTTGCAAACGTTCGCGGTGTGTGATTCGAGTACGTTTCCAGCGACCCGTGTAGATGAACTAGATTTCCTGTTAAACTCGCCATCAAGCGGTTAGTGTTGTGTGTTCTAACCTCTGTATTATTCACAGTTAACTGCTCCGCTCTAAATATAAAACAATGCAACGAAGTATTGCAAATTGCAGCTTTATTGACGTTGCACACTTATATTTAACAAATAAAACAAATCTGATACAGTCGTGTAATGATGGCTATTTAATCATCAATTAAATAATATGCGCATTCGTGAGATTGTTTGTTGATGTCATTCATGAATCCGTGGCACTTAATTAATTCTGTCGACTGTAATTAAATTACCTTTGTAGTAATAACATTAATTTCAGACCAGTAATTACTCAAACGAGGTGTTTAATTTTGAGTTTAATTATAGGACCCATGTTGGAAATTCTACTCCGTGACAGCTCAGTCTGTTGTCACCAAATTAGGTTAAGTTCAAACCATATCAGAAAATGAACAATAAAGAGTAGTTAAAAATACCACAAAACAAACTTTAATTTCTTAAAATTATTCTTTCTAATAAAACTATTATAAGTATTTACACAATAAAAATATTATAACACTTTATTGACGAAAGATGTAAATCAGTTTGAGTTATTTCTCGGAGTCGACTCCTGCTTTGCATAAAATATGCCTTCCTTGGTTCCGTGGCTCCTCGATTGCACTATCTTTATTCAATCTCGACATGCTTTACCAGCTACGTGGTGTAGATACTAGCCTTACCATTGCATCATAACTAGATCAAACGTTTACCATGGAATTGTTAAAAATACTATGTAAATTTTAAAATATGGGCAGCTATTTCTGTCCGCCTGCAGCATATCGGAGTTTTTACAAGAACACATATTATTGAGTATCATCTAATCTAGAAAATAATGTTGGCATCACACATTTCTACTATCATGGATAAAATCTATCTTAAACTACGCTAATTTATGTTTCCTAGTGGTTGCCCAGTAATAGGTTTCTGGTCAAAATTCGACACTAATTCGTGAAATTGTCACTTATGTAATATTTTTGCTGGATACTTGATAGGTAAGTAGATGGTTAGTCTTATTCATAACATTATTATGAAGTAATGAAAGGCTTATTCGTTCGTCATAAGAGTTTTGTTTCTTTTACTCCTAACCGAAATGAAAAAGAGAAAACATATTGTAGTAGTTTTTTAACTAAAATAGGTTTATAGTGTGTTTATGAATAATAGGGGAAAGTGTTTCAGAAAATTTTATTATTCCATCTTAGAATTATTGAGAACATTACCCTTGTGCCATCAGTCATATTGATCAACGCGACAACGGTTGTACGTGCTCTCGAAGGCATGGAGAGATCTCGATTTGTAAACAAAGGTCATCACTCTGAACCTCCTTGATTGAATCGCTCTGTTGCTGTTTGGATGTATCTTTTTTAACTTGAACAACACTGTAGTGATTTTGTGTTTTATTGCAGAAATAAACACTATTATTTCTTTCTCCTAAACTGTGAAGGCTGGGTATGGATTACAATTTGTAGAACTCAATTTCCGAACGAGCGGATTATTATTTTCTGTAACTAATAATATAGCCGTTAAGTAGGTCAGGTGAATTATCCTTGTGATATTATAAACGACAATTAAAAAGCCCGTTTAATATGGTTATGATTATTTGTTAATAATACTGATTGTTTACAAACGTCCCCAGCAGTCAACCTACAATATTTGCCCGCTTAATATCACAAAACAAGTCTTTAATATTAGCTTCCATAACAATCCCATTGGATTACTACCATAATCACTAGTTCCTGTTCAGGCAGACGTAATTAGTACACGGATATGCCTTCATTCTGTTGCTGCATCTCACTGTCCGGCCTCATATTCATTTAGAATTATTATCTGGTTTGATAGCATTCTTGGTTTCCAAGCCGATTACATTGTACTAAGAGTAATAAAGTTTCATTCTAATTGCCAATTTTAGAATCGGTTTCTTGTTAAGATATTGTATGGAAATTGTTTCTTAGGAACTTCATTGTTCGAGCATATTAATCAATGAAATCAAAACAATGAAGATTACTTTTGAGTTTAGAGATTATGGCTTATGATGTTACCAAGGCAGTTTCGAGACTAACTGTAATTTTAAAATCAAGAAATACCTAGGTAACCCTCCATGTAATTGAATGTGGTGATTCACGTAACACTTTCGCTGTAATCATATTGTGCCTAAACTTGTCAGTCGTCGGGATTAGAGTTGAAGAGTCTTAATGACTTCGTGCGGCTGTTGAACCGACTGAATGCCGCCAAACGTTGTATTGTCCTCGGTACTCCCACGCACCCGCGCCGCCCGACGCGCACGGTTCGCGCGCTCGTCTGCCCAGTAATAACCGTTCTACATCCCATCACTCTCCCATATCATGCATTCCACTACACAATTAATGAAAGTTGGGTTTAATATGTACCATGTATTCTGCGTAATATCTTATGCCGACATTAAATAAAGCTGGTTTTCGTTATAGAACATTGGATCATCGCAGTGAGGTCACCATAGAACCGGTTTGGTTACATTAAATTGGTACTGGTGTTATGGGTTGAGCATTTTATGGAATTCGCTGTGGTTTTTAAACCATTAAAGTCTTTATGCTGTACAAATACGTTTCCCAGCATGTTGATATACCATTTAAATTGTTCTGCACATACAAAAACGATTTTAATGTGGACATGAATTGTGAAAAAGGCATTGCATGAAAAAACAATACCGTTTCTGATACCTTTCGACGAAAGCGGAGTCTCAAAATTCGTAAAGCCCGCTCAGTACCGCATCACACGCTACTTAAAATGTATTCGTTTACTAGAGCCATAAATTGCTGGTCGACTATGTAACTTTACACAGGCCATTACGTTAAATATGTAACTGTGGAGTAATAAAATCAAACTGGTCAGATTATAACAAACTGAGAGAGCAATGGCACGTTTACTGTCGCAGGTGTGACTAATTCTCGCGTGCGACCAAACACTCAAAACGAGATGTTAATATGTATACTGATATTAATAAAAACTAAGTTGTCAATGGATTTTTTCTATACCGACCTCAGGATCGTGTTTGACAACAGTTTGATTGTACTTGCAGAGAACATGTTACGCTTTTAACAAAAAACTTGGGAGTCAATGTTACTGGCAAAAGCTACTCATAACGCTTATAAATTAAGTTGCATGTTTGGTAGTTATGCCTCACTCGGAATATTTATTACGAGTTCCAGGTCTAGTCACAACTGTCACAAGAGACCAAGATAAATTCAATTGTGATAGTAACATTTACTGAGTAAATAAACTAGAACCTTCAGTTGACAATCGACGCTACCGGTTGTATCGGAAGTTAGTTCATTAAAGTTAAAGATTTTCAGTCGAGTAAATCTCTACATTAACTACCGATTCGAATCAGTTGTGCCAGTTGCGAATACTTTTTCGCTTCATGCTCGTATTATATTTGCACTAGGTAAAGTTAATAAAAGCCAGGAACAGCTCTACAAAGCTTTGTGTACAACTACTGAAGCAATCTAGTTAGTTGCAATATTCAGTAGGTAAAATTATTTTAGCGTGAATTTCAGTTATGGTTCGCAAGCCAGATACGCTCTGGTACGATCTATTATGCTTTTAACGGGCAAATCATTCATTTAAGATTTTGGCAAAATGTTGTTTAAGTATGTTCCGGTTTTTAGCATTTCCTAGACTGTCTTTTTATGTAGACACATTATCGTCGATAATGCGCATGCTAATCGCCAAAAATAGTACAAAATTATAGCACAAAACCTTTCATTTCATCTTTTATTAAATTTTGATCGCAAAATATGTTAGTTTGTTCTCACACATTGTTAACTATTAATCGTCTACGTTTTGTTTATATTAACTTTTTACTCGCTTTTTCGCACGATTCAAGGCTGAATACAAAAAGTTTTCCTACGATGAACTTGTTGCTTAAGAAAATACCCGAGAAAATTAATTCCCTCGTAGAATAAACCAGGATTTTATCTAAAGAGACGACGAAATGGTTTCCTATTCCGTCGTAAATTAGTTTCTTAAATACAATCTCATATTATTATATTTAATAAAATTAATCCGCAAGTCGAGCAAAAAAAAGCGGCACGGCCGTAACATCCTTTTCTCGAAGCAATTCGGGCTATTTGTGACACCCCTATAATTTCGTTGTGGACAAAACAAGAAGCCTGGATTTTCAGCAACTAATCAGTCATTGTATAAACACGGTATATTTAAAATTTCAGTCAATTTGAACCAATAGTTTAAGAATGACAACTTGTTAAAATTTTGAATTTTGTCACTCACTGATTCACTGATTCACTGATTCACTGACTCACTGACTCACCGATCATCAAAAGTCTAAGGTACTTCTAGCAGACTTAGAAGCTTAAAATTTAGAATACAAATAGGGTTTAGTGTCTTAATCATGGGAAAAATTTAATATTTTCTAATTTCGGTCCAGTTTTCTAAATACACCAACTGCAACAATAACTTTGTAATCCCACATAAATGTATAAGATTACAAGGTTACATTTGCAGTTAATGAATTATTATTATTATAGTAGAAAATAAACTAAATAGGTGTAAATAGGTACCTACTATATGAGACATAACGGGGGAGGGGGTATAGGGTGGATAAGGGTGTTTAGCCCATGAAACTGAACAACATTCCCATAGGAAAATATGTTGAATTATGAAAAAAAAACGTCTTTCCATACAAATTGGACTTATGTTCGCTCTACAAAAAGAAGTGAGATGCCATCAAAAACATTCTGTAAAAACCTCAAGTCTCGCCGTAAAAAGTTGTGAGATCTATATAATACCAAGTCGATTAATTTATTTAGTCTCTACTTAAAGGACCTTCTGTCTTAAGTCATTACGTATGTTATTATCATGCCAATTTAAAAAAAATACCTTTAAAACAAATAGATCGACTTGGTCATCGCAAGAAAACACAAATTCGCCATTAACATTTCAGGAGCATTCGCTTCTCGTCGTGCTGTGTGTAATGTGATACATACTATATAATAATCAAATCATGCGATGGCCAGGTCGGTCTATTTGTTTTAAAGGTATTTTTTTTTTAATTGGCGTGATAATAACATACGTAATGACTTAAGACAGAAGGTCCTTTAAGTAGAGACTAAATAAATTAATCGACTTGGTATTATATAGATCTCACAACTTTTTACGGCGAGACTTGAGGTTTTTACAGAATGTTTTTGATGGCATAACATTATCCGGGAATGTCATCATAATTAGTTGAAGCTTTTATTCTTTAGAATTTAATTAATCACTTTTCTCTTAAAAAATATGTCGTTTAACGTAGAGCGTCCATCAGGTCGATTGTAATGTACGATATTAATTACATAGGTCGAGAGGAGAGGCCCGCTGGCGCGGAGCGTATATTACAAATAGGATTTTTGCCCTCAGGGTGTCTATTGTGTCCCGCTGGTTGCGACGGACGTCCATTACAGTGGGCGTTGGATCGGTACAGGCTACCCGTCCGTTGCTTTGTACGACGAACAACTCAATAACGTTCTAATGGGATTCCAGTGGTGGTAAGCCACGCGAGACCGCCACTCGACCGGTGACTATAACTTTTACTGTTCGTTTATCGAACCCGTATTGTTTACGCGGCCTCCGACCTATTAAACTTTGCCTACTGTATGTTAGCTTTTCTGTAAAGCTACATATCCATGGACATTTTGAGCGGTATAGTAAAAAAAAATAAAAAATACTAGGAATTTTAATTTAACAACGTGTTGCAATGTTCCATTATATTCGCAACGAGAATCAGTGCGTCCGAAACTCAATCGAAATCAGTGGTTGTCTGCCGACCATGGACCGCTTGTTACATCACCTCTTAAAAATAAATTGGTAGCTTGTTCAATTAAAACACTGGATCTTGGAACGTATTTAACAGGAAAGTTAAGAGAATTATTTTACCATCAGAAATGTGCTAAATGGTCATCGGCAGAGATTGAGCTTATTATATCTACTTTAACGTTGTGTTGTATACGGATAAGAATACGACTTTTTAAAAGCTTTACGTGATACTAAGTTGACTTTTCCAAAGAACAAACTTGTAACAGGTTCTTTGCTTACACTCAAAGCGTATTTTCGCAACAACAATAGCGCGTTATCTTTCGAATACAATGCGCAAATAGAATTCAAAATGAATCTGATTCATTCACCTGCTTACTTATTTGACGTGACATGTTTTTATTCCTCTTCTTTTTATTCGAACGGCTTTATCTAATTTCCAAGACGTATTGAAGGATTCCCGTCGTGGCTGTAGAGTTTGTGTTTATTCAATAAAGACGTATACATAATGCTATCAATGACATGTATTGGTTTTGTTTTATATGTCAAATCTAAAATACTGTTATTGTAGCAGACAAAGAATAAAATGCTACGTGATTTCGAAGAGTTGGAACTAAGGAACATGTACCTACCTCTCTATGTATAGGTATAAGGTAGGGTCGCCAAATTTCGTCCCCAGGCCTAATACCGTCCCCCTCAATATCTCATTGTCTAAAAAACGCCATCTATTAGTAATTAGGTGAACTAAATGCTTGTTGCATCAGTCGGCCATAGTGCAAAAGTGAGTGTGGTGTAGTGTTCGTACGTGGAGATATTTGAAAATAAAAAAAAGTGTCCAAGGTGAGTTTTTTCTTAAAATATTCTCAAATTTCATACAGTGTTGATATACCTAAATTATTGTTACAAAAAGTGTGTTAAAATAACCATAGATTACCGCTGATGTAAATCGATACATTAGATCGACAGGTTGTGACACGTTTTTTGTTTAATGAATGCATTTTAATACAGGTAGAAAAATCCTAATACCGTCCCCTCACGTGAGCCTAATACCGCCCCCGGGACGGTATTAGGCTCACGTACATGTATTCACAAGTCAACTTTACTTCAGTTTGTAAATAAGTTTAAATATACTTTAGTAACTATTTTTTTTATTTTTTAGATGCCGAAGAAGAAATATATATATAATTATAATATTATTAAGACTTCAAGCGTGTACTGATTAACTGTGATCTCAATATCGTCCCCGGGACGGAATTAGAAGCCCAAAAAATATTTTAGAAAATTTAAGTATTTTTGTTATTGTACCATTTAAAGTTTTTGTGATATCTCTACGGCATTTTTGATTATTTTTATTAATAAATTAATATTAAAGCTCATATTTGACATTTTATTTATAACTGATAATATTTTATTTTATTTTTCATGTTTTTTTTACAAAAAGGGGGCGGCATTTGGCGACCCTACCTTATAGTTATTTACAATAACAGCCTGTTGTAGATGTCGTCTCCTGCAAGTTGAAGATTAATTTCCTCTCAGCCGTTGTTCCTAGGCCGATTCGACTCTCGGTTGAACTGCGTTTTGCAGCGGATGTTACGTGTTCCCAACCATATTGCTACATGTATCTGACTCGTGATTTAAGTCGCGTCAATCATCTTTGTTTTACATTTTAAATATATTTTCTTTTACCTAGCCTCAGATATTACTACTGATCTATAAATAACCGGGTAATTGAATATGTACATATTCTATTTACTTGTCACAATCTCTGTTAAATGAATCATTCTTAATTTTATATTCGGTCACGTTTATGCTCTTGTAGAAGAAAAGGCTTTTTATACAACTAAAATGCACAAATTTTGTGGCAAATCTAAGACGAAAGTAGTTTCGACATAATTCATTCGAACCTATCGGAAATGTTAACCTTAGGATTAGCCCGTACCACAAAAATAAACATTTTAAGAACGGCTTTCGAAGTACAGCGGAAGTACCATTACTGTAGACCAACACTGAACATCTTGTGGCACCCTTCAGATAAACAAAGCGGTGCACTTACATTCCACATAGTTAGTTACATACCATTCTTAAAATAGCTTTACAAGCTCGAAAAACGCGGCTTCATTTCTTCTACTTCCCTTATAAAAATATTTCACGTATTAAACGCACGTGTATGATTTATTACCGCTTTAAACACCTGTTAAATAAATTCATTAATTTTCGTACCAGAAGAGCTTTATGGCTTGCAAAACTGTTAAGTGTAAACTACTTTTTGCTTCGGTATTCTAGGTATTTCTAACTTTTCACATGTTGATTGTTAACACTGATTTATGGAGTATTCCCTTTTTGGCACTATACTCTAAATTATAATCAAAACTAAATAGTCAATTGTGTAATCATATTTGGTAAACAAATAGCTGTTGAGTTAAATTGCATTTAGCAAGAAGATTGGAAACTATTTGTTAAACAATAAGAACTGGTTCTAATAATAGTTGGAGATAAACTTAAGCTTTTAACCAAAGATTAACTTGTGTTATCGTTCGGGTTCATCCGTACAATAATGGTCGTGGCTTGACAAATAATTGATGACGACACGGCCGATGGAATGCCCGCCCGCAAACCGGAAACCGGGGCGCACTACCGTTAACATCGTGAAATTAGAAAACCAGTTTGAAACTGCCTTCGTAATGGTGTTTATTTTACTAAATAAAAATCTATTGTAAGCTGTATAGTTTTATTCGCAGTTTATTTCCGTATTGATGCAATGGAAATAAAGATGATAACTCGGTAAATGGCATGGACAATTATTATTGGAATGATGACACACTAGTCTAAATAACTAACTGTCAGTAATGTGTAATAGAAACAGTAGCTTTATTAGTGTAATGAATGTGGAAATCCATACTTCCACGGCAATATTATGTCCCTATTCTACGCAGGTAGGTATAATGCTATACATTTGTCATGGACATTGTAAGTAGCTGAGTACAGATATTTATTTTTGTTGCGATTTATTGTCATAATCAATTAAAGCACCGTGTCAATGGAATAGAAAACCGTCACTATCTTGGGTACAGACGGGAAAATGATTGCTCTGACAATAATTCTCTATTTCTTGGTTTTTCTTATCCTGTATGTCATAACAATAATAAGATGGACTGTTTAGATAAAAATTGATTTATCGAAAAATATATATGCATACATAATAAAACGTTTAACACAGTGACGCACGATTTGTCTAACAGTTTTATTTTAGTCTACCGCGTGGTTCTTTCAATTGATGCCAATAAAATGTAATTCGACCAATTTTTTATCAATATGAAGCTCAGATTTGGCCCACTTATTTAATGGCTTTGAATAGCAAGTAAAAACAACGGCCTTTTTGTTGAAAAGCTCTGTAATCCCTTTTTTTTCTGCGTTGAATTTTTCTGTGTATTTTTTCTCAAAGGCTGATCGCTAATTGAAGCAACAAGCTTACAAAGTTTAAGCCTTTAGTTAGCGTGTTTAATGTTACGTAAAGATTAACTGGAAAGTGAAATCACACAACCAATTACTAATTACACAATTTTGACGTCCTAACTGTGTTTTTTGCTAACTGGATACATGCTTCCTCTGCATACTAAGTTACTTAACTCTTCCATGGATTAATTGAATTCAAGGATACAAATATTAATTTTGGCTTGCATTCACTATTGGTATTACATAATTTACAAAGTAATCTGTATTTTTGAGCTGGATTTAAAATTTCTGGTTACGACCTTGTTCTCGAACGTCGTTTACAATGTTTTGTTTAACGTCTCGAAACGTGGAACAATCGCAAATAATTTTGATGACCGCAATGTTTATGCCCATGTGCCAATTACTCTTATGTCGACCTTCTGTAGCCCTTAGCTGCAAAACAAGTGAATGCGATGCAATAGGTCCTTGTGTGGATTTAACTGTGCCATATGCCGAAACTGCCGTTCGATGTCGCGCCGTATTTGGATGACCAGTGTTACTATACAATTTGAGTATAGGTACTTTCTTTTATATTACGCAAGCTCATTTTGTGCTATGACTACCGAGATAACTGTGATATATTATTATTTGTTGCTCAAACTTTAAAATATTTAGTTCTATAAGCATATCAAAGTAACATATCTCAGGGAAATTTTTATAATACATTGTGATGAAATAATTCTAGAACTATTTTCCATATTTGACACTTAAATTAAAACTAGCGATGGCGAAATTGACTTGCTGCTGCCTGTCATATAAAAAAGAATTAAAACCATGTGATGGTGTTTCAGTCACGAACGTAACAGGTCGGTCATATGACCTAGATGCATATTGAACAGATGCCACAGATGGGCAACGCTCCATTTCAACAACATATTAAATTCTTTGTTTCCAGTTGTTTCCATTTCATAAAAGCGCCGAGTACAGGGGTACAAGTTGAAAAGCTTCGTGTTATGATTGTATATTAAGTTAACTGGTAATAGAACTTTAAAAATACATTCGGGTTTAATTAAAATGTTTCCATACTGGAGGAAAACAAGGAAAAGAATGAATAGGGAAGAAAGCATAAATTATTCATAAGTGTAACCATTTCGAGAGAATTACAAGGCTGTCTGGAAAAGCCACTATGCGGTTTTTAAACTGGATCATATGGTTCGCACCCGCATTTGCTAAGCGTAAAGAGTAGCAAATATTTGAAAAGCAACTAGACGGCGACCTTAAACTTTACCACCTAAGTAAGCATATTTGGTATTTTTTTTTTATTGAATGATAAAATGTTTTGTGTTCAGACATTCCCGACATCCCGGAAGATATTAAGAAGCTGCGGGCGCTGCAGATCGCAGACTTCAGCAGCAACCCGATCCCGCGGCTACCGGCTGGCTTTAGTCAGCTGCGGGCTCTCACCGTCCTCGGGCTCAATGATATGTCGCTGACCAGCTTGCCCAGCGACTTCGGCAGGTGAGATACATAAATAGTACCTTTATTGTACGTCAATGTAGTCGTCAGTTATGTTAATTGATCCGGTCTTTAGACATTGTTCACTGTTTTTGAGTGAGACTGTCTATAAGATATTTATAAGCTTCGTCTTCCAATATTTTCATTGTAAAGTATCATCTGAGTGTATACAAAAGGCTAGAATTGGTGGCATATGAAATGGTATTCTTTGCTTGCAGTTATCTAATTAATTATTCATAGACTATTTTTGCAGTAGAATGCGTTATCATTGAAATAATGCAAATTGGAAATGAACTTGAGAAAGGTCACTTAAACTTGCTTTATAATAAAGTTAAGAACATTTTTTTTAAAATTTAATTAAAATTGCTTCAGGTGATATTTTTATTATATTTTTCTTATGTATCCATTTTTCTAGATCGTATTTAGATTTTTATATGCAATTAAGTAGAAAATTTGTTGAATCCTAGTATTATTGTAGTAGTATTACTGGTAGTAGTACTACAAATACTTACATAAAGTTCGCTAAAGTTTAAGGAAACTCGAATTAAAAGGTCGCGACTATTCATGTCTGTATTTAGGGTAGTCAAGTACCTACCCTCCTAAGTACTAACGAACTAAATGTGTATGTTTTTGTCAAGAATCTTAAGTCTTCTTCGACGTGGGTATACTCGTAGTATGTCTCAAAAGGAGTTTTAAAGGTAACTGTTTAAACATTCATAAGGTAGGGAATAGTCTTCTTAAAATATTCAAAACATTTTCGCAGTCTGTCTCAACTCTCGATCCAGACTTAATATTTTAATAAAAGTGGACGAAATACTCGCTTTGATATTCCTGTCAGAGTTTTCTCAGATTAAATTTGCTATTTTATTGCACCAATGTTTTAATAAAGATTATATCATAATATTACAAGTAGTACATTATTATCCAAATGGAAACCAATAAAGTCTAGAGGACATATTCATTTGCATGTAGATCAAAGATAACGGTCTTTTATCAGTGGTGTTGTTGTCGTGAAAGTTAATAAATTGATGGTAGTCGTTACCAGTCCAGTTAAATGTACTTGTACTAACAATTTGTATGACGAAGCTTTGTTCGAGCTCAAGGCGAAAGCGAAAGTTGAACTGGAAAGCTTTGGTCGACTCTTAGAATAACCTTCTATAGTCGACCGTACAAACAAATAATACGTCAGTTAAACTTGTAGTTTCTTTTGTAGGAAGTAGTCATGAGCCAACTAAATATTAAGTTCGTTTGAAAGGACTTTCTATTGTATAACAAGTTGGTTGTTTTATTCCGTGTTCTAAAATTGTTTCTGTAATAGAAATGCTAGCTGTAAATTCTGTTCATTATGCGTTGTAGACGGTATAACATTTACAAGTTATTATTTACCTGTACTGACGATAACATTAGTATCCCTATTTTAGTAGACTGAATTAAGGCTGGCAAACAATACGCGCCTCACGTAGGCCTCACCTTGATATCGATGGTTAGTAACACATACCTTCTATTCGCACAGCAGCTATAGATAGTTAGACGTTTCAATTAAGAAAAACATAACACCGTGATATGATTTACTGTATTGAGTTCCATATTGTTGTCGGTGACAAGTAAGTTGACACCTAACCTATTAACTGCGGGATTTATACCGTCATCGTCTAGTGACTGTACGCGTGATCTTGATGACTAATGTTCTTGACAATGAGTCGTACGTCAATGCACGTACTATCGTACATGCACCTAACGTAGCTAATGTAAATGTAGCAGGTCAGTCCTTAAATATGCTAGGTACTTTTAAACTAGGTTTACTTTTGAAATACGAGTCCAATAGTCGTAGATATTAGTTGCAATCATACCTACTTTGTATATATTATTTTGTATGTGAGACAAAGATTATGTATAATTATTGCATAAGATTATTTAAGTATGTTCATACCTAGTTCAAGTTCAAAACTGTAATGATGTGCAATTGGGAATTGATCGATATTCAATAACATCAATTAGCGTTTTAAGTAGCGGCGAACTGCCATTTAGTGCCCGTTAATTGACTGATAAACGTATTCACAAGCCTCGCAGGTTCATCAAAATAAATTTTCATCGACCAAAGTGAATTACTTTCGCCGAAAACCCAATTTTCGGGCTTTTGAGCACAAATCACTTCCCGTTCGATTTATTGAAAATTTCGTAGCACCCCTCATTTGAATATGAATTATGAAAAATATTATGGCTGATTCTATATGCATTGAGATTTCGTCCGAGTTATTTTATTAGGTTTTGTTAGCCGCATGATGAATGAAACTTAGGAATTGAACAATATTAGTTATCACACTAATTTCTATAGTAAATCGCTTTTTCTTCGATTGCCTTAATGGACTTTTAAGAATTTTGATTGGGTACTATGCGGTATTAAAACAAATTAATCAGTAAGGTAGAACATTCGGTTTGACGTTGCAAATACGCAAACTGTCGTAACTTTTCTCTCCCATCTATACTAATATTATAAAGCTGAAGAGTTTGTTTGTTTGTTTGTTTGAACGCGCTAATCTCAGGAACTAATGGTCCGATTTGAAAAATTCTTTCAGTGTTAGATAGTCCATTTATCGAGGAAGGTTATAGGCTATATATCATCACGCTACTACCAATAGGAGCAGAGTACGGGTGAAAAATGTTACAAAAACGGGGACAATTTTGACCCATTCTCTCTTATGTGACGCAAGCGAAGTTGCGCGGGTCAGCTAGTCTGTAATAATGGTGACCTGGCTGTCACCATTATTCATCATGTCATCCGTGGCCACTGGAGAACACAATAAAATCATTCAAAAGCAGCGTTCTTTTGTCGTAATCCGTCAACAAGTCCTTCAAATTCTTTTCTTGTGGCCCAAAGGATTCTTATCTTAACAAAAAGTTGGTACTTAAACAGACAGATTATCTTTATCTTGAACGTATCTTTCGATGCTAAATGTATGATTTAATGTTGCCTTTTACATATACTCCCTAAACACATTACTTTGTAGAACTATTAAATATTTAGGCATCTTCACAAATAGCTCTCACAGGCGTTAGGGAACCTGTTGCTTTGCTTTATATCTCGCACTTTGATTAATGATTTCCTCTACGGCTTAATTGATACATTACGTTGTCTTCTTTAAGACATTCAACACTGTGTTTACTTTTATTATTGTAATAAACCTGAATTTTGAACGCCGTAAAACATTTTTGTGATTGTTGCGGTGTAACATAACATAATTAACAAGTGTACAACTTTATTAACGTGCTATTTTTGAAATCGGGTCACGAACATCGAACCATGCTTACTGAAATTATACGTGAGATGTTTACTTACTCGTATTCTAATTAGTTGAGTACACAAACGTATCAGCTCCTCTGTGACTCAGGGCGTTCTATGCCTTTTGTACAAAACCAACGCTAAGTACTTTGACATCGACTCCGGAATGCGGCCTCAAGGCTCTAAACAAACATGACGTGTGCTCACGGCATACTATCAGTAAACAATAGAGTTTTTCATAACACCACAATTTTAAACTATTGCCTAATCGCCACTAAGCACTATATCAATGTTAACATATCTTACATCTATCCGAACTCTCGGCGCTGTTTATAAAAATAATCGGTGTGTGTTAATATGTTCTTATTTTAAGTATTTTCTTTCTCAGAAGTTTTGTCGCCAATGTCATCGTAAAAGATTTCTGGAAATTCACGTTTTAACAAGCCAAATAAAATTTTATTGTACGTCATCGGTCATGCATCTCAATACCGTTTGGCCGAATCTACTACATAATCGATAGTGTTTTTACTGATAATGATTTGCCTTTTGTTTATATAGGTATAATAGATAAAATAATTACCTTTCGTGTTCACAAAGAATATTTGAGGATATGCTAGTACTGTAGTGTTTTAATGCTTGCAAAAAAAGTGCATTCTCGTGTGATTTGTTCATATTTTCAAACTGTCGATAATAATAGAGCGCAAATCCTAAATTGCATATCGGCCCTGTAAACTATAAAGTTACCCTCCTATTCATAAAAGTATATGAAGTTATGAAAGGCTTATAAAGAGTTTTGTTTCTTTCACTCCTAGTTTTTTAACTAAAATCTGTTTATCAATAAGAGGGTTAGTGTCTGGACTCAACATGCGAAATAAATGTACACGTAAAAATGCATCAGTTGAATTAACAATGATCTTTTTATCATAAGTAAGAGAGTATTTTGTAAGTACATCATAAATATCGGTACTTTTCCGTACGTTTAGATTGTTTTACCCTTCGTATATCCAATTTAGAGGCATCTCGGCGAATGCTAAACGTTGTTTTTGTTTACTCTACGGCATTCGTATGTAATAAACATACCGTGTAGAGGATTGCATGTAATTTAAAACCTGTTTAAACACTAACAACATGCCATTTTAAAGAGCTGGTACCACGTTCTTTGCTGAATACTGGATAATTTTGTCGTGTAGTCTTATGAGACTTACTCAAAAACTTATGTTTAAATAACACTTGGAACCGGCTAGACGTATTTAACCAGTACACGTTGAGCCAGTTGTTCCAGTGTTAAGTACTTCATTTTAAATTGCAATATGTATACGTATTACTTGGTATGTATGTACCGTTTCTTTTAAGCTCCCATTAATTTGCAATATTCTATTAACTAAACATTAAACTATCAAAGATTTTATTTATTTATTTAAACTTCTTATACAAAAATTGTATAAAGGCGGACTTAATGCCAAAGGCATTTTCTGCCTAAAGATGCCATGATTTAAAATTAAATCAAAACTGAAAATAAATCAGGCTTCCCAGAAATGTGTAATTTCAAGTTCTGACTCTTCAGTTCATTACTTTCTTATTGGTGCTAAACCTTTTTTTGGCGATTAACTTAATTTAATTTTATGATGAAGTATCGCGTGCAGCATTTTTTTAACATAACTTATCGGCCATATTACATTTTACAAGAGTTTCGAAACAGATTTAAGTTATTCATTGTTAAAGTTAGGAAAGATATGTATACTTGGTGCGGCCAAATGGGAGGAGCGGTAATAAAAAATATATAAAATCCAATTACACTCCTGAAGTGAACAACCTCGCAATCCAGTTCGTGTAATTGTAAAGGTGTTGTTCCAAAGATATGGAGATAATATTAGTGTTAAATTAACCTTGCAACGGTGCATGGGAGTCGTTCAGATGTGGTTACTGTCAGTCGTTCCATTGTGTTTCCACCTCGCTGAATTGTCTCATCAAATTGTTATGTCACAATTGTTAGCCTATGAAGGTTGCATGCAATAAAAGTTGTGCGTTAGTTCTCTTAACAACTTTAACCTTAAGAACTATTGCTATCGTTCAGTTGATTTTTACCATGGCTGTATAAAGTGTACAGTTGCGTATCGTTTCTAGGCGGGAATTCCAACTCCATAATATTATTATCTTTTACTATTATCTACATGAAGGTTCTTAACAAAACAAGGATTACTTAACTATGGTCTATTATTGTCTTCTTGTTGTCGTAATTTTGTCTTATAATCCACTCCTATTTGAAGGAGGGACAAAAGAAGGCATTACATTTACGCAATCCCTCAATAATGTCTTAAATCTACATTAATTCACTATTACACCAGTCTTGAGACATTCTTGACGGGCTGAGTTCGGCGATAAAACGAACCTTCTGATGAATATGTTATAAATTTTAAATTTGACCGTCTACACCTTACGGTAATGCTAGTTAAAAGTGTCATCTTTAGTTGCATCATTCTTTAAATTTTATTTTTATTCCGTTTCAGTTTGGTGTCATTGCAGTCTTTGGAACTGAGAGAAAATCTACTCAAATCGCTGCCCGAGTCACTTAAAAATCTTACTAGATTACAGAGGTTGGACCTCGGTGATAATGACATAGAAGAACTGGTAAGTAATGTTTGCCTTATTTAAACTAATATCTGATCTCGTTTGTCACGTGGTAGAACTAACCGTGCGCTAAATTCAATTTCAGCCTGGATTTATTGGTGAGCTGCCCGCCTTAGAAGAGCTATGGTTGGACCATAACAAACTACAGTATTTGCCTCCGGAAATAGGGAATCTGAAGGCTCTAATATGTCTCGACGTGAGTGAAAATAAGCTAGAGAAAATTCCTGAAGAAATCGGAGGTCTATGCACCCTCACCGACTTGCACCTCTCCCAAAACATGTTGGAAACGGTACCCGATGGTATCGGTGATTTATCCAAGTTATGTATATTGAAGTTGGACCAAAATAGATTACATACATTAAACGAAAATGTAGGAAGGTTAGTACATCGCACTGTTCAAGATATATTTCATTTTGTTAGTTTATCTTGAAGCTATTTATAACGCTAATGATTCTGTATATCTCTTCCAGGTGTACAAATCTTCAAGAGCTTATATTAACGGAGAATTTTTTAATGGAGCTGCCTAATTCGATAGGGAATCTCAAAGAGCTAACTGTACTGAATGTAGATAGGAATACATTGGCTGAAATACCGATAGACATCGGTAATATGTCGTTACTCGGTGTGCTATGCTTAAGAGATAATAAACTTACGAGATTGCCGAACGAACTGGGAAACTGCAAATCGCTACATGTTTTGGATGTAAGCGGAAATAGGTGAGTCGTATATTCATAAAAGTCATATAAGCATAAATATTTAGTTTTATCCATGTTATATTGCCTATATTAATGATAAACAGATCTCGACTCTGTTACCTTTACACAGATGTTATGAATTTAGCTTTACTATACTGTACTATGATATTAAAAGTTACTGTTATATGTAATTATTTTTTGTCTAAAATGTTTTCAGGTTAGAGTACTTACCCTACACTTTAGTAAACTTGGAACTTAAAGCGGTTTGGCTATCGGAGAACCAGGCGCAGCCACTATTATCCTTCCAGACAGACAGAGATGAGACAACAGGGGAAAATGTCCTCACCTGTTTCTTGCTACCTCAGCTTAGTTATACTCAACAACCAGGTATCAACAGAAATATTTATTGCTTTTAGTATCATGCTGGTAGAGAGTAGTATTTTGGTGGTTCATTTCAAATTCATCTTTCCTATCAACGCTGTTCATAGACAATTTTGTATAAGCTTGCGGTTTATTTCCATTTGAACTATTAATTTATCAGTTACATTCACTGTGCACATCGGTATTGACTATTTATTTCATTACTACCGTTTTGTTCCTTCAGTTACATTACAACATTTTGTTTATTTTCCTTTGCAAATACATACTATACGTAAATAGATAGCATAGTAAACAATTGTATTATGACAAAGATAACATAGTAAACAATGTCAATGTCATTTTATGTTGGCTTCTATGTAAGCATAATGGTACCTTTATGTCGTTTTTGCATATGCTTTTTGTGCTTCTATTTAATTATGCAATTTAAGTGACAGTTCACAACTTTAACTTTGATAGTAATTTACTTTCGTGTTAAAAAAATTGGCCTAGCAATAGACGAATGGAAGGGCCAGTAGTGAATAGCAATCTAAGCCAATTCGATATCAATATGTATTGTGTTCGTTGGTAGAGTGGAGGCGCTACAAATACAGCACCGTGGCCAATTAATCGGTCATCAATAATACGATCGGCCTTGGTGCACGAAATTTTGAATATTCCTCAGTGTAATGCGAGATCGTGTCGTGATATACTTTTTCATTGTGATGCAATAACGAAAACATTGGACCGTTGAGTTATGAATATTTTATTGCTTAATTTTTTATGAATGATTCATCATTCTGATTCTTGTAACGAATACATTACTTGTTTGATTAAGTTGCAAGTACTGTGAACTGTCACTTGGCTGTGTTGTTTTGTTTTTGCTGTGTAAATATACTAAAAGCACTTGTCACGTCACAAATAGAGCTGGAACACACGTCAGAGGTCGGCAGTGGACACTGGTTCAGGGAACACAGATTTAATTCACAGTCGCAGGAGCTAGATAGAGTGAAAGGTAAGGTTCACTAAACTATGTACACTATAGAATACGATAGGTATTTTGACGTAGTGACCGCTATGTCACGATAGCGCGCGGACATTTGATAGTAAAACGTGATTCAAGAATACAGACAAAAAGTTTTACCTTTGTGTTATCCTGTACTCTAAAGAGAATAAAAAACGACCTACTGTAACTCTAAACGATTTTAGTATGCAGAATTTTACCTTTTAAAATATCGTAAACATAACAAAATTAATAAAATATGTGTTAAATAGGCACATGTTTTTCATCTACATAATGATAAAGTCCTCGCGCTGGTTACTATCAGATGGATGAGCTATTTTATCAAGGCTAAAAAAATATTCTATATTGTGACAGTTTTGCACCGGTGTTATTTTACAACGCAATTTATAGACATGCTACAGCACTGCACTTAATTAGAATATTAGTTATTAGTATACACTTTTATAGTTAACTAGCTGACCCGCGCAACTTCGCTTGCGTCACATAAGAGAGAATAGGTCAAAATTTTCCCCGTTTTTGTAACATTTTTTATTGCTACTCTGCTCCTATTGGTCGTAGCGTGATGATATATAGCCTATAGCCTTCCTCAATAAATGGGCTTTCTAACACTGAAATAATTTTTCAAATCGGACCATTAGCGCGTTCAAACAAACAATCAAACAAACAAACTCTTCAGCTTTATAATAGTAGTATAGATGTTGTATTACATGGCTTTGCCCGCGACAGGGTCTGTATGGAAGGATGTCTAAACAAAAATTCATTACATAATCAAATACTAAACTTATTAATCAAGGTTTGAAAGTGTCTCTATTCCTGACCCTGTAATGAACGAACCGTGAACCCACTCATAAAACAAATAAGTATTTTGGCGAAATTGGTTGATAATAAGGATTGCTAAGGTATATTATAATATGCTTGTAATCTTTTCATGTAAAAAAATATTGATAGAGGATCCCCAAATTCACCATGGCAGCCAATTTGCTGGCGACTTCACATTTTTAAGTTTATCGTTACTACTTATATCAATTGGTATATTATTTATATAGCCAAAGGTGTCAGACCCAATCGCTAAATGCAAACTATAACACACATATATAAATATAATCAGTAATAATCACGCTTTATTCCCATAGGGGTAGGCAGAGACCAGTGAACGCCACTTGGTACGATCCTACAACTTTCCTTGCTTCATTCACATCCATACATCTAATCTTGTCACTTATTTCGTCTTTGTTATCATTGCCCTGAGTCCCTCTATTTATTGCAGATGATTCAGTTGGTATCAGTTAAAGGATAAATAATGGCCTTTCGTGACTAAAAAGGCGCTGCCCCCGCCGCCGCGGCCGGCCCGTACCGTGCCGCAATACTAATATCGTGATATCTCCTAAACTATATGTCTAAATAACACACTGTAAACTGCAAAAATAATCTAAATTAAATGCTCGTGATGATGAACTTACTTATTTTGATAAGGATATATGTATTATTGGTTATATCACCAGTTAAACATCACCCAACGAATTAAATGTTTTTTTAATACAGAAAAGTAGTTTTTGTGACTTAAATAAAAAAGCTGGATATATGTCATCGCGGACTTTTTTGTAGAACTAATAAAGACCAATGTTTTTGCTATACATTGTTCTTACTTGTATCCAACGGTATAAGCGGCGCACGCACAAATGCAATCTTCAATTAGATTTTTTTTCTGACTTCTTGGACATAAATCGCTATAACTCAGCTAATATAGTTTCAATGTATTTTAATTATATATAAAAACCTGTCGGAGAAAATACTCTTTCTATTAATGAAAACCGCATCAAAATCCGTTGCGTAGTTTTAAAGTTTTATGCATACGAAGGGACTACAGACAAAATGGGCGACTTTGTTTTATACTATGTAGTGATATGGATTTTTTACAGTTCACATACGACACCTGTACCTAGTGGGAAATTGATAGAGCAATAAGTACAACCATATTATCATTAATCAATCATTGATACGCGAATCTATACAGTGTGCTGTATATAAATTACATAATGGCTTTCAATGTTGTTTGGTTTATGTCGTATCGCTACTGTGTTTGTCCATTGTATGTCATTTGTGTCGTTTTTAAGGAGGGATTTTTCCTTTATAGAACACTTTATTGCCGTTTTACTAGTCACCAACACTACAAGAAGATCATAGAACTCACTATTAGTAATTTCAAGGTTTTCCTTAGAGATTTTAATCCAGATGTTTATTATAAATCCTTTGTTATTTCAATGTACTAATTCAATTGGTTTCACAGAATCGAGCATATCTCGTGATCGAGATTCGGACAATGAGGACTGGGAACAGAAAGAGAACTCACGCACGCACTCTGTCAAATTTACCGAAGATGTTCCCGAACTTAAAGAGGTGAGATTTTGCTGTTGTAAACTCTTCAATGACTTTAGAAAACGGTACCAACACAACGGACGAACTTTTATTAGATACGGTAGTAAAACTTCTCGATATAATGTACCTGTATGCTTCCACAACGTTGGTAACACACTTAGAGATCGGTGGAGGAAAGTAGGCTCTTGGCTAAGAACCAATGTACGCGACACCTGCTCAAGGCACAGAGCTTATTTAGCGCTCAGTACGATATTCGTAGCTTTAGAATAACAGTATTAAAATATTATTGTAATATTAACGCTTTAAAGCATGTTTTGTTATTCAACATGTATTATACAATGTTTCTAATCTCACCTTAAAGGATTTAATATAATAGAAGGTTCGTGGTGATATTATCTTTTTATTTTAACTGCTTTTTAAATCTCCAGTATTATTTTGTATTATAACAAATATATCTCATGTTTATGTATGTAATAAAATGTAAACAGTATTATGGTTTATCTTTTATTTTTAATTGCATGTTTTTGTTTTGTGATACCTAGAGATATTGTTTTGGAGCTACAGGTATTCCTCGATTGTAATAAACAGTATTTTAACGAGGACGTAAATATGTCGTATGTTTTTAGTATATTTATGCATAACTATATATTTTTTATTTATAAATATTTTTTATGACCATTTCATAATGTCAGATATCATTTTGTTGATCATTGTCTCTTGATCAATAGTGTCGTGTACCTGTTTGTAATATATAGCCCGAATTATGGTATCTACTGTTTGTAATGTATGTATGTATATGTATTGTATATTGTTTAAGTATATGTATAGTTTGTCATACACCATTTCAATAAATTTTTGAGGAGAATATCAGGCGGTCGTTCTGTAGTCGCTTTGGGTGAGGGTGCTGTTGTTGTGTAGTTGTGAGAACTATCAAATAGGCAAATTAGATAGAGTAAATTATATTTTGATTTTATTAGATTGATAATCTTAATATTATCTCCTCAAGGCCGTGATCTAACTGTTAACAAGACTAGTGATACCTAAGCAATAAAATCAAATAATAATATCTCGCGAACAAATTGTACATTTTACCTAAAGCCTACATATTAGTTGTAAAATAGATTCGTGGTTCGTTCATACAAATTACCTAATAATTTATCAGTGGAGTAGGTAAAATGAATAAGTAGGTACACGAAATGATTATTTTATTATTATTGTTAAGAAATTTATTTTTACTAATCACAATAAGAAATAAAATTGTAGTTTAGAATTTGTTAACAGCCGTAGCGGGTTGAGAATGTTCCTGGATTAAAATTTCAATTTTAAGGTTCCGTCGATTCAGGAGGAGGGTGAGGAGACGCCCTCTGAGTCGTTCTTCACTCAGCAGTCGATGCTCGCGTTGAGGCGGCCTATAAACGTAGTTCGCAAGCTAGTCACTACACAGCGGAGGAGTTCCCTGCAACGACTCTCCTCCTCTATAACTAATCTGGCGGAGGTATGCGGCGAAGCGTCGCACGGCGTGCATTCACAAATTACCTCAAACTTTACATTTTCATTACCTTTGAAGTCAAACTATTTCGTTATAATACAGTTGCTGTTTGTTATTTATTCATAATACAAATAGTATTCAAAATAAAGCATTTAACTTTACTCTTTGTTTTAAGGGTGTCGCTGAATCTTAATGTAATTTTATAAAATAAATTAAACTTTATACTCGCGTATACAATTAAATTACCAAGTTGAAATTAAAAAGTTATAATGAAGGGATACGTTTACCGCGTAGAATGACGTCATAAATTTGCCGTAACTTTCTGCTTAATCTGTAAAGAGATAAAAAGTTAAAAAATGATTGTGAATGCACAGCCATCAAGTCGAGTATGCGCAGTCCGCCACTAAGCCTCTTGCTCTTTATCAGTACTTAGATAATAGTTTGTTTTCGCTGAAAGTAGAATAATGCAGTTATAGATAAATTAGTGTTGTTTTACTTTGAAAGGCATTGACATATATTTTTTTCTGCGTACCGAGTAACACACCAATAGATAACCTGACACTGATTACGTAACACGGACCACACCTGTCATCCCTGCACACAATAACAGCAATATTTTTTTGTTCTTGAACTACATACTCTACCAATTACAACCCTCATGCGCCTCCAATTACCGACTGCAAACTGCTAGAAAATTTTCCCGTGACAAAATTCCACAAACGCACAATATTTGAACTGCACTTAAAGTAGATTAGCTTTCTACCAGTAAGATACGTCTTTGTGCCACGAAACAGAAACTGTGTGTGATATCATATCCTGCTACTTATGCCGCTCTGCCTCACATATTACGACATTGTGCGGTTAATAGGTTAAGTGACAATTACGTAATTTTTCGTTAGTTTAGTCAGGTGTCTCACTACGACTGGGAACATTTGAGATTAGTCAGTTTGTCTTAAGATGTTTTCGATTTCGATTGGATTGTTTTATGTGGTATTTTCACTCACAGAATGTACATTATATTGACACTGAAACCATTTTTTATTGTCGTATTTATACACTTTTAATAATTTTAAGATACGGTCAAGATTACACACGAGCTTGCTTCTTTAGGTCATAGTTTTCTTTTTAATTGATTGGCATTTAAATCATTATGTATTAAAATTTAAAAGCTAATGTGTTCAGAATTCTAAAGAATATTTTACGTTAATTGATTTTTACCTTCTAATAAATTTTTGTCTTTTCTTAATTCGTATTATATGATTCTGCTTAAATATTTATTTATTCAATGTTACTTACTAATGAGACACAGAGCATGTGCATGTTTTTACTCAATAACTTTTTTTCTCATTCAGCATTTGTACAACCTATAAGTAATGTAACGTATTTTAATATGTTTTTAATGTTCACAGACACCGTTTGTCCGTCAAAACACACCTCACCCGAAAGACTTGAAGGCGAAGGCACACAAGTTACTTGCGAGCAGATCTCCGGAGGCGAACACACAGCCAACCAAACAAGAAGCTCCCACAACCAATGGAATATCCATGTCCCCGCCCGAACATGTTGAAGAACCCGTGGAAACGATCGAAGTAAGACAAATATTAATAAATAACATTTAAGTGTATGAATTTTACAAAGGCGGAAATTGTTTGTAATAAGATAATTTTAGTCATAAATATCCTATCTCCTATCAGTTACCTGTAATAATATTCTATTTAGTATTGAAATTTGAACAGTACCTACATAGGTACTGTTTAAATATATAGGTAAATTTTCCCTTTAACAATAAGAATTACTGCTACTTTAATGGATCTAGATGCAGCTGCTAGACAGCTTTCGAGCGTTAATAATTTTTAGCTCTAAAAACATAAAGCAATCGACATTACACACCCAATATTAAAAATATCTGTTTTATAGCTAACTATAATTGCCTATTAACTATTGTCGATTGCGACAAACCAACGGAAACTAAATATAATGGGCGCAGGAAGCCCGTTACTTCCGAAATCATTTCTACGGGATGTCAAGCAGCTTTTGTGATTGCTACTTCCAGATTTAAATACATTAGTCTAGTTTTTTGTAAGGAAGTGTGTTGTCCTTCATTCTACGACGTTTTTGCTTTTCTATGTTATTTTATTCACACGGAACTTTAAAATTGAAGTAGAATTATTTTAAAAAGTTCTAGTTAACTACCGATACTGATGTCACGTTTGTAACACGGTCTACATTGATTGCAGTTTCTGCGTAACCTTACACGGTTTCGGAAACATATTATGCAGTAAAATATTTTTAGTAGAATAACATTAAAAACCTACATTCAGTATCCTATATTCTTAATGAAAGTATACCTGAAATGATTCGGTAACTGTTGTAGAGCAGATATTATAAGTTATTCTTCTTCCAGACGGTACACAACACGGCGCCTCCTCCGGAACTAGCGAGAGAGGAGGACAGCGACACTCAGACGGCTGCAGATCGAGAGTCATCTGAGGGCGAAAACGATGATAACGATGATTCGGACGAACTAGAGGTACGTGCTATTGAACTAACTTTGATGTAACTTTGGGAATAAACGTAATACCATAGGTAAAATGGTATACAGAGGCTAAAGACATTTCTTTGGCTGCAGAACAAATGCCCGGTTGTGAGGCACACTTAGCGGTAGTTTATCTATTAGGTCTATAAGTCTTTTCGCATTATAGTATGTATGAACTTGTAATAAAATCTTTTTTCTACACAAAAAACCTCGATATTTTTATACCTCACGAGCTCACTGAAAGAAACCTAATGAACCATGTACTCATTTGTAATTCTTGAAGCCAAAGAGATTTTATTACAAGTTTATACATACTATAATGCGAAAAGACTTTTTCCCCGATCTATTATTCAAACTGTCATATTTCTACGAACTTAAACATTAGTGAATAGACAAACTAGCGCTAAATGTACCTCAGAAAGCTAGAGTAATTGGTTCCCGTACTTGATGATAGTTAGAATAATCCTAACTAGACAACATGTTTTGAAAAATATTAAATGCGATGAATATTCTATTGTTAAAAAGACTATTATTACATGGGGGCTAACATAACATAACATATTTAGATGAACTATAGACTATATTGCTTCTAACAAAATGATCTAATATTTTTAAATTTCCTTACTCTTATTTAGTTTAAACCCTTTCTAAAAGTTAGTAAATTAGATTTACTATTAACCCAGGTAAATTACTAATTAATATAACAACAGTATTCTAGTAAATATTAATAAAAATATAAACAAATATCTATGAAATGCCCGTTTATGTGCTTACTCATAAGGATATTCTTTCGTAAGGGGTTTTATAGATTCTGAGCAATATTTTAGTAGCTTATCTGTGAATCCTCGTGACTTTCAATGTTATCTATGAATCATTGAGCTGACCGTATCTTCCGGTTATGGTTGTCTTGCTTCACAGTACCTTGATCACACTTTATTAGTACAATAGTCAATGAGATATTACACTAAGCTTAGATGTCACTATGTTTCCCGTGTTTCAACTTTATAGCCAACCAGTCTACTGATTATTTATCAAACATCTTTATAACATAGTTATAACATAGTTATTTAGTTTATGTCCCACAAAACTACCGACGCAGTTTAACTGTAAAAAAAGACATAGGGAGAGAGTTTGTGTCGATTGTAGAGATACTGCTCCCGTCCTAACATTACTAGGTATATGATGTTTTATATACCAACTACCTACTATTAAGGTAAATACATTATTTATGGCTGCTCATTCAGCGACAATGAATAGAAGCTCGATTTTCTCTAGTCTGACCACTCTTTCTCAAATGGTTCTTCAGAACATGCTCTTACTATTTATATCAGTCCATGATGATATTGTGAGATCAAGGCATTTTATGAAGGTAGTCAAATTCATTCGTGTTCTTTTAAAAATGATTTTGGGTAATGACATAAACGACTCCGGAATAAGAATGGATGTAAGACCAACCGTTGTCAGAACTTCATGCAGTGTAAACAACGTAAAGGAGAGAATTTGGTGCTTATAATTTAATTATACGTTAAAAAGTTATTCAAACTTTTGCCTTTAAAGGCATTGATCTGCTTTCATTGTTCCCCGTGGTAATATAACATTCTTATTGAAATTACTGTTGGCCGAGATTTAGATCCACACCTGAATCCAATAAAGTCTCTCTAAAATAACATTTAATTTTAAAACAAAAGAAATCAACTTTATGAAAAAAGGGGGTAACAGTCTATTGTATGTAGTTGAAGTATAAGTTTATATTGCGTGAAAGTTGTAACAATGGTTGGTATACATGGGTGTGTGTGGTGGTGGTTTAGCACGCCCCGCGACGCGTGGCGTGGCGTGCGACGGTCGAGGAGCGCGGCGCGGTCGCCGGCGGCCGGCTCCACCGGCGCGATACCCCTCACCACTTGAAGAACAAACGCGTCAATCAGATCGACGCGAGACGCGCGCGCGACCTTATTGCGCAGGTGCGCATTGCATAGTGCTACTTGTCACTAATCTCTGGTGGTAGTTACGTATCGCTTGGTTTGCATGTTGGGTGCACAACAACATGATATCATTGAATAATACAGCGATTTAGTACATTAGTAATGTACTAAATCGCTGTATTATTCAATGATATCAGATTCCTGAATATTTTTGACGAATACAGGCATAAAATGAAGTAAAAAAGATACATGTATACACATAGTTTCAACATGATACAAAGAATGATGACTTAAATCTCTAAAGGCTGTAGTTGTGTACTCAACAGCATAGTTTGTAATCTATTTATGCCATTGTACTCGTCTTGTATGGCACTAATTCAAAGCAAACCTGTTTGCATGTTTACTAATTCTCTCTGAGACTTGAAGTTGTTTTTCTAATCCATGGTACAAAGGAATACTAAATTGTTATGTATTTAATATTGTATTAGAGTATATTGCACTATTTATACATGTGTTAACTTACCTTGTTACAATTAGAACGTTGCTTCATTCCTTGATTTTGTATTGTTTGATCATTGGTTGACCTTCGTGTTAATTCACGAAGACGTGTGAATTCATCAATTCATTCATGCATGTTGTGTACTACGTTGTAGTGAATATGTCTAGTAAAATCATTGTATTGAATTGTGTATTTCATTATGTTTTACCATAAAAAGTTTCTTGACAAGTGTCTTAAAGCTATTGTAGATCAGGGATATCTTGCTCACATTTATCTTATTGTTTATCACATTCTTTCAACACAAGCCAATAATAATGTAAATATCCAATAATATAGTGAATACTTTCTTTTGTTTATTACCAGTTTTTTATCTGATATGTATGTATTACAGTGTCAATTTCAAGGCAAAAATATAGATCAGATAGGTACCTACAGTAACGTAGGTAATACAAAATATCTGTCTTCTACTGGAATTTTTACGTAGGTATCTTTGCAAAAGATTATTTTGCAAAACAAATTAACTTCTATGATTGAATGCACCGAAATACTAAAGAAAGCACTGCCAGTTTTGTATAGAAGGTATCTCTGGTAATCTGTTAAAGAACATCCATCAATTAAATACACAGCTATCGTGCAATCGTGCTGAGCATCACAATGGCATCTAAATTGCGGGCTATACAATAACGCGAAAGGGTAAAAGCTGACGCACAGTCCGCGTCGAAATTTCTTGTTCACCAGAGAATAGCAGAAACAATAGCGTCGTGAGATCTCTTTCGCATCGCACCCGTACTCTGTGAACATATTACCATAAAACGATCATCGGAGCGAGAATTCACACCACACATTTTATGGTCGCAAAATATATTTCGAAGACTTTCTTAGAAATCCTGTCTTACACGAAATACAACTTGTATGTAATAAACAGTGTAAATAAGTAATAAATCTGTTGGCGAATCGCTCCGTTTCCGTAAGCACGACCCAACCGTGGGTAATTGTCGGAATACCGCGGCTGTTACGGGCTGATGCGCGCGGGCCCTCGACCACAACGCTCTCGGTAGACCCTCCGCGAGGCTCGCAGAAATGAGTGCCTTCCACCGCGCCGCTTGTAACAATGCTTCGTGTTCCGCGATTAATCGATAAGTGAAGTGCCGCTTTCTCAATACAAGTGTAGTGTTAAATAAATCACCAACAAACACCGGCCCATTTCCAAAGTGTACCTTATCAGTATATTAAAATGAGGTGCTTGAAAGCGGCAGGAGGATGGCTCGCCCGGGTGAGATGCGTATGCAAGATAGAAAGACATTTAGCAAAGATTTCAATTTAGATTCGTCTGCATTTTGTTTGGCTTGCTTAGCTTGTGTATTGTCGTGTCACGATCATACCATTTCACTGGCATGTAGCGTTATGCGACATTTAAGTTATTTCTTTACTAGCTGTGATCGGTGTAGCTTGTTTTGGTTTACATCTCGTTTTTTGTCCAAAGCCTTTGTAAACAATGAAACTTCGAATAGTTGTTTATAACGTTTATTTTTACAGGCAATAAAGAAACGTGAACAACAAGACGAACCGAAGACTGATGATGAAGAGACTGCCGATGACGTTCAAGACGGTGAGTTTTGTATTTTGTTTATTTAATTTAGAAAGAAACGGTTTAGCTATAACTTGATACTAATAAGGTTGCACATTAACGCGGCGCACGACCTACCTGTGAGATATTCGATAGTTGCGACATTATTTTACACCTTCGTGACTAAACCCTGTCGTCTTGCGATCACGAACGTGAACTGAGCGTTGCCCGTCTGTCACTCTCGCATCTCACAAAGACTCCGTCACCTTCATTTTTATGTGGGAAATACCTTGTTGTCAGTTGTATGCTATCTACTTTCCAATTTGAAAATGTCTACGTTAAATAGCTAATTAATAATGTTAATAGTACGTAACATAATTAGCGGAAATGTAACTTGACAGCGTATACAACATAAAATATATGGTTCTTTGATTTTGTTACTCAAATTCATTCTAGCTCATCCTGTTAGTACAATGAATGAAGCAACATAGCCGTACGCAATGTTAGCGTTGTATAAAATCGGTATCGCTATGTTATCAGCTTATCTTCAGCACTCCGCGTGCCATTTCGTTCCGTTGAACGAAGCCCCGCAGTGTTTCGCTCACCTGTAGCGAGTTTGCCGCGGATTCCACCTCCTTGTTCAGTGAAAATTAATAACTGAGTGTTCTAGTCGCGTGACACACTTCTTACTGGCGATACAAAAATCACAATGTGTTCCGAAATTGTGTGATTCCTGCATTAGGTAGTGAATGAGTCAGCCTATCGGCCCAATCACATACGACGCAAGATAGTTTGCGTTGACGCAATCTTCTTTGTATCCTAATTCTGTAGATTAACTTGAAAACATAATACTTATTCAGTGCCGGATACGTGGTCAGTGATAACGTAATTTAATATATGTGTTCGTTGTTATTGGTTAAAAGTGGTCGAAATATAGATAGTAGTTAAATAACTTCATCTATTGTTTGACACGTATGTTATGGTATTCTAGAAACCAGTGCTACTAGCAGCGGCGGACGAAGGTCAAGCTGAGTTATTGTCATACGTAAACACGTCACTTAGTCTACTCTTACTGTTTCGTAAAATCTCAATGTAGTGCGGAAATTTACAGTAATCTGCTTTGCTCCATTTACTTTAAAATTGTGGGTTGTGTACCCTGCACTTACGGGCACAGTTGCACACGTAGCCACTTTCCCTGTGTTTTACTTTAGTTCGTGGCCCCACTGTTCTTATTGGTCTGGGCTTAGTATGACCAGAAACGTGATAAAATATAACAAAATATTACCAAAACAATAGTACGTTGCTTATATGTATCGTAGTCATAGTAAGGAAGATTACGGGACGTTAAATTGGGCACAGTTACATAGAGCGCCGTAATACAATCGATAGCGCTCGGTTTAATGTACAAACAGTTACAAATTTCTTACTCTTCAACCTGAGCCCTGTTATTATAATCTCATTTCACGCTCACTTAATGACTGACAAGTTTTACGTCGTTTAGGGTCTTGTTTTTTAAAGACTTTTAATAAATAAGACTTTCGGTTCGCTAAAATATTTTCAATATTATATTAATAAAAACCTTTTTACACAAAGACATAAGGGCTCTGGGTCCTATAAAGTTATAATTAATGAGTAAATGTATGTAAATGCTGTTGATTATCAGTCAATTCGAGCTGTCCACTTATTAACAGTATGACCTAAATTATCTCATGTATCGAAAAAATATTTTACCTGCTATGTGACCTTCACCTAGTGTATTTTCCGTATCTGTACTCAAGGAACATTTTACCTTCAAGCTTTACATAGGTACGTACTTCACATGATGCACGTGCATAGCATACTAAACTGATAAAAATACGATATACATTTGCAAACAATAACTTGCTTAAGGCTACCTAGGTGTGTTGTGCCTCTAGGGCATAATACATATTTGTTGATACGAGTTATTGAACTGACGACATTATCTTATCAGCTTCAACAATAAATTATTCGATCGAGACTCATAGTCAGTCGCATTCGAACACTGCTCGCAGGAAATCGTAAATCGTTACAATATTTAACATTTTCTCTTAACACATGAAAAAATACTTAATTGGTTACGTTCCGCTAGTGTATCAGAAGAAAATAAAAATATTTTCTCGGAAACTTAACTGAGACGGCAGGTTTACTTCGTCTGCACGGATATTGCATGTTAAGAAGTTGTTTATAAAGCTACGTCGTTAGTAGTGTATCTAATTTAGCAATTATTTATATTTGAATCGTGGCCGTTAAGTTAGAAATTATATTTGTTTTATATATTGAAGTATTTAATTGTTTAATGTAATAAAATGTGTCTATGTAAGTGCTAGGGTACATATTACTAGTGAAATTGGTGGTGATTGATCGGACTTGCTAATCGTAAGATCAATTCTTTTTTCTTTTATATTGTTCGCCTCTAACTATACGTCATTTCACGTGGCATGAAATTGACAGTACCTTTGCCCGAAAGTCGTGTCGATGCTCTAAACTATTTTAACCTCAATTAACTTCGACAACGGAGTTCTTGTTCTCAAGCTTGTAGTCATTTATTAATACACGATCATTACTCATCATTCCCTGTAAATGCAATTTACTTTCTTTAGCGTGATGTGTCTCTGACGTTCTGTAATATCTCTGTAAGCTATAATTAATTTGTTACGATGTCAGATGGCGTTTCTAATACGAATAATAAATAATTAATTGTGATAACATCAAGGTGGTTCGCACGTTAGTGTAAAAGTAATACATCATGAGAGACAAAAGACTAGAAGTGAAGTTGAGCGTGCGCGGTGACGGTTCACTGAGTCGAAACAATCTCAGGAGCAGTACGAGAAGTAACCGCAGTAATGCAAGCAGCAACAGCAACAGCATGCCTGTGAGCGAAATATTCAACAACGACCGTTTCACAGACATACCTTACAACAGATCCTTTGATATACTCGAGAAGCACCGCAGGCGGCCGAATCAATATGGATATCCAGCGCAGAGTTTACAAGCATTGAATCATTATGAACAATCGCAGAACAATGGTTACGGTATTAGGGATAGAAACAACCCGTATATTGATTATACAAACTCGACGAAACCCTACTACTACCAGTCTCAGCACCTGAACAATGTAGGACAACATCAATATCAGCCAGTGTATAATGACGCATCCATTCGTTTGCACGGAACGTTACCACGATCGGTGAGCCGACTCGATGGACCTAGGGAGAGACCAATATATCCAGAAAGTCATTACACGTTGCCGGCAAGATTTGGACCAAGGCGCGTGCGCATTAGTGAACTGCAGCCAATAGTGCATGGTTATGGTACGTATTTCCTCACATCCTTGTGCCCAGTGTCCATATTACGTTACGTTAGTATGTTGCGTTCGTTTTCCATATGTCATAACAATATATCACCCATGCTATACTTATCGTCTTAGAACTAAAATAACGTATTTTTTATCGAACGCATTTTTGCCCTTTATGCTAAAGATTGATCATGACCCTAATCTATTTTAGTAAGTACTCTAAGTTCAGCAATGCAAAAAAATCGTTTATTTCCATTAGAGGCAACTCAAATATTTATTTGAGTATTAATACAGTAATTTATTTACCATTTACCATTAGTAAATGGTACATATAATTTAACTTCGACGAGAAATTCATAGAAGAAAGTCGTTTTGAATAGAAACTAATCTAGTCGTTAACCCGCAATATATCACGTTGTATCAAGGCATAACTACCATAAAATATTCTGCTTTCAGCTCAACCACCATTGCCTTTTGAATACTTATTATCGATATTCTAACTAACCATTAAACTCAGCAGAAACCTGTTTATCTTAACTAGTTTGCAACAATTAAATTCAGTGCAGCTTTAAAACTCTTACTGATCTTGCTCTTAGATTAAACTTTTCGTGTGTAACGATCGACGATATTTTAAGTAGGGCCTCGTAATAATTTTATGTCGTAATAGCCTTTATTTTATCGGTATTTATGTATAAAGGTTTATTATATGCGTGTGTGCGTAAATAGGCCGACATCTGGGCCAACCCTCCCGAGGGACGGACAACAATAGCTGCAGCAGGGCACTCTCCCCGCGTTTACTGGTGCGCTCTAATGAACCAGACCGTTGTGTTAGGTGCCTCTTGTCTCAGTATTTCATATGCCTCTACCATAAGTACTCATATAAAATTCTGAAGTGCAAAATACTATTTAAAACCGACATTTTGTTCATGAATTTGCGATGGCGGTCACAAAGTCAGCGGTTCGTGGCATTATGTGTTCCATCATGGAGTTTACGTTTAAAGCAAGTAAGGTTGAAGATTTCAATCATATTATTTTGTTATTTCTTGGTTAATATAAACTTAGTGAGACATAAAGACAAACATAAATCTTAGAAACAGAAAATTAGCTTAATATGGATGTGAATTAAAACAGTATTGAATAATTTATCTTTATTTGAAGCATTAATTTAGATGGTTCGATTTAAATAGCTAGTGCCGTTATAAACTTTTGCGTTTTGATATTCAACTGTCACCATTTTAACATTTGCACAAAAGGAATATTGGTTTGAATACAAGGTCAGAGCTTATTTATTGTCTTTATGTTTTACTTATGCTGATACAAATTTTTGGTCATGCGTTTCTAATTTAATACAATGCAGTATAATACAACTATAGAGTAAAATTCACTGTGTTATTGACTTTCATACGCCTTGTGAGTCACAAAGCTTCATCTCTCCAACTTATATAGGATTGCCTTATTTGAAAGTTTACGTTCTCAATTGAGCGTTTTTTGTGCAGTTTATTTAGATGCGGACTTGACAGTTACGGTATTAAAGATAATAATAAATGGTTCGTAAACCATAATCTATATCTTTTCTGTTGTGTAATAGTTGGCGATATTGGATAGAAAGTACAATACAGACAGACGGTGGAGGTTGTTTAACCCTAACAAATAATATTGGATGAGTCTGTTGTTGAATATTAGAAGAGGTTGTACCTAACAGGGTTGTGCTTGCGCGTGCCTTCGTCGAGTTCGTGGCGTTCGTGCACCGATGCCTGATAGAAAAGGAGACGAGCACGATTGACACTCGTGAACTCAGCAGCTTCACTGAAACAACATTGCATTTCGATTTTACTACTCGGTATTATAACTGTTAGTTTTGCTTATACGTAAAACAAATACAATCATATTGGCTACAAGTCTCTACTTGAATTCACATAATCGGAGAGACGAATGTTTCAGATAACGGCATAATTATATGGTTGTACATGATGGCATGTGATTGAATAGACGTATTATGCAATGGAACTGAGCATGAGGATCAGTCACGTCAGATGAACGTAAATTACTAGGCTTTACTTTCGAAACTTAATAAATAAATGTCATAGATTGTAATTTGGTACACGTTATTATAATGTTAGATACAAAACACCTTTCTCTGTAACAGTAATTACTGTAGGTAGTGCACTCACGTTTTTCTTTTGCATTATCAATCTTCGTGCATCCGCGTCTTATTCAACGCCGTGAAAGTCCTTGTTATTGTGTACACTGGCCCCGTGAACTTATTAATTATTATCGTTGTTACGACGCCGTCCAGTGGAGAATGTAGAGATATTGCACCCTTTTCGCTTTCTCTTGCTATTAATCTTCACAATAGATGACGTTTTCCATCGATATTTATCGCATTTTATCTGCGAAGTTATTCAACCTTATCTTCTTTTTATTTTAAACATGCATGTACAAGATAATGATGTACGTGAATATTCTGATATTGAAGTTGCTTCATTGAGTGGTCTCATGAAATGTTGAGTATTTGACCGCAGTAAGCGACCGCTAATATAGCCACTAGATGTTATTATGGCATGGCTGACGGGTACGTAAATTCATCAATGTGCAGAGGAAACCGTGCGTTGCGGTTTATATCCGTGCTGCGGGCGCAGATCTCGAAAGTGAACCTGTGAAATGAGTTATTGAAGCGCATCAATAACATGATACCCTGTGAACACGGTCCTCTATCAATATCAATAATAAATATAAATATATCTTGCTTTTTTGCCATGTTAATCGTCTAAATTCTAAGCACAAATATCTCTACTATAGGCGTTTTGGTATTTTTTATTTGAGTTTTTAGCTATTTCTAATATTCTCATAAATGTGAATTTAAGCTGATAACAATATGAAACGAAATCCAAAACCAGATTTACTGTTTTGTGGAGAAGTGCAACTTTTGCCACGGATTAACACAGTTTAGCATCAACACCTACGGAGAAACAGTATCAAATTCTTACAGAGCTATGTCACCGTGACCGTTAACTTAAAACGTATACATTTGGTGAGAATATTGTCCTGTCGAGAACAAGTTTGTTAGTGCTATATTAAGTAGGTCTTTATGTCCATTACATCTGACTTGTGACGCGTGCCGTATCTAATTGGCATCCTTGCATACATTAATCACCTCGCAAGGTGTGCAACTGTGCATTGCCTGCAGAGACTGCAGTATGTAGATCACTTACTGGTCGGACTGCTTTTCGAAAGCTGAAGTCCTGTTTATTAATCTACAGTTAAGCTGAAAGCTATATCCCGGCTAAGTTACGCGATTTCTAATTTTCTCCGACCGTAGGCCATTTAAATATCGTTTGGCAGTGCTATTACCTGTCACCTTAATGTAATTTTATGTACCTAATTACACCTTTTGACACTAACTTGTTTTATCGCAATGGTGGAATGTTTTTTTTATTGATAATTTCCAAAATTTCACTAAAGCGACGAATGTTAATAATTTCGCTGGTGAAATTAACTAGCTATTGTGAATTTGTTTAAAAACGGAGAAGTAATTAAAGTATTTATTTTAGACGATTTATAAATTGCTTCATGATTTTTTAGATACAGATTAATTGTAATACGTATTGTATTACCTATCAAATAACCTAGTCAGTTTTTATGGTACGTATACCTACTTAATTATTATTTGGTTACGCCGGAGGAAATCAGCCATAACCAAGTGTTATTATATCGTTAGGTATTCAAGATAAAAATGATAACACTAAGCGTAATAATAGTTCACATCATTGCATGTAAAGAATCGAAAGTGTCGGTAACGAGATCGGATGTAGATGAGATCGATCGTTTCAGATAATGGGTAGGTAACGCTAGGGTAAAAATAAAGGAATCGGTATGCGCCTGGTTGAGACTTTCTATTTTTAATCGGGCGGAGAGGTCGCGGGCGCGGGCGCCGGCGCCACAGCCTCCGATCTCGTGGTGGTTGGTGCGCGCGCATTCCGTCACCGCATGCGCCCCGGGCAGCGCGCACTCTACGCGTTTATTATTATACCCAGTTTGGTGTTCACGACTTGTTTGTTTTGATTTGGCGTACCGAATTTGGAGCCGGTTACTAGTATTGCACTCGATGTAAACAAATCTAAATTCAAGATAAGCACCTTACAAATATACGGTAATTTATATTACAATGAAATTGGACAATGACCTAGTCGGAATGCATTAGGGCGAATAGCCGGCCGGTGCTTCGGTTTGATTGACGTACGATACTAACCAGATACTATCGTAACGAGAGCCGGTAAATCAACCTCCGCCTTCGGACGTTGTCGCCCCTATTCAGGAAGTAGCCCGGGACTAGTTAAAGACGAGGAAATGGGTGTGATCAGGAGAAAAAAGCGTAAGTTTACTTTCTCTCCGATTATTAGATAACATTTTACCTGTGCAATTTTATATTTATATTGTAATTTAGCATTTTATTAAATAAGTGCCTGTATTTAAATTGTTTTAATTGTCAGTGTTTAGAATAATATAATTTATTGTTTGTTTGAATCTTGTTCAAATTTTGTACGTGAACTTTCATGAAGTCTGTGGTTAGGTTTGATGTTTTGAAACAAAAAACAGTCGACCACAAATTTAATGGTCTCAGTTAACTTTGTTATCGGTATGGAATTATTGTTTGCAAAGCGGATATTGCGCTCTTTGTAAAATGTTGTCAAGGTTTTTGATAGAAAATTCCTCTATTCATTGTACTTTTCATAAATTGTTTATTGTAATGTAGTAAACAAACTTCGCATCTAAGTAAGGTTACATGAACAAAGTTGTGGTAGAGCTCGGCAACTCACTTTACTTTTCCTTCCTTCGTGCAAAGCCTAACCTTTAAAATGCATAATGTCCTTTAGTCTTCGTATAGCAATGACCTTTGTAAATAGATATATGTATGTGCATTATGTAAAATAGTTTAACATTAATAAATCGTGGCTGTAAAAGCATGAACTTATGCGGACTTGCCATATTAGTTAAGGTCTTGTTCGTCTAACCAGTATCGATGTTAGTGTACTTGTTTACTCGTATACACATATTTAATTATTTCTAGACTGCTTGTTATGTTCGTCACACATTCATAGCAATGTTTGTTTTATGAAGTTGATTAACAAAACCTGTTTGTTACAAACATACACAAAGATTTGATTACAGTTTAACACGGAAAGTAATTGGATGGTAATAGTACACGCATTGTTAACGTAATTTGTGGTAAAACGAAATGCTTTATTATCAAATTTAAATATGTGCTCAAATTTCACGATTCTTTCTACTGGATTGAATTTATGTATTGTAACGTTTGATTTCTAATGGTCTCTTCTCACACGATATTGTTTTACGAAGCGGATACCACAGAGTAGGTCAACGTCGTTAATAAAATGGCATATAGTGCAACAAAAACTATTATAATAAGATGTTAATCTGTGCAAAATAACATCTTGAGTGTAATGTTACCTACATATGCGTATGATACTCAATGCAAACCGCAAAACAATGTGCATATTATTACAGCGCACTTACACTCAATACGCTTAATCGCTTACCACCTCTGTTCAATAGGCTATACATAACATATTTTACGTGTTTTGTATTACACTTGTGTGAAGGTGAAACAGTAGTGGTTATGCGGTCATCGCTCACGTATTCGGGTGGGTCCTACCGAGCCATTGGCTTTTCTACTAATATTTCGTAACGGCGTAATAAGTTTACCATAACAAATGCTATGGGAAGTATCTTTTTCGATTTGTAATCGCTCTTTATGGCAGTAGGTCGCCCTTTACGTGTCTAAAGAAGATGACCTTTAGCTACCGATTGTCATTTTTAAAAATAACTGCTTCATTGCGCAATCAATGGTGTTCTATTGAGAATATTTTACCTGTTCATTATTGTACCTGGTTGGTCCAAGAACCACCTGTTGCTTTGTTTACTTCGATAGACTTGACCATGAGCAATTTTTTCTTAGTATTAAGCTGGCCTTTTTTACAATTTTCTTCCATTTCTGTGAACGTCTAACTAGTACTTGCTAACGGCATAAAGTTGAAGTATGCCATAATTACTAAGTTGTTCCATTTTTGCCGTGCTTGTTTCTTGTGGTACAATATCCAAACATTTTTTATTTCAATCACCCATAGAGCTTTATTTTGTAGGCTTAAACCTATAAGAATGGTTAATGCTAAACTTACTGTTTTTGAAACAAACAATCCAGCGTGTTTACATGTATCAGACCTGAATAAAGGTACAAAACATTTAACATAATGGTGCTATACCGTTTTACATGATGTATGAAGTCATACATTTAGTGGATTTACGGCGTAATGGTCTCGAGGCCGCTCGGTCGGCACAGGCTGCAACACAGGCAATGTGGGCATTTACGTGTTTACATCCATTACGTGGCTGCACACCAGGCAGCTCAGTACTGCCATTAAATCAAATTGCCTCTCTTAATTTAACATTAACGGAACGCTTCCGAGCTTATAGCTCAGGATTTATTTCTGTCATCAAAGCTGTAATTTCTTACATAGCTACTAAGTCTACACTTTGCGTTAAGTGCTCGAGCGGAGCCAACAAAAACTGCATTCGCTACGTTCATAACATGAAAATTGCTTCACTGCTTTTACTTAAATGACTTTCATAAAGTACTTGTAGCAATTATTTATCAGTTACATGCTTATTCGATAAATTACTTACAGAATCATTTCACAACACTGACTTTCACCTGTCCGTTACATTTAGATTGGAACTAAATTACCATCATTCCTAGAAAAGAGCATTTTCCAATAAGACTACTGTAAGACGAGAGTCACGAATCCCTCTGTAAACTATCACGACTTGTTCTGGGATACAATAGTTGTGTAGTTATTCTATTAAGCTTATCCGGGGGTGAAAGTATCGCAACTGATTGGCTATTGTAATGCAGAAGACGGGACGCGGGCCCGACCATTCTGGATCATGATTTCACTGTGGTCCATTCATTCGTCTCGACATGTTGATTGTCGTGCGAACGTTACCAACAGACGTGCGATCATTTGTTATTCAATTCCATACTGTTAGCATTGAAGATCTGCGGAATTAGAAATCTGATTGCGTAGAAACGTATCATCAATGATAAAATATCTCTCAGATGTAGGTACCTACGTTAATCATCACTTGTTGATTACTTCATCTGTAGAACATTATCTCTAAAACGAGGGTTAGTATATCGAGTTGATAGATCATGTCTGTCACTGGTACATGTGCTATAATGTCTACATCGTGACGGTATATTGTTCATGATCTTAATGGCAGCGGCCTTGCAAACATGTGCACTACATTGCATGCTGCTCATTATTTGTGCTCACAGTCGAGGGGGTCAATAATTACTGTACGGACGGCACTTTTCAAACGCCCACGATCCTATTAATTCTAAAGAAGACCTTGCACGTGAAGTTTTAAACTCATCTCCACTCGTCATTTAACATGTTTTAACCTGGTAATTAGTTAAATTAGTCTGAACGTATTACGTTCTATTGTTCTTGTGAGTATTCATTTACATATTGAAATTTGATCTTATCCTTCGTTGACAATAGATATTAGTATTACGTAAGCGACGGAACTCATTGATCCAAAACAATAATTACATTTATGCGTTACAATAATAATATACCAGATAAAGCGTTCATAATTTTCGTTATCTCTTATGTCTACCAATTAGTATTGTATAACATAATTTGTCATTGAACAGTTCAAGACACATACCTTAATTGTTTATCACGTTATAATTCACTTAAGAGGTCAGACTGCTGATAACGTGTACATATCTAACGTAGGGCTTGACTTTCCGATGTATATTTTAGGCATTACGTAATGATAGAAATATTGATGGTAAAAACATTGGCTGCATTACTTGATAAATCGTACGAATCTTATCGGTAAATCCATTTATAATACGGACTTAAATATAATATTATGCAGTTTTGGTGATATTGATAAACGAAATAACATTACTTAATTAATATGTAACGTAGCGTTCTATTGAACTTCACAAAAAAATCATAATAAATGTTACTGCCAAATTATTTATGGATGCATTTTTACACATAACTAGCTTTCCGCCCGCGGCTTCGGCCGTGTGGAATTTCACCTCTTTCGAGGGAGAATTTCCAAAAATCATTTCTTAAGGAATCTTCATATCAAATTTCAAGTTACTATGCTAAGTAGTTTCGGCTGTGCGCTGTCCATCAGTTATTCACTAACTTAATAGTTTTATATACTATTTATTTGGTTGGTCAACTAAAATAAAATCCGAATTGAAATTTATCAGAGGCACCCTTGAGCACAGCATCTGAACTAAAGATAACAAATAATAACATCAATGAAAAGAAGAACAGATCGGGTGTCGTATCTTTTATCACGTTATCACATAGATATTATTTAGATATGTGCTATTTTAGTGTTTTGTACTAAATTTATATTTTTTTTAATAGGTGAATCCGTGTCCGAGAGAGCAGAGAGCGAAGCGCGCGTGGTAAGCGATCAACGATGCATAGAAGTTCGTATCGCGCGTACTGCTGGCGGACTCGGATTAAGCATAGCCGGTGGGCGGGGCTCCACGCCGTACATCGGTGATGATGACGGCATCTTTATATCCAGAGTGACGCAAAATGGACCCGCTTATATGTCCGGACTTAGAGTAAGTTGAATGTTTATTACTTTCCTTATACAAAAACGGATAAGTGAGATACTCACAGAATCCTCTTCAAATATTTTGTTACTGTTAATCATTATTAGTAAAAGTGAAGAAGGAGAGCTATAAAGAAGAAAAAATTAAGGGTAACAATTGTACACCTAAGACGCTTACATTTCCTTCCCATAAAAAAAGCGAAGTAGAGGACTTTTCAAGTATTCACTTTGAGATAATCAAATTATGAATATAATTTTTTAAGCGAGCATTATGTAGCAATTTATAAGAACTTTCGCATATAATAAAGTATGTTAAGAATACTTATCTTAACATAAATGTTAATTTGCTTCAGGTTGGTGACAAGGTGCTCTCGGTGAACGGTACGTCGGTCGTAGACGTGGATCATTACTATGCAGTAGAGGTACTTAAAGCCAGCGGACCAACTCTCACACTCGTCGTGACCAGAGATTCACCCAATTCGACCAGGTTCCGTTTGTTCTTTATCTAAACATTTCATCAGACAATATTTTACATCGTTCTAATAGACGTGCGTGCTGCACGTATGTATGTCCTCATTATAAAAAAATCGTGGTGCTATCAAATGAAAGCACGCAAATTTAATTTGTGTTTTCGTTATATTTTCCAGGTAATAAGATAATTAGTAGTCTAACAAGAAAGCTTTTGGGATTTTGTTCTATTAACTATTTTGGTTCGATTACAATCTGCGTGTTCTCTGTGTTGTTTTTCTATTTGTTTTAATCATTTCTTATACGGTAAAAATTAAACATATCTTATAGATAACAAGTATTTTTTCAGAACTCACAGTCGAGCACCGAGTGGGGCGAGCCATCATTCCGTGTCAAGCACCACCGACACCGTATCCACATTGGAAAATGGACAGGTAATACACAGTAACGGAAGTTCAACTAAATATGCCACTGGATTTCACCTCCCTGCCTTGTTTTATGCAAATAATTTTATTGAGTCATAACGCAACGATTTTCCTTTCAACTGAGAGCATCAATAGAATAGCTTATATTGATTTTCTAAACAGGTTCCGACTGGGCGAGGTATACCGACTAAGCCGTTGATTATTAGCAACCAGTATGCGCAGGAGTTCGAACCGGAATATAAGGAAATGGTGCCTACTACTCCGGTAAATAACAACCAAGTGCCGGTGCCTATGGTTGTTACTAATGTGGAGAACTATAGCCCGTCGCCTACGGGACAGCCTCCATCCGACAACTATCAGCGACTGCAAGCGTCACCGCCACCGCCATCTACTTCGCCATACATACCACCAGGTAAGCTGACTTTTTTACTTAATTGTAATGTTAAGTTTTGCAGCGTAGTACCGCTTAAGGAAAAAAACAATATCGTTAGTTGATTTTAATTATTATGTAACTGTATAAATGTTAATGACATTGTTGTTTATTTCTAGTGTATCAACAAAAGGTGCTAGTCCACACGACGCTGATCCGCGACGGTGCCGGGCTCGGGTTCAGCATAGCCGGCGGTAAGGGCTCGCCTCCATACCGGGATGACAGCGATGCCATATACATCTCGCGCATATCACCGCAGGGCGCCGCGGCCAAAGACGGCAAGATGCTGGTCGGCGACAAAGTTGTATCTGTAAGTAAATAAAAAACAACTAAGCTAAAAAAATAAAGGATAAAAAGATGTAAGGTTCTATTACAAGCAGCACTAACATACGTTGTAAACGCGTCACGAAGTACTACTAGATAAATTAAGTGAAAGACGAAGTTAATATAGATTTATTTCCTTAGATAAATGGCGTAGATATGGAGAGCGCTCCTCACGAAGCAGCCGTGGCCCTTCTCACCGGACACGAGAGATTTGTAAGGCTCGTTCTACAGCGTACCATCACTACGGATCAGGGTAAATATTTTCTGAAACTATAGTGCAAGTTACTATACCTAAGCTTGCTTGATTGGCAATTAAAATAAAAAAATCGCAACAAAATTTTATTTTCAACCATATATGGACATGAAGTAATTAATCATACACGGTATTTTTTGATAAGATTCTTTAGCTTGGCTTCATTTTAAAATTTAATATTTATTCTTACATAGGCGAGTTACTGCCGCGGAAGTCAACATCAGAAGAAGTGAGAGAGCACAAGACGAGCCTGCAGAATTTGAACATCACACCGACACCAAAACCCACCACGAATCACATAAGCGCACCCGTAGTGGGCAACCACACTCACACACACACCGCACCGCGCGTGTCCGCACACGCCGCGCCCGCACACACACCCGCGCCACAGCCCGCAGTACAGCCGATGGTACAGTCACCCGTACAGCCACAGAAACAGGCGACTTTCGCACCCACTACCACCGTTCCACCGCAACCTGCACCGCGAAAACTGAGTCAGCCGAACGGACAGGTGAGGCTTAGTGATCGCTACTTTCTATGGTACGCGAGGGGTCTTTCTTTGACTATACTTTCTTACTGTTATGTCTTAGATATAACTAGATCGTAAGCAATCATTATGCATTGTTCACTTTAATTTACAGTTACTTATGATATTTGTCTTATACGTAGCTTGCGGCCCTACCTATTTCCAACTAAGTTTTATATAATCAGATATACCTTGTGACTTATGACTCATTTATAATAAATTATCTTATGATCCTATAAAATTCTGAATGCGTACAAATTGCACTATAGTATTGGCAATAAGTTGAAAACCCCTTATATCTTGCACTTCAGGCCAAAACGTCAACTAACAGTACGAGCACGCCCCTAACACCCGGCGCCGATAAAATGCACGGATCTAACGACGACGTCTTCGATGACATACAGGTAACATAGCATTAAAATATAACGGTAATGTTATTGCATAAAACGAATTCGCAGGTGATGGTATATTGTTGGTTTAACACGTTCACATCAGAGCTTATACGTCATGGCTTTACCACCATTGTGTCCGACGCCTTAGCTCATTTCACTATGTAGAATAGTTGAAAGTTGGCGATGGCATTTAGTCCTCAATAGTTACGAAAGGTAGCGTACCCACTGCATTCCGAAATATAGAGCTCATATTTCGAGATGTTAGGATACGATACTCGTCGTAACTATTCTAATCGGGCTAAAAGCAATCTCTGTACTTTCGGTTACATTTTTATGCTTCATTTGTTCTTAAAAATTTAAATACTAAAACCTTTTCAGGAACTTAGAGGCTGTTCTTAGACGTAATATATGGGTAAAAATCATTAAGTATAAAATATCAGTTGTATTTTCAACTCAAGACAAACATGCTAACGTATCATTGCATTTATTCTAATACAGATCGTTTATATTATTATCATTATATATTGTAGTTGTTAGTTGCGCACTTTATAATATATTGAGATTGTATCCACTAGATTGCGCAGTATTTATACGCTTGCTTTACCTTGTATAATTGCACTTTCGCCATTTACGATTGTTCGTGACATTCGATGTCATCGTTGATAACGACATACATCTGTACATTTGTTAATAACTTTTGTCATGTAAAAACAAAGAAACTGTATTTGTGTAATAATAGTTATCGGGGGTAACTGTTGTAACTTGTAAATCTTACAACAGTTGGGTTAAGAGAAAACACAAGATGACATTCTAATTTATTTCTAAATTAATTTTCAGAATGTTAACACTGCGATTGAGATCATTTCAAGAAAAAAAAGTTCAATAGTAATATTTTTTATTTAATGGTAATATTACTCAATAGTAATACTTACTAATAATGTAGAATATTTATTATAACATTAATGTGTCCACGTGTTGCAACTGGCGATAAAAAAAAGGAAACGCCATGTTGATTTAAAGGAGCTACTTTAGTGTAATATTTTTTTTTGGATGGAACAACCTTATGGACAAGCAAAATTTTTGCTCTCATTGTTTTCCTATTAGATAAATAGTCTATATAATTTCCAAGAACCTGGATCTGAATACTGTAGTATATTCTCTGTTACCGCAAAAATGATACGCTAACATGGCCGAAGGCGGTCTCTAGGCGACTTTACTAATGCATAGACTGATTCGATGTGAACGTGTTAAACGCGCAGCCGTCGCGGCCGATCACGAACGAGGAGTTCCAAGCGATGATCCCGGCGCACTTCCTGGGCGGCGAGCGGGCGCGCGCGGCCGCCGAGCCGCCGCTCAGCGGCGTGCGCGTCACGGTGGAGCGCGCGCCGCCCGCCGGCCTGCTGCCGCCGCCGCCCGCCGCGCTGGGCCGCGTCACCGAGACCATCACCAAGTCCACCTTCACCGAGACCACGGTCACGCGCATCACCGACAACCAGCTCGTCGCGCCGCTCATCATCGAAGTAAGGCGCCCCGGAGCGTGCACTCGTTCGACCGGACGGGCTCGGCTTCGCAATGCGCTCGCTCGCCAACTCCGATGTCTAGCCTCGACCGATATCTGAGCTGATCCATTGTCGAGACAGATATATTGGCGAACCACCATCTCGGGAAAGACTTAACTTTTTGTCTTTTATTTTGTAGTGTCACTCTACAAATATACTTCTGTTAAAACTCATGACATTCATTTAGTTCATATTTTTTTTTGGTTTTCTCCTTTTATTTTATTAAAGTACAGTCGTATGATGTTGCGAAGTCGAAGCCCTACCATAAATTATAATGAAAGAACTCGAGAGGTAAAATGCACGTTTTATAGAAAAATTAAATTTATTTTAATAATTTTGGAAATTCGGTAATGTTTCTCGCATCACTTAGTTTTCAATATTTGCAATTTAGCATTAAAATTGTATGAACATTGTAGTTGCCTTTAATATGAATAATTCTCATTCACTGTGTAGCGTGCTATACCATCTTTTGACAACTCTGTCTGAACCAGTAAATCATCTCGCTATCTCCTGGCATATTGATATATTTTTCTGGTAGGAGAAGGAATATGGACACCACGCGATCAAGGATACCTTATTTTTTTAAACTTCTTACTAGGCTGCGTCTTATTTCCCAATTGACGATGAAGATCCGAAACTAATTTGCTACTGAAATTTTATTAAATTGATAATCGTAATTTCACTATGCACTCTCTACGAATACTTAGCTGACAACCATCAAGCATTTAGAGATCTCGCGTGCAACATGTATTTATACTACTTTAATTCCTGAAATAAATCCCTAACTTTATAATGTTTAGGCCTCATATCTACCTAAGCTACCATTTGATTTTTTTCGTCAGGAACGTAAAAAAATGGCGGTGTTCCTTCAATAGTCACATAAGGTGGCTAGGATACGATACCTCCAATTGGATAATCCGTGTTCCAACCGGAGCGTTTCAATTTCTAAGCATAACATTAATTGAATGTCTTTGTCGATGTTTACTTCAAATAAACATCGACAAAGACATTCAATTAATTTCCTGAGTGGCAGACGAGGTTGAAAACCATTGCTAGACTTTCGTATAATATTTCTTCTTTATTTTTTAAGTCTAATAATCGCAGGTTATTAAGTGTACCTTTAAAATACGAAAGTTCTAAATTCATGTCTAATATGATGAGATGTCTATAAGAGATACAGACGAGAAAGTAACCCACGCGTATGTTTCTAGAAAATAAATATTACTCTAAAAATTATAACACTGGCTGGCTACGTTTTTCCAAATCTAGAACAGTTTTCCAGCCTAGCAGTAAACTTTTTATTGGTAACTATGTACCACGACATGACCTTTCTATAAGGTTTTGTGCTAGCTTTGTCTCAGTTATTAACAGTTTAATTTTGTTCAAAATGGTGCAAATAATGCAAGTTAATTCTGTAACCCAACCCACACTAGTGATATAGTAATTATTATGTTGTAGGGAATTCGACTTGAGGTAGCTCAAAGTGTTCATATTCCTTGCTGCCAGAAAGTAATTAGATCAATCCCATTATAATCATTTTCCAATCACAATATTGGCACTTAGCGTATATGCTCAGATTTGCATGCTAAGACAATTTATATAATTCCTTAGTTCAAAACTTACTTTATAATATACGATTACACAGTGGGAACAGGTGACTATGGCATTGACTTTATGAATAGAGAGCTCCGTTCGTGAAGTCAATGTAATAGTTCAGACAACAGAAATATGAATAAAATATGCCTTTCATCTAACATGTGTTAAATACGTTAGTAAGATATACTAAAGAACTAAACATTACTTTTCATTGTTCCAGGACGTCACTTTGTATAAAGAAGGAGGATCTCTTGGATTTAGTATTATCGGTGGTACTGACCACTCTTGTGTTCCATTCGGCGGAAAGGAACCGGGCATATTTATATCACATGTTAGTAATTATTACTTTACCTCATTTTTGGCATTTAAAATAATTTCGATCACCTAGAAATTATCTCAAATTAATTGATATTAACAGATAATTATGTTAAATCAATTTAAAGGAACATTACTTGTCATCTTTCTCAATTACTCATGTTTATTATTGCATCCTGAATTTTAATTAAACACAAGGGCAGGTTAAATCCCAACAAACAACTTACTTATATTACAAGTACATGTCATATATTTTAAAATAAAACAGGTGGTTCCTGGCGGCGTAGCAGCTCGCTCAGGCAAGCTTCGTATGGGTGACCGTCTACTCAAAGTGAACGGTACCGAGTTGCACGGCGCCACGCACCGCGACGCCGTGCAGTTGTTGCTGCAGCCCGGCCCCACCCTCGCGCTCACCGTGCGACACGACCCGCTGCCACAGGGCTTCCAGGTTTGTGACGTCACTCTTCTATATACATTACACTGTGACATGGGATTGAGAATGTAATGCGTTATTACATTAGTAAATTCACATACGTTTATGTACTGTATATGGGGATTGTGTTTTCAGTGTCCCTTACTTGATGAGTGTGCTCTTGATTGAGAAGTACAAAAACGTACACGTGCGAATACATTGTTATAATATTTTTTTAAATATCGAGTTAAGAACTTGTAATTAGAGTTTAAAAATAATATACAATCAACCCCATGTCATTTTATATGTTTAAGTAAAATGAAATATGATATTAACAGTTTAATGGTGATAAAATGCTTTTAATTTAACAAAAACAGTTCCCAACATTGGGTATGTGTTGCAATGAATATTCGTAATCAGTGTGTACATACACATACGTAAGCGCGCAATGTTTTGCATGTTATGCAAGTAACCGAGTTTTGTGGATTCTAATGGTGAGAAGTTGAAAGCATAATGTGGATTCACGAGTAGAATGATTTGAGTATGTCGCTTATAGTAGTCATTTGGCGGTATATAAAATGAAATGAATTGCATAACGCTTATGCACATGATTGTTCGACATATTTTTACATATACTGACAAAAGCATAGTCTCTCTTTGCTGCGAATTCTGTCGCTTACATACTCACATACGTTTCTTATACAGACAGCGCTTGTGTCATAAAAGTGCATTAACATTGAAGTTTGATTTTGTCGTTATAAAACGCTAAACGTTGTTTTGTTCCACACGTGCGCACTACACGGCCACCGCCACACACGTTCAGGGTCTCATTCAAGTTGAGATTGTTGACGCAACTGTAAGTGTGAACGTCGCTCGGCGATCTCGAACTTATGTGTGTTACTTTACCAATATATATGTCAGTCTCCAACCCCTCATCCAGTCAGTCCGTGTGCCCAGCTATCGTCGTATTCGGAATGGTTATTTCGTAATAAAGCTTTTCTATTTTGTAGAGAACGCGAAGTACGATCTTATGTCGAGACATTTTTGTTGCTTATAGCTTTTACTATTGTTATGCCAACACACAAAACTTACACCCTTCAATTTGAATGTCGTGTGTCTTGAGCTAGGTTTTTATTTATCTAGAACGTTGTTGTATTAGTACGAGAGCTTATGTTACCTTGAGTGCATGAGATTTTGAGCTTTGCATGTTGAAAGTATTTGTGAATGTAGTTGTTTCAAATTAAGTTATCCGATGTAATAGGTAAAGTTTTATTTTCTCTAGAATGAAAATATTTTGTTATATTATTTTCTGTTATATTTGTTTTATAATATGGAAATGTATTGTCCAGGAGCTTACAATAATCAAACAAGAGGGTGAGAAACTAGGGATGCACATAAAGGGTGGATTAAACGGTCAACGCGGCAACCCTAACGATCCTAACGACGAGGGAGTGTTCATATCTAAGATAAACAGCGGCGGTGCTGCCAGGAGAGATGGCAGACTAAAGGTTTGTAATATTTAAATTATTATTAGTAAACGATTGTTTAAAAAGTTAATTTACCCAGAACTCTAAATATACTTTATACGGTGTAGTATTTTTTACCTATCCATAATCTATTAAGTGTGATTGCGCCTTTTCTTCGACAGTGCCACTTATGAAAACTAACAGGAAAATCAAAACTATGCTTGTCCCAGACATAAATTGAGTTTTATATTTGTTATTGTGTTACCCAGGTTGGCATGCGTCTATTAGAAGTGAACGGTGTGTCGCTACTGGGCGCGACACACAACGAAGCTGTGAACGCATTGCGCTCAGCCACCCACGCGCCGCTGCACCTCATCGTGTGCCACGGGTACACCAGACCGGAGAAATACAACACTGTAAGCTTAATACACTTTCAATAAACATCTCGATTGAAATATCTGTTTGACAGTCAATTTTCTATGTACGGAAATGAATAGTCCGCTATAAATCAAACTATAGCTGCGTCCGTTTTTATGCAACAGTAGGGTTTAGTGACACAATTTGTTGGTTATTTAAGTTAATAAATTTACTTTAGACAGCATAAAATAAAAGTAATGTACAGAAAGTAACTGCTGATCGTTCTTAAATCATAATTTAAACACAAATTCGCTAACGTTATGAGCGTTTTGTGTTTGTTTTGGTAGTTATTTCGATTTCCACAGATATTTCTATCGAGCTGTATTAATTTATATGTTATCACAAGTATTTATTAATTATATAAGTGTTTTCAACAAGCATAACTGTACCATGCTTGTATACTGCTCACAAAAGTCACGCTAATGAATGACACTGTCATGGTTTTGAATTAAATTTTTATCACTAAACTAAACACTCCTGTGTGCGTTTATTTGTTTGAAACTCGAATAAACTGTCCGAGTGCCTGTGCTTGTTAGAAAGAGATAGACAATGCGAATGTTTGCACAGACCGGTAGCGAGAGCGGGACGGCGGATACCGGCGGCTCTCTGTCTCACTCAACGTCAAGCCTGGACAGAGATGAAACGTTGCACCAACATCAACAGGTTTGTTGTACCGCTTTTGAAGTTTTTCTTTTATAGTGAACTTTACTGATTGTTTGCGGTTGCGTACTTCTTAGTGCTCATTCACGTTGACTCGCGGGCGCGGTGGCGGGCGCGGTCGCGAAATATCAAACATATGGCGATGTACCGAAGTGTTCACGTACAAACCGTTCGCGCGGTCTAAGTCGCGGGCGAGCTAGCGGCGTCGCGCGCGGCCCGCGTGGCGCGCTCGCGCCAATATCAAACGCGTGAAGATGTTCGTGTGTGTTCACGTCGAACTAGCGGTGGCGGGCGCGATTCACTCGCGATGTCAAGTAAGATCAACCAGTTTGAGCCAGTTTGAGCCAAACGCCCGCCTGGCGGCCAACGTGAACACAAAACGCCACGTCCCCGCGCTCGCGACCGCCACCGCGCCCGCGAGTTCCAACGTGAACAAGCACTTACAGTACCTCGATTCTCTATCACTATCGACTTCTGACAACCGGCTAGCTATCGAAATTTTGACATTTAGCATGTACTGCCAAAGAAGTTTCTGCTCCGCCCGTCAGAGGCCCTGATCAGATTTTCATACAAAATTTCTCGATGACAGGTTGGTTGTCGGTAGTCGATAGTAGTTGAGAATTGAGCTACTGTTGTGTCTATTCGAATCACATAAGTCGTAGGCTTCTAACTGGGCAACTACTACCGCCCCCTAGTGGTCGCCGGAGTTATAAGTGGGGGCGGTTGCGAGTTCAAAGACAAATGATAAACTATGTAAAATAATTACTATGCAAAATGGTTTTTTTTATTTTGTAAATGTTACGGTACTCGATAAAAGGTTTGGAACCTATAATATAAGTAAATGAGGCAACAATACGAACACGCAAATACAATCTAGTAAAATTTCACTTATCTACGTAATATGCATGTTTCTGTTTGGATATGCTTGCATGTAAACTATTCTAAGTTGAAGTTTAAAATGACAATCTTATTTGACTTTATATTGAACCTTCAAAATTCGTCGAGAATCTAAATGACGGTTTATAACTTCGTAATAACATGTCTATTGTGGTGTATTTTCAGGAGCAACAGTTCCAACAGGACCTTGTTGAGTTTGAACATGAGAAACAAGTCGCTGAAATGAGGGAAAAGTCTACGCCAGAAAAGGTAATTTTAATTATTTATTTTATTCGAACTTCCTATATCATCATTGAATTGTAAAGTTCTAGACAACTGAGATATATTAAATAGACATGGATGAAAAAAAATTGTCTATAAACTTTTACGCAATGATATCTTACATACATTCAATTCATCATTCTTTTTTTTATACTTTTTATAGATTGACTAGTTAGGTTAAGCCATTCTTATATTCCCACCACCAACTTTCTCATCATACGAAGCTATTTGAGACCCCATCCGAGTAAATTTCCTCTTCTCCCCTCACTTTCACTCACTACAACATTTTAACGGCTCAACCGATTTTCATCAAACATGTCTAAGAAAATTTGCACATAAGTAACCTTTAAAACAAAACAACAACAAACTAAATTGAAATCATTGCATCCGTTCGGGAGTTATGATGCCACAGTTAGACAGACACACACTCAGTCAGACAGGCAGACGTCAAACTTATAACACCCATCTTTTTGCGTTGAAGGTTAAAAAAATGTTTTAAACGAGAGTTGTTTATATTATCAGGTACTAGACATAGTCCACGCCGTAGAAAGCATGGCTATGGAGCCCGCCCCGCCGATATCACCTGAACTGCAACACAAAACGACCACTGTCGTAATGTCCAAACACACACTTCAACCTCAGGTTAGTAACTAACAAATTGTACATACAACACGTTTATCAGCTGCTAGACTTGACAAGATGCAATTTTATATACTATTTATAATATGCAAATAAAAATAAATAGATTTATACCATAAAAGTCCGACTAATGGACAAAAGTCTCGTCCCGGAATGAGAAAGGGATAATGCCTTTAGTCCACCACGCTGGACAAGTGCGGGTTGGGCAACAAAATATATAGCTGCTAGTAAAATTGCATCTTTCCAAAAAGGAAATTAGCCTTAGGCTTTGCTCTTTAGTATAAAACAGGCTAGAGTAAGCTAAAATACAGTTTGAATTTCGATTCAATTTATAAAAGTCTATAATCTATTTGTAGCTGCAAAGCAATTTTCCAGCAGAATATTATGAATCAATTTAATGAAATTTTCCTCATAAAGGTTTAATGTCTATTTAAAGTAAAGTAGTCTGCAATATAATTAAATAAAACAAGTTTACCTAGCTGAAACGTAAATTATTGAAAATCAATTGGATACTACATTTGCTTCGTCTACGATAAAAAAATGAAATGCTAACTTTTAAATTTTATGACAAGGCATTTGTTGTGTCCAATTGTTTACAAAATACTTTTGTTTGCATGTAGATAAAAAATACCTTCTTATAACAATTTGTATTGAAATTTATAAGCTTTATATTTTTGATAAACATTTGTTTACAGCATGATGAATAAGATGTAGCTTTTGTATTATACTTAATAACTTATTTATATTTTGAAGGCCGAAACAATATTGCTGTATAACTATTGCACGTTACTTCTCTGATTCTGATATCGATAGCATGCACAATGTAATGTATATTTTGTAGTATAAATTTTCGCTTGCATGAAAATATACGTAAATATCTGTATTGACGTATTTTAAGTATACTATACGTATGTTTAACACCTTATCTTCCAAAATAAATGTTGTTTAGCATATCTACATGATGCCTTTAATATAGTAGCTGGTTTGTTATGAAATGGACGGGTGGCACTTTACCGACAACTTCGTATACTATCTTTTTACGGCAAATTTCTGTCTATGACTGTAAATGTAATTAATTATTACAGCATTCATATTGACTGTTAAGGATTGTTTTGCATGTATCCTAAATTTCTTTAAGTTCTATCTGTTGGGTCGTCTGAATAATATTCAAATGTAATAGAACTTCTAAATGTACCCTAGTACTATTAGCATATAGCGAGACGATGTGGTTCAGTTCTTTTCTTTCATTTAATGTAGCTTAGTTCAATGTCGTCACGTGTTAGCTTGTATACGGTTTCTGTCTAGAGGACAACCCTAACTGGTGCAGTTTATAAATTGAATTATTGACAGAGCATATTACGTCCATTGCAGAACGCAAATCCAGAGGAAAAGGAGGAAAACACATAGTACGCCAATGTTAACTTCTGTCCAAAACAATTGTAAATAATAAACAATGTTTTATAAAACTCATGGATACATATGACATGTCCAGTTAAACGTATTTACTTCTGTGTTAAAATATAACGGACTGAATAATTCCACGTTAAATATAATAGTTGCGTATTTTATAATTTTGCTGACCGATATAATGAGTGTTATTTATAATTAATGAATGTTTTAAAGCAAGTAGCTTTATATAATTACTTAAGACGATGCAATGTCGTTTATGTTGCGTTGTTGAACGTTTGTGTTATGATCATTATTCTATAAATGGTCGTTATGATAAAAAAACCGTCGTAATGTTTCGTGTAAGTATATTCAAATCATTTTCTTATATTATGTCGTTATGGCTTTACACTGTTTGAATTTATGTATTACATGTAAAACATGAGAACGGTCATCATAAAATATTAATGTATAATGAAATGATAGATGTATATACTATAGTAAAAATAATCACTGTATTTAGCATTAAGGAGAAGGGTATAGATAAGAAAAAACCTTTTATGTTTTTTAAACTATATTTTTCATTTTAACTACAGGTGTAGAATTTCCCATATGGTGTAAAATACCTTTGATTAATGTTTCTGGGAATTGTGTCAAAATTGTTCATGATTTTTTCATGTGTAATGTTAAATGAATGTCGCCTTTGCAGATTTTTCTAAAATATTCTTTGTTTTCAAAGAGTCAATTCAGGCACTTTTGATAAAAATATATGAATATTCTTATCTTATTTCTTGTGTATATCAAATATTCAGCATTCCGATAGCCTACTACATTTATGAAATTGTTATTACACTCCGATATGACCAATTTATACCGTAATAGTAGTTAATATTTAAACGACAACTATTTGCTATAGCTTACATCCAACTACTAATTTATATACTTAATATATATTTGTTACTCGTAGTGTTTCTATGATATAATCTTTGCTCGAAAAGACCAATTTTATATACCCGTTTATCCATGTGTCTTAGGGTAAGACCGCAATCGCAAGTCGTGCGTGTCCGTGTTCGCATCTATGAATACGTATATTTGTACATCATTTTCGTATATAAGAAGAGTAATCGTATCCATTACTTATCGAAAATGAAACGCCACCATTTTTACCGGACGCGTGCCTACATGCAGAGTCCGACCTTAATTCGCTTCTATAGTAATGTACACAAACCATAATTATTAAATAATATAGGAACGACAAAATCATGTCAAAATAACTTTTGAAATGTTTATATACCTAACTATTTCGATTCCAATTTTGATAAAATATGTTTATTATATTTATTTTTCTTGGCGGTACGTTATTTACTATAAAACTGTTAAGTATTTTTTATTTCTTTTTGTATAAGATATAACATTAAGATGTTTGGCCAAATCACTGTTCTCAACTGCCAATTATTTAATATTTAGTAATAATAATTGTGCGTATACATTTATTTGTTTTTTAAACGTACAAACGTGTTCTAATTGTTTAGTGTTGCATTAAATACATGATGTTTCAGATGATTTTTTCTTTTAATTTTATGTTAGCATGTTTTTCAATGACATTTATTTTGGAAGATTTTTTTCGGCAAGTAAGCTTTTGGGTTTATGCTAGATAAAAAAATGGTTATCTGCTCATCATTTTCGTACTCGTTTTCGTGCAAGTAGCTTCGCTATTACTCAATGTGTGGAATAGCGTCGATTATATTTGGCTCAGTTTGTAATTACGCTCAAGCTAGCACTTTGTTTTGGTCTTTCTTTTAGCCGTACTTAGCTAAAGTAATGAGTTGCGTAAGTACCGAAAGGTGCAGTATATTATGTTGGTTTGGTTAGTCGTCTAGTTCGCAAGCGGCGCCCCTCTCGCCGCTCGCGGTGTTCACACAGCAGAAAGTGAAGACGCCGCTCCCCTCCGCACCGACCCCTCCGCCCACGCCCGTCGCCGAAGGCACGCCCGTCGACCCGCCGCAGTCGCCGCTGCGGCGACCGCAGCAACCGCCACCCGCGCCGCCCGCACAGCCTTCCCCAGTCAAACAAAAGCCTCAAGTGCCTCGCAAACCACACACGAAGCGAGTTAGTTTCACACAAGAACCGCTGGATGAACCCGAACGATACCCGTTGTCGACGAACGATACGAATTCGATACTTCGATCCTCATTGCATGAGCATGATGACGATCAAATGGGGCAAACTATCGATACTAACGATGCATGCGAGGGAGTTAGCTCCTTACTAATCCGAAACCAAACGTCCACCGAGCTGGAACTTTCGAGACCGGTCCCTAAAGCGAGTCGAGTGCTTCACGCCGATCTAATCATCCCTCCTCCGCCTTTGTTCGACACTTACGTAAGTGATAGTGAATTACTTGACGATGAAGATGACGAGGCGAGTTTACCACCTATCACAGTGATACCGGAGCGGATCGTGCTGCCTGAGCCTGCGGTGGCCGAAACATCCATGCAGTCCTCTAATTCCACCAATTCTCCCGATACCGAACTCCCTCCCGCTGTGAATTACAACGCTTACCCACAGTTTGTCTCGGGGCCGGTCGTTTCTGACAATCCCTTTCGCTCCGTCATTATATCAGAAGTGCCTTCACATCAAGTCTTCCGCACACCAGATCTTCCTACATTAGGCGACGATGAATACTATAAAGAATTTTCTGTAAGTCCGGTCGGAGAACCTGGCCCTCCTGAATTATTACACGCACAATATAAAACTCTACCCACAGTTTCACATGTACCCAACTCTCCATGCAGTCTACACCCAGATCAAACTTATTTTGAAGACCGAACTATTCACGTACCTGTGCATCACTCGTTACGAGATTTAAGGACAGACGATAACGCATCGGGTATGGTTCATTCCATCACATATCCGCCGATCAATCCTTACCCATCTCTAACGACTGTAGCCGGAACGTACAATCCATACACTTGCACGGTCCCCGTATGCTCTTCTAATCCATCTAGTTACATAATGAGTCACAAATCACAGACCGCTCTAGTCAGTACATTAGGACAGGATATAAATGCAAACGTCACTTCAACCATCCCCATCACTAACGATGATGCGCCAAAAAGTGTTCAATCAGAGAGAAGAGTTCGTTTCGGTGAGGTGACGACATTGGCCGAAACCGATAGATTGTCAAACAGTTCGGAACCCTCGAAGGAAGGGAGCCCTACGCCCGCATCTACCTTGAAACCCGCATGGAGCAGCAAAATCAAAGCCTTCGCCATCGGCGAGGTAAACATCAATGTACGGCATCTTATCCTCGCACATACACACTCAGCTTCTTTTGATTGTGTTCGTCGACAACCCAACCTGAAACTTGACTAAAACAAGTATAGTCTGTCATCCCTCCATATCCCATTTTTGTTACTTACCCCCATCGAATTATTGTTTTTAACTTGCAATTATTTATATTTTGCATGATTAATTTACTTACCGCAATAACTTTATTTTATAATTATCGTCGTTTATTAACAACTAATACATTGACTGCATGGGTGTGAAGCCTTGTGGAGAAGGGTTTTTCATGCTTGTATCATAAGCTTTTTAACTCATTGTTTATTTAAATCTGACGACGATTACTTTTATTAGGTTTTAATTTATGTGAATGTTCTCAGGCTTCCCCACCTCATTCTGGTAATTTTGTGAAAGCATCTGTCAGCGATAAGAAAAAGTTCTTCGAAAATGCTATGGAAGAAAGTCATAAACCATCGCCTAAGCCAGGTAACTAATCGAGTTTCATTGTTAGCTGTTAGCGTCTTATACATCGATTTCATTTATGTAATAATGTGCAATTCTCAACAGATAAAGTATTCACATTCCTGTCTGCGGATGAGGTGGAGAAATTGAAGCAAGAAGAGGAGAAGAAAATGGCGTCTCTGTCGCGGTCAGAGCTCGGCTCGTGGTCCCCAGGGGAGGACCGGCAGAGTGGATACAGCTCGCATTCCGACGACGAACCTTATGAGAACGGCCATAGGTAAAACTCACCACATCACTTTCTAGGCTATAATATAAAACAAGCTGACTCGCGCAATTTCGTTTACGTCACTTAAGAGAGAATGGGTCAAATTTTCTCCGTTTTTGTAACATTTTTTACTGGTACTCTGCTCTCATCGGTTGTAGCGTGATGATATATAGACTATAGCCTTCCTCGATAAATGGGCTATCTTTCAATAAAATAATTTTTCAAATTGGACCAGTAGTTCCTGAGATAAGCGCGTTCAAACAAACAAACTCTTCAGCTTTATAATATTAGTATAGATATCAAAAATTGAGCAATAAAAAAGGTTGATATTATGACTAAAATATAACAAGTCCTAAAATATTGTTTGTAGTGTGTCAGGCGGAGTAAGTCCGTCGGCGAAGTCGCAGCGAAGGCGTGCGGGTCGTGATGGGGAAGTTGAAGACGCGGCTACTCGCGCTGCCAGGCGAGCGGCCTGGCGAGCAGCCAGACTACGCTCACTTGAGCAGGTATACAAACAACTCATATCTATTTAACAATTTTTATAGATTTAATGATATCAGATACCAACCTTCAAAGATCAATGGAAAATTTGGTCATGAACATTACCTATGTATTTTAGCTAGATAGATGTATCCCTTACTAAGGTGATTTATTTTGGTACGCATCTATTTCTAATGCTTTCGATACCTTTTACTTCAGTGAATGCTACACCTTTTTAATTATGAACAGAGCTTCGAAAACACTTGATAATATTATAGATCCATCCACTGAGAACGATATATCTGAAATATGTCTTTCTTTCTAACAAAAATGTCCTGTATTGATCATCAATATTTTACCTGTTGTAGGAAGCACTTGAATCACAGAAGGTAATAAAGAGCATGGTGGGGCCAGCCAGTGACATCTTAGAAGATGTACCACCGAGGGACCAGTCTCCGTCCGAGGTAAATATCTTACAAGCTGATATGAAATAAAACATGTTGAATGTTGTCCAAATTAAACCACTAAAGCAACCATTCTGATAATGGAAGAAATACCTCATTGAATTCCTATCGCTAGTTGTCTACCAACGCTAGTGTTTGCGTATAGTACTGTAGTATCATTACATTTTATGTAGAATAATTTCACAAAGCGGGTTCTCTTCGTTTTAGATGAAAGTTATTCCTTCCATTTCAGATCTAGAATGTTTTGTGATAATCCAATAATAATTAAATGTATTAATTGTTTGTCTGTAATTGTTAACATTGTAATTAACACTGAACGATCTGTTTCAATGTCGGTGTTTAGTACATGATGAATGATGTCTTTCACTACCTTCGTTGAATACCTGAACAATCCCTATGTTCAGTTACAAGACCAAGTATTGAATGTAACTAAAACTAACACATTGTGGTTGTCATGTCGATATATGGGTGGTGATCAATGTCGCTTGGCTGGCATATTGTTGTACGTTCACAATGGGGTGCAAATGTCAAAATTAGCTTTACAAATTATAGAAATGGCCCCTACCACGTATCGCGTTACGTACAAAACCGGGCCCTATACTGGCCGTCAAGGAGAAAGAAAAATTGTTAGACGAGCGCATTACTCTCCGCACCGAGGAGTACGTGTGCCCGACCACCGGCGAGACTAAAGTGCGAACCGTCGAGTACATTGAGAAAGTCATTGAGAAAGAGGTACGCGTATGTCGCCGCGACTTGTACATTGTGCTACGTAAGACGCTGTACACAAGCAATGCCGTATCGTGTGTGGTTTTATATCTTTTTTGTACATCTTACAAACTACGCTTAGCTTTCAACGTGCAACTATAAGACGGACAGTACCTACTTTGTGACAATAATGACTATGACGAATCGAACGCGTACTACGTGAGCTACTTGTGTGTGAGACAATAATAGTAATGACTGACAGAGATAAATTATTGTATAAACACTAGAGTTAACGGGGCAAATATAAGTGCACATAACGATTACACTGCACAACACAGATGTGAAACACCACAATTTGAGGTAGATTTGACTGTAGATAAACACGTAGTACTTACTCAATACTCACATTAATGTAGTACTAAATTGACGTGGCAATAACATGACTATATGTTAATAAGTAACTGTTTTTATAAGTACCTCGATATTTACAATTTATTTTCCCTAGTTTGACAGTATGTGGTATTCTATTATTTTCATTTATTCTATCTTATCTATTTAATGTTTTCACGAGTGTTGCATGATATTTTGGCATGGCATGCTAACTTAATTTATTGTGTATTGTCAGACGATACCTGGATTCTAGACACGGCAAGCTTCGACGAAACAATGGTTTGTTGCGTTTATTATTCTTCAACAATATATACTAAAGCTTTCTCATCGCTTTAGCAGCAGAAGCGATACTAATTCACTAACGCATAGTTATTATGTTACTAGAGTAAAATGTAGTAGTTAGTGCATGCCATTTTTTCCATAGGTAAACATTAAACAAACATTTTGTCAGGTTGTACTCAAAAATGTGAATTGTGTGTGTTATGGCTTTGTTTTCTATTACACTGACATATTTGAGTACAAGAATTGATACCTCCATTTTCATTGTTCAAAATAAATTCTTCCTCAGAACATTTTGCTAACCGATTACTAAGTACTTCAATCCATTTTGTTTAATCGTTACATATTCAGAAGGAAGATAGTCACAAAATGTCATTATTCAAATTGATCGAAACATTACTTGTTTTGTAATCCAAAATCATTGCATTTCATTTATCACTTTTGTTTTTACACATACAGTGGTAGTTATTGAATTAATGTGTGTACAGGTGGAAACAACACAAGAAAAAATTATATCCCTGGAACTTACTACTAGCCCAAGTAGCGAGACTGCGCCCACCGACCTTGAAGAGGCCGGTATCAGTTTAGGAGAAGGGGAGACTGGGGATCATTCCCTGCAGCCAGACATCGTGCAAGTGGTCAACCCTCTACTGGACGGTGGCGCCGGAAGAGTCACCGCCATCCCCGTGGGGCCCGCCCACAGGGTCACTACCTACACCGAAACACAACAATAGACCACACACCCAACGATCTCCATCCTAACACGTCTCAATCTCCTCCTTTGCCTCTTTACATGCAAGATAATCCCATGACAATATCGGCGACATCCACAATTGATTGTAATAGAGACACGGCCGACGCGACTGCGTCTGTCGAGCATCGAACTCGATTGTAGATTTCTTCAACGAAATGAACGTTAGTGAAACGAGTTTCCATCTTAATTTTGTATTGTAACTGTGATAATATATTTAGATTCCACCGACTTGTTATGTTACTTAAAGGCGCTTGAAGAAATCCACTAACGAGACGCGTTTTGTGGCATTTTACTTTGATCACAATTTTTATTTTTTTATTTTAGTTTTGCGACGGAGATTTTAGGTTAATGATAGGTGTTAACTATATATTTTTGGAAATATTAATAGTTATTATGCTTTCAATACTTTATGTATTTAATTTTAAATAATTTTCATTCCGTGCAAGTTTTATTTTTTGACTGAATGTTGATGCTGTACCTGCTAGGAAATGTGACTGGATGATCAACTAGATTATAATTAGTGGGGCGAGTGTAGAATGACACAAAGATGTATATAACATCGTAAACACTTAGTGGACTGCGAGTGTACGATAGATACAGGCATCACATCTGACGACATACCTTTATTATTATAATTATATCAATTTATACATGCATTATACAATTACTTTAGTTTATTTGCGAATTGTTGTTATTCATTCAGTATTTTGTGTTTTCTGGTGTTTTAATATTTGAATTTTAATTTAATGATAATTTAATTTTATGTGGTGCCTTGATTTTATAAAATCAATTTTATATAAATATAGGATTTTATCATTCTATCTTCATCGTTTTAATATAATTGTAGTTTTGTTTCGAAAGATAATTTTAAAATTATGTTAAATAATGTAATGTTTGTAATTCTACAGATGGTGATGAGTAACGCATTTGCATCAGTTATGACCATAGTGTGTATTTTTTAAGATTTGTAATGTCTGTAAGTGACCTGACATTTTTCAGGTACAACAAACTGTACATTTCCAATTGTATGAAATGTATTATTTGAGTTTGATATATTTAAATAGATAATTATGTATCACGATAAATAAATTGAAGTGTTGAATGGAAGAATGTGTGTCCTTTATACCTTTTTAGTGATATGTGCATTGTAAACTATTGAAAACATTGTATGTTTGTCCCAATTAAATGTTTTAATATATATTTTAATAAAATTAGTTCGGTGTTTTATTAAGAACTTAGAAATGAAAATATGAAGCATACTTATGTATAGTTTATTTCATTATTTAATAATAGTATATTTAGGAACACAATTTAAATGACTATAATCTAATAAGAACAACAAAAGAATCTTATAAATAGCTAAGCAATAAAACACTGTTACTTCTTTGGTGCGATGATGCCCTCGAGTTGAGCCTGAAATTAGACAAAAAACAATTAGGTATATTTTATATATATACAAACACCACGCAGACTGAAAGCTGACTCGAACATGGAATAAAGGCTAGGTTGATGATGAACACCATGCCTGGTTTATCCAATTTCCCCGTGTTTTGCTGTTTATAAATAAAGCCTCATGAAATAGGGGGCGTGACGTGCCACATTTTATTTCTAGATACTAAACTAAGCGAAACCCAAGTTCTAATTTGATAGGTGCTAGGATGTCGTATTTTGCGGACGCTGCTTTGTATAACTGCGTCTGTGATGAAGCGATTTCAAAGTTATTAAGATTTGGTTTATTTATTATTCCTCTGACCTTCAGTTGAGCGTTAGTCTTCTTCAAGGCAAGCAATTCCTCCTGGTGACGCTTCTCTTCGGCCGCTCGCAGTTCAGCGGCGCGCCGTTCCAGTTGTTCAGTCTTCTGTTTCAACTCTAAGCACTGCTTTTCTAACGACGAACGTTCCGCCTCAAGCTTTGCTACTTGATCCATCAAATCGGATTTTCCTTGCTCAGACTATAAGAAAACAAACCACGCATATAAATAAAACCTACCTATGATTGGTTTTTCATCAAACCGGCCAATATTTTTCGTTAGTCTAGTACTGTCATACAAAAATCTGGTAGGTATATCACAAAATGTATCCCATTCACAGCCTGTAGGTTACCTACCTAACGTTTATTGTATTCAACAGACCTGTAAAGCTTTTCTCATTCCGAACGCAATGGAGCTACAGTAAAGTGTTTGATAAGCTTCCATTGTGATTCTCGCCTCATCGCGGACCCGTAGAAGCAGTAGACCTCTTTCACCACAGTTTATAGTCACCTGTAAAAATATGTGTACGTTTACCTTAATATTGTTAATACTGTTTGATGTTTTAGATCTTTACATACTTGACGTATAAGCTCATCGAAGCATTGAGTGTACAGTTGACGGCGCACGGGACAAATGCCAGTTTCTCTCGCTTGCCTTTGTTGTAAACGTGTATCAAGCATCTCTTGCAGGTTGATTACATCCAGACGAGTTGCAGGAGTTGACGATATCTGAAATATTTATATAAGTTTTATTACGGTTAGTATGAGGTAATAGGAAGCGATCTTACTACTATTAGGTCACTGGGTGGTCTATTTTGAAAATTCCAATAGATATTAGATACCTCCCTCAATAAGCCTGTCTTGGGATCCGAAAATTCGTGACTGGCATTCGTAAACTAATTAGGTATGTACTTATCTCAGACATGGCAGGTAGCTTAATACAGTTATACTAATATAATTAGATACACAAGATGTCAGTAAACTACCCTACCTTCTGAGTCCAAATTTGTCCATCTTCTTCCCATTCTTTAGGAGGTAGAATAGCATTGAGAATCTCTTCGGTTTCGCGTTTGGCTTCTGTTGGTATACATGGCTGTATAGATGCGCCAGCACGCGGTGATACCTGTCAAATACACGCAATTTTTGTTTCTATTAAAGTATAGTTGAGGCTACTGCTGGCTTAGACATATACAGTTAGTAGAACCTACTTGTTATTTTCTACAAAATGAGTAGTTATATATTTATGAGTAGAAGTTATCGCAAAACGCATTACAAATGATGCTTTAACGATTTCGTTAGAAGTGCAAATGAATTATCACTTACGACTTTCTCCGGCTTTTTGGTGACCAAAACGGGATTATCATAGCGAACTAAGGTTTCTTCTGCGGATACTGGAGCCCTTTCTGCCATTCTAAAAACTATTTAAATTACCTAGTCTTCTTTGATTGATTTTATTATTGAAAACGTCAAGATACATAAATATTTGGTCTCCATAGCAACCGCCTGTTGCGTAGCAATTTTTAACAGGAATTATATTTTGTAATATTTATGGTTTAACTTTTACAAAGTAGATTGTAATATTGATAGTGATAGTCAATGAAAAAGATTGCGGTCCTTGTTGCAGTTTCAGGGTCTAGCATATTTTGTCTAAATGTTTTATATTGGTAGCAGCCACACGAGATTGATATCTTGATCATTATTTAGTACTATGCACAAACCTGAAAGTTTTAGGAAGTAATTTTTATTATTGATAACACTAACCATGTATTACTATCCCCATTAATATTATGGACACAGTTTAATAAAACAAATATTTAAGTAGTTGTATATTTAGCTATTTATTAGTAGCTTTTATTCTGCAAATAATAATAATAATATAATCTAGTTAACAGTCTTCCTTTCTATGATAACAAATCGCCGTGTGAATGATTCACGAAACTGCACTGTCACTTGTTTCAACTTCACTAAAAAGTCCTTGCTTGTTTATATTTCATTTTCTTTATTATTCATTGAGAGTCACTACTAGAACTTGAACTGGAGTCGGTGGACATGACTTCAACATCTTCCTGATTCGGCGCGTCTTTGCCGCGGCCGTCGATAGCGACGGAGTTGCCGCCTCCTACCGACATGTGAAGCTCACCAGATGGATGCCAGGTGAACTGATTGGTTGGTGTGGCTGGAACTGCAACAACGGTTCAGTGAAAGGAGTTTATTTCCATTTTTACCTTAAGTTATTTTATAATTTAAGCTTTGTGAATTATGTAATATTAGAGGGTAAACCACAAAATTATTCATGCAATACCTAAATTTAGTTATAAATCAATTGCTAGACCTAATTCAATATTTTCATGTAACAGTTTAAAAACTTGCCCAGATAGGTTGGAAGAGATTGCTTTATAAAATAAACATATCAAATGCTACAAAGATACATTGGAAAATACCAATGATTAAAATTGGATAACAAGAACTCAAGAAAAGAATTATATTTATGCAAATGGGAAAATGTTACTGGTAATTATTAATTACTTTACCTATTCTAGTAAATATGAATGAATGACTCAAACAAATAATAATACCAATACTATGTGACCACATAAAGGATTCATATCTGTGCATGCTTTGATCACATGTAGCTTACTCAAGCATGGAAATACCTATAATTGGAAGCTGCAAACTTTATTAAACCTTAGAAAATTTATAAATATAGTGACTCACCTCCACCGGTGGTCATTCTGTGCAGTTCGTTTAGTGTTGATGGTGTGTGGCCATTGAGAGGCAGATCACAAAGCCGACCAAGCATTCCCAACCTCATTTCTAGGTCAGTAGGGTATGGTCGGCGTGGGTCTCCAGGTTGCCAGGATAGAGGTGCACTCACTGCGTTTGAAGCACTGATCCTGTGAACATATTATTTGCATCTTCAAAATACAGTAGCAGTAAGTATTTTTATGATTTCTTTTCAAAATAAGTACATACCTTATTAGACACTTGTTTTAAGTGATATATTATAATGTGCTTTAATCTATTGTATAAGTTTACATAGGTACCAATAATATTTATTTGAAATTGTTGAAAATGTTGTACAAACAATTTCTTTAGTGTTAGTAGAGACACTACAATAATGACTAATATTAAGTTATGCATCTGAATTCTTATGAATTTAGTTAGTTTAAGAATAAGGGATGCATGCATACAGTTACAAATATATCAGATATCAACCTAGCTTTCATACCTGTGTGCAAATTTAATGAGCTCTTCAGATGATACTGGCTTCTTCCTGGACTTGACTATTGAAGCCAGCTTTTGTCTTGCTTGATATAATGACGTTGCAAGAATCTGTTCCGCGTCTTTCAGTTGTCTTTGTAAATGGAAGATGTCTTGATCCTATGAACAGAATAATTTGAGTTAATGTGATAATATTCTTGTTAGTTAACAACTAGTTTGATGGTAAATGTTTAATTTATACCTTGTTTTCAACTTCAGCTTTTAACTCATTCATTTTCTGTTGTATTTTGGCCTGTTCATCGGCTAGATCTAAAGTTTTCTTCAATTCTGAATCTTTAGAAAGTAGAAGATCTGTGAGTTGGGCGTGATCTGCTGCTGAGAGCTTTTGAGGTTTTGGAGCTATCGACACTTCTATCATTTCTCTGAAATATGAGCAAAACTTAATATCGCGATCTGTTAATTAACTATCATAAATAAAACTAAAAGAGGAACACAAACTTACTTCGCTATAAGTTCAATGTCGTCTATCAATGCAAGCAAACGGTCTTTCGTACTCAAATGGGATGCCATACTTTGTTATTGTTATTTCTGTTATCAAATCGGGAAAATATGAGTGTAAATTACTCTTATTTATGCGACAATCTCTGCAACACAATTCTCTTTCGTAGAATAGATCGACTCGATGATTTTTGACAGTAATGACAGTATAGTATTTTATTAGTATTTGCCAGAAACTGACAATTAAGCAGTGTTGCCAACGTTGGAAATTTATTAAAGCGGCTATAACACTATCCAATTTTTAAGCGATTCTTGTCTAAAGAAAAAAAAAATGTCTATGAAGTAAAAAGAACAATTTGTCTGCTATCTTCGGGTATAATCACTATACCTCCACGTGTGTTCTCACAACCGTTTGCCCCAATTTAAGGGTTCCTCGACAAGCTGCCCAAAGCAATTTATTACCTACTCCATATACTGATGGGCTGGAAACAACAGCTCATCGGCAACCCTCGAGACGACTTATTAACTGGACGATGGTACGCCCATAGATGCCGCACAAGGTCCGCGCTAATGGGTGATGCGCCGACCGTGCGCAAGCCGCCGGCGACCCGCCTAGTGACCTAAATATCCTGACAATCTCTCTCATTCCAGGCCGAAATCCAGTTTTTATTCTTGTTTCTGTATTCATACATAAGTATGGTGCCGCAAGTACAAAACAAATTTTTGTATAGAAAATTATTAGGTATTAGTTATCATTTAACTTATTAATGAGCGACATAATCACATTCTTATAACGTAGCTCAAAGTCATTGGTATATAAATTTAGAGAAAAATAAATTTTACACAATGACACATCTAATTTTTATTTAATAAAAGGTGCTAAAAGCTTTATCATACGTCGATGAAGTCCTTCTGAAATAAGTTAAACACTATTGACAATGAAAGGACGATACCTTATTAGTTTACCCGACGTTTCATTTTCGTGGTCAACCCGATATCAAGGGTGGTGCAAGTCGGGTAGGTAATCAAATAAATTATCGTTTCCAAAAAAAGTTCAATCGTGTTTAAGACCCGTGGAATAATATTATTATGTGTACAAGTCGCGAGAGCTTAAAGTCGTTAAGTTGAACACTTTTAACTTTATACATCAATCATTAATACCTACTACGTAGGTAACTACTTATGTGTCTCTATTTAATGAGCAAAATTTGGCAAACAAACATTCATAAGTTTTAAACGTTCGCGGTGCAGGATTAGCGAGTACTTAAGTGTTTAATAAATAAAAAAATATTATATAATATTATATATTAATGGTTTGATTATTTTTACCAAGAGACCGTCTCCCTCCCCCCTTAACAATTTTAGCATGAAATAATAGGTAGATACATAAAATATTATTGTCATAATAATAAAAGATTTTCTTTTAATTAGGTATTTCGCAACATGCATTATAATCACGCTAAGCGGCATAGGCAAGACTGTTAAGTACGTACGTAAACTAAGATATTACAGCTATAAGTAGCTGTACACTATTTTTTATTATAATTTAATTAAATAAGTATTAAGAACTACTACTTAATGTTTTTATTTTTTATTGTTTTTTTTTATTGATTGGTATTTATCACTAGCTTACAGATATACAATAGGTATAGATACAAAATATACAGGCCTTTGTCCATCTTGTATAACGTGAAAGTTTTCAAATACCTACATACGTTTAGTGGTACCCCCTACGACCTACGTACATACTCGCAAAATACTCGTTCTGTCTTAGTGCTCATTCACGTTGACTCGCGGGCGCGGTGGCGGGCGCGGTCGCGAAATATCAAACATATGGCGATGTACCGAAGTGTTCACGTACAAACCGTTCGCGCGGTCTAAGTCGCGGGCGAGCTAGCGGCGTCGCGCGCGGCCCGCGTGGCGCGCTCGCGCCATTATCAAACAAGTGAAGATGTTCGTGTGTGTTCACGTCGAACTAGCGGTGGCGGGCGCGATGTCAAGTAAGATCAACCAGTTTGAGCCAGTTTGAGCCAAACGCCCGCCTGGCGGCCAACGTGAACACAAATCGCCACGTCCCCGCGACCGCGCCCGCCACCGCGCCCGCGAGTTCCAACGTGAACAAGCACTTAACAATAAGTAGTAGTTAAGTTATATTATGTAATATAAGTATATTGATCGTTATTATTTTTACTAAGATATATACAGCAGTCGGTTTTAAAAACTATAAGAATAATTCAGGTAATGTACAAACTACATATATATAGTGATACAGGAGGTCAGTTGAAGGCAATAACTTGTTAACGTCACCAATTTCACACAGTTATTATTTGTTTTTATATTAGAGAATGAACTCTTTTACATAAATAAACTATTTTTTTTAACACAAATGTGGCCGACTCGTTTTGTTACGTGAATTGTACTAAAAGTAAGATCATGAAATTCTATGTTCTACGCCCTTTGAAATCATTGGATTATTTTTCTCAACAGTAAAATAAATATGGTTTCTCATCTTTTTCACGGTCGTTCTTCGTATATGGCTGGCTCCACAACCTCTGGATATGTCTTCCAATTAGCTAAACTTATAGTTAAGCCGACTTAAAAGTATAACGTTTTACAAACATAGCAATTAAGTTATTATATGTATTTTCCTAATTTACATCGTCATACTTATTCTAGTTTGAAATTATAATGTATTCAAATAATTATGTTTAAATTTGGCTAACCAGTAACAAACAGTTTTTATAAACCCTGGTTCTAATTTAACTAGCTTCTATGTCCCTTATTTATACACCATTGATATGAAGACATCATCGTCATAACTTTTCTGTGATAAGTCCAAGAACGATTGTAACTTACAATAAAGTGCAATGGTATAGGCTAGAGAACAAAACAAAATATAATTTATAATTATTTAGGCGGAATAATAGTCTTAAAACTATAAGGAATTATAATAAGTATGTTTAAGATAAATGTTCTTCTGGCCAACTTTTTAGACCTTTATTTATATTATCCTAGTGTGTGCACGATTAAAATATACACAAGTACACTTCCTCTCCTTCTGGCCCGGTGGGGCGGATAACTGACACGACCAGGCTTATATTATTAATAGTTACAGGTTTAGGTCGAATCAGTCGTTTCCTCGGCTCTTAGTTTCTGTAATATTACAGTTCTTCGTCTATATTTTGTGCGACGCTTATAATTTTGGCTTCTCGCACGGTAAATCCTCCAGAATAATACCGAATTCAATCTCAAGTCTTGACTTCAGATTAAACAACCTGTAGTCTTTTTTATGCTTGTTCCTTTTCGTTTCTTTGGGCGGCTCCGGTAGAGGGTCGGTTTGTACGGCTTGAGTTTTGTAATTACGCCTGTTAGCTAATGCTAGCTGTTGTAAGTGAGATGGCTTAGTTTGTGTCGCTGTATGAACTGGCATTTTTTTATAAATGATATCAATTTCAGTAGAACTTGTCGGTTCAGACGGGAGTCGTTTCGAAGGTAATGCATTGGGCATTAATATTGGTTTAGAAGTGATGTCATCCCGAGCGAAATGAAGTGAACATACGAAATATGTTCTTGCTCTTTTTTCTGGATTTAATAAATCTTGTCTACCGATGAGATCTACCCACATTTGGCGTCTGAAAGCAGAAAGAATACTTTTGTATCAGTAGGTAATATGATGTTTTATAGATCAACAACTTAGTAGAGAACTTTGTATTAAGCTATCTAGTAAGTTATAACTGGGTTCGCCAGGTACCTATACAATATTCAAAATTAAGATCACCAATGTCCCGCAGACGGTGGGCTGTTTGATACAGCTACTTTATTTTGAAAGTACACAGAACTATTAACTACGTACATCTAGATAAAAATTGCATGCCAAGACTCTCTATTAATTTATCGAACTATGAAAACGAAAACAATAATTAGCGTTAACAGTTACGATTGTCATTACATGTCTCTACTCTTTTAGTCTTAACATTTATACATGTACCTACACTACCTACATTGCTATTATTAGAATTATCGTGGCAGTAATAGTTTCCTATGAATTGCTTGCCTCCCTATTCGATTGTTCTAAGTGTAACAACCCCTATGCAGTATTACATCCGACATTCGTAGCACTAGCACTAGGTATCTACGTAGTACGTAGCTAATCCTGATCGATATCAGGCGCTCGCACACAAGCGCTTGACCAATATATTGCATTTTCTATAGTAATATGAATGGTTTTCTATTCAATTCGGGGGTTTGTTGTTATAAAAATACCTAGATGATTAAAAAATACTTAGATTAATGAAGGTCAAGTACCTACTGACACTTACTCGTATGATAGTCAATGATACGGAGAGTTACTTTACCGCCCGCGCCAGTTCGGAAGGTAGGGCCAATGTCAAGAGCAAGCAAGAAATTCTTGGCGACTTTTTTGTTTTTTTTTTTTTTGCATTTATTTTTATTGTTCTCCCCATAAGTACTATCCTCGTACTTCAAGGAATATAAAAAAAAATAAGCGACGGTTCTATTGCTTCCGGGATTTGCTCTTAGCAACAACTTTAGAGATGCATATTAGCATGTAAGTATAGATTAATCTATCGCAGATTTAAGTCTCGCCAATGGGCGGCGGTCTTTACATTGTTGATCGACAGTCAGCCGGGACTTCTCAAACGAATGAAATGAATTATGGGTACCCCGTATTGCGTTCTCTATCTAACCTCACAATGATATTGCTACGTATGAATGTGGACATTCAAAATCAATATTGAGTGGAACCGGCCTCCTGTCTGCTACCTGTCTGTCTACCCACTTTGTGAACTCTACGGCTCTATGTTAGTACAAGACGACCGGTAGAGTTTAGAATAAATAAAACAATTTAAATCTTCATAAGTTTTCCAAGTTGATATATTTTGTTATGATTTCATATACATCTCTTACAGACAGGTACCTACTTAGACAGGTAAATATTTAACACTTATTGTAAATGTGAAAGTGGATTGGTTGGCTTATGTATTATGTCAAAACAGCTAAACCCATTGAAAAAAAAGTTTGTAGTATGAAAGATTACTTGTCGGAAAAGAACTTACGCTATCATTTTGAAGAATAAAATAACATCTTTTTTACATAAAAATCATAGATAGTTACAGAAAAACAATACCTATAGAAAGTGAAAGTATTTATAGTAGGTAAGTTATATTTAAAAGCTGTAAAAAATCTCAGTTTCAATATAATAACGTTACGATCACAAACGTTGACGATACAAATGTGATTATCATTTCGAAAACATACCCACCTTTTCAGACAAGCAGGTAAAGTGAAAAAATTGAGATTTTGATTTTTCCTCCTGTTGGATCTGCACCCATCCACCGCACATAGAGTGCCAGTCTGATTAGATGTTGCCATATCAACGCGATTAAAGTACGTGCATCAGTTCGATGTCGTTACGTGCACGTCACGCTGCAATTGACAATATACTGAACTATGAGCCGACAAGGTCCCGGGGGGTGGCGGGTGGCGCCGGGCCCGTTGCACCAATCATACACAGTTGTATTTAATTTAAGCTCGAGATTGTAAAGCTCCGAGAAACACAAGTTGTAAAATATTGGCAGCCATGTTTTAAAAAAAATACCGCGAGTTATGTATATATTTTTGTACGTAACTGTACATGAATGAGTGAAACTTCTGACAAAAGTTTTACTTTAGTTAGAATAACTGCTCTGATTCATACTACTGAAATATTTTGCTCAATGTAACACAATGGAAATCCGTGTCTCCGTTAAACATGGGCAAATATCATGGTACTTTATTTGCACTATGGTGACGTATTTACCTACCTACCTTGATGCATTTATTATTACAAACACTGCGATTCACGCGAACCGGCTTGTGCACGCTTTGAACGCGTGAACAGCTGATGCCGGCGGGGAAGGTGGGCACCGGGGGGGCAGTGTGGGGAGTGAGGGGGGTGAGGAGCTACCACGCTGTGAGCATGCGCACTCCACGTGCATGTGGGACTTTATTGCTGTGCCTCATGCAATATTAAAATATTGTTTAATTTTTTTTATGTTATTTATGTTTCGTGCTAAAGGGTTCTTACTGCAATATAGTTTAAATGGATGGCTAGCAGCAAAATATTGGTATCACTGGCTTTTTAAATTCTTTGCTGGAGTAAATAGACAGCACATTACGATATTTCCGTTTTTAAAGCATAACTTAGAATGTCTGTTACTACTAATTCTTGGAAATTCATAAAACAAATAAAAAAATTATAAAAATATGATTTTGAATTAAATAAAATATATTATTAATGAGAGCACACTAATAAAGGCGAAAATGTCACAGATAAAAGATACCAGAGGATAAAGCTAGGTGTCGGCGTCAATTCCATGGTATTCCAATGGTTTTTTTAAATTAATTTTGGTACAGAAGTGTTAAGGGCAATAAAGGCATCATGGCACACTTTGAAATTTAACTAAAAACTATTTAAATATTAATGTTATTTTGTAAAACTGGGGTTTGTTTGGCACCATTTTTCTATTCTGTGGCGGAGGCTCCTTGCAGCGAAGGGGTCGCGGGGAGGGGCTGGCATTTGTTGATTCGATCGCGGCCGTCGCGTTGCTCGAACTTACCAGTTCCAGTGTGAGTTTGGCAGTAGAGGTGAAATTGGCTCCTCTGCCAATCTAATGGAAAATCGCTCCTTCGAGCAAGTGTCATCAGCAATCGTGTTAAACAAATCCAACATTCGACACAAACGCGACAATTGTAGAAAACAACAAATCCTGCTGTTGCTATTATGTTGTTTAAACGGATCATTGAAGGAAAGTCCATGTTGAATGCCGATGCCAAGAATAAGTCTACGGAGAAATGTTCTAGAAGGAAGTCGGAATGCGATGGATGTAGTGAACATTCCACGTAAGTCTGGGTTCTGTTTTCTTTCAGCTTTATAATGCACCACTAGACGTAAAAATGCACCACATTTTTAGTTCATAATGCCTTTCTAACTTGATGGAGATTTAAAAAGACGAACAAATTAGGACTCTAGAAGCTATAATTCTAGCAAGTTATGAATGAAATGCTAGAAACTCTAGAAAGTTATCTAGGTTAGTCAAAAATGCACTATTACAACATTAGTTTAAAAATAAACGCATGAAATGAACGCTGCAGTTAACTCCAATGCCACGATTGAGCATTCTCGACCGACTTTCAAACTGTTTTGATACTCGCGTGCAAAATATTTACCTACATTTGTTTACAAACGGTCGAAAAGGATCACGATGCCTAATTTGCGATTCGTGAAAGATCAATGATCTTAAATGTAAACAATAATAAGATTTTGGCACGACTGTGTTAAAAGACCACAGGTTTTGTTTGAATTATTGTCCAAGCATAAATACTTAACATAAAAAGGTAATAAACCTTTTTTATTATTGTTTCTGTATTACTTCGTTATCAATCAGTAGTTGAGGTAGGTAAGTACTATAGTGAAGGTGTTAGAAATTCAGTGGTAATAAAATTGCTTTATGTAATTGAAATGCCTTTGCAGTATTACTACAATTTTATTATGTAGAATTTTGCTCCAAACGTATTTTTGGTAGAGTAACGTAAGTTCGGAAGATACCTACCTAGGTCACATATAAATACAGTAACTACGACCACATTAATATTTTTTAAAGCGAATTGCTTTTCCTGAAACCGGGATACGGGGTTCTTTATCTGTCTTGACTTATCCTAATGGCGAATGTTACAAATTAATAACTATCGGCTTGTTTACATAATAATATTATAATTCAATACGTTAATGACTCACCGCTTCACTTAATCATTCTTCGCGAAGTTTCGCAATTAGGGCAAGTTGAAATCTAGAACAGCCAATAAATAAGCACTTTAAAACATGCCTACTATTTTGAATGATTAAATTAAGTTTTGTATAATTTGATTACATTAAAAAACTAAGGACATTTAATTATAAATATTAATATTATAATTCTATAATTCTTATTAGCGTTGATGAACGTGGTCTTTATTGAAAAAACTTAGCTACAACAATAATTGAGGAAATGTTAATTGACTTTAGCAACTATAAATAAAACCTATTTTATATTTTGTTACTAAAAAACTAAACTCATTATATTATTATTAAAACTAAATAAAACTTGCCTAGGCTATATACGGTTTTAATTTGAAACTTCCTTACATTTCAAGTTTTAAACAAAAAAGAAGCCAGGCTAATCTTCGTTTTTAATTCCGTCTTTGCAATTAAATTTAATAAGTTTATTTGAGCGGCCATTTTAACTGGCTTAGATTAACTAGGTTTAGAGGGAACGAGAAGATTTCGTATCGGTTATTGTCAATAAGTAAAAATAGGAGAACCCATCGCCACTTAAAAATGCAACCCGTACGACACAACGATGTCAAATAGGAAAAAAAAACTCACCTTTGCATTTCGATCTCAACTTGGTAGATACTAAGACAAGTTACATAATACTGATTTAATCCGATATATACATAGGTATAGGTACTTTTATTCAGATAAATCTTCTTATAGAGGTTAATTTGCTGCACGTTTACAGATAATATCTAATATCAATAATAATTAGCAGAAGTTATTAATAAACGTTACTTTTAATTACCTATATGCATAATGTTTACGGATCTTACATACAGTCATAACAAACTCACAAACAGGGCTTCTAATTAGTTTGTTCTAGATCTCAATATATTAGGTCGGGGGAAAAGTCTTTTCGCATTATAGTATGTATGAACTTGTAATAAAATCTTTTCTCTACACAAAAAAGCTCGATATTTGGGTACCTCACGAGCTCACTGAAAGAAACCTAATGTACCGTGTACTCATTTGTGATTCTTGAAGCCAAAGAGATTTTATTACAAGTTTATACATACTATAATGCGAAAAGACTTTTTCCACGACCTAATTTAAACCCCATTAAAATGCTTCTTTTCTATGAAAATCTTTAACTTTATTTGATTTAGAGCAAAATATTCTTTAGTTTAGAAGCACTATATAGATTCCAGTCGACGATACGTAATCAATACAGTCTCAAGTATAGTTAACATTTGTTAAAAAAAAACTAAGTCGTATTTTTTATCTGTCTACCTAACATAACCAGCCGTTTGTTATTTAAATTGCACTAAATAGAAGCAGCCTTGATCTAATTTAGTTAATGATGATATCTGTGACCGTTATACGATATTATTTGTCCATTTGTCAACATGCCACGCCCTTGAAGTTTCTATCTAGTTCATATGGAGAGTATTTTTTAAGCGATACACCCCTAAGATTTACTTTATCATAGTTTATAAGGAAAATTAGTGTTCTATGATGACCAGCCAGTACTATTTGATAAACAAAAACAAAGGCTACTTAGAAAAACAAGTGGCTTATTGTAATTATAATTAATTGTTTATATGACTGTACCTAATTACATATGCAATACCCGGAACTGTTTACAAAAAGCGTACAGTATTTTATCAAACAGTTCAGGGGGCTCGTCTGCATACGCGGACTTAACAGAAACGATACAATACATAATCGTGACGAAACATACATATCTCTACATATAGGGATAGGTTATCAGAGGTCTCGTTATCCCCCAGTAATGGGCGTCTTCATAAAACTGTTTATCAACTCATTTGTTGATCAGTTTGACCACAAACGTCTCAGATATCGGGTCGGAACATGTTACTTAAATTTCGTCATCGGTCAGTCCCTTGAACTTATTGTGGTATTATTTGAATGGCGCAGTGGCTTACTTGTGTTTCTTTTGTTGCAGAATATTGGAAGAAATGATGAAGATGGTATTGCTTGGTGTGGTGTTGTGGGCGGGAGTTACTTTTGGTAGCCATGTAGCTCCTTACCCGTTAAATCTCATCATAAATACTGGTATGTAGTATTTCTTCGCCCCATTTCATTTTAATCTTATAAAATTATGAAGGTTTTAATTTATTATCTCTTTTCCAGATATTATCCATCCACCGCCTATGTATGATTACCCGTTTCCAAGTGCCGAAATGCTGCGAAAGTTACCACCAGTGACGAGTACGCACACGAATCGGTCAATTGAAATTAGTAAACTGCAAGTTTCACTAATGAAGAGATTTGAAACGAACTTGGAATCGGCTGGAATAACTCCTAAGACTGGCACGCCTTCTCATGGACTTGTTCTTGACGGGTCTGTATCAGACGACGCTATGCATTACCAAAAGTCTTCGTTGATTATAAAGAAGGCATCTGAGAATCTAGTCTACACCAGATGCAGAAGGTATGTAATTTAATACTCTTGTCAAGTTTTACTAACAATATTTCTTTATCTTCAAGCCAGGTTTTAAAATAAATGTTTCTTCTAGGTATGGTTTACCCAATGACGAATGTGCGAGTTACATTAGCACGTTGAATTTGCGCGATAGTGAATATGGAGGAGAGTGTGCCGCACTGGAGCGTTTCACTTGTCGTACGAACAAAATGTCTTCGAAGTACCGCACTTTTGACGGATCCTGCAACAATCCAGTTCGTTCCTCTTGGGGCCAGGCCATGACCGGTTACAAACGCCTTCTTCACCCCAGATACTCTGACGATATTGATGCGGTTGGTATTTAATAAATATGTCTAAAGATAACCTCATGATTTATGTCGAAATGTTTATAAATACTGATAACTACCACACATTTTTTACGTCATTAGATTGTTACATCTTTATAATCGTGAAATAGCTATTAATGAATATTTTACTCACAGCGTCAGTAATTTTATCGGTGAAGTCAATGAACGGTCTCGAAGACGTTTCATAGCAAAATATATTTTAAGCTTTTGCTACCTCTGTCTAATTAAAAATATGTCTTGTAGCCCCGCCGTGCAATCAGTAACAAGGCTCTACCGTCAGCGCGTGCAGTGAGCACGAAGCTTACTAACAAGCTGGATGAGCCAAATCACACGAGAACTATTGCCTTGGCAGTCTGGAGTCAGTTCATCTACCAGGATTTGGTTCACACTCCGGTGAGAAAGACAAGTGAGTATCATACTATTAGGCTTACTTTTCTCTTACTCTGACGTCTGCCGCGTGTGTTGGTCTCTTACGCATTGTGTTTATTCTTATGCGTGATTGAAGTACGCGACCGCTGTCAGCATAGGAAGAAATCGATCCTTATACCAATATATCTTCATAAAAACATCCACATATTTATATTTGTTCGTTATTTTGCCCAGTACACACCAACAAACACTTAAGATGCTGCGACGAAGGCTTTCCTCTGTCCCCTCGCTACATTCATCCAAGCTGCATGCCGATCACGGTGCCTCACGATGACCCTACCTTCAAGAACAGCTACGTCACTTGCATGGAGTACACTCGGTCTGTCACCACTTATAGAGGAGACTGCACTTTCGGAGCTTCAGAACAGGTTAGTAAGATTGTCTTTTACTTTTGAAACAGCATTGGTAGAGTCAAACGCGTCATACATTTGTTTTCTGTGTGATAGTAGAGATACCTTTGCAAGAAGTACAAGTAAAAATACTTTTAAAACAGCCGGACACTAAGTACAGTAAAGGACGTAAAGGTACAAAAGTCATTACACAAGTTTAACTTTATGATACTTTTTGTTCTAAAGCATGCATATTACCTTAATTTATTAATTAACTTCGACCAATCTTGTCTACTTGTATTCGAATACATATTAAAACCACCATGTAAAGAGGTTTTGAAAATAGTGAGTTATTCAGTAACTTATTTGGTAGACTGTTGTTATTCAAGATTCAAGTACCTATTCTTGCAGAATTTAAAGTTTTTTATGTAGAGTCAGTAACAAAAATCACAACACAAATTCAGCTTCCTTGTATCTTTTATCTTCCATCACAATTCACAAAGGGATCGAAGCCTTAAATGTGCTTCCTAATAATCCTCACGTAGTTTTCTCAGTGACGTTTTAAATCTGTTCCTACTTGCGTCATGAATAATAAGCATACCAGTAAGATAAACTTGCAATTTCCTTAACGCGAAACAATTTATGTTCTGCGAGCAACGATGTTATTGTTCCTTGTGAAATACCGACAGCGATCACGCTCACGCATCGTGCATACTGCATTGTACTGAGTCAACTATTCGGTTGCTGTAATTATACACTTCAATGTTTTTAAAATTAATTTATGTACTTGTAATAGCTATTTAATGAGTACGTACTCTGAGTATTGCAATGCTATAAACAAAATGTTATTGTGACTTTAGTTAAAATCTACAAATCGAAACTGTTTTAAGATATAATACGTATTTATACGTACTCTTATGGAACAAACAGTTGTTACGAAAATAACGTCATTATTTGAAGATTACTTATCTTTTTTTTAACAAAATAGACCGGGTTGTTTGCATATATTATGTACTTAAGTTAGAGTTAAGCTTTTTAAATACACGTTTGCATTTTTGCATTTTTGCAATATTTGTAATGAGTTGTATGAAATAAACAACGATGTTAAAACAATTTAGTCGGCAATATTAAGCTAATTGTAACATGATTGCCCAATCGATGTAATAAGACACCAATTAATGGCACACTTAGCTAAAGTAAATAATATATTTACTTAGTCATCACTTATTTTTTCGAAACGTAGCTCTGGCTAATTCATAAAAAATGCAATTCTAAATGAAGGCTACTTAGCTCGTCACCATTATAGCACCTTTTACATATGAAACATAAAAAGATAAATCATTTCATTCGTAGCTCGATTCTCTACTACTATCGACTACCGACAACCGTCATCGAGAAATTTTGTATGAAAATCTTATCAGCGCCTCTGACGGGTGTCGTAGGAAATATTTTGGCAGTACATTTTAAATGCCAAAATTTCGATACTCGACAGTACCGACTGTACAGAATCGCTGAAATGATTTGTTCCCTTTTCAGTATTTGCAAGTCCTTAAGTACGTATAAACATGTTAATAAATTCGTAGTATTCAAAAGGCAAGTCCAAAAGTCTAAGCAATGTCAACAGTCCTTATCGATTCGTACTTGAGAACACGAGTTCAATTGATAGCAATAACGACTAATGTACACGAGTCATGTAACTCCGGTAATAGATCAGTCATAGTTGCATCTATTGACGTTTTGTTCTTACATAATGTACTCTGAAGCCTAGATCAATAGCTTTCAAGGATACGGACGTTTGTAAACAAGTCGTTATACGAACGATTACGTGATTAACGTTTTTAAACTATCGCGGCTTGTACAATGTACACATAACACTAAGGGCTAGTTTCACAGTTTACGAATAAGTGTCAGGTAACTTATTTGCATAATAAAGAAACAGTAATAATATAATGCAACGGGTCTTAAACGCGACTGAAAATTTAAGGTTAGAATACCTTATTTGTTCACCCGACGTTTCGATCGAATTACATCGACCGTGTGTCAGCCCGTGGCCAACTCCCGCGCATAAGATTTGCTCTTGTGTCATACAAACAATAGACACAACGGAAACCCGTAACAACTTTTTGGGGATCCCAAAATAATTGGCCCGTGCGAGAATTGAAAACAGGACCTCTCGACACAATGGTAGCGGTGTGGCTACCTTAACCATTCGCCACGAAGGCAATTACGTTTGAAAACAACTGTAAAAAAATAATCTGAAAAGCTATTTGATAGATATTAAAATAAGGTAAAATAGGTCCTCAGATGTACTATCCATCGGTTCTTTGCCGCAGGTAGAATGCGACTAAGATGTAACTTGGTCGAAACGTCAGGTAATAAATAAAATATCTCCCGTTGCGCAATTGTGCATCTCAGTTTTATGATTACATGATGATTAGAGTAATTTATCAACTCGTGCACAGTTCGTTCACTTTGTATGTTGGCCCTGATATTAATTTAATGCGTTTTCCTCACGATTGTTTTTATGCAAATACAGATATTACGTTCTAAATATACGAACAAGTTATTTAAATCTCAAGAACGTAATTATATTTTTAGTACTCGCGAATTCGAGTCATTAAATTGCACTTACACATTACACCATTTCGTTAATGCAATTTATGTGTTGCCTAAAATAACTGAGAGAAGCTAGATTTATCGTAAGCGTTTTCCTGTAAACAGGCGATAAATATTATTAGTTTCTAGAAACAGGGACTGTTTTGATCTAATATTATTATGAGAAGTACGACTTTGACATACTGTCAATGTTGAATTTATTAAATAGTATTAATCATTGATTAATTATTACATGACCGCCTCAATGACATGGTGGTTAAGGTCGCTACGGGACTGCCATTGCGTCGGGAGATCGTGGGTTCGATTCCCATACAGAACAATTATTTCATCCACAAATAGTGGTTTTGGTTCTGTTGTGCTTTGTGTTCGTTGTTTGTATGTTGGTAAAAGTCCCCGAGACACTAGAGCAGTTCTTAATGCGTGAGTTGTTATTTTTTTTAAACTCTCCAGTCAGCATTTAGCCATCCTGGTAGACTCAAGGCCTAACCTCATTGCGGGAGGAGACTCTTGCCCAGCAGTGGGACAATAGGTTAAAATTATTCATTATCATTAATTAGATTGACTTCTTCACACTTATCTATATTATTATCTCATTCATAACAGTCAAGTATACCTACAATAAATACTGAATGATATACGTGACTATAACCATTGTTATCGGAAGGTAATGGAAAAATCTGTCGCGAGAAAGAATACGATTGTTTTATCAGAAAATGAGAGGTAAATTCCACTGCTTTTAAACATATACCATTATAATATCGTAATATACCACGTATTCGAATGGCCGGATGTAAAATGACACTGTTTTGCAATACACACGTTCTCATATTCTCTGTAAACATTAAATTAGTGGTGAGAACATCAATATTATGTACAACTAGCTGACTCGCGCTGCTTCGCTTGCGTCACAAAAGGGAGAATAGGTCATAATTATCCCCGTTTTTGAAACACTTTTACTGGTGCTTTGCTCCTATTTGTCGTAGCGTGATGTTATATAGCCTATGGCCTTCCTTAATAAATAGGCTATCCAAGAGCAAAAGATTTTTTCGATTCGCACCAGTAGTTCCTGAGATTCGCGCGTTCAAACAAACAAACAAAAAATCAAACAAACAAACTACAATTTTATAATATTAGTATAGATACGACGATCATTTACGAAGTACGTTTACCTATTTTGTATTCTTAACCTTCATTCGATTGGTTATTTCATTAAATAATCACGCGTTATATGACCTCCCTTAAACTGGAATTTAAGCATAAAAATGTACATATTTATTTATATTTGTGTTAAAACTATTTATAACGCAACTGTACAATACATTGTTTGCTTTTACAATCACTTACGTCTTGAGGTTTCCTTTGTTCTCAAGAAAAGAGCATAAACATACATTGTAGCAGTAAACCAATAATAGTTCAAATAACAAACACTAATTGCTTTAGTAATATTGAAAATATGTTAAGATAAATATCTAATTAACAAAGATAATAACTAGTCAATGAAGCATTAAAGCCAGTCGTAAAATTTAATGTTCTGAGAATCTATTTATGCAATACTAGCTGACCCGCGCAACTTCGCTTGCGTCACCTAAGAGAATGAGTCAAAATTTTCCCCGTTTTTGTAACATTTTTCGTTGCTACTCCGCTCCTAATGGCCGTAGCGTGATGTTTTATAGCCTATAGCCTTCCTCAATAAATGGGCTATCTATCATTGAAAGAATTTTTCAAATCAGACCAGTAGTTCCTGAGATTAGCGCGTTCAAACAAACAAACAAACAAACTCTTCAGCTTTATAATATTAGTATAGATTATCTTTTACAGTAGGTAAGAAGTATCTTTATCTTCGAGACTATAACTTACTATCTTAAGTAACAGTAACGTGTCATTCAAAACTGAATCATAAAAGATGTTAATAAGTTGCATTTTCCTTCAGATGAACCAAGCAACCCATTTCCTGGACGGATCGAACATCTACGGGTCGAATAGTCGCGACGCAGCCGCGTTAAGGGAAAAGACTGGCGGTCTATTGAAGACCTCTCGTATTGAAGATGACGAGCACTTGCCTTTGGCAGCTAACCCTAAAGAAAAATGCCTTGTAACTGATGATTCCGCTACTTGTTTTAATGCTGGTAAGTTTTTCAAAAGATTTAAACTGTTGATATTTTATATTTTTTTTAACTCCGACGCAGAAAGAGGGGTGTTATAAGTTTGACGTGTCTTTGTGTGCGTCTGTCTGTCTTTGGCATCATAACTCCCAAACGGATGAAGTGATTTCAATTTAGTTTTTTTTATATTAAAGGTTACTTATGTGCGAGTGTTTTTAGACATGTTTGATGAAAATCGGTTGAGCCGTTAAAAAGTTGTAGGGGGTGAAAGTGAAGGGAGGAGAGGAAATGTAGTCGGATGGGGTCTCAAATAGCTTCGTATGATGAGAAAGTTGGTGAAGGGAATATTAGAACGGCATAAATAACTTAACTAGCCAATCAATAAAAGGTATGAAAAAAATATCGGAGATTTTTTAATTGTTGTTTAAGATCTTAACTGTGTAAAAGCCAGACGGTTTTACGAAATAAATATTTAACAGGAAATTAGTTATCAGTGTTATTGTTAAAAAAACCTATTTCGGGAAATTTTGAGTTCTTTTAGTGGCTGCTATTATAAGATAGTAGTGCGACTTTAGTTTTATTTTTATTTTACATGCGTCGTCTTTTATTAGACAAGGGCATCTTGATGTAAATATGTTCGGCAAATGTTACCTATCTTTACCTATAAGTTACCTACGTAAATGGTTAGTTTACGTTACACATACAACAAATATAGGTTTATTATTGTTGTCATTATTTACACCTTCATTATCACGCGTGTTGCTTAACTGATAAGACTACTGATAACGTCGATAACGAGATCAAGTTATTTAGATATCGGTTTATTTGATTTTGATATCATTTGATAAGGTAACATATTAGGTAGGTAGTTGATATCTATTTCTATAGATACATAGATGCTCATTCATGTATTCAACGAAAATCTATTGGTCAAACTATTATCAAAGTTTTTCAAGCCGCCCGAAGACCTTTGACATTGCTTAACTTCTGTTATGTAAAATACTGGACCGACATTTTACGTTCGCTATAAAGCACGGAGACGTTTAGCTCAAATACCATAATGCGGGCATCCATCTACAGAATATCCACTCTAAAATTGCCTCAACCATTGATCCTTTACTGACTGGTGAGCGCACCTAGCTATGAATGCATAAACCACCGTGCCTAATGCAGTTTTAAGGCTGCGGTAGACTTTGCCAGACATAGAATCAGACTGTAGTTTCTTATTATTTCTTACTAGCTGACCCGCGCAACTTCGCTTGCGTCACATAAGAGAGAATGCGTCATAATTTTTCCCGTTTTTGTAACATTTCTCGTTGCTACTCCGCTCCTATTGGTCGTAGCGTGATGATATATAGCTTATAGCCTTCCTCGATAAATGGACTATCTAACACTGAAATATTTTTTCAAATCGGACCAGTAGATCCTGAGATTAGCGCGTTCAAACAAACAAACAAACAAACAAACAAACAAACAAACAAACTCTTCAGCTTTATAATATTAGTATAGATTAGTATAGATGACTGTAGCCATAATTTATCTAATGAACGAAAATATATAAATGTTGGTTGACGAAACTATGAATATAACATGAGAATTGCTACCGATTCCTAAAATATCTTATTGTGATGTTAATCTATTCGAAGGCCAGTTTCTGTCGATGTAAAGATTGGTAAACTATGTCACCGTAATAGACAATACATGACTGATAGTGTCAGCTTGTAGCAATAAATATAATGGTTCTAAAATTATATGGATCCTTTTGTGATAACGGAAGTTATAGTCCAATGTATCTAGCTAAAATGCTAAATGTACATGGATGAACAATGCCAGTATAGGACTTCGAAATCAAAATCAAATCATTTATTCATTTAGGTTAAACGCTGACACTTATGATAGTCAATCATATAGAGTGAATTTACCGTCAGTTTGAAAGGTAGGGCCACTAATTATACAGGGTAATATATGTATATCAAGAAAGAATATAAACAAACAGAACTAGGTGGGTGAAACAGCGAACAGAAGTTTAGCGTGGGAATGTAGATAAGAATGTTGTGATCAAAGATGTCCGACTTTGTTAGGATGAATGTGTTAAAATTTACTCTACTCTTTTCTTACTAACCCCTGGTTTCTGCGTACATTTAGCGGCTGTTTAGATAAACAGCATTCAATAGCGTTAAAAGTCATACAAAAAAAAAACGCTACGATAAACTACCTCTAAATTTACTCAGAAACCGGGGGTTAGTCTTTACCCTGGAAACAAAGCTCTACAAAGTAACAGATGTCCAAAACCTTTTCTACATACATACATTAACTAAGCTATTCTTTCCTTCCACAGGAGACGCTCGCGCCAACTCCCATCCATGGCTTACAAGCACATACGCACTATGGGTGAGGGAACACAACCGTATCGCCCGAGCACTAGCCACACTGAACCCTAGCTGGAACTCCGATAAATTGTACCATGAAGCTCGCAGGATTGTTGTGGCTGAGATACAGCATATCACGTACAAACACTGGCTGCCTGCACTGACTGGTAAGGACTAAATATTGACATTATTTATTTTTCTAGCTTTCAGTAGCGCGATTCCCTACAGCCTATCGAGTACCGAGAGTTTGACATTTAAAATGTACTGCAAGAAATAGTTCCTATGGCGCTCGCTAGAGGCGCTGATCTGTATTTCATATCTACCGATAGGTAGACGATTGTCGATTGTTAATAGTGGTAGGGAATAGAATAGCGCTACAGTTTATTAGGTATAGAATTTCTGAACAATTTAGCGTTATAGTGATTGGTCATCGTTTGATTTGCTGTCTAATAGTTTCCTACTTCCGCTGGTATTTTATCATTTACTTTCTACAAAATGTTCTATAATTCTGGGTATTAATTTATTATTTGTGGTAAATTTATCTCCTTTGCGCATCCATAAGAACAAATAAACAATATAGTTAGCGTCTTTTACGTCTCTACCATATTTATACGATACAGACTATTCCTAATATGCATAGCGATAAATTATTCATCCAATATTGACTGTACAACATATTTGTACTAAGTATCTAGATCTAGGTGTATTGTTGCATTATTATTTACAAGAACAAAGTCCACGCTCATAATAATTCTACGGCGTACAAACACACGTATACTAACGTACTTATTTATTTATATAGGTAAATCTTTCAACGAGTTGTACGAGAGTTACGACACTGGCTTCAATTCTGACATGGACCCTACAATTACCAACTCTTTCGCGACGGCCGCGTTCCACTTCGTCAACAGTCTTTTAGACCAGGACATCGAATTGATGGCAGAAGACAACACAGTGACGTCACAACGCCTCAAACAGTTCTACTACAACCCACTGATTTTAAAACAGAAGAATGCGTTGGAGCAGATCTTGAGAGGAATGGTCAGTCAGAAGAGTCAAGGAATGGACTTGAATTATGATGAGGATGTAAGTATATTTTGTTATGATTTAGGAGACGCCCATAGCCGTTTGCGCTTGCCGGTCGGTAAAAGATCTGTGGGTTAAGCGAACCTTGGCGCGGTCTTTACGTGGATGGGTGACTGTATAGTGGTATTTTTTCTCTATGATTTTCATAGAGAGACAAATAGACTCGTACTTATAATGTTACGTATGGTATAGGTATATCTCATATTACACTTGGAAATAATTTTCGTCATCGGACAAAAAACCTGAGTCAATGACAAACATGGCCTGACTAGTAATAATATTTGTGTAGCACTTTTGACAGTAATTTTATAGAATAAACAATTTCTTTATGAATAATAATGTTTTAGTACATTCAACGTTCGTGTTAGTATATCTAAGTTATTCACATGAATAACATTTACGTATATACGCCATAAAATAGCTCGATTTTCACCTTGAAGCGCAAATAATTCTACATATTACTACAAATCTACAATCATAGAACTAACAGTTCATATCCCACAATCAATAAATGAATGGTTGATAAATCAATTTCAATGATTTCCGTTGACTTTATGAACAATCTCGAATGGAAAAGTAATAAAGCGAGGTTCAATTGTTACGAAGTTTTATCAAGTGTTTGTTCGTTCGGAACCTTGAACAATGGGCACTACACTGGTAGAGAAACGAATGTCACATTGAACGGAAGGTATATACCTACCTACCTCTATCTAAAGGTATATCTATCTACTTCGTAATGTAGTCAATTGAAGTGTTAGATTTTTAGGTCTTAGCTTGCGTTTTTAAAAGGACGCAATTTGATTTTTATTGTGTAGGGGAGGGAAGGGTGTTTTGCAGCCGCCCTTGTTCCGTCATCTCGAAAAAAGGCTGGTTCAGGACCGAAGGCAAAGGGTGGCGACCTCACAAACTTAAACTTAAGCTTCTACTGACCACCATTAAGAAAATAAAATCGCGTCCGCTGAAAAGCGCAATCCTAAATGTAACTTTTCGATATACTAATATACATAGTTTGTTCAAAGATAGGTACGATAATAGATCTATTTGCTGCACATTTTCTAGATACCCCGTGTAGGTATCATTTGCGTTCATGAATACTCATTTATTCAATTGTTTGTGTCATTTGTTTGAAAACAATTTGTTTTGTTTGCGATGTTTAATAGATGACCCGTGTTAGAAGGCCAGTATTGACAAATGGTAAATAAATTGCGTGTTAATAGTAAAAAAATATTTTTCAATTGACTTGTTGTAAAACGTGTTATTTAAGAATGTGTTTGGTACGTAGGTACTTAGTAAATGTTATTGCTAACATACTTCGATGTTTATAGGTATATAAAGTTATCGCGTTTGAACCATGCAAACAGCTTATCTGTGCAATGAATACTTTGACTTGCAAATAAATTTATCGAATCTTATTGTCGTAACAGAAAAACATTCTCGTAGTAATTAATCCCTTATTGCGTTCACACTAAAGTGCATTTTCTTTCAACAGCTTCGTGATCATTGGTTGGGCGGTCTAGATGTGTTGGCAGTGGATGTACAACGCGGCAGAGATCATGGATTGCCTGGATATGTCCAGTACAGAGTGCTGTGTGGCGGCTCTGTGGTGAACACCTTCCAGCAGTTGGCTGATCTTATTCCGCAAGAGGTATGTAGTAGCTCTACAACGATTATTTAGCCCGAAACTTACCTATACGTTGAAGGAAATAAGCCATTGGAGCGGCACGTTGTATAATTATGACCATTTTTAAAAATTAAATCATTCCCTAATTCTCTTTACCTTTCTAACTACGATGATCTTATGAGGTTTTAATTGGTTCATAATATACAGATACGTAGAGCAAGGATAGAAATTGTGAAAAATTCCATTGATTCTTGACAACCCCTATGTTTGTGGCCGTGGATCATTTTTTTCTCATACTATTGTGCGGATTGTGCTAATGTCATGTGGGGGCCTCTCTCGTGCCTTTCCAATTCATCATATTTTCCGCTGCAAATTTTACTTAAATGTTTTATTTTCTTATCAACAGTCGGTGGACAAACTATCGCAGTTATACGAGCAGCCCGGTGACATAGACTTGGTGATTGGTTTGATGGCTGAGACTCCCGTCACTGGCTCCCTCCTTGGACCCACCGCTACGTGCTTCATAAGTAAGTATCATAAAACACCCTACTTTAGAATGTACCCACTCTCCACTATGTCAGCGATAATAATAAACATTAGTACATCATTTGCAATTTAAAACCAGTACACGTGGTATGATAATATAATGTAAAAATATTTATGTTACTCAGTTGACAATGAGTAATGCGTACTAAAGAAATAAATATAAAACGTACTATGGGTATCTAATATGCAGTAGAAAACTAAGTTAAAGCTTTACAGTAGTACCTAACGGACGTATTAAACATGCGTGTTTACTACTGAATACACAGTCAAGCATTTTCCTACCACTATCGGGAATAGAGTAGATAGCTGTTAAGAAATTTGGTTCGAAATACTCAGCGCTTTTAGCGCCGCTATATTTCTCAAATCAATTAGACCAATTTTTGCTACTTAATAGTACAATATTAATTATACTCTTCGCGTTACAGAGGAACAACTGTGGCGTACAAAGGCCGGAGACAGATACTTCTACAGTCACGTCGATGAGGCTGGCAGTTTCACGAAGCGACAACTGGCTGAGATCAGGCGCTCGACCTTCGCCAGGTTGCTTTGTGACAACACTGGCATCAACACTGTGCAAAGAGACGTCTTCCAGCCCGCTTCTGATAGGTAAGATATCTCACTCTTCTTACTATAGATCCATTTTGTAAAGTTATTTAGATTCGTAGAATAGTGCTACAAGTATGATGCTTTGATTGTATGGTTTCTTAACAAGTTTATTAAATACTTATCGGGAAAACTGAATTATAATATGTTTCATTAATAGCCCTTTTTAACGAGGATTGCAGCGACTATTACAGTATTTGTCACTTTTTTTACTCAAATAGATATTTAGAATTGTAGAATAATGATGTTTGGGATGGTAATTTGTTTATACGGTATTTTTTAGTCTTAAATACATTTTAGTCATAAAACTAGATCATACTTTGTCAATAAAAATTCTTTTTCATTTGCTTGTATCATAGCGATAACAATACTTTTTTGTTGTTGCCCTAAACAAGGATAGCGTATACTAAAATTATGCGCTCCATATAGGTCATCGATATCATTCTTTCCAAATCGTATAGTATATCTAACTTACAAATTTTTCTTTTACAGTAATCCACTAGTATCTTGTGAAGAAATCAAGGCGGTTAACCTCGCTGCGTGGCAGGACCCTGAACAGAAGCCAGACATCCTAACACGTACTAACAAATGGATCAAGAATAAAGTGGGAAGTGGCAACTCTACCAAGTAGCCTCGCATTTAACTTTAAGTAGAAGTCAACGGTGCAAGTTTGGTCAAACGTTTGTAGTTTTAGTTGTAGATATTTTTGGAAGTATACTTAAATATGTTAGTTTTTACGGGACTTTTACGAGCTTGATGGACGGTAAAATTGAACTTATATCAATCAATTTTGATTTAAGGCACACACATATTCGGTTTGGCATTAATCGGCCGGGTGACAAAACCGAATGTGCAAAGGAACCCGATCGGCATAAGCCGAACTAGTGAGCCGAGTTGGTTTTGTTGTTCGATTATAATTATTTGTTGATTAATATTGCCGAACTGAATGGGTGTGTGGCAAGCCTTACAGTTTCTATAATTTCTTTTCTATAGGATATGCTTGTGATTGATCCTGTTGGTTAAAAATATAATAAAGTAGTGCAGTATGACTTAAGACTGTTCCAACTTGCACAAGAGACGTTAAGTGATTGTAGTCGAGCGTCAGTATTTCGGATGATTGTGAAGTGTGCTTACTTAGCTATAGAAAACCACGTTCCTCGAAGTAAGTTAAAATTAATTTAGATCATGCGATTATTGTTAATCTTCAAGTCTTCTTTTTGAGATTTCTGTTTACTATGAAGACTAGTCTAGTGGCTTACGCCGGACAGGATCAAATTCGACTTCAATCAAGTTAGGTTCGAGAGCATGTGGAAGTATTCTTAATGTACACATAAGCGCGTAATTGAACGCTGAAAGTGAAACTTGAGTAATTTTCACTTTAAATCAGCATTTAAACATGCGGAATCTATCGATTTGACAATATCCCAAACCTAACTCGATTGCATTCGTATTCGATCCTGTCGGGAGCAAGCCACTTGGTTATATTTGTCGTGTGATTGTACCGTGTCGTACAGTGGCTGTGATAAGTGGCTCGTCCACTAGCATTGAGAAAAGTCTCGAAAATGGGACGTGAGTACATGATTCTTGTGATCCATATGTTAAAAGATCCGAGATCTTATAAACTTTGAAGCATTAGGTTCAATTAAAATTTAGGCACGCATACACCATGACGCATCAAATAAAAGTTTTTTATCGTCAAGTACGTCAATTTATCCAACTTATTGGTACAGTCAGTGTCTTTTAATGCACCGATTTCTTCTTCGAGTTAAATACGTTTTGGTGTTCGCATGCCTTACTTATATGTACATCTTGCAGGGTTGACCATCTATAGAATGAAGCAAGATTATAACAACAAAAACCCTATTCCCAAATTGCAAGTGTAACAACTGATTGTAGAGCTCAACTCTGGTTAAAGGTTGTGTTTGTGTTATTACAGCTTTGACTGTGATATAAACAGTAGCGCGATTCTCTACAGTCGCAACCCTCGACTAACAAAATAAGTTCGTACGACGTCCGCTAGAGGCGCTGATCCGATTTCCATACAAATTTTCGATAGATATCTAGTTGTCGGTACAGAATTGCGCTACAATAACCAAATGATAGTTTCTGAAGGGAATTAATTCTATGGGTTATACTTCTTTACTAAATACACGAAAATATCCAAATAAGATTTGAATAATCGTTTTACTTGAGGCTAAAAACTAAAAACAATGTAGAAACAGCGTATTTGGATCTATCATGTATTTAGTAAATGAATACTTTCAATTGACTTATCCCAGTTTTTTGCAATTTCTTTAAATCCTGTATCATTTCTTCAGTCTTTTATTCGAGTTATCTTTTCTTCAATGAATTTTTTATTTTAGTTTTTAAGTTTATTAAGTATGTTGTGTAAAATTGGACAGCGCGGTTGGCTTGTCGGTGTGTGTCATTTACGCCCAAGACTGAAAGCTTATAGACTGTAGATTATTAGTATTTATTATTTATTTATTTATTTATTATTATTAAAACAGTGTTTCTTACATGAAACTTATACTTATGGTCCACAAAACTGTTTGAACAGTTTGTCTGTGGACACGGTCGAGTCTCATTTAATTATAGCAGTACTATTGACCATTTATGCTATTCTAAATCGATGTTGGCTAAACTTTGATACATTTTTTCGGTTTAAGATTTATAAATAAATCAATTTAACCCATTAATGTCTCCACTGCATAGCAAGGGTCTACTCCCGTAATGTGGGAGAGGTTAGGCCTTGAGTCCAGTCTTGGGTCTTTTTCTAGTGTTTTGTCGAAATTTAGTTTGCGTTAACGTACTTAAAAGTCTTTTAATTTATTGTAATTTGGCACACACCGAATCATTTCGATAAAAAAATGTTTACCAAAAATAAAGAAAGTACATTAGATTACTTCAATATTTGATTATTGTCACAATATATTGTAATTGTAGTTCAGTATCTGACGCATTTAACAATAAATACAATAAAAAAGTCATGTACAGTCAGAAGCAACAATATGTAAACATTGTCACTTATTATCAGCATTTTTTCATATGATATCATAGAAAATGTGACAAATTTTTGCTCGTGACTGTAGTCTAAATCAATATTATCTTGCCGTCATAAATATTATAATATTATGTTAAAAATATGTCTTATGAACAAAGTTATTGTATTGAAATTAATTTATATTCCAATTAACTTACTTTATTTTAAGTTCTTTTTATACGACAATAAATATAAATATATTTACAATAAATAACGCGATGTTTTTTTTATCAGTTTCCATTTAAATATTTTTACTTCTGGCTTTACCTGAAAGCATTAGAGGTAAATAAGCTATAAGTAAAAACAATTCCTTAGTTTTTATAATTTGTAATAGAATATTAATCAATAGTAGCCCGGAGTTTGGTAACGTACCAAGTAAATGGCAAAAAAATAGGCTCGCCATCTATTTATTACGTGGGACTTACATTGATGATGACTGACACATATGTATATTATGTATGAATATATTAGGTCGGGGAAAAAGTTTTTTCGCATTAAAGTATGTATGAACTTGTAATAAAATCTCTTTGGCTTCATATGTATATGTAGGTATGACATGACGTAGGTTATGTAAAATAAATAAATACTATGATGCTACTATAACTACTTAAATCTATACTTCTATACTAATATTATAAATACTAATACTAATATTATAAAGCTGAAGAGTTTGTTTGTTTGTTTGTTTGAACGCGCTAATCTCAGGAACTACTGGTCCGATGTGAAAAATTCTTTCAGTGTTAGATAGACCATTTATCGAGGAAGGCTTTAGGCTATATAACATCACGCTACGGCCATTAGGAGCGGAGAAGCAACGAAAAATGTTACAGAAACGGGGATTTTTTTTTCATTCTTTCTTATGTGACGCAAGCGAAGTTGCGCGGGTCAGCTAGTCATAAATAAACACAAAAATATATTATCATATAAATGATGAATGATGATGAATACAAGCTCACTATTGTATAATCCAATTAGCTCTTTACAATTCTTCAATGATCACACATTTAACAATTAATCCCAGTTACAAAAAATAAATAAAAAATTAAATATATCGCGATGATACAATATGTAATTGACAGCGATTTATTTTATTACGCTTACTTAGCCTTAAGTCTTTCGCGTTGTATAACTATTATCTATACGGACTGTATACGATAGTTGTAAGCGGTATAAAAGCTGAGCATCTCCGTGTTTCAGAAGACACGTCAAATGCCGGATTCGGTTTTCGGATTTCGCCGGATTCGGAATTTTTACAGTTCACTGATTCAAATATTATTTATATTGAGCCCACGTTCGGGGGAGCTACACATGATAATTTATTTTTTTGTAACTCAGCAATCTCAGGGGCTTTTTACAGAATAACACTACAGTGGTCACAAACTGACCTCACTTCGCTTTTGATGCTTAAGATAAATTACCCTCAATTGCAATCAATTTTACTGGTTCACCATGTACAAGTACACTGCTGTAACTTGACAACATATTTGGAGATCCAGGACATACTTAGGTGTCCATAAATCAGGTTTTCAGATCATCTCAAGATTAACTTAATCAGATGTGAGCATCAAACGTGACATTTGTCAGTTATTTTATTTATGAGTCAGTTTTCATGAACCTTGACAATTAAGTATGAGGAAAATTGTATTTAAAACGAGAGAATGGTTAAAAACGGGTTTCGGTTTTGTTTGCAGCGCGATTTGGTTGGGATGTGTTCGAAATGACAGGTATAAGTTTTCATCAAAAATAATGACTTGGACTTCAGGAAGCTTTGGTTGAACCTATTGAAAAAAAAATTTAGATGTATGAGCGGCCTATAAAAAAATTTAATAAAAAATGACCTAAAATTGTTGTGTGAAATAAATACCGTAAGCTGCTGCATTTTGGAATACTTTGAATGATAACAAACAATTTGGTTATAACAATTGTCACCTCGAGTCTTATAAATTCTGTTCCTAACAGATAAAGCACGAAGTTTGAATGGATTATAAAGAGACGGTCTTTAAAACTAAGAGGATTAAGCCTAGGTTTAACCTCAAACCATTCTCAAATGAGCGAACAGCTCGGTGTAAATATCAATTATTTCAAATGAGATGAAATTACCCTGTCGGTGTACATACTTCGTTTGTTTTTTTCCCTAGAATCGGGGTAATGTTTGTTACAAAAATTAAAACACAGGTTGCCTGAAGCCACGGGTAGACGTTAAGCTGTTTAAAAAATATGTGATAATATAGGAGCTTTCCGTGAAATGGCAGCAATTAGCAGTAAAGTAACATGTTAACTGTTAACGAGGATACGTATTACGTAGGTTGGGACACAGACTAATTATAATAATTATTATATACTTCTAAATGATATAATCCTGCAAAAGGTAAAATATATTTTTGATCTTGAAACTTATAGAGTAGTTTGTAGTACTTACCTATAATTAAAATTATTCAGGATGCCTGAAGGCTTTTGATATGGCTAAACGACTGTTACCGTAGCTGACAATAACTGGATGATTCAAATAATAAATAGCTTAAGTTGTATATCCCGTTAGTTTTGCCGTAGTTCCACACAGTCCGGTGACTGTCCTTGGGTGCATTTTATAGTGTAAACAGAGATAATCACCGGATTGTGACACCATACATTATTGAAATATTAAAGCAGTCGAAAAGGGCCTCTACGTGTTGGCTTCGGCCCAGTGGCGTAATTACAGGGTGGCAAGTCGGCAAAATGCCACGGGCCCCCAGCCGGAAGGGGCCCCTGATCAGAGGAAAATCCCAACTCATTTTTTTTTTTTATCCATACTGGGGGACCAGTATGGAAAAGCTTAAATGTATGATAGTATGGAGGTCCATCTGATGAATTTGCCACGGGCCTCGAACGGTATAGTTACGCCACTGCTTCGGCCCCACGCACGGCTTCCATAATTTATTCCGGGACTCCATAATTCCGGGACTCCATAGTCCCGAGATGTGGTAAAGACATATATAATAATAATAATCTTTTATTACCAATCACAGAGTTTTTACAAGTTTGTTTATCTTAAGTCTAGCTAACTTAAATAATTCAGATCCTTGAATACTAGTGAGGCCCAAACTAAGCGTATGCTCGTATCTTGGGACTCGTGAGTACAGTTTATTTCTATGTCGTTTATGCTTAGACTAGCTGACCCGCGCAACTTCGATTGCATCACCTAAGAGAGAATGGGTCATAATTTTCCCCGTTTTTGCTACTCCTCTCCTAATGACCCTAGCGTGATGTTATACAGCATATAGCCTTCCTCAATAAATGGACTATCTAACACTGTAAGAATTTTTCAAATCGGACCAGTAGACCCTGAGATTAGCGCGTTCAAACAAACAAAAAAACTCTTCAGCTTTATAATATTAGTATAGATTAGTATAGATATGGTATTAAGTAGCCACCCATAATCATAATTATTCCGGAATCTACAGTCCTCATCGAAACTGCTTGATGTATTGGTTACTATTTACCAGTCGGTGAGTAAAATCAGGCAAATACATCGTAGTTAGTTAAGGAAGGAAAAATAAATGGTATGCAAGGATTTAGTTAATAGCCTTTGTAAGATATTAAAGATCGCCTGATTTTTTAACTTTTAAAGCCTTCTGAGAATACGAAAAACAGGAAATTACTCCAAAAAAATAAACCTCTTTTGAAATGTTGGACAGAGTCCTTAGATTTTCTGACGGAAGGTAAGACAAAGAATAAATGAGTTAAGCTTTGGCACTTTTAACTTTAAAACTGTAGCCGACATCTGCACATAATTATGTTCATGTTTAATAAACGATATGCTGTTTCAAGTACCTATGTGGTTATCATACCAAAAACCTTTCATAAAAGACGAGACTTCTTGGTGGCAGTTGGTGGTTTCAATCTTGCTTAGTGCGAATCCCACAAAAATCTTTTTAGTTACATCATAGTCGTATAGCTGGGATATAATGTACCTTATACTTAAAGATACTTGTTACGACCAGCTTATTTTTGCCTTAATTTTTTATATTTTATCTTTCATATGCGTTAATTTATGAAATGCTTATTATGCTAATCTATGGTGCATTTTAAAAGCAATCACCGCACAAACAGACATACAAAAAGGCTTTATATGCAACTTAAAGTCAAGCCAAACCAAGCCAGTATCCATTAAATGACCTACGCACTTATTTCAATTGGTTTACTTACGAAATTTTACTCGCCCAAGGTGAATTTCGTTCCCAATCCAATACATGAAGTTTTCAAGGTAAAAAAGTGTATACGAAATAAAACAATCGTCGGTGATGTGGCCCTTTTATGAGCTGTCGTGTCTAACAAGATAGTTATGTTTGTTTTTGATGGAAAGTGCACGATTGAGATATAATAATATTGTCGGTGTAATGGACAGTGGTTTCCGTTGGTCGGCATGTTTAAAGTGCTGTAGGGTACATGTAGTTTCTATGACGTTTTATATCTGTACTTTGCCTTATGACTTTAAATCGAATCAAAGCACTTCCATTATATCGAGAATTTGACATTTAGAATGTACTGCCAAAATCGTTCTTACGACGCCCGTTAAAAGCGCTGTACAGATTTTCATACAAAATTTTTCGATGACAAATCGGTTGTCGGTAGTCGATAGTAGTAGAGAATCAAGCTACAGATATATTACAATACATATTCGTAAACGGCAGTATTTAAAGGCCGGATTTACGAGAAACAATTATGTTCCTACATTCACGAGAAAAGCCTACATATTTGTTAGAAATTGAAACAGTAAGCAATTAAGATACCTACAAATAATTTTGATAAATTTATCATCGTCAAAAACATGTCTGTGGTCTGGTGACACCGATCACAACAACTAGAATAATAATTGGAAAATACAGGATATTTATTTTTAATTCACTCTTATTACGTAATACGTATTTGTTGTTCCACTTTCTTGAGCAATTTTGGTAACACTTTAATTATTTATTATTAGCAATTGTTAATTGTTATCAGACCATTGAGAAACGAGAAACTGAACTGTTAATTAAACGCATAAATACAAAATTGATCAATTAATTGATGGCAGCAATTTAAAATAAAAGGTTTTTATTAAATTATTTTATTTTTAATTATGAGAACCTTTGGGATAATCACCTTCTGATGGAATACGAAACTTGACGTTAAAATGAAATTACCTTTAAGTCACATCAAATAGTAAACCTAAACACATTGGTTCTGTTTTTAAGAAATAGTTTAAAAACAGCGCAGATAAAATCTCTAAAACACAAAATAATACCTCTAAACCTTTCTTTACGGACAAATCGCAAATAAATAAATGCCTGGGATACTGAGCAGAATTCTCTAGCCATCCGAACGCGAATAAAAGGGCTCGGAGGCAATCTGCCTAATGTAACAAAAGCATTACGTTAGTGTACTTTATGATATCTTTACAATTACAATCTAATAGAAGCTACGAAAGGGAATAATTAACGCATCGTGTCTTATAGCTCAAGGTAGAATACTAAAATAAAACTTGCATACCAAAGAGTTCTATAACACAGTTCTTCGAGGAATAAAAATTCCTCAACTCGCAATGGGTCAGCGTGGTGGCCTCTTGGTCTAACCCCCCCTTTATTCCTAGAGGAGACCTTTGCTCGACATGGTACAGTAATGGGTAAAGGAGAATGCTCAAAAAAACCCAGGCTGTACACAAAAGTTATGTAACTCAAAAAATTAGTAATACTGTGTAATTGAATTCCCAATGTTTACCTCTATCAAATTCGATGGCTGAACATACTATTTTGCTATAACTTTTCAGTAGGGGTTTTCAATATATTTTTATATTTTTTAAATAAGTTACCTATATAAATGTTTAATCTTTTTTGAGTCACACATTTTTAATATAGGTATGTAACTGAGTTACAAATTAAAAATATTAAAAAATATATTTTTGAAAAATGAGTCATCATCACCAGGTCATATATGTCCCCACCGAGGGGCACGAGCCTCCTCTCTTAACAAAGAGGGGGATCAGGCCTTAGTCCACCACACTGGTCTAATGTGGGTTGGCAGACAATTGGAGGGCTATTATAAGGTAGAAAAGTGTTGTCATGGTGGTAGATTGCTAGCCTATAGCCTATAAAGCACCAAACCCTTCCATCCCTCTACTGACTTTTGCAGTATGCACGGGAAGAAATGCAGCTGGCACCTTCTATGTTTTTTTTCGCTCTCAATCCAGCATGGGAGCAATGGGAGAAATGAGTGATACTGTGTAATTAATTCCAGATATTTACCTCTATCAAATTCAATGGCTAAACATATTATATTGCTATTACTTTTACTTTTACTTTGTTTTGTACTATGTATGTAGTGATAGAATATAATTATTTTATTGTTAATTATTTTTAAAAAATCACAGTTCCATTCAAATTAATTATTTATTAGTATTAGATATTTACTTATACAATTATATTATTCAAAAAATAATCATTGTGATGAATGTTTGAAAAATATTATTTTTTTAAATTCACCTTTTAAATAGTAGATAATAGCAAAAAATAGTATTTAGCCATCGAATTTGATAGAGGCGAATATCTAGAATTGAATCACTCAGTATCACTAACATTCTGAGTTACACACCGTTTGTGTACGGCCTGGGTTTTTTTCCCATACATTTTGAGCATTCTCCTTTATTTTATTATCGAACTTATTGCAACGACCATCCTTTTGTGATTTTTGTCTAAAAACTTGTGTTTTCAATTAACAAAAACGGTATTAATTTCCTTACCTGCAAAAATGACTGTATTATTACACAAATCCCTTCCTTTACTTTTTTGTAATTAATGTCTTAAAGAAAACGCTCGTGAGTATCATGTAGGTACATGCGTTTTTATGTCATTAATTAGTATATTAAGAAATTAGTATTTAATTAACATTAACCTTTTTAAAAATACTGTACATTAAACCGCTGCGTAGGTACGATATGGAAAAGAACTTTTGTAGGTTTTTAAATTGTAATGATTGCCGCTACGGTTACTGCGGTGAGGTGACCACGTTACCAACTTTAACTGCACCAAAAGTGAGGTTATATGAAAAAAATATCTTGATATACCTTAGGGATTCTAGTAAAATGTTTTATTTTGTATTATTCTATTGAGTATTCTTTCGCGAAAATAGTAACGCACTAACTAAGTAATTAGTTCTTCAAATAATTAGAAACTTGAGCGTGAGAGCACGCTGTTATTATACTGATAATACATATTATTATGTGATATAATAGACAATGTAATCAACGTAATGAACAAAGCGGTGTTATCGGTCAATCTTTGCACCGTTGCATTCAAAGGCCTAGTAAATCAGTACTAGGTCGAAACATTACTTGAACCGCAGTGTATCCTGGAATATACAGTCGCTCTGATTACTTCCTGCAAGGTTACAACACATAGATATCAATCACAAAGACAAATTGTTGAGCAAATGCACTTAATAACTTCCTCTCACTCTAAATACCAAATTCATCGTGAAGTTTTAATGCTATAGTAATATTTTACTTGATTTAAAACTGTGTGGCCCGCCTTGATGATGTTTACGCAAATGATACTTACGTGAGATTTTTTAAAGGTTAGTTGGTGTCAATTCATCAATGTATGAGTATGGTCATGTAGTGCAATGTAAAAACTTTACCATATCTGTGTTCACAATATCTTTGCATTTTTATTAGATAACAGGTATAATGAACGACGTTCGCAGGCCTTCACGTTAAAAAGTTATAAGAAAGCATTAAGAACGAATCAGAGATATTGTTCCTAGGGTAATATCATACTTCTTCTGTCTAATTACGACATTATATGGCTATAAAATCAATCGGATAGATTATCATCATCAGTCTGTTCCATACGATTGATCATCTGAATAACCAGTTGCATTGACTGCCTCTGTGTCGCAGTCGATAGTGTATGCTACTGCCGCATGCCGCGCAAGAGGTCTAGGATTCGAATCCTGGGTCGGGCCAAAAAGTCATTTGTGAGATTTTCTGTTAAGAATTTCTATGAAATTGCCTGGAGTAATGTGGTCCAGGTCGTTGACAGTTTGCCATTTTTGTGCTAGTTATAATGGAACTGATGTTGATCAGTCGGATACCGGTTAGGACATTATTATAACTTTGTCCGAGCTAAATATATATACCTAAGTTCTTACAGTTAACTAAGTTCTGAATTTTCAATGCCCTATAACAAAACAAAGAGACCGAACGGTATTGTATTACCAAGACTGACATAAATAGCTGTTTTAGATATTACTCCTTCAACATAATCGTGGACATAAAATTTACATCGCCTGAGATAATAATCATTTGATCCAATTAAGCATACTGCATTAAGTAAGCGTGGGTTTGTTTACTTAAAGAACCATTATTTACGTATTAGAAAGACTTCATAAAGATTTATTGGCACGATTTTAAGAAATCAGTGGTCTATGCGCATGATATAAATTCAATTAAAGTTATGCACACTACTCATATTTAATTTATTAAGACTTCAATTGATTGGATAATAGATAGTGGTGGTAGTTTTTGTATTATCAGGATATTTTTTCAATTTTTTTAGTTAATCGTATGGCATATGCTTTCGAGTTAACTGTTAGGCAAACGATCTGTGGTTTAAGCAACCCTTGGCGCGGTCATTCCTTGGATGGGTGATCACTTAGTGGTATTTCGGGCGAGCCTGTACTTGCGTTCACGTAAAAAGCCGATCCCGGTGGTTATTAATTAAGATATTAGTCGTCAAGCCTAGCGTCGAAACTTTGACGCTAGGCTGACCAATAACCATAAGAAATGTTTTAGTTTTTTTGTTTAGCCTCTTTCTGTGTCCCAATTTTGAGCAAAGGCCTTTCCTCTAGACTTAATAAAATCATAAGAAAATATTAAAAAAAAACTTCGTTAAAATAATTCATCTGTCTTGCCACCTCTTCGAATGAGGAAAATCCCGTACCTTAAGCACACTCTCGAGTACACACACTTCCTCACCAAATAGTTGTAGACAGGAGAATCTTTATAGTACAAAGTTCAAGCTAGTTAGAAACAAATAATAAATACCTTTCTTTTTGACTGATTCATATTTCTGCGAGTGACGTTATGTTGCACAAACATGGCGGTGCTGATTTCCTTAATGCGTCAATTGGTTTTTTAATGTCGTCGGGGAGAAGATTAATTAATTCTATATTTCATAAGTTTTATGATTGTTTAGAGCAAGATGAATGGATTTGATGACTAATCCGGAATCGTAGGTGTTGTAACCTACCCGGAGGTTTCTTAGTGATCTAGCAAGCCAAAGTAAAAATGAATACCTTATCTTGTGTTTCCCATATACTAATATTATAAAGCTAAACAGTTTGTTTGTTTGTTTGTTTTTTTGAACGCGCTAATCTCAGGAACTACTGGTTCGATTTAAAAAAATATTTAAGTGGTAGATAGCCTAGCATAAGACTACAGGCTATATATATCATCACGCTACGACCAATAGAAGCAGAGTACCAGTAAAAAATGTTACAAAAACGGGGAACATTTTGACCTATTCTCTGTTATGTGACGCAAGCGAAGGTGCGCGGGTCAGCTAGTAATCTTGTATGTGAAATTTCATGTCACAATGTTAGTTATTGTCCTCCTCCGAAAAGGCTTGACCGATTCGCATGAAATTTTGTGAGCATATTGAGTAAGTCCGAAAATCGGACAATATCTATTTTTTATAGATCTGAGTGACACTGTCCTTTAATTTATATGACAAAACAACGTTTGCCGGGTCAGTTAATGTGATTTAAAAGTCATGCAATGCAATCGTTTGAAAGCTACGAACTCAGACAATACATTATAGAGAGACCTACCTAGTTTGGTACATCTTCAGCAATAAAATGTCCTCCTGTCCGATATTTTGCGACGGCGGCCAGTTTAATTGAAACCAGTCAACTCTGCAGGATTTGGTTTGGAGTGTCCAATAGCAAATACACAGGTACACTCTCTATTCCCTTACATGTGGGACGGCTACAGCATCACGACCAGTGCGAGGCCAGGCGCAGTACCGACGGCTTTACGTGCTCTCCAAAGGACGGAGGTTTACGACCTCAACTGTCGAACTCCGGGCAATACCTTAGAATTTTTTAACAGAAGAGCTCAGAAAATACTTTTTGACCCGACACAAGTTTCGAATACGAGAAATGCATGACCGTCGCATGCACAACCGAATACGCCACAGAGGCAGTTATTGATATATTACATACTTTAATATATAGACTGACCAAACCTAGTTAGACGGTTACGTATAAGTGCTGACATAAAAACACTAATAATAATAAGACTGTTAAAAATTACTACCACTAAATCATTGTATTTATTTATTGAAGCACTGAAATATACTACTTTAACTATATTACTGAATAAACGGTGTATTTACCTGTTTTATCGGTACTTATTATTAATTATACTTATGTATAATCTGTACTAATTACTAATTATATTTAATAAAAATAAATGAATGATTATATTTAATACTTATGTTAATTTAGTAATTAGTAGGCGTAGTGGGGTCACTACACCACCGTCATTGCTCGCATACTCATAGAAGTCCTGACTTCGATTCTCAGACAGGACAATTATTTATAAGTTCCACAAATATTGGTTACTGCCTGGTTACCCTTTGTGTTCGTTATTTGCATGTTTTTAAAAGACCCTAGACATAAGTCTAGGTTTTTTTCCGGGAGTTGCTTTAATAAAATACTAATACGCACGTGACTCTTTGGTGCAGTGACGTGAACCATATTTACTACAAGCTAAGCCCCCGTCATACTTCAAGTAAAAGGATTTCACGTTGTTACCACAAAACGTAGAGAGTAAATAGTATGACTGTTATAGGAAAAACTCTTTAACCTAGACCTTCTTCTATCACGGAAACAAAGTACACTTTTACCTGGCATTTTTAAATAACGCAGCGTCAACGTCAGCATCGACTCGTATATTTGGGTTTTTTACAAACCTACGAACTTCAGACATAAAATATAACCAAGCGATTAGGGGGTATTACACGATACACACAAACGATACATATTTACATGATTCATGATCTAAGTCGAAATACCCCTTGCAGCATGAAAAGTAACTATTTTAACCATATTATTATATACATGAAAATAGAATCCCTAGACGTAGTGATACAAAGCAATTTTTGAGATTTGAAATTCAATTTTAATATAATTTTAATTAATGACCGCGTAATAATAAAATTATGTAGTTTAATTAGAATACGTCCTGAATCCGGTTCTGCAGTAATTTATTTATCAACACCTTGTAAAGACTATTTTAAATTGTTTTAAACTGCGAAAAAATAACGTTTTTTTTTACAAAGAAATTATCCGTGACCTCGAAAGTTGGCGCAGGATAGTGACAGGGTTAAATAATATACGATTAGCATAAAACCCTGACCGTTACATAAACTAGCTAATTTTTATACTGAATTTCACAAATATTTTATACGTTTCGAGTGAGAATCGAACTTCTGTCTTTCCGACACGAACAACCACTGCGCTATAGATATCATCAACTTTATTGTCATTACATTTGTTGCTAAAACAAAGTGCCGAGGTACTCAAATGACTGAAAAAGGATATAAGGCCTGCTTGCGATGTTAACAAGCATCTACGTAGTATCGTAACCGACATAATTAGGGACTGCCAGCTCACCATTATATGGAGTTGTTTCTCATTAGTTTCATTGCACCATGAATGTGTAATGGTTTTGCTATAACCGTAGGAAAAGGTTCAATGTTGAGGATCTTTATCGGTAGGGCACTTAGAAGTTCTTCTATCTGTAAATGTTAAGGTGTTGAAACATTTAACGGTACAGCAATTGAAATAGAGTACTCTTATAGAAAAAACACAGCTCCCGGACTAAGAATTGCTCTTGTATCGCGGGGGCTTTAACAAACATACAAACAGGGCACATAGAGTATAATCAGACCCGAAACAATTATTTGTGGATCGCACAAATAAATAATTGTACCGTGTGTGAATCGAACCCACGACCTCTCAACGCAATGGTAGCGACCTAAACCACTGCGCCACGGCGGTAGTCTAGCAGCTCTATTACTTTTAATAGAGCTACTAGAAAGAATACGATATATTATACGATGCATTATATGATTCTCTAAGTGTGCGTCCACACTGAATGCGCGGTGACTGGAGCCTGATGCGGGCGCGGCGAGCGGGGGCGTGCGGTGGCCACAGTGAGGCGCGAGCTCTTGTAGCGGTTCGACGTATTATCAGGTGTTACAAACTATGGACGAGGATTTGCTATTTTTACTAGACAGTCCGATCCTGAGATGGGAAGTGTTGAACATTAGAGATGGAGTGCACGAAATAAATAAAAACAGAGCAATAACCGGCGAATTCTTTAATTTATATGAAGAATTGAGATTATACCCCACAAAATTCTTTGAGTATACTCGAATGCCCGTGTCAACTTTTGACTACATACTAACATCTATACTGTCGTACTACATACTACGACAAACAAATACAGACGCTCATACACCGAGCGACAAGACCGAACTGGTTTGTTACCCCCGCCTCCCGCGCATTGGGTCGCTCGCTTACTAGGCCCGTAGTGCGGCCAGAACGCGCGGACAGAAGCGTTTGAAACTTACGCGCGCTGTCTCGCTCAGTACCGTCGCACTAGGCTTCCGCCTTAGTCACTACAATATGGACGCAAAGGCGCGTTTCATATGTTTGATACTTCGCGCCCGACGTCGCAACCGCGCTAGGCTCGCAGTGTGGACGCACACTAACTTTTCTAACCACTTGTTGCTATTCGTTGCATTTTGCTCACCGCATCCCTAAAATGCTGTCTACTAAATTCAAATTCAAGATTTACTTTGTTAAACAAAATATATAGAAGCATAAGAGACGTACATGTTGAAAATAATCTGTTAGAGCCTATTACCACTCCTGGGTACGTATCGGTTAACTTGTTAAATGGAAAACTGGATAGATATTTTCACGAAGCTACCATTTTATCCTTCGGGTAAGTTACGAAACTGACTCTTAGACCCAGTTTCAGATAGGTTAATGGGACAGACAGTAGTATTTTTACATTTGCACCTATTCATAGACTGTAACTGGCCCTCGGAATTACATTTACAAAACATCATTGAAATCTGAAATGGAAACTGAGAGGATTTCAATTTACGTAGGAGTAGGTATTTAGAGACTTGCGACCGTTTGCTTTGATGACCCAAGCAACTGTCAATGATTTCCCCAAAGAGATACGTGCGTAATAGTCACTAACGGGTAATAAAAGGTTCTTGAAAATACAAAAAATCTACGGTTTAAGATTATGACAGTCCGTAATATTTAGCCTAGACTCGCCCCTTATTACATGGGACTAAAATTGTGAGTGGCGAAACTGTATTTCATACTCCTCTGACTACATTATGTGTATAACAGGCACAATGTTATGTATGTACCTAAGTTAACCCAACCCACACGGGGCCAGCATGGTAGACTCAAGGCCTAACCTCTCCATCGTTTGGAAGGACAACCTTGCCCTGCAGTGGGACAGTAATAGGTTTAAAAACAAGTTAAAAACCCTCTTATACATAAAAATATATGAAGTTATGAAAGGCTTATAAAGAGTGTTGTTTCACTTCTTAGCGAAATGAAAAAAAGAAAACATATTTTAGTAGTTTTTTAACTAAAATAGGTTTATAGTGTGTTTACGAATAAGAGGGTTTAGTGTATGATAGAGTCACAAACCAAAATATGCAATTACATAATAATGTGCAAAATGCGTAACATTACACAAACTGTAGATTAAAATCTTTTTGTATTGTTTTTCAACAATATTAAAGGATTTCCCATCGGAAGTGCTAATAAAATATTAATTGCTAAATTAATTGGTTACATACTTTTTAAGTTATTTTATTATATATTTATTAATTATTAACAAGATTACCGATTAGTATTTTTTCTAAGTAAAAAGCTCAAAACGGATATTTTTATGTTTATGTAATAAATATAATAGGTGTTTACCAATTACTAACATATTTTTTACGCCCATTTTATTTTTATGAATTCATCGTGATGAATTCTTGCATGCCTAAATGTGTTTTTTATTACATTTCTGGGGATGCAAAGTCCCGAAGCCTCACATGGCCGGGACAGGACACAAAGCCTAACCCCTCCCTCGTTTGGGGTGAGACCAGTGCTCAGCAGTGGGACAGGAACGGGTTAAAAAAAGCTTATCTTGCTAAACTAACTAAGGGTTTAAAATGAAAATAGGTAAAAACTATTTCGTTTAAATTTTTACTAGAAAAAAATAAGTTTAACGTTAAGTTTAGAAGTAGCCTTTTATTTTGAATGTTTCAAACGCATAGTCTTAGTCCACGTTGGTACAACTATAGAACTAAAGATTTAGAGTGGTGTAAAAATATAGATTAAATAATTCAATCAATTTTATTCACCTGTATTTGACTAAAAACAGCTAATTGTAAAATTGTTTGATCAACTCCAAATTATTTTCCTCAATTAATTCATAAATTTCATAAATTACAGTGAAAAAAGCAAAAAAAAGATTATCATGTGAATCAACTATACAGTTGAATAAATATTGTTTTTTGAGGTAGCATACGTGATTCGAGATTTCGATAAAATGTATCCCCGCTTCGAGGCTATATATTTGCAAGAGCGCCCTTCCCGTAGCTTAGTTGTTTCATGTGGCGTGGTGGCAGCACTTTCGACTGTCTGACCTGCGCAAGCGCTCGCGGCGCGAAAATCAACTAGGTGTAAGTGTTGTGTAGTGATTTCAACAGTTCATTAATTTATATATCGGTGAGTTATTTAATTATCTACTTAATTAATTGTCTTTCAATTTGGTTTTGTACTTAAAAAATGCGCCTGTTAATTAAGTCCAAATAGAAATCTTTTTACAATGATTTAATTGTCTGGTTTTTGTTTGAATTGAATTATTAATTATATCATATTTAAGTTAAATCCATAGTAAAATGATAAAGAGCCTACAACTATAAGATTTTAAAAAAATACATATACATTTCATTTATTGATGGTCAAATTTAATGGGCATTTTTATGTTCACGCTGTATTAAAACTTTTTTATTTTAATTTATTTATCCTACCATATTAAGAAAGTTGTACTATTTAGGTAGCTTATTTACCTCTAGTTCAACAAGGAGAATTAGTTTAGTTAACGAATTAGCCGTCAGTAATTTTGAAATAACTTATTGTTTCAAATACATAAACAAATAAAGCTTTTTTTGGTAAGTCAGTAACAAAAACGAGATAACCGAATTCATTGCTGCAATTACTCTTTATCTTTTGGCTGTATTTGTACAAAAAAGGGCTCACTTATCTTCTGAATATTGTGAAAAATTTACAACAACAATTATGCCTGAACCCTACTCATTAAAAAAAGCTTTTGTTTATAAACCCCAGATAAACTTATAATTAAAACTATAGTAAAATATTAGCTGCTATTTTTCATAATTAAATAACAATTTATCTCATGTATTTAAATTTACGAGCATCTGTTTAAAATCTATCTAGGAATGTTGTAAATAAAAAAAAGGCTCGCAGTTTTTTTTTGGATAACGCGGTACTCTGTAAGAAAATTAATACAATATTTTTTAATGATTACTGCAGTAACTGCCGTGATTGGTAATTATGACTATTGTCAACGGAAAACCGTGATTAAATTTGAACCTGAAACCTTCCGACGAGTTCGATATCTTAACAATTTGAGAAACAGTCGCGAGCTCGTAAATTCTCGAACACATTGCAAAAACCAGAGTAAGGTTTCATTCAAGATCAGACATTCGTTCGCCAATAAATGTACGCATTACATTGCGTACTAACAATAACAATAAAAACGAGATCGTATAATTGTGAGTGAAATAAATCATGTAACAATTAAATTGGTCGCAGCGGTAATATTGTATCAAAGACAATGGTACTAGATACTTTGGTGTACGTACTGTTATTGTTGGTTACAATGACTTATTATTTTCCACTATCGCACGTTTTTCCTCGACACGGTTACGGTTAAATCAACTGCTGCGAAACTCATAGGTCTTTGACTTTATTTTTGGTAGTGTGGCTAAATTAAGGTGTAATTTCCCATTGACTAAATAATGAGAAAATACATATTTAGTTTAATACTTATTGCTTGAGTTTCTGACACAGGTTTTTCGACTTAGGGTTGTGGTCGAAAACAGAAACAATCATTGTGTTAGATTAGTTAAAGTCATGCAATCCAAAAGTTTAAATGTTAAGTTTGTTAAATATCTCACTATCATATTCCTCATATAAAGTTCATATAAATTAGTCATGATCTGTAGGTAAATTTGATGAAGCATAAGCAACTTGTACTTTGTATTTCTTGATATAGAATTCAGCATTGCATTTTCCAATCTCTATCACGTTATGTAAAATGCTGCGAGTCTAGTAGAATAATTACTAATTATTAATACCTCAATTAATTAACAAAAAGTAAGTTGTATGGTGCATCGTAACTTTAATGACGTGCCGGTGTAACGGGTATGATTGAGGCATTGGATCAATTAAATTCGCTAATTAACTAGTTAAATTGAATGCAGTTTTGATAGAAAATTACTCATATTAAACTCGTAAATCGTAAATTTACATCATCAAATTTTTACGTCTATAGCAGACAGCCGCAGACACGCAACACATTTCACTAAGTATTTGTATTTTGTTACATAAGTGAGTAAAATGGTGCCCAATATAAGCAAAATTTTGAAACATTTTACAAGATAATATTCAATAATGTCTGATATATTTACATAAGAACGCAGACGGGGAACATTGTCGTAAGTGCTATAAATTGATTCATTGCGTGGTTCACTATATTAGTTCTTTGTTGAAATAATAAATTAGCTATTTGCCTACAAATTACTGTCATAAAATTACATGTACCGTCTAACGTTACCTAATGTTAATAATAAAGGTATCGCGTTTATTTATTTTTTTATATTTCGTTTTAACAATACGCAATGTTATAATAATAAAATACCTCTTGTAACATACGCATTTCCAGTATTCCGTGACCCGAGGAAAATAGAAAAAGCATAATGCGTGTTTGTTTATTTATTTGTATCTTTGAACCGTTTTTACGCTCGAAAAAATGGATGACGGATGTGGTCGGAACTCTTGCGGATTAAAGGAAGAGATGGAGGTACTTTTATCTCTGATAAATATGATTTTAAGAGGAGCATTTGCTGACAAACATATAATAGATATATCAATATTGTTTACCATCGCTTTCCATAAGATTTATGTCGTATTTCACAAACGTTCCCACGATTCGCATGTCATATTAGATCAGAATAGATTCATTAATTTAGAGAGATAAGACAGTGAAATTCTCGATGCAAATTATGAGAACCTCTTTGCATGAAACTTCTCTAGTACTCCGAAGTATTCGCTCAAGAAATGCGAGATATTTGACAACCTTGCTCCCAAGTATGCATGAAGTAGAATTATTGTTTTACGTAGATTAAAAGTAATATTTATCGATTTACCTATTGCACCATTTATATTTTAAAATATTTGAGACTGAGGGCATTTAAAGGAGCTAGGCGTAATTAGTCTTTAGGGAAATTAATGAACATAATCTGAAGCAACCACTTCATAAATTCGTTTAGGTACAAACTTACGTGGATGAAGTTACAAAATTATCTATATGCGACTTTCTCATATTTTGGTTAACAGTTTTACATAATTATAATGAGCAGCATAACAATATGATTTCCTTGTTTATCGTAAAATTTGATTACAATTATTACACTTATATAATCTTGTATCTCAGTTCAATGGTTTTTACATTATACTCGTACAATTACTTGCGGAATTACACGCGATGATAACAGGCGGTGCATAACTTGTTGTTTTTTTACGAATTTTTAAAGAAAATTACTTGTACTCTGGTTTTTGATGTACATTTTTGTCTGTGACACAGCCATTCAACACGTAGCATTCGCTTAATCTTGTTTTTTTTATGAGTTTCCCTTCTTTGACGAGTATTTTTTATGATATGAACGTTTTTATTATTACGTATGAACTCGCTGAAAGTAATGTTTATGAGTTTGAGGAAAACGAAGACTCCTCCATTTATCATTTAACCAAAATATAGGCTTAGCTTCTTTAAGAACAGAAAAAACAAATTAGTTTCGTCACTTTTGGTGTGCAGTTTCTTAAGTTTATGCAATGGAACTCTGTCAATATTAGCGTTATTTTACAGACGTAGAGTCATCTAGAACGAAATAATTGGTTTGTGGAAAACTAAAGTCAGTATGCCAAAATAAAACTTTTATAAAGTAAAAAAATACACAGAAATGTACTTTTGTGATATACAACTAACATAAGAATAGTATAGTATTATCTGTGACATATTTACCGGAGCTCTAGGGAAATATTTTTGCAGTAATATTACTCACGTGCTGTTCCAATTAAAAATGGTTGATACCGTAATTCCCAGGCTACGTGAACGAGTAAACATAGAGAAAACTATATTTGTCATCGTTGTAAAGTTATTTTGTATGAAATGTTTGAACGCTGGGACGCTCTAGAAATACATACACAGATCATATCGGTGATGTCTTGCAAATAGGTCAGGTGTGTACGTAACCGGCGGTCCTGTATGACAAGATGTATGGATGTGAATGAAGCAAACGAAGTTTGTAAGGATCGTATCAAGTGGCGTTCTTTGGTCTCTGCCTACCCATTTGAGAAGTAGGCGTGATTTTATGTATGTATGTATGTATGTAGCTATGTATGTATGTATGTTTGAACATTTTGTTACGAATATTGCACCACATTGTACTAAAGAGAAAGAACGGAACCGTATTCATGTGACCTCCGTGACCTTAGCTTAGCCTTTGAAGTTGTGCAAAGTTCATAGTATGCGCTAGTTATTGTTTACTAAACTTATACTGGGTTGTTTACATACAGTGTTCTGAAGTCAAGTGTTCAGTCCTATAATGAGCGACACTCGTTTGTGCAACAATGATATAATTAAACTTTTTTTACATAGCAATTACCTGTGTTATTGTTGCGCCAAATGAGCGATATTTATTACGGCGATATATAGGGGAAAATGTATATTTATATACATATATCTTTAAATACTTATTCAAAGTTTTTGTAGCTATGCAGTTTATTGTATTAATGAAAGATATTAGAAAACGCGTTGACATCTAAAATGTCATTGTGTTCTTGAAACCGGTTTCCGTAGCGCGTATTTTTTGCATGGATGTGAATCATCTCTTAATTTCTCAAATATTTGCTTATATTTCACTAGCTGACCTGCGCAACTTCGCTTGCGTAACATAAGAGAGAATGGGTCATAATTTTCCCCCCTTTTGTAACATTCGTTCCTGGTACTCTGCTCCTATTGGTTGTAGCGTGATGATATACAGCCTATAGCCTTCCTCGATAAATGGGCTATCTAACATAGAAATATTTTTTCAAATCGGACGAGTAGTTCCTGAGATTAGCGCGTTCAAACAAACAAACTCTTCAGCTTTATAATATTAGTATAGATTATAATATTAGTATAGATAACGGCCAATTTCTTATTATATTTAATAAAACATAAGACATTAATGTGGCCTTATATTTATGTTAAAGTAAATAGTGATGAACGTTTATGGCCCCGGATATTTTCCCCGCGTTACGGTAGATATGTGCTCAAATAACCATTATGATTTACTATGGTCGCATGCGGAAATCCGTTCTACTACAATTATTCTTGTATAAAAGAAATAAAATATACATTTACTATTTCAGTACCTAAGTATCGCAAAATGCAAACTCCTCTCCTTGATTTTTCGACTCGGCTCCGTGGCGCAGTGGTTAAAGTGGTTACAACGCCACTACCAGTGCATCAAAGGTCTTGGGTTCGATTCCCACACAGAAAAATAATATACATAATATTATGTGCGATCTACAAATAGTTATTTCGGATTTAGGTATACTTTGTGTATGTTTGTGTGCGCGACACAATAGCAATTCTTAGTGCGGGAGTTGTCTTCGTCCTAAAAAAAACTACTAAATTATATAAAAATAGATATGACATTGACTCCAAAAATAAATAAATAACGCAACTAATTATAAAAATCTGTGTAAAGGTCGATTTATAAATGAGTGTAGAAACGAAAGTGCAATAATTTCACCGATCGTACGAGATAAAAGCGACGAAATTACATGATTATTATGAAATTAGATATTGAAATTCCATGATTTATTATACATTCAAGCATCCATTGTCCTTATTCAGTTAATTGAGTTAGATATGTGCTAACTAATCAATAAAAATGCGACTGCAACAAGGTCAATCTTATAAATATTGTATTTTTTTCCTTTTTTTTAACAAAACCATATTTTTGACATTACGAATTCCTGTATTGTGCAGTTTTCATGCATTCACCCGTATGTTTCTAGAGATTGGTAGACTTACTGTCATAAAGATTACTCTACATTAATGGAGACTTTACAATAAATACCTCTGGCCACTTGTCATCTTGTAAATCTCGAAAGCTTATTTTTAAATTAAATAATTTAAGTTACTAATTCTGACCATTATTACAAACAAGTACTACAATGTGAGAAGATAAATAGTATCTAACAATTTCGAAGGTTTATCTGTATGTTACATGTCGAAAGACTAATTGGTACAAATTCGTCATGTGGGACTCACGGCCTCATATAGCCAGTCCAAAACGTGGTATGCTGATTACTTATTTGCGTGCAACTAATTATAAACGCTTTATAAAAGTTAAAAAACAAAAGATAAATTTTCAAGTGACAGGAAAATAAATAATAGTTACGATTGGTACCAACATTTTGTTCAAGTCACAAAGGCGATTGAGGAAATAAGTTCAATGGCGCCCTTGGGCATGTCTGTAGTTTGTTGCTATTTATGGGCCACTGCGTGTCTTACGACCATTCCACTTATTGTTTTACGTAGTTTAGGTACCTTTTGCATAGATTATACAGAAATATTGAGTCAATAATATCCGGTGCGGATTTAATGGTGAATGTACTTGATGAATAATGAAGCCTCGCTTAGCATTAGATTCGTGTTCTTTCCTTGAGATAAATTATAGGTGTATAGTAAAATACATTTAAACTACGGTCATTATACTATGTGTATTTTTTCTACACATAATAAATAGCCATCGTATAGTCGTTTAATTGTTGGAGGGCATCTTTTTCTATTTATAGACGTGTCCGACTCGTTTGCTCTCAGACACGCCTAATTTAAATTAGTGAGTTTAGTGCAGTTACTCAACCAGACAGATCGTCTAGCAAGCGTCTAGTCTAGAAAGAAAACAACTCGCTTTTGTATTGATTAAGCTGCAAATTGCGATATGCATAGATCTCGAATATTTCGTTTTATAAAGATGACATCTGCAATATTTTTATTTTAGTGGATTTCTTTGGTGTGTTACGTCAGCCGTCTGTCTCGAACGAATAATGTATTAAGCTAAATTTTTTGTGGAATTTTAATAATGTCAGTAATATTTTTATGAAGAGACTAGACCTGATCTAGTCTGATTTCTGGTACGGTACTTTGATTGTCGCTGATAGGCGACGAACACCGCTTAAGCAATACTATAACATCATCAAAAAGACATAAAAATATCCTTAAAAACTCTTTAACAGCGGCCGAGGCCGAAGACGAACCCAAATTTCCTGAAGATGTCCGCCAGACGACCGATACAATGATTTGAATAAATAATCGATTAGCATACAAGTAATCGTATCTGTGAAATAATTGAGGCGTGCGAACTGTATTTTGATGAAGCGAAACATTTAATTTGTCAAGCGTGAAGATCATTATTTGGAATTGACATTGTTAAGTGGGGTCACGAGTTCATGACGCTGTAAAAAGTAAAGACGCGACGAAAAGGCACTTTTAAGTAAACGTGTAGTGTGTAGTTATTTTGCTTTAATTTCGAGATATGACTGACTGCCTCCGTGGCGCATTGATTCAGGTCACCACGCCGCTACCATTGCGTCGGGAGGGGTTTGAATCCCGCACGGAACAATTATTTGTGCGATCCACAAATAATTGTTTTGAGTCTGGATGTGCTTTGTGTCCGTTGTTTGTATGTTTGTAAAAGTTCTCGCGACACAAAACAATTCTTAGAGCGGGAGTTGTCCTTAAAAAAATGAAATTTATAGGAATTATGATATTATACCAATTATGTCGTTGATAACTGCAATATTCAATTTCGCAATTCGCTTTCTGAAACCAACAGTTCTTGGAGCGGGCCAAGGCTCTTGTCGCTAACGTGACAAAAAGATAATTATATATTTCAGTCACTATTTGATTGGGCGAAATCTGGTTATGCGATTTCGGAATTTTTCTAATTAACCTTATTAATTTGGATCTAGACTACTGCACGATATTTTCATTTATAAATAAGGAATTAAAGAAATAGGGGGAAAAGAGGCAAAAATGAGAAGATATGAGATCGATAATGTCTCAAAAAAATATTCGTTTACGGTCTCAAAAAAATTTTATTAGGAGTACGTGTAAGTTCTACGCACCTGCATTTAAATATTACCATCAGATACTGTATATAACAAGGTGTATTATATCTTCTGAATAGTAATAATTACTACAGTTCATTAATATCAATTTCTTCAAATACAAATAAATATTTGATAGCAAATCATTGATATAGAAAGCGATATACGTGACTTTTTGCGAGCGTGTTTGAAATTGCAATAGTTTGAGGTCAATGACATACGTTTACTAGTAACTAATAGATAGTAAATAATATGTATTAATTCATTGAGTATGTGCTGCATTCATTGAAATACTATGCATTCATTGAGTAACTATTCATATTTTTATATTAAGCACGTGATTTAGATTTGCTTCAAATGAGGCAGCGAATTTGGTTGTCTTGATATTTTAGAAAGAAAATGTCTTGTTTATATACCTAAGTATATCTACTAACCGAGGCATGATGTACCAGCCTTCAATAAGTTTTGACTTAGGTATACTAATAGAAATATACTAATTAACAATTAACAATTAGTACAATATACAAAAATATATAGTTTTATATGGGACTCAAGCCTTACCTTGCTCTTATTAAGGTGGATGTCCGATACTGTTATAGTAATCGGTAAAAAGGTAAAAATGCATTACGTTTAAAACTACAAAGTTTATTTGGGATATTAAGCCAAAGGAAATTGATGGCAAACAATCCCTTTGCAAATACTAAAACTAGGTACCTCGAGTGTTATGCAAGGTCATAGATACCTTTCCGACCACACACGTGGATAAGTACTTGAACTATTTCAATCCAATATGTGCAATAAGCACGTTTTACTGACAGAAAACGCTTGTTTACCCGCGAACACGACATTATAGCCGTCATTGATTGCATTTAAAGTTTTAATGCTATTGAAATGGATACAATCCTTATAGCTTCGAGCTTTGCTCTGAAATGCGGTCAGTTACGCAACAAACTCGTGACTTGAGTTAACGCAACTTAAGGCGCTAGTATACAAACGCTTCCGTCCGAATAATAAGGCTTTAAGCACATCTTGCAGAAATTACTACAAACTTAACGATAATGTGTGTTACAACACATATTTCTTACATGACTTGTGTGATCGCATATACGCCGATTATTGTAGTCTCTTATTAAATGGTTGAAGTGGCTGGTATACTAGCATTTAATTGAGAGCGGTTTAGTTTTGAGATTTCTTTCAGTTGTAATTGCAATTACGCCTAAATAGATATGGTATGATAGAAGTAAACTCATAAATTGTAATTGCCAATTGTAACAATTTATAATAAAATTCGAAACTATTCGATATTCAACAAAAGTGTGACAGAAATTGCTTTCATTGTAGACCATTGATTATGAAAACTGTCAAAAGACTATTTCAACAGAAAAAGGACTTTGTATAGCAATCTGAAAAGGAATATCAGTGCATCGACATGATGATTAATGTATTAAACCAGTTTCAACATTACGCGCCTATACAAGGCCTTGAATTCCAGATTCTGAAGTGTCAATACGAAGTCATATGACCGCACGTGTGTGGACCAATGTGGTCATGTGCCTTCGTCATATGATTCCCTTTCTTTGACCTTGCGACCACATAAGTCAGGTGGTCTAAAACTTGTTACAGTTTTTTTTGAGTGATATGTTTATCAATTAAGTGTCAATTAAGTTAAGACTGATTAATTGACACGTTTGGTGGTACCAGGAATGTATATCAATGTAAATTGTTTATTTTTAGATTTATATTAAAAAGGGTGACGAATCACTTTAGAAAGAGACTCTGTGTGCTTACAATCAAATGTTTTTTTATTTTATTATATTCCAGTTTATGTATATTTCAATGTTTAACGGTCACAAAATTTTGTATTCGTTTAAGAATTGCTCTAGCTGCAGATTACGTTTTGATTTGTGTCTTTATTTAAAGAATACACATCTTTTTAATCAAAAATACCGCACCGAACAAGATGGATAAGAACATTATTAACTCAGTCAAAGTGGTAGTTTCGATAACTACCATTTTACATTCAAGTTCTGATGAAACAAAAATTGGTGCGAATCAACGCATATTATTGTATCGATTATGCAGTTTTATTGATCGATAAAGCGTCGACGGATGAAAGGATAATTGCAGTCATTATTATTTATGTATTCGATGTAAACATTGCAAACACGTGTATAATGTAACCATGTGCTGTAATGTGGAAAGTCTAGCTTTTTAAACACTTTTTTAAACGCACACAGATTATATTACCGACTGATACTTTCCAATTTCCGTTGCTACGTTTTGTTTTTTCAAAGGAAATTTGTTTGAACATTGTTAAGTTTTAGCTTGAAGTGGTGTGTTCGCTTGTTGATGAAAGATGAAAGGTTATTTTTTGTGTAAGGATGCTTTAATGTTGACCACTGGTACAGAACAAGTGATAGTACAAATACCATTAGTAGGTACATACGCGTCATTTGCAATTCTTACATATTCATAGATATATTTTATATCGATGTACATATTCATTGATATATTATATTGTGTAAAATATCGATACCACAAAATGAATTATAATAACAAGAGTTGTGTATAACTACGACATCTTGATCTTTACTGAAATGAATACTTTTTACTTTAGATTTTTAAGGCTTCCTGTAAAAGAAACCTATTTTTTCCGGACAGCGTCCTGCTAGATGCGCGTGGGTGTTTCGACATTAATTAATTAGTCCGGGAGATGAATGAACTTACAGGAATTTTATGAAATTGTTATCCTATGTTTTAACAAAGTACAATAGAAGTGTCAGAAGATAATTATGACCTTTATAAGAAGTAAAAAAATATGCCCCTTTTTTAACGTGCTCCAACCAAAATGTTGTAAGGCTATTAGTTGGTGTACAGGGTGATTGTTTTTACTGATATACATTATAATATATTTCATCATAATATTTCGCAATAAGCCTTCTAAATATTATGTATTATTATAATTAGTGTGTAATTTACTACTTAGTATATTTAATTATTTTATAGTAAAATAGCGTTCTTGTTCTAAAATGAATTATTAAAAGTAAAAATTAAAACCAAAATATTTTATTCACATTTTTGAATATTGAATCACCGTATTTTCAAAATAATTATACTTTTTTAATTTAATTTATGAAGTACAAAGTGATACCATTATGCTGATAAAAAATATTAACATAACAAAGCCATAAATAATTATTTTAAACAATTAAAAAATGTAAATTAGTCACGCATGCCTAAATTTTATTAATTAAACAATGATAAATGGTAAGTCCTAACACCATATTAAAGGTTTATTGAAATCTGTGCTAACAATGAATACAATAAAAAATACGTATGTAATATGTACTAAGTACTGTGTAAACAGAAATTCGATACATACCTTATTGTATTTGACAAAGACTTGTTTTTACCAAAAGTTTTTGCACTCCGATTACTATACAGTAAGTTTGTACTTTAGTGTGTAGCGTGTAAGATACATTTATGTAAACTTAATTAAAAAATAGATTAACTACAGGCATTTATTAGCTTTTCAGGTGTCGATTTTTTTTGTAGTACGTAGATGTTATGACAAACGCTGCAATACAAGCGGCATTAAGCATGTCGCATTCAAAATAAAATTAATGTCAATATTAGTCATAATCATAATGTGTATACTACCTACTGTTAATCACGAGGTCTCGGGTTCGATACCCGGGGTATTGCAAAGTTTTGGTCTTTTTTGGTCTCTTCTGATTTATATAAAACTTTATTTTAGTAGCCCGAAGTTTGCAAACGTGCCCGTTATATGGAAATACGGCCCTCAATTAAATAGGACTAACATCGTAAATAGTGAAACGTTGGTCTATTTTATACTCTTATGTGTACACTGCAGAAAGACGAGACGCGCAAGCTACTCGTCGCATTCGTTGCTCAGGTTGACTTAACTTTGGTTTAGCGAAATTCAAATGAGACACGTGCCTCTTAGAAATTGTAGTCAATAAATATCGTCCTCGATTTGTTTAAACAATTGGGATTTTTGTTTACAAAAATGGTCTTTCTTTGTCACAATATTAACTACGTAAGAAAGCCTTACATTTGAAAGGTAATTAGCATAATTATTTGATATTGAAACGTGCGTTGTCACGTTAAATTTACACTTGAACAAATTAGAAAATATTATTGGTTCGTATTAACATTTCTACCCCATTGTATGAATCTGTCACACATCTGTTGAAAAAATACAATAAATTTTATTGCAAATTCCAATTTATTTCCAAAAGTGCTTTGTTTACTTTCAAATAAAGGTAACTTGTGAAATTTACCGAAAAATATATCTATAGAATGTAATTTAGACGGCCTTAAAACATTGCAATGCTTCTAATTGAATCGTATTCATTTAATACGAGCGTGAGCCATTCCAATCCTCGGACATAAATCTGTTTACGCTTGACGGACGCGGGAAACGAACATTCATCCATTTCTAAAAAGACCCCTAGGGAATCCAATAATTTATACCCTTGGGAAACTCAAAAACACCCCAAAACTAAATTGATTACGAATATCACTTTCTAGTGTTAAGTTACAGCTATTTTTTAACTCAAATTTTCAGAAAGTAAATACACTTTGCCAGTTGCCGTTAAAATTTAAGATCTAAGTGAAACGGTAGAAAAAGTCTGTCCGTTTGTTTCTTAAACTTATATTTCTTTAATCTACTACTAGGTATAAAAGACATGAATAAATATCGTTACAAAGAATAGAATAGGCAACCTTTTAATCTGAAGCAATGATTTAATTCAACTGTATTTATCGACTAATTGAATTCAAGACAATTTTGATCCAGTCATATCTATTACAAGTGTATTCACCTCTGAAATTAGATTAAAAATTAAATAATACAACATTCAAAATGGTGCTTGAAATCAAGAATTCGTGTTGAGTTGGTTAACACTTAATTTACGAAGGGCTTAATGAAAGGAATGAAAGATACGTGATTCGAGTCTTAAGCGTCGGTGGGGGTTTATTACTTGCTCTTGATAATTACAGAGGTTCAATCCCTTAGCTTTAAGGGCGAAGTGACGGAGCATCGGTATTGTAGCTCGATTCTCTAACACTATCGACTACCGACAACCGACTAGCTATCGATAAATATTGTATGAAAATCTGATCAGCGCCTGTAACGGGCGTGTAGGAACTATTTTGGCAGTACATTTTTAATGTTAAACTTTCAATACACGACAGAAGCGACTGTAAAGAATCGCGCTATTGTAACATTAATTTGCAGAGTCTTCGGTTATTGAACGTAGATAAGTTATTTTGGCACATTTTGAATATGTCAAGAACTTTGAACTGAAGATTTTTCTAACAAATGTTAACTGCTTATGGGTCTTCTCCCAAAATATGTACACAGTTTTAAAAGCCACGTATCGTTGTCTCCATGGGGATAGGTTGATATCAAACAAAATTATAGTACTTCTACGATTCCTGCTAACTTATTATATTACTAGGAATCGTATATTCACATCAATACCCAACGTGTCGTGTACAAACAATAGAACTCTTCAAACACAAATGTTATCACTTTATTTAGTTTTGTTTCATAGATCATATTTTTTATAGGACATAACCATCTGGGATGGCTACGATCAATGACTAGCAAAAATACAATTTCTATGATTTATTACACATTACATAGAAGTTTGTTCCAAAACAAATAAGCAAGCACGTAGGAACGTAGGCACGGAGAAGAAAAATATTTTCCTCGTCCTTATACAAGAAATATTTGAAGGTGATATAAACTTAGATAATATTATTAATATTGGCAGACTATTTCATTTATGATATTAGTTTATAAGGTATCTAGAAATTAATCGTAATATTATGATGGGTATTTTTCACAAATAATGTATTTCCATTGCCGCTATAACAACAAATACTAAAAAGACAAAATATTAAGAGGGGTCCCCATACAATAAACGCTTTTACCGTATGTTTTTGGTACGGAACCATACGTGCGCGAGTTCGACTCACACTTGGCCGGTTTTTTAGGGATCATCATCAGTACCTATCCAAGGAGTAAAACAGGAACCCTATTACTAAGACTTCGCTGTCTGTTTGTCATAGTGTCTGTAATCAGACTGTATCTCATGAGCCAGTATGACAGTTGAAATTTGCCGCTTCAACAACATTTACCATTAAACCAGTATTAAATAAATATTTAAGCCAACTCACATTTGACCAGTTTTCTTTCTACCAACCAATTTCCTTTATACCAATACCTAAATAAAATACGAAAAAGTATAATAAGTATAGAAAACTCTTGTAAAAATATTTCTATTTCAAAGCCTCTGCATATCCTTTTATCTGAGGCACACAAAGAGACGCCTAGTCAAAATACGAACGTATGCATTTCACTCAAACTTCCTATTGTTTTACGGATTTTTGTTGAAACCTGCAGCTGAAATAACTTCTATTGTAAAAAACTAAGTGCCAGTCTTACGGCCTACGTACTTACGCAAATGTATCAATTCATGTATCGACCAGAAATTATAAGATTTTTTTTAATATACCTATATCAAACTATCTGATTATCGCGCAATTATCTACTACCAAGCATTGAGAGCTTGTTATTTAAAAATTCTTTAAGTTTAGTTCCTACGGCATCCGCTAGGAGCTTTGATCATGATTTTGCATAAAATGGAAACTAGTAACTAGCCAATAACAGTCATAGAAGTTCGCTCTACGGAACTTGTAAAAAGCGGAGATATATAAAAATATAAGTAGATTTTAAATTATTCATCGTTGTTTTGAGAAAAAAAAGTTACTTATTCGCGTATGAATCTTGCAGTCCAAGAAAAGTGTTTTTTTATTGTGTAATTACTTTATTGACTTTTTCCACGCGATGTGTCAGATAAGGTGATGAGACATGCTACTCTTGAACTCAAATGAATTATGTCTGACATCTCGGTGGTTATCACGAAGATCTCGTCACTCAATTGTTCAGTAGATATTGTTTATTGGATGGAAAATTAAATCATTTTAGATAGCAGGTCATACACTATGACCTCTAAAACTATGGTATAATTTGGTTTATTTTAACCCTCAACGCAAAATGAGGGGTGTTATAAGTTTGACATGTCTGTTTGTGTGTCTGTGTGTCTGTCTGTCTGTCTGTGGCATCATAACTCCGGAACGGATGCAGCGATTTCAATTTAGTTTTTACACTAGAGGTGCAGTTTAATTCGCTATAAGCAACAATATCTACCCACAACAAGGTGGGCACGATTAGATTCCCGGCTCGGTCAAAGTGCTATTGATTTTTTTCAAATGTCTATTGGAATGTTGTCAATAGAAATGTAGAAGAACACAGGGGCGAACTGTGGGCGTATTTCATACCCCCCGTATAAAAAGTGTTTGACGTTCAAAAGTCAAAGTTAGTGATCGTTTGAATGAGCTTTACAAAACATCGCATAGCAACTAAACATTGAACAAATTATAGATGAATGAAGCGTCTTCAGGACCTTGGATCTTGGAAGTCGGACAATGCCCTATAGATTATTTCCGTTACTCGTGAATCGAATAAAACCACTTCCATTCATATAAGTTAAGGTTGTCCGTTAAATTGACGAGTAATTGATGGTTCGATCACGGGATTAATTACAAGATCTGCTAAATGAAGAGATAAAGTGATCTCGTGTTGATTATTCTGCGATAAATTCTTAAAACTTTATGCAGACTGCATCAGGATGATAGTGAGGGGTTTCTAGAGACATAATTAAAATTACAACTACAGCTGGTTATTGGCAACTGAGAAGCTATAATTTTTTTTTATGAAAGGTGATCAGCGCCCCGAGCGTGTTCAGTTCGAACTTTTTTTGTAGCAATTGTACATGTCGAACGCTCGTTATTCAATAGTACTGAATGTAGAAAATGATGATACAGATCTTGCAGTCTCTTAAAAAAATCTCTTAGTGTTTTTCATTTGCAGTGTGCAATATGTCATAAGATTCCTTCTAACAATGTTAGTAGTAATAGGCTATTGCGCAAAGCAGTGTATGTGCTGTATTTTTATGTGAAAAGTTTCGCTTTTCCGGTAGTGGCGGTGACGTTTGTGATCGTTTGAAGCGCCTGAGAACCGCCACGCTTCGCTTCCGGCACTCTTGATATGATTTTCAACACGAACTTAAAGTTACCTAGATATGACAACAACATAATAATATGATTTGTGAAAATAATTGCGAGAACTGTAGGTCTGTTTAGTATATCAACGAATTGAAACTGATCAGCGCCCCTGGCGTCTTATGCGAGAACTATTTATTTAAGTATTTTTAAATGTCAAACGTTTAATGGTTCTGATTGTCGACCATCGCGCTTTTACATAAGGTTTTATATTTTTGTATCGCTTGGTTATATGGATTTTTTTTTTAAATTTAAAGGAAACAGTGTTACGGTCTTGAGCAGTAATTAAGTTTAAGTAAACAATTAAGTGATTTAATCGTTATTAAGTGCCCAAAATTGTTAGGATTATGCAACATAAAAAAAAAAATCAGGAACAAAAAAGAGTTAAAAATTCTGTTTTCTGATTGTTATCATTTAACATGTTAATAAAACCGGGGGCTACAATTAAAATGAAAAAATGATAACCAAAAAAAAGGACTTGAACTGAATTATCAAAATCGTAAAGAGTTATAGGTATTCGAACAATTTAATTATATTATGATAAAGTATAGTAAAAGTATAACGTATATGTATGTCAATGACAATCGAACGATATCGAACAAGTTCATAAGAATTATTGCAAATTTTCGGCCCTTTTACGTCTCAATTATGAGAAAATGTGTTATCTGACGGAATGTCCATTAAGAAATTGTCACGGTTAACAACTTTCTGATACTGGTTCTGTAATTGCCGTTGTCTTTTAAGAGCTCGGAGTTCAACGACTTCATTGTTTCACACTTATAATATCGATATACAATATACATGTTTCTTTAAATCACCAACACGCACATGGCAGGAATTGTGACAAAGCAAGATATTTTTGCTGATAGTTTAGTAGACATTGTTATGTCTACTATAATGTACTTGACAATGTCTACTTCGAAGACTGTAATTTCTATTATGTAAATTCTATACGTCGAATATATTTTCTCTCACTGGTCGTGTCGGTTATCCGTCCCACCAGACTATCAGAGTGATGGAATAGAGAGTGTACCTGTGTATTGTGCACACACTTGGACACTATAATTAAAGTCCTGCACAGATGGCCAGTTTCAATGAAACTGACCGCCGTAGCCGTATATCGGCTAGGAGGACATTATTACTGCACGTATTTATTGCTTCTTCTAGCGCAGTTATAGCTACGTAAATATGAATTTCCACTTGGCATTGACTTCATTAACCACTTGCATGAAGCGAGATTAGTGAAAGTGCATGTACTAAACGTCAATTATCATTTAGTTTTCAACTTACGTAGCCATATACAGGCTGTGAACTTTTCAACTTTCACTTTACGTTTGACGAGCCGTGTACGAGGAAATTACGTATTAACATATTATGCATTTGCAATATGCAACGCAATGATTATGATAAAAAAAAACATTTGAATTTTCTGAAAACGTAAAAAATTTATTAATTTATACATTTGTATAGAAGTGTTTGTAAAATTCAGCTTTTATTTACTAGAAATGAGCATAATGTTTTGAAAAAAGGACTAGTGCGTTGTACTAGTAACTGGCGGTCTTATGTATGGTCAAGATGTATGGGCGTGAATGAGGCAAGATAAATTTGCAAGGATCGTTCCAACTGACATTCTTTCGTCCTCTGCCTATCCCTAAGAGTAAAAAGCATGATATTATGTAATGTCCTCTTGGCCGATATTCGGCTACGGCGGCGGTCAGTTTTATTGAACGCAGACAACTGCACAAGACTTTGTTTATATAGTGTCAGTGTGTGCACAATACACAGGAACACTCTATTCCCTTACTCTCATAGCCTGGTAAGACGGCTAAACCGATACGACCAGTGATACGTCAGGCAGGACCGATGGCTTTATTTATTGTATGTATGTATGTATGTATGTAGGTAAGCATAATGTTGATATAAAGCTTAACATTCCGCAACAAGTAACGCACATTCCCGTTGATTTCCAAGCTTTGATCCTAAAAATACAAGAGTTATTAAAAAATCTCGCCGCTTAAAAAGTGCTTTGTTTCCGCCGCGTTTCCTGCTCAAAACCCTTTGTTAGAATATTTTCATTACGTGTGCTCGTTTAACTTGGCTCCCAAAGCCTCTATTATATCCAGTTTAAATGATGACCCCAGAGAACGGACATATGTGAAAAGATAGTAAGTATAGGGTATCTACCTTGTATTCTTTAATAAGTATTTTCTATCCTATAGGACTATGGAGCGGTCAGTAGTGAATCCGACTGCTGATAGTAATTATCAGTTACGAAGTTTCGAGTTCGATTCTGTAATCGGGTAAAGTGCTATTGGTCTTTTCTAATTTATATAAGATGATAATGATAATCACTGGTAGCCCGGAGTTTGGTTACGTGTCCGATGACATGACAATAGGCTCGCCTCCTGCAACTAAGGACTAACAATGTTAATGGCGAAACGTATTTCAAATACTTCTAGTCATACCTTCGGGTATAACAGCATATTATGTATGTATTTTCTATAGTACGTGTCTGTTTGCAACGTTGACATTATCTTCCTCCTCAATTATGCACTTCAGTGCATGGCCCTCTTAAAAGACAGTTCAACTGTCTGTGTCGCTGCATCTGTGACTATTTCCTGCAAAAATGAAAAGTGAATCTTGAAAGTACTACACGAAGAATTTGCTCTTACATTTAATCTCGATCGTACATATCTGAGAACACCAAAGTTAATTAGTATGTTGTCTGTTGTTACCTTAGATAATAGCAACGTGACAAATAGGTTAGCTGTCTAAACTCGAATAGATCCATTTGAGCACTACAGTCCAATTTGTCGTAAACCGATCAATGCTTAAATAGGATTTGATTGACATCAAAGTAATAATTACAGTGGTTAGTTCTGCAGTCACAGTCAATATGGGTTTAGAGTTTGGACTAAGATGATTGAAGCCATCTCCATAATTATACCTACATCTGTAATTTAATGCGGACGCGGCTACAGCGAAAGTTCTTGTTGAATATGTTAATGTCATATCAGATCAGTAGCGCAATTCTGTACAGGCAATACCACCGAGTATCGATAGTTTGACATTTAAAATGCATTGTCAAAATAGTTTTTACGGAGCCCGGTAGGGGCGCTAAACAGGTTTTAGTCCAACATTTCTCGATAGTCAGCTAGTCGATAGTAGTAGAGAATCGAGCTACAGTTTATTTAAATTTAAATCGAAAGGAAGAAATGTAAAGCAGTGTTGTATGCTACAATTTTTGATAAGATTTGAAGAAAAAAAGAGCACTGCATTACAATGCAGGTTGTCTATAAAAGCTTTTCTTCTTCGAATTATGTCTAGAAAAATCTGTAGGTGTCAGAAATTTGCTTTGTTTTGCTTTAATGAATCTATAAAAACTTGAATTTACCTTTAAAATAGAAGTACTCAACGTTCCACAGGTACTATAAAAGGAACAATCGCTAAAAATAAAACGCCGGAGAAATTCAAAGTAACTTTATTAATACACAATGTTCTTAATTATCCCATTCCGTGTAAATTACCTCGGAAGTTGCTATCGCGTTTATGACACCTTTTTAAATATAATAATACCAAGACGTTGTTCGGAAATTAAGCTAAGGTATAATAAACAATCTCCAAAATTGTAACAACTCGGTGATCCAAGCAGTTTGCTTTTGATGAATTCCGACAATTAATGAAAAGACGATAGTGTTTTTGAATATATGAATGCCATTAAAACATTCTGTAAAAACTTCAAGTCTCGCCGTAAAAAGTTGTGAGATCTATATAATACCAAGTCGATTAATCTATTTAGTCTCTACTTAAAGGACCTTCTGTCTTAAGTTATTACGTATGTTATTATCATGCCAATTATAAAAAAAAATACCTTTAAAACAAATAGACCGACCTGGCCATCGCATGATTTGATTATTAGTAGGGGAACCTGTTGTACCTTGGCACTATGTGTACCTAGGCCACTGGGCTCGTTTTCAAATATTCGCGCGATACTAAATTCTACTGTTTACGGTATTCGATACGTCACTACAGACTATTCAATGTGCAGTTAGTCGCATACCGCCATTAAGCCGGTGTTTGGTGTTATCGACGCTGAAACTTTTTTGTGTGAAAAAGTAAGTATTTCTAATATATTTTGAAGTCTAATAGTTTTAAAAGTTTTCTAATAGTCACTTATCTGTTATATGCTATCGGTTCTTTGATTTTACAAGTCTCAACACAATAAAAAACTTACGAGATACTTAAATTCTAAACTATATAAAATCACCGTTTTAGTGAAGTTGGAGTAGTGTTGTACCTCGGCCACTGTCGATCAGCTGTACCTTGGCCACTGGCCAAGGTACAACCTGGATGTTATACTTTGGCCAGGAGAATGTTTTATTAAATTATTTCACATTTGCGTAATAATATTCCTAATTAAATATCTTTATTATTTCAAAAATCGATGCAAAAATCACTTAAAAACTGGAAATGACCTGAAAAAGAGGAGATTAAAACCCCGCAAAAAGTTAACAAGAACAGAGAAATTGATTATGTTCCAGAGATACAGAAGTACTGGGATTTCTACTAAATGCTTAAGGCTGAATAATATATCTACATTATTGATAGTGTTTTTATAATAGCTAGTCCAAATGACTGATTAAAATTTAAGAGAGAAATAATAATTTATATATAGGTAAAGATAATATAATCTATACTAATTATCTATACTAATATTATAAATCTATACTAATATTATAAAGCTGAAGAGTTTGTTTGTTTGTTTGAACGCGCTAATCTCAGGAACTACTGGTCCGATTTGGAAAATTATTTCAGTTTTAGATAGCCCATTTATCGAGGAAGGCTATAGGCTATATATCAGCACGCTATGACCAATAGGAGCAGAGTACCAGTAAAAAATGTTACAAAAACGGGGAAAATTATGACCCATTCTTTCTTATGTGACGCAAGGGAAGTTGCGCGGGTCAGCTAGTTGTTTCAATATTTTGTTTTCCTTTGCTATGCTATATAGGTATATTGATTTGTTATATTATATTATGTGATATCGTCGCTGCGCTTGCCAAGTTCCACATGTGTCTTTTGTGAGATTTTGGAAAACTTTTTTTTTTATTTGGGACACAATATTCATTTTTTTTAACATCAAAATACACATATGGAGTTTGCTCCATATGTGTATTTTAAATACAAAAAAAATGAATATTGTGTCCCAAATAAAAAAAAAAGTTTTCCAAAATCTCACAAAAGACACATGTGGAACTTGGCAAGCGCACACATCGCTGCGCCTGCCAAAGCAGGCGCAGCGATGTGATGTAACGAAACGGTGGCCAAAGTTAGTTGTTTTTGTTTAAATATTTTGTTTGAAAAGCATTAAAAAAGCTATGAATATTATTTTAATTTTTATCATTTTTAAATTTTGATCATTTGAGAATTTTTTAAATGTTTTGTTAAATACTGTATACTGTAATAATACTGTGTACTGTAATAAATCAAATAAAATGATTATAGTTAACAAAACTTGACAATTTGCTTAAATTACCCCCAAATTTCAATGTGGCCTAGGTACAACGTACTACTGGCCTAGGTACATAGGGTATGTTGTACCTTGGCCACATTTCCCATTTTTTTTTAAATTTAAAAATAATATGTAAGTATTAAATATACATTTCTGATATTTTTTTGGTGAGTACCCAAATAATTGACATTTCAAACTATGCAAATATGATTTGTGTGCTGCACGTCAAATCACAATAAAAAATATATTTCTAAAAAACCGGCCTAGGTACAACAGGTTCCCTTATGTATCACACTAAACAGCACGACGAGAAGTTAATGCTCCTGAAATGTTAATGGCGAATTTGTGTTTTCTTGCGATGACCAAGTCGATCTATTTGTTTTAAAGGTATTTTTTTTAATAATTGGCATGATAATAACATACGTAATAACTTAAGACAGAAGGTCCTTTAAGTAGAGACTAAATAGATTAATCGACTTGGTATTATATAGATCTCACAACTTTTTACGGCGAGACTTGAGGTTTTTACAGAATGTTTTTGATGGCATCTCACTTCTTTTTGTAGAGCGAACATAAGTCCAATTTGTATGGAAAGACGTTTTTTTTTCATAATTCAACATATTTTCCTATGGGAATGTTGTTCAGTTTCATGGGCTAAACACCCTTACCCACCCTATCCCCTTCCCGTTATGCCTCATATAGTAGGTACCTATTTACACCTATTTATTTTATTTTCTACAGTTATAATAATTCATTAACTGCAACAATAACCTTGTAATCTTATACATTTATATGGGATTACAAAGTTATTGTTGCAGTTAGTGTATTTAGAAAACTGGACCGAAATTAGAAAATATTTAATTTTTCCCATGATTAAGACACTAAACCCTATTTGTATTCTAAATTTTAAGCTTCTAAGTCTGCTAGAAGTACCTTAGACTTTTGATGATCGGTGAGTCAGTGAATCAGTGAATTAGTGAATCAGTGAGTGACAAAATTCAAAATTTTAACAAGTTGTCATTCTTAAACTACTGGTTCAAATTGACTGAAATTTTAAATATACCGTGTTTATACAATGACTGATTAGTTGCTGAAAATCCAGGCTTCTTGTTTTATCCACAACGAAATTATAGGGGTGTCAAAAATAGCCCGAATTGCTTCGAGAAAAGGATGTTACGGCCGTGCCGCTTTTTTTTTGCTCGACTTGCGGGGGCACTTCCGTGCCCCCAGATCTCTTAGCACCTAACCTTAGGGTAAAAGTAGGCCTTATGGCCTAAATTTTGCTATTTTGGCTAATATAGAAGACAGATTTGGATTGGATGGAGAAGTCTTAGTGCGGGTTGGGGACTTTGCATGCCCTCAAAAAATTTAAATCCTCTTACGTAACAGACGTAAATCAGCAACGATATAAATAATTAAAGTAGTCTTCTCAATGTTCATACACCGTCCATATACATATGTCTCAACATTATAGTACTATATGTGGATGCGAAGATATAAACCTATAAAACATAGAACGAGGTCCCGATACGATCTGTATACAGAGTTTATTGAGCACAGACTTGCAATCCCTCTTAAATCCGCGTTGAATCTCTTTCGACTATCTTTATTGGTCCTTTTGCTTTAAAAATACTTTATGAACGCTTTCCACATAGTAAATGTTAGCGAATACCGAGTAATCTATACTAATATTATAAAGCTGAAGAGTTTGTTTGTTTGTTTGTTTGTTTGAACGCGCCAATCTCAGGAACTACTGGTCCGATTTGAAAAATTCTTTCAGTGTTAGATAGTCCATTTATCGAGGAAGGCTATAGGCTATATTTCATCACGCTACGACCAATAGAAGCGGAGTAGCAACGAAAAATGTTACAAAAACGGGGAAAAATTTGACCCATTCTCTCTTATGTGACGCAAGCGAAGTTGCGCGGGTCAGCTAGTACTTTATATTACTCACTTTGACCGATAAAGTATGTGATGGGGTCGCTAGATTCTTTTTGTTTGTGTCTGCTATGACAATATTTCATATTTAACTGTATATATTGTTCTGTGGCTGGATGACCTGAGCTGTCGTCTTATACATTTAAATACATATGTAACTATACATGCACAAAATCATGCCCTTTTCTCATAGTAGAAGGCTGTGATCAAATCACGCTTGCTTGATTCACATCGAGCATCGCATTGATGCAAAACAGCACCGGTTTAATAGATTCGGTTGATTGTGTTTGACGTAGCTATTTGTCGTATTTTATCGTTCTGTAAGTGAATTTACTGAGCATATGTCGTCTTAAGTGTTTATTTCATGCTAAAATCAATTAATTGATAGAATTCTGAGTATTAATACCGTTAAAGCCTGCAAACATCTTAGGTAAATTACTGATATTCTGACAGACAGATATCGTTGGAGAATGTTTGTTTATATTTAGCACTCCGGAGTAGGTTCTTAGAAGCCCGTAATTATTTTGACTCAGGAATGCAAATTGTATTATAGTTTTGTTTGGTTAATCATACATTTGCTATAATTGTTTTCTTACTGATTGTTTGTTGAACGGAAACATTTGTTTTTCAAACATAACACTTTTGTACTAAACACATTCAATTGCAGGTAGGTGTGTATCCAAAAGTTTAAACGCATTTTGATAAATTCTACGTTCCTACTAATAATGTAAATGCGAACGTTAAAGAATCGATGTTTGTATGTATGTTTGTTACCCTGTCACGAAAAAACTGCTTAACGGTCAACGGATTGTAGCTAAATATCCTATGTATAGTAGATAGTAACTTACAATAATTTTGTAACCTAGATTTAGATATCAGAAACGAACACACATAGTAAATAAAAGATTTATTGCGGTGAAATCATCACCGGAAATCTTTTCACGTACACGAAATTTTAGGCGGAAAGATACTAGCTTTATAATATTACCTAAATAATCGCAATTATAGCAGGGATACCCAAGGTTTCCTTGCTTTAATTATGATTTTATTCGAGATCCATGAATTTATTCAGCGAAAAGAGCAAAGTGAAATACAATACGTGGAGGATAAAATAAATAAAGTGGTAAATGAAAATGCGAAGAGTTGTTTTTTTCACTCGTTCTGCGTCATTTAAATTTATCATTCAGATTCGTTTTGTGCGATGAAACCTTGATGAAGTTGATAAAGTTGGCAAATATGTATTTGTACTCGACAAATGTATGTTTTAAATATTATTATTTCGAATACGGATAATAACCTGTTGCAATCTGTGTGATAACATGGTGAAATTTAAACAATTTCACCATGTTATCACACAGATTGCAAAATGAAAATTAATTTTCGTTAAAAAATAGTATCTATATTTTGGTAAACAGACTTATTGTAATGCTGATAGACAGTTTTGGCCGGGTACAGAGCAGGCAATAGCCTTTTCTCGCTTGTATTTTTGAGCGTAAGCCAGATTTAAGGGACTTAAGTATATGCTATAGGAAGGATTGAAACAAAGTGCCCCATGCTCAACCTAATATAAGATACTATCGCGTTGTTTTGCATTACTTTAAGCATTTCTTTCCCTGCAGGTGAGATTTTATCGCCTCCTAAGTATTGTTTACACTTAGCCATTATATTACCCAATACCGGACGCAAAGCGCTGTAGCGCATCAGCTTTGAATACATTATTAGGTGTTATAACGGTTATTGAACAGATCTGTAACATTGTGTCGGAAGAGGAAATTATGATCTGAGATTGCGTAAAACGTTTGTCTACGAGTAGTTAGTACGTAAATCAGGTAATACTTAATTAGTCAGACATAACCTCGCAGTTTATAACCAGGCTTGATGATAATTGTGTTCACGATATTCAATGTTACGAGTATTTACTCTCTCTAGCCTTTGGTTTGAAATAAAACACGAACATATTTTATTACAGTTTATGATTGCTAAGACAGCTTCCTTATTAGTTACTCTTAGGCTATTGATTATGTAAAAAGCAATGATAGTACGATCTTGGGAAAGCACCTAGAATATATTAGTGATTGTGTTTTGTTTATTAAGACGTTGCGTATTTGTTTTATCTATATTTATTTATTATTTTGCTTGCAGGTACTATTCGTAGACGTTTGTACATCGGATCCGTTTCCTAGTGACAGTGTTAATCTGAATAGCAAGTCTTGTGGATCACCACGGTAAGTTGATTCTGCTGATTGCTTTAGAATACATCGTTAAACGCGTATTTTTCAGTAATATACATGGCATCATTCTACATAGGCATTAAAATTCGAAGATATATTATATTTCTTTGACATTATGTCATTGTATCAATAGCATACTATAGAGGTGAAATAGAAAAATCGTGGAAAAATGTATCTATACAAAAAATGAATAAGTTCCATCGTTTTGTATCAAACGGAAAAACAATATGACATAACAAAACGCCAGTCTATAACATAACTGTCAAGTAACAAACGCAATTTTATGACAGGAAAAACGGTAACAAAACTAAAAATGTCTATTATTTCTATTGAATCACATTGCCTCACTATCGACCTCGTATTCTACATAACAATAGCGCAAAAACTAGTAAACAGTTGAAAGGCCTGTTGCCTTAGATTGGTGATAAAAAAGCTCACCGACAAGTTGCCACGCCTTACGAATTAGTCACGTATGACGACCTCTTTGAAAAACTGATTTAGGGGTTAATGAATGAAGTAAGAAGGCTACCTATTCGACTGGAAACTAAGGTGTGTTGACTACGAATTGACAGCTTCTTGCGCAGGGTACGGTACGGGCGTGAGGTGCCTTGTCTTTGCGGGTTATTCCCTGAGTACCCCGATCCCCGGAGGACCCTGATTTATTTTTAACTTAACAAACAATTTTTAAAATAAATTGGGGCTCTTTCGGGACGGGGGCCTCGGGAATCGGGGTACTCAGGGAATAACCCGTTTTTGCTATATGGAGATGAATGAAAATGTTGTATCTGTTGCAGAAACTGGTTTGCTTGACTATTGAATCGTTCCTAGTAACTGAAGATCTTTTCATGGGAAACTGTTTGATTGGGATTGATTATTCATTAAGGGTACATACATTTGGTACTTTTTCTCATGCTATTTGAAACTTACGTCGTTTTATTATGAACTTACAATATAGGAAACTGCATCTTCATTAGAATATACAATTTGAAAAAGGGAATATGACTCTGATATTTGCAATGTAAGATTTGACCTATTGTAACTGCATATTCGCTTTCGTCATGACTCATATTCAACTACCGTACATTAGTATGATTCATTTACATATTAATATGTGACATTTCTGCGGCTGCCTTTGTTACTTACGACATAATACAAGAGTGAATACTAGAAGGTGCATACGAAATTACCTTCACTCTTGCTAATGAATGTACACAGTACAATGTAGATATTGCGTTGGCACTATTGTCGCCTAGATTTACTACCAAGTTTAACAATTATATGCTACTAGCGGTCCAGGTGTAGTAAAATTTTACCCCGCTAATTCTATTCCCATGGGAATTTTAATCCCATCGATTACAAACAAACCTTGTCCCGACAAAATACTTAAAAAATAATTATCTTATGTATTTAAGAAAGAGAGTTTAGTTGTTGAAAAGTTATGCGCATACACACTTCGGTAATTATTTTTTATTTATACATATAAATTGAAATTACAGAAATTGTTTGTTAAAATGTAATCTTATGTTAGAAAACAGACAGATTTTTTTTCTTTTGTGTGCGTTAATTTTGGGTGGTTCAGTGGACCTGCATGAAAACATTTTTTTTGTTTAATAAAAGTTATTGAACGAGTAGATAAAATATAGTTTAACAAGATTTTTTTTAACGTCTCTTATACTCTTATCTTGTACAGAAGGTTAAGGGAACCCATAAGTTTTTTTTATCAATTTACCGCGATCAAGAATCCATCAGGCAAGGATTGTATTTATGGCTTATCCTGCCATGAATAGCGCCGATCCCTTGGGAATTTGGCCTACAGCGTTTGTTTCCTCAATGTTATATCCTACAAATATCTTGATTGTACAAACTTGTTTGCTGCTCATAGATAACAAGGATATGAATTGAATACAAATATTACATATGTCTGCTTTAGAATATACCTTCAAGCAAGAATATATATTTACCGTACTTAGCCACATTTTAAATACTAAATTAAACTTGTACTGAAACACCCAAAGATCGATAAAAATGTGTCGTTAATGTGAAATTGATTACATAATTGCAAGCAATAAGCAGGCGTTTCCAAATTGTATGCTCATTGGTATTAAAACGAAAGTAAATGATCTCTTTCCCCCTTTGATCTAGAACACATGTTGCCGTAAATGTACGTAAAAGTAGAAAAGGTATTTTGTAAGTCAGTATTGGAATAAGAAGGACGAACGTGCCTCTTCAATGAACTTTTCCAATACTTATTATGTCTGGTAATGTTCCGGAACATTCGACGGAATATCAAGGACCTTATCTGTTGCCGTTTTACATTAAATGCTAATATAGAAAATATCGGCCCCGCGAGCCTTTGAACGTAGAGAATTTTCTTAGAAAAATCTATTTGTGAAAGAGACAGTGCTTACAAGAAAAACAAAACTAGACTCTTAGCATGTGTTTCGAAGAATTTGTTACTAAAAAGTTTGTTATAGTATTAACAAAATGTCGTATTATTAAAGATCTTTCAAATACTTGAAGGTTTATTAAATCTGCCGTTAGCTTTTTTATGATAGGCTTTTATGTACTTTATCGTTTGAATAGCACTTGGGACCTGACATGGTTTTCGGGAAAATCTGTGATATTTGAACCAGAAAAAACATTCTGGATCAGCGGAGTCCTATGACGAGGGTGAGCCTGATTACAGAATTCTGAATCAAGTCACGTACGATCGGTCATTTGACTGAAAAAAACATCTGTCTTTTATTTAATTATTACCATAAGACTTTTGCCGTGACATAATAAAACTTAAAGTTTTCATTCCCTAATGTCAGTTTAATCTTAAAAATTGCAAAATTTATAGAGTCTGAAACGCACACGTGAGTTGTTAAAATATAAGAAAATTAGGATAAAAAGGAGAGAGTTTTACTGATACACGGTCAGGATGTTAAATCCCTATCCCACATAAAATAACAATAGAAACTCAATATTAATGTTACGTTACTTTATTTTAACGTTTAAAAACATTTTATCGTTTTCCAATAACTTTATTCCTAACCCTAAAAAAACCTTGAGCTACTCTTAATCTACGATAGATGAATTGATAAGAAGGGGGCAAAAGCCTTTAAAAAACGTGACATTGTGGATGTGCAATCACACATTGCTCATAAATGTTCATCGCAGTCGAGATGTCGAACGTGATCGATGGAGTGTAGCGGTGCATTGAATCGCTTCAGTAATATGTACTGCCAATGATTTATGATTCTTTGGCCTTTTTCCACTTGCCTGCTTTTTAAGGCTACGACCACGGAATCATAAGCAAAAACTAACTTTAAAAAATTGATACGTTATTACGTGATACAAATACATCTATTAATTAATTAGTGCAACAATTATTAATTTTTCAGTACTTAATTAGCAATTATCGTAATTCTATCTACGCATAACGAAAGTTTCAAGTTCTAAATTAGTAAAAGTTTGCGACTTCTCTTTCAAAGGTTCGAAACTAATTTGAATAAGTTACTTTTTTATAAGTTTAGATTAAATGGTAGATAGTTTATGTAACTTTTTAAGCCTGAGGTAATTCTATCAGTAAACCTCGTGTTATCTAATTTGTGAAATTGAAATTTAAAACCTTGATACCGTACCTAGATCCGAAGCTTATCGGTTACTTTACTGTAAGAGCACCTTAACGATTATTTTACGTTGACTTAATGCCTTGCCGTTTTCTATTTTAGGGCGCGTGAGAGTTCTATTTTGTTATAAGCCACTAAAGATTCTAATTTCATCGCCGAAAATAAACCTGAAAAGTAAGGAAGCTGTTGTCCTTTGATTTTATTAAATGTATCAGCGGACGGTATTAGGCCTATAATAAAACTTTACTAAAAATAAACGAGAACACATTTTTTCGAAAGTAGTCTGGTTCAACGTTCATGGCCTTCGCAAAATCCACATGAGTGCAGTTTAAGGTACCCACTCGAGCAAAAGGGATGCAAGTGGTTCATGGTCAGGAGGGCGTCGACCTTGACTGGAACTGTCGCAGAACGTGCTCCAATTACCTGTACCACTCATGCAGAGAAAGTACGCAAATTGGATGCATTTTGTATTGATGAAATGCGTTCGGCAGAAAAGAAGCAAATAACTAATCTGACATCTTTGTAGAGAGCCTTGGCATGCACCATTTATCTAGATTAAAATTAATAATTCTTTGTATTTGAAGAATAAAGAAGCTGTATCAAACGCCTCATTGTCATAGGCCTTTGGGTTACTGGTGTTATTAATTGTGATTTTTGTATACCTTACAAGCCGCTAACCTTATTTGCAAGGATCTCTATAAAGTTAAAGATATAATAGGTTATAGACTATGAAGCCATTTACTTATGTATCACTCTGTTAGTAACTGACATTATGTGTAGAGTTATATGCTCGATTCTCACACGAAATAAACGTTAATAATCACGGATAGTTTATCGGAACTCTGTACCATTTATATGTATCTGAATTTAAAGCTTCTTAAGTCAGCCGCGTCTTAACTTTAATAGTCGGTGCGGGACTAACTTTTATGAGAAAACATAAATACTACCTATCTGTGCATTTTAAAGGAAGCACTTTATTATTGAAAAGTTAGTTATTGTACCTGCATTTTGTAGTTCTAAAGATTGTTGTTAAGTATCCTGGAAACAGCTTTTTTTTAACACATCTCCCGCACTAAGAAATACTCTTGTGTCGCGTGGACTTTTACAAACATACAAACAACGGACACAAAGCACAACCAGACCCGAAACAATTATTAGTGGATCGCACAAATAATTGTCCCGTGTGGGAATCGAACCTACGACCTCTCGACATAGTGGTATCGGCGTAGCGACCTAAACCACTGCGCCACGGAGGAGGTCGAATCCACCAATCTTGTTATTCGTGTAATTGTGTAAATAGTACATATAAAATGAATGTTAGACTTAATGATAGATAGGCGATGATTAATAGTTAGCTCGTTAACTAAAGATTGACGGCTTTATATTCAACAAGTTTATTCAAGTCAATGAAATGTAATTTACTGTGATGGTCTGTCAAACACTTCTTTCAACTCATTCAAGTGTTATAAAGAAACAACACACACTCGTATTTATGCTAGTCTTTAGAAAATAGCCATAAAACGGAAAACAAAACTAAGTAATTCCATATTAACATTCTTCCCGTAACATGTAATAGAGGAAGGCATCGTAAACTTATGCAATTCATTTATCCTGAAAGTATTTGCCGAACGCGTCGTAAACAAAATTGGTGTCACGGCATATAAAATGGGAATTTGTTTGCACACTTTCCATTTACGTTCATTCCTTTTTTCTGTTACGTTAAGCTACAGTTACACATGCTCAATAATATAACCTGACAACTTAGGAGAGAGCCTTGGCATGCACGACCTACCTAAATTATTATTAAAGTAGCTAGCTATCTTAAAGTAGCTGTATCAAACCGACCACCTGCAGCATAAGCCATAGGAGTCACTGATTTTCTAAATTCTGAATCTTGTACACCTTTGCCTGCCACGAACCTTGTATGCAAGGCTACTATGTAGTTGAAAGCACACCATTTGAGCAATTGCTACTTGTTGCATGTGTGTAGGAACATTGCTATTAATTAGCATGCTCGTTTTGAGTATCTTCAAAAATCGAAAGCCTTGTATCTTTTAGGCATGCTACATGCCGCGCAGGGATAATGGGCGTGCTTATATCGCATGTGAACGAGTAAGTACAACAAATATCATGCTACACAAAAGTGAATGCGTCCGTTTGACTAGCACACTCAATTAACATTTCGGGAACATTTGTAACTGTATTTCATTTATATTGGTCGTGTAGTTTTATTCGTCGTACTTTGAGCTAAATGGTTTGACTTTCACGATTGCTAATTTTATTGCACCAATAACGTAAATCCATCCCAGCACCAGACTTTGAACTAGGTTGTTTATATAAAATTGTGTTCAACAACGGTAAAGTTTTTTACGTGGAGAACAACACATAAAAAAAACGCAAAGAAAATTCGTGAGCGGAGCTTTGCGAGTCAACTAGCAGTTGTAGGCATTTCCCATAACAGGAACTAATAAACTAAAATACAAAAACCAATTTCCTATTTCATTAAAAACTAAAGCAATAAAATTTCATATCAATAAAAATAAACAAAGCAATTTTTCAACGACATTGAGCACGAACAGCATTGTTTTACCTTAATAATACGGAAGTAATTATACAATCAGAATCAGAGGTATTCAAGATGCATCTTATTACGCAGTCGAGAGAGACCAAAAGGCAAGCGAGCTCGCTATCGATGCAATGTCGCGTGCGCTTCTGCAATTCTACGTAATGTAAATATCACTGTAACAGGTGATGTAATTATCAAGGCCACGATAAAGTTGCTATTACAGTCTGATGCGGTTGCGCTTATTGGTTTATTATGTAGTGTGTTAACCAAACTAAGACGCGGATATTCTGTAGATTGGACGCGATTTACCCCCGGTTTCTGAGTACATTAAGCGGTAGTTTATCTATTCAATAGCGTTTTTTTTTGTATGAATTTTAACGCTATTGAATAGATAAACTGCCGCTAAATGTACCTGAGAAACCGGGGGTCGGTGGAATTTAAACTAAGCTATTTAAGCAAACCAAACTATATAAGTTCTCAAGCCAAATCTATACTACATATAATATTATAAAGCTGAAGAGTTTGTTTGTTTGTTTGTTTGTTTGTTTGAACGCGCTAATCTCAGGAACTACTGGTCCGATTTGAAAAATTCTTTCAGTGTTAGATAGCCCATTTATCGAGGAAGGTTATAGGCTATATATCATTACGCTACGACCAATAGGAGCAGAGTAGCAATAAAAAATGTTACAAAAACAGGGAAAATGTTGACTCATTCTCTCTTATATGACGCAAGCGAAGTTGCGCGGGTCAGCTAGTGTAACATAAAGAAGTTGACATTCGGCTAGATGGTACGAAACATTTTTTAGATTAAATTGCACACACGGCTTTCTTGCCCTCTCCGATTGATAGATCGGTATCACAAACGGAAAGTAGCAGCACTGAGTCGCATGTCAGAATGGCCTTCAAAAAGATAACATGAAATGTATGCGGTATCCAACGCCATAAGATTCTACACAATTATTGCGAACAGCTGATAAAATATACGCTTGAGAAAAACGAAATATTTTATTCTCTAATAATTATATGAGAGGAAAATGACAAGGAATAAGTGATATTATTTAAATACGGTACGGTAATATTGTGTGTATTAAATGGCACGTGTATAATATGATGGAGAGTGGTAATCGAAAGCGATTTATCGAGTCAAGCCTCGGTTATAAATGTTATTCTATTTGTAAGAGTGGACATATTGATCAAACGCGGCCATGCATTCATGAATTTGACCTACAAATAAGCGATATTCGTAAATGTTGTTTTTTTTTTTGGGATGCCAAAATATGATTTTTACTTTTCATAAAGAAAATAGTTGTAAGAAACAAAACACTTAATTATGGGAGGAATTAAGGAATGCCTTAATTCTTTCCATTATGAAAAGGCTAATCTTACAAACATACATAAAGTCAGCCTTGTTCCCATGGTACTCCATGGGAACAAGCAGGCAGAGACCAAAAAATGCCAATTAGTACGATTCTTACAAACTTCCCTTGCTTCATTCACATCCAAACATCTTGTCATACAGGAGCTGGGGTTTCGACTACTACGCACCTGAAGGTACATCTTTTCATTAGATAATTTTGTGTTTATATTTTTTTGTAGCAACACTGACTATTCTTATCCTTGATAACATCCCAAAACTCAACGCCAGTCATATTTTTCTCTGATTAAGGTTTAGGAGATATAGAATATCAGGAATAAATTGAGCAGATCATTACTTCCAGACCCTCATTATTTCCCGTCTGCCAACATTTATTACGTACTAATATAATTAACGTGAGCGTTATTATGACACATGACGGAAATAAGCGTTTTCTTTGTTCCTGATAGTAGATAACATTATACATTAATGACTGGTTACTGGTTAGGGTGAAAACGAAAAAATCTGTAAGGACTGGCTGACTGCATTTACCGTCCTCTCTCGATTTTCTACCACTATTGACTATCAACAACCGGCTAGTGCCTCTAGCGGGCTCCGTAAGTACTATTTTGGCAGTACATTTTAAACGTCAGATTACTCGGCTGTACCGACTGTAGAGAATTGCGAAGCTTGCTTATTATATGATAAGGATATATACTATTGTGACAGAAGGTAATTCCGAAAAATATAAATCTCTGTATAAACTCTCGTCTACTTGTTATAAAGTTCGAATATTCTAAGAAGTCTGTACAAGATCTAAATCGCATCACGTACATGTAGTTTATTGGCAATGTAAAAACAAGTTGTTGTAGACGTATGTAAATCTTACCGTAATAAACTACGACTATAAAGAAAACTCTCAAGTTCAAAAAGTGAAGGTAAGGTTGCTTTAGTACAGTTTTTGTTAACGCTATGAGAAAATCTATACTAATATAATAAAGCTGAAGAGTTTGTTTGTTTGTTTGAACGCGCTAATCTCAGGAACTACGGGTCCGATTTGAAAAATTCTTTCAGTGTTAGATAGACCATTTAACGAGGAAGGCTTTAGACTATATAACATCACGCTACGGCCATTAGGAGCGGAGTAGCAACGAAAAATGTTACAAAAACGGGGAAAACTATGACCCATTCCCTCTTATGTGACGTAAGCGAAGTTGCGCGGGTCAGCTAGTGTTGTTCTAATACTAATAAAAACGTTAAACGTTTACGTCGATATTACTGTAGTTAAGTGCTCTCGATGGGCTATTTATATGAAGCAGTTTTTTCGACACTTACTATTTAATATTGTCCAATATACTTTTAAAGGCTGCCTATTTGACAGGCCATTTTTATAATATCATATCGTCTTAATGTCGATCCTATAATATTTTAGGTTTTGTTAAAACAAAAGAAGAAATATATTTTAAAATACGCAAGTTGATTGTTGATTTTCTATGGAGGTTTTTTCAAACAATTACTGCACTATTATTTAATTTTGTTCTTGTGTCGCGGCGATTTTTACAGACACAAAGTACAACCAGACTATTAGTGTTTAGCCCAAGTAGTATTTTTTCAGTGTTAGAATCGAACTCACGACTTTCCGGCGCAATGGTAGTGGCCACCACCTTAACCAATGTAGTACGGAGACCGTCATTTGTCGATAGTTACTCCATATAAAAGTGCTTTTTGAATGTGTAGGTCGAACTGGATTATTAATTTCTAATCCATAAATATGTGCTATATATATCTCATGAAGTCTTAATGAGTATTCCCATAACCAGAACGCCTTGCGTGAGAGGTCAATGGCGTGTTACTCGAAACTTTCACTATATTTTCTCAAGAATATAATTAATTAGTTGTTTAATTAGAATCTCATTGATTATTTTTACAATGATCTCGTGGTGGGAAATAATATCATACACTAGCTGACCCGCGCAACTTCGCTTGCGTCACATAAGAGAGAATGGGTCATAATTTTCCCCGTTTTTGTAACATTTTTCGTTGCTACTCCGCTCCTAATGGCTGTAGCGTGATGTTATATAGCCTAAAGCCTTCCTCGATAGTTATCGAGGAAGGTTAGATAGATCATTTGATCTATCTAACACTGAATGAATTTTTCAAATCGGACCAGTAGTTCCTGAGATTAGCGCGTTCAAACAAACAAACAAACAAACTCTTCAGCTTTATAATATTAGTATAGATATAAAAAGAGACACAGCCTGCGTGAATGTCATATCATTTACACTTTATTTTATTCGTGGGAAAGTTTTAATGAACCCACCGTAAAAGGTTGTGACAAACTTAACGAATCACACGCCTGAAAAACTTAACTGTGGAACGAACCTAACATTGTAAAACACAATACGTCGAAAGTTTAATGGGAAAACTATAAAAAGCGGCAGTAAAGTAACTTTTCATGCAATTACATTAGTAAGAGTGCTTAAATAGAGGCTCGTAAGGTCGATATTTGAACTAAAAGCGGGTGAAAGGTTATGCTGTATGGTGTTTATCGACTTTATTCATTTGGTAGCTTTGTGTTCTGATCTTATATTAAGGGGAAATTAAATATGTTTATGTTTTATAGCCAAAATGTAGTATCTTTTCCTGGCATAATATTCCTGCCAAACTTTATACTAGTCGATTAAGATGTAGTAAGAATGAATCATATATGCTTTCTTAATTCAAATATTAACATACATAAGTAAGTATAGTGTCAAACAATTAAGACGAAATGTAAGTAATATTGCCTATAAAGAAAATTAAAAGCAATACCAAATTTTTAACAGAAAATTTACCAAAATTAATTAATTAAAAACCTGCGTTTATCGAAATCTCGCCGCATTCCTCCAATTATAATCTCGATCATTAAGCATCGTTGCTCTAACAAGCTGTCAATTCGGTTAATGAAGGATCACTGGTGGTATAAAACCACCATTAAAATAATGCTTAGCTACATAGGGTTGTAAAAACTTATGATGAAATAAGTCATTAAAAACAAAGCTTTGAACTACTCAGTTTTAAATAGTACTTGCGTTATTCAACATGCGAAGAATTTAATACTCACTATAATGATGAGAGTATATCTATTATATTGTAGTTTTCTACACATAATATCGCACCCCTAGATGAAAACTCCACTAAATCAAAAAATCAGTTTTTATCAGTTTCTCAGTTAGTTTAGTGGAGTAAAGCCGTGTAAACCTTATAACGTAGCCTAAATTGAAAGCATTTAGTTTAAGGATAATGGAAACTTGCTTCGGTCAATGCACTGGCCCGTATTCGGATTCCTTCGATTGTCTAAAACTATTCACGTTTTGTTTTAGCCATAGCATTATAGGTACAATAGTTTTCTTATAATACTTTATAATATTTACAGCATAAGCAAAAATGTATATTGTAGATGTCCTTCGTTACCAAACACTTTATTACATACTCGTACAATAAAAATGTATACCATTCTGAATTTAGGACACAATAATACGAGTACAAATTATTATACTATACTTATATTTAATAGCTCTGCTATTTACGGACATATTGGGCACGTAGTTATTTGTTGCTATAATTAACTGCATATCGATAGGCGTAACGACAAGGTGACAAGATCTTAAAAGTACGTAAAATTGGTTCAAGATTTTTTGGACGTAGTACACAATGGCTATGACGGATTGCATAGCTTCCTGTCAGCCTGAAGGTTGGACTAACATTTGTATTATTATTATTACTGTAGCGCGGTTCTCTACAGTCGGATCGACTATCGAGAGTTTGACATTTAAAATGTAGTGCTTAAATAGTTCCTACTACACCCGCTAGAGGCGCTAGTCAGTAGCGCGATTCTGTACAGTCGCTAGTTTGTACTTTCGAGTATCGAGAGTTTGAAATTTTAAATGTACTGCATAAATAGTTCCAAGGGCGCCCGCAAGAGGCGTTATTATTGATGTTCATGCTACATTTGTAGATAGCTAGCCGGTTATCCATGTTAGTAGTGGTAGAAATACGCGCCACTGTTGTTTAAAATGTTATGTGGATATTGGTAGTGGCGTTATATTTCTAGTGCATTAAATCAAATTAATTTTCGGAACACTTTAGACCAATTTATTTACGTACTACTTAATACGTTTTATAAATTACTTTTCCAGGAGATATAATGCCTAATTAGCAGATTCGAAGCTAAGGTAACATGTTAATCCCAAGGAGATTATTTTGCGTGTGAAATTAAATAATTTAAAACATAATTGTAGTAAATTTTAGCCCTAATTCTCGTGTATTTGCTAACCTCTGGCTTGTGGGAACATAAATAAAACATATCGTATAATACAAACAAATGTATAATAAAGTGTAGCAACAATATTTTGACCCTTGTTCTTACTAAAGTTCGTAATCAGAAAAAAATATATTAAAATGTTCTCGTTTTATTAAATAAATAAAAAATATTTTCAATTATGAAAAAAAAATGTACTGCTTTAATCAACGTCTAAAACCATACAAGTTTAATGATCTCTTAAGGTCTGCTTATCCAACGAGATTTTTCATATTGATAAATTTTAATAAAGTGCGTATGATGCGATCCTATCAAATAACCACAAGGAATATCTTCGTACATATTTTAGGAATTTTGAAAAATAACTCACGATGTTACAAAAATTACCCTTTGATGTAAAACACGGTTTCTAAGTACAGTTTAAAAGTTAATTAACCAGTATTTATTCGTTAATTAAAAGCGAGACAGTTGTTTGGAGTTTTGGGTAGATTATGGAGAAACAAAAGGTTAGGTGGGTACGTAGTCGCGGACGGTGAGCGGCGACCTTTGTGTGCCACGACTCAACGAATTATCCGGCACGCCATATCTTATGACGACGCGACGTATTTATGTAATTATAAAACAATTACTTACACATTTTCGACCCAAAATAATAAATAAGAACCGTAGAGACTTTTCGTGGTAATTTACGCATGAAAATATAACCTAAGTCCATTAAAAGCGAAACGAAAAGTAGCTTTTTATTTAACGTCCTCGGTAAAAGTTGCCTATGTTAATTAAGGGAGTAAAATATTGCAGTCGAGATAATAGTGAGTACTTAAAAGTTACTTTTCTGCTTCATTAACTTTTCCAACAAGTGGATGTTTGAAGTAGAGACTTATTTAGCACCTACTACCTAAGTACAGGTAGAATGGAACATATTATTACCTAGGTTATTATGGACTAGTACATAGTTTAGAAATATGATTGACATCTTAATACGCCTAAACCACCTAATAAACGAGGTATTTATACATCCATATCCATACTAATATTATAAATGCGAAAGTAACTCTGTCTGTCTGTCTGTCTGTCTGTCTGCTACTCAATCACGCCTAAACTACTGAACCAATTTGCATGAAATTTGGTATGGAGATATTTTGATACCCAAGAAAGGACATAGGCTACTTTTTACCCCGGGAAAATGACACATTTCCCGGGAAAATTCAGGTGGCGAACGTAGTCGCGAATAATCAACATTATAATGACATTGAATTAACAAAATTCCGTTGTCATGGCAACTGTTTTAATGGCGGATATGCCTTAGCGCGATTTCGTTTTAATAAGAGATATAAATAATTTTGAGAATATTTTTCGTGAAAAAAAGCATATTTTATATCATCACGCTACGACCAATAGGAGCAGAGTAATAGTAAAAAGTGTTATAAAAACGTGGAAAATTCTGACCCATTCTCTCTTATGTGACGCAAGCGAAGTTGCGCGGGTCAGCTAGTACCACATATATGTATAATATCACGCCTTATTCCCATTGGAGTAGGTATTGAGTTAGACCAAAGACCGCCACTTGGTACAATTTTTATAACCTTGCCTTCACATCCATACTTCTTCTTCTTCTCTGTTCTTACGAGGTCCACGCACCTTTTTTCAAGACATCGAACGATATTTTGTTTGATAATTTATTATTTTATTTAACGATTCATAATTCGCAATCGTATGGAGACCCTGTTAGGCCTACAAACTCTTGTCAGAAACCCACGATAATATTATCTACATAAATACAACGAAGACATAACTTATAGATAGTCCATAAAATATATCTACTGGCATATATTTGTTATCTATCTCTGAAGGATACACTTTCGAAATGTTTCGTTATTCCCACCGTATAATACCTATAAAACAAACCTTTTGTTCGCCGAGCTCTTTATTGTCCATTACTTCCCTTATTCTCGTTGGTGAGAAAAATATTTTTTATCCTTTTAAAAAGTGAATGAAGGTTGTACATGGCTATAACAATGTCCTGTCAAGGTGACTGAGCAAATACTATTGCGAATATAGAAGCAAAAGTAACTCTGTCTGCCTGTTTATCTGTTTGTATGCGTTTATAACTTTATGATATCTTAGAGCAATGTTCGAAGGTTCGATCAAACGAAAAACTCAAAATTGTTCAATGAAGTGTATATATAATGGCTAAAACCACAGTTCAATGATAAAACCATACATCGATGTACTAAGCGGCTGAAACAACTTCTAGTCGTTGAATTACTTAACAAAATCAAATTGTTATGGGGAAAGGTTTTATCAGAATCTACCGATATAATTGCTAGAGAACACGTAAAAAGACTATACGTTGATTAGTATACCTTGCAGCGAAATGTACAAAGTGGGATTGAAAATACTTGAAGTATTATTACATTTTAAAATATATTTTAAACAAAAACGGCTTCAAATAATACAATCAAAACAAAATTCTAAAAACAGTTTCACGTGCAAAGTAATAACTCTTTTATTCTCTACCGGTCATAAAGGTAGGAAAAGACAAATATAATCGTGGGACTAAATGGATTTTTTATACTTTGAACAGTAAAGAGGAGTGGCTGGATATGTTTGATGTCGTGTAATGGTTACTTCATGACCTTGAACGTCTTTCAGCCTTTCGCTTTCATAATCTTTTAGTGAGTACTTTTTATTCGGGTAGGAACATGATTTTAATGATTGGCTTACTGTTTACTGAAGAATTTGGGCGTTTTGCTGCAAGTATTGTATGGCAAGCACCTTAGTTGTAATCTTATAAGGAGTCTGCAGATATTGATTTCCAATAACATTATTTATTAGCTACCTAGAATATATTTCTCTACTAGCTGACCCGTGCGGCTCCGCTCGCATGAATGATTTTTTTTACAAAGCAATACAAAGCTTAATTATTCCTTAACAACAAAATATGCTTTTTTTCACGGAAAATATTCTCAAAATTATTTATATCTCATATAACTCGCGCTAAAGCATATCCGCCATTAAAACTGTTGCCATGACAACGGAATTTTGTTAATTCAATGTCATTATAATGTTGATTATTCGCGACTTCGGTGGCGAAACCTGAATTTTTCCCGGGAAATGCGTCATTTTCCCGGGGTAAAAAGTAGCCTATGTCCTTTCTCGGGTACCAAACTATCTCCATACCAAATTTCATGCAAATTGATTCGGTAGTTTGGGCGTGATTGAGTAGCAGACAGACAGACAGACAGACAGACAGACAGACAGACAGACAGAGTTACTTTCGCATTTATAATATTAGTATGGATAGTATGGATAAAGTGTTACAATTTACTATTTACATACTTTTTTTTGGTTACGTTACCGGTCGACTCCTCGACGCACTCCTTTTTGTATGCCTTGTATATGTTACTGTAAAAGCCCGAACTGTGGTAAATCCTAAGATTTTTCGGTAAAACCTAAGATTTACCAACTAAAATACTATACTTTTTATTCCTAAAATATATGTAAAACTCTAGACTCGATGTCAGGTCTAGAATCTCCCCCATGCCTATCAGTAGGACAATCATGTGTTAAAATTTAAGTGTCTGTCTAAGAGTATGTAATAATAAGAAGTATATATAACACTAGCTGACCCGCGCAACTTCGCTTGCGTCACATAAGAGACAATGGGTCAGAATTTTCTACGTTTTTGTAACACTTTTTATCCGCCATTAAAACAGTTGCCATGACAACGGAATTTTGTTAATTCAGTGTCATTATACAGTGTAATGCAGTGTCATATTGAATATTCGTGACTTCGATCGCCATCTGAATTTTCCCGGGAAATGCGTCATTTTCCCGGGGTAAAAAGTAGCCTATGTCCTTTCTCGGGTATCAAAATATCTCCATACCAAATTTCATGCAAATTGGTTCAGTAGTTTAGGCGTGATTGAGTAGCAGACAGACAGACAGACAGACAGACAGACAGACAGACAGACAGACAGACAGACAGACAGACAGACAGACAGACAGACAGACAGAGTTACTTTCGCATTTATAATATTAGTATGGATTCACTAGGTGTACTTTTAATCTCTTCAAAGACATGCATGTTGTACTAGTAAGCTATCAAGTTCGTTTGTAAAATAAGCTTAAAATTACCAAATACCACTATCTGTTGCAAAATGTAATGTAACGACATAACGTAATTACCTATAAAATTCACTTTGTGTTCGTTTGCTGAAAGCAAGTTAATTAATATTATGAGTCAACAAATTGAATGTTGCTAAACAAAATATGCGTCGAATTTCATTATGAATGAGATATTTTAATTATAAACGTTATTGGTTATCGGTGAATTGGCTTTTTGAAGTAACAGCGATAGACAGTTCGGTGGAAACAATAGAACGGAAGCAATTCTGAGAACTTTGATTTACTGGTCGATGGTCATTTGGCTTCGTGGAATAAGATATCTGTTTACCTATTATTGGACGCTAAAAATGTGGTATAAAGTACAGGTTAATGTGGGCAGACACTTTATTTATTGGAAAATCGAAGGGGAACAATAATAATTGTTAATCATGGCCGGATACAGACCACTGAGGCCACTTCTACATTCACTGTGGATGATAAGAAACGAAGTTACTTTAAATAATTTAAAAAATGTTCTTCTTATGAGCCGGGAGACATTCATTTGCATTGCAATCCAGCATAATTGTTGCTGGCAGAATAACAATAAATTAGAATATAGAAATCGACCAATCAGTTTTGGCCGAATGAAGCAAATATATTCCCGTGTCATACAATAAATCAAGTCGAAAGCTTTAAACGTCAACAAATAGTGGTCAAATCATCATGTCGCGTGTTAACCCAATAACTTCACTTCCCAGTACCCGTTATCAAGATTTGTTCCACGTCACTACCTTTGATATATCGTTTTCTACGAATTTTTCATTATCTCTTATGCAATTATTCGTTAATTTGTTTGATTGATTGCAGTCGTAGTTCCTGTAATATCACTAGTCTCTTGATTTTCTTGTTTTACAGCATTTCTCGCAAATCGTGCAGTTGGTCAATCTGTACCGGGTTTACACTTGCATAATAATAAAAGCAATCAATGTATCTAATAGATTAATTGAAAGTGAATGCATAATGACGATAATAGCTCACGCAAAAGGATCTACGCAAGTATGTGCGCCTGTTATATAAAATTTATGTTTATTTATTTGAATCCACTATTTATATGAATTTTATTGAAGAGTTGCAGTCATCCCTAATCTGAAATGACTTTCCAAATATTAGGAATTCGTTGAAAAATAAGTAATAATTTTTCAATATCTAATTATATCGTAAAAATGTTAAACTAAAGTTACCTAGTTATTCGCAAGGCTGCGTTCACAAGGTCATTATCAAGCTGCACATAAAATTACGTACATTCAATGCAATTACATTTTCCATTCGTCAGCGTAATGTGTAATTTGAATGTGTTGAAAGGGAAACACTGGCAGTGAAGGTACCCGGGTGATTTACAGTCACTTAGCACTAAGACTTATAGGTGCGATTTGTGTCAGATGCCGCGAGAAATACAGCCAGTGTGCGGTCGCCTATCTTCAGAACGGATGTACCAATTTGTATATGGATGATCTTATCTTAGATTTACTTTTCAGGTGCTATGCCAACATTTGTGGCAGTAATTTATTACAGATATTTATAGCTTAAAATACGTTTTGAAACTCGTATCGAGTATCGTTTCTAAATATTTATTGTTCTGTTTCTTATTATTCGTAAAGATTTAATTCTTCTACTAATTTATATTAACGCTGCCAGCTGTCAAAATTGCATCCGCTTATATCTTTTGGGTGGAGCCGAAAATGACCGTTATGCCAGGATATCAGTAGACATCACTCAACGTCCCTTTTAAATATTAATAATTTTGCAATTAATATTGATGAACTATCTGTAAATCCATTGTTCTTCGTATAATCAAATAGGGAGACATTTTATTAGGTATGTATTCAAGTTAGATGAACAAGTAACACTTCTGCAGACGTAATTCAAATCCAAGTCCGAAGCAATTGGGTCAGCCATATCAGTTCGTGCCAGGAAGTTACCGTAAACTCACATTACTCTCATTATCCACATGTGCCATGATAAATGAAACTACAGAGAGCTCGAGCCATTCTAATGGCTTACTCAAGATCTTTGTTTTTGCCGCGATTAATTACAACAATTCGTTACACGTTGTAACACCTACTTTTTGTCTTGCAACTTTGCAAATCTTATTAATTTAACTTGCACAATGAAAACAAACTTATTCTTTAAATAAAGTCAATTTTACTTAATTAGGTTAGGCTCTTTCTTGCGTCACATGCTTGTTTTCATATGAAAGTTTTTGTCTGAATTTAATCTGCTATTTAAGATCATTAATTCGCTTTTTGTGTTGACATTGAGTACAATATAGTAAGTTAGTGGGATGGTTAGCCGAATCAATCATTGTCATCTGCAAAGGACTTGCATATGGCACTGCTTTAGTTTAAATTATTCATAAATGTTGAGTATTCGGATTGCCTTGCTCACGGTAACTATATGGTGCAGCGCAGACGACAGACTATCCGTGACGCACTTTTTAGTCTGTGAAAATAGAAGTTATGCCATTATATGCAGTAACGCACACAACGCGCAAAAAGTCCGGCGCGTTACTACATATAATTGCCTAAGTTCTATTTTCACATGTGTCACATGTCACAACTAACTGCTGCAATTACATTATTATTATTAGGCAGGCAGTTTAAAAAAATTGTAATAAAATTCACATAGTTTTTACCTAAATATATTTTATTTTCCAAAACAAAATTGTAGATTTGAAACAACACTTCTTATAAAAGTAGGTAACCTAAAAGTGAAAGGAAAATCCATTAAGCATTAATTCAAAAATCAAAGTTGAAGAAGGATTAATTTGGCTTGAATCCAAGAAGAAACTTCATCAATTATGAGGTAAAATATTCCTTAACAGCAAACACTTAAGTGAGTACTTTTACGCAGGATTCACACGATCGTGTGTCGTTAATCTTCCACACTTCCTTCTGGATATACACGTCTCAACGCTTCTAATGGGTTTTCTTCCAGCCTGCAGTTTGTTTCCTTATGAATATTGAAGCCACGACTTATAGAGATAACCGGTATATCTGTACTCACTACTTATCCGTGTCTATAAGATGTATATTTTTGTTTATGTTAAGTATAGTACTAATATAGTGGCAAGCCAGTTTTTAGTTTATGGGTTTCATAAAAGAGAGACTTAGGGGTAGATTCGCTTCGATGATGTGTATTTAAATAGTCCCGTATCGATCGGTTTTATATGATAACCAATCAACATTCCTTCAAAATTGTTTTAGCAGTTTAACCGTAAAAGGCTGTCACACTTTCGCATTCGCAACATTAAGATGAGCGTAATCTTATCTCGTCAATTTAGGAAAATTTTAGAATCTTAACGAACTAGTATTTTTTCCTTGATTAACATAAACCTTTGTGGCAGGAAGAAAATTGAGGAAAATGCGTACGAAGTAGCAAGTATAGACTAGGTCATCAGCATGCTGTTGAAGGTTTCGATCGATGTTGATTGTAGGGATGGCATTTTAGACCCTCCCAATTATCATAACGGCGAAGGGTGACATCTGGGTTAGCCATTTAACTGTTATAATTAGCTATAGATATCAACTTATTGTCATAATAGCGGACGAGAGACATTAATAAAGCAATAAGGCTGTTATGAGTGCGTAACACTGGCAATCAGTGAAAACTAAGAAGTGTAAAGAAATACCTTTACATGTTGGTAATTGAGGAAATAGATGTCGTGTTAGGTAAGTAAAGATGCAAGCAAGATTTAGCAGTATTTGGCTCTTAAAAACGATTTACGGTTATAAAAGAAAGAGTTAGGCGATCAATGTACTTAATCATTTGCCATTAATTTACTGCAAACTATTTGTATATAATCTGAAATTAATCTAGGTTTAAACTCAAAGGACGTTCCACGGACCAATGGTGTGACTTTTCGCCTAAATTTTTTTTTCTCATTTTCCATATATTAAGTAGGTGCCTTGCGTCCTTGTTCCATTAATAGGTATAATTTTATTTTTATATTAAAGCAATGATTTATTTATGGCCATCGAGACACATAAAAAGCCAGTAAATAGGACGATCAACATACGGTTTCGTTTTATATGAGATTGTAAAGCGGCAAAGTATTTATACGAAAACCATTTAAGGCCTCTATCCCACATGCGTTTTACGAGCGATGGCGTCTCTCCAACGTCTATTTAGCGTGTGCGTCGCGTGGTCAGCATTAACGCCCGCTGACCGCGGTGTTAACACGCACATGATACAATTTGAGGCATGAGGACGGAGCAGTAGCGTAATTCTCTACAATCAGTACTGTTGAGTATCGAGAGTTTGGCATTTAAAATGTACTGTCAAAATAGTTCCTATGGAGCCCGCTAGAGGTGCTGATTAGATTTTAGTGCATAATTTCTCGACAGCCAGACGGATGTCGGTAGTGGATAGTGGTAGAGAGTCGAGCTACAGGACGGTGTGATTGTATTTGTTGCTAACAAACACGACGTTAAAATTGCGTTGACGCGACGTTGTCGCTGCTGAGAACGTTGAAGGAACGCCAGTGAGATAGCGGCCTAACTGTAGTAAATAGTACAATATTACGAGGTTCTAAATAGCAAAGGTAATAAAACCAAATACGTATTATACGTATTTAAAGCCTCCTACGAACTACCCCATTCATGTTTCAGATCTCGTTACAGTTTGTTTATTTATTCAATAGTTTTCGCTTGCGTCTTCATTCGCGGGCTATTTTGAGTGTTCTATGTTTTCCAGTAATTTGGAATAAGGTGTTTTTGGAGATATAAATAATAAATAACATTGTGCTTTATGCACAAATTCTTAAACCAGTAGTTCTCTAGTACTCAACCTTATCTTAGAGTGCCTTAGATACGTTTTGGCTTTGTTTTTAAGTCACGTCTGCAAGGAGGACCAGTCATACTGGTTGGACACGTGCGACCCGCTAGTATAGTTGCTGTAAGCTGGAGTCTATCCCGTAGGTCTGTCTTTAAATGCTGGTAGACTTACAAATTGATTAGCATACTAATATTTCGATGTATTCCTTCAGCACATACACATACCTAGCCTAGTATATTTACTAAAGATTCTAATGTATAACTTTTACCATAGTAGCACATTCATTTCGTTGCATTTTATTCGATAACAGCTCCTGAGTGCTCAGGACCCGGTAGAACTCAGTAAAGCTTAATCACACAGCTGTACCACGCGGGTACACAAAAGTATTATTAGGTTCTAGTTCAAAATGTTCCTCACTAGTCTAGCGTTTGTAAATGTGGGCAGTTAATTTCAACATACTTGCTCTTAACAACATAAGTGTAATGGCGTGTACAAACGAAGTGTATAAAGCGTTTTGCAAATGCATCCTATGCCGAAACGTTAGGCATTTAAAGAAAAATGCGTGTTCGCGTTGGTCCCCGTATCGTATTATATATTGAAGAGTATAAAGATTTTCTAAGTCTAAATCCGTCGTGAAGAAAATTCTATGAGAGAAATTTGAACGTATATTCTAAATTGCGGTTTGGGTTAATATTAGACCGGTCCTTTCTGTTATGACGTCACTAAGAGTCTCATCAGTTGAATGACTTGCTTCCACCTGGTCCCTAATAGCAGCACATAACGTGACCATTGATCCGCCTATATTCAAGGTTATGCTAATATTATCATCCTTGACATTCCCTTGTTGTGTAAAATATGAGCTTTAATAAACAAAAATGTTTATTTTTAGACTTTATAGGTCGTGTGCTTATATTCTCCTTAAAATAATTACTTTTTCTGAAAGACGAGCACAAATACCTTAAAGTCTTGTCATCGACTAATAACATTCTTCATTTTTTTATTTAATCTGAGTTATCGATTTGTGTAAAGAAATTAGCTACAGAACCAGCTGCTAGAAATATAATAGTAGTAGAATGGAGCAACTGGGCACGCTGTACTCGCGCTATAATTGCATACATACATACATAAAATCACGCCTTCTTCCCATAGAGGTAGACAAAGGCCAGAGAACGCCATGATTTGCATTTCATGATTCCTTAATACGTGTATTTCAAAAGTATCACAGCCTTATCAATTCACTAGACAGGTTTCATTAGTTTCTTTAGCAATCCTCACTTCAACGCTAACGTGCTTGTAAACACAAGCTTAACTGATACGAATCTTTGACCGCGTTCCCACTTTTGCGACCAATTATATGCTAATTGCTGTTGGCAAATCTTGTTAATAGTATTCTACCGGGAAAAGCATTACGGATACAAACCAAAATAATAGTACTTGTTGAAATACCTGCAGCCTTCGAATACTGAATCGTGATTTACCTTTTATTTAGGAATGTTTGGCTGGACTCAGTAACTAGATTGTTTTAAATAAACTAAACTGTCTTTACTCGATTGACTTGCTATATTCTAGACAATCCGAAAAATCAATATGCTTGCAACGACGTTAAAATCAGACCGTAAGTGATGCTTCTTGTATGAAAACTAGCGTCCAACGCAATCAGTTCAATTCAAAACTTTTGTTCATACGTGAATCTGTGCATAAAATTTTATCAGACCAAGTTTTCTTATAAAGAAAATTTTCATCGGCTTGAAAAAATAAAATCTGCCATTCTACGGCCCACTTCCCCAGAATTGTACCGAGAGAGCAAACTTTTTGAACTAAATTAGATTTTTTATGATCATCACAATTCGGTAATACGTATGTTTTACGACTAAATAAACACCTTAAGGAGATTGAAAACAGAATTTTATAACGCGTTCCAACCTTTTATTTACTTTAATTTGTATCTCATTTAATTTTCATGATATAATTTAAAAGAAGCAAATACCAAGCATTATATTGTTCAATCGGTATTAAAGAAGCTTTTAACCTTTTCAGCGTTAAACGAAAATTAATACTTGTGAATAGAAAATTGCTCTCAAAATAAATATGAACATTTTATGCATGTAAGACCCAATAAATATAGCTACTGTCAAACTCTTTCCAAGAATATATACTTAAAAGTTTTCGCGACTATAAAAGCTAACTTCAAAAATAAGTACCTACCAAAGGTATTAAAGCGAATGATTGAAGTACTTGAAGCAAGAAATGAATGCTGCAGATTATAATATTCATACGAGGATAAGCACATCAAACGCATACACAATACACATATACAATAGTCTAGAGTCTAGAATCTTAGACATTTAGTTGAATATGCTATTTTTATATATTAATCCTTTTCAAAGGTCAATAACCTGACGCTTAATCGGTAAAGTGTGTAGACATAAAACAAATAGTTCGTTAAATTAGTATGTGTGTTTAATACGAGTTCGTCAAACAGAAAGACGTCCCTATTTCCATCCATTAATGCGAAAAGTTTTTATATAAAATCCTGAGATTTGGAAACGTTTTTGCTTATTTGGAAATGTTTTTGCGAAAACGTAATACTACGATTCAGTTCTCTTGTAAATACATGAAGTTTAAAGATTGTTTCGTAAATCGACGACTGAATTAATATCTTGATTGAATTGATCCTATATAAAAAAAAGTTTCAAGAAAATGCCTATAGATGCGATGCGCTCATAAAAAATATTTGTTCTTCGAGATTTCGCTACGTTGTAAGGTCATTGACATTTGTTTTATCTAAATACAAGGTGTTAAAGCTGGTAAAGCGTATACAGGCTTGTGCAATCACAAGAACAATTATTTTGTGTGAAAATCAACGTGTGGATTACAAGTGCGGTAGGTGCGTGGGAAACTGAGAGGATAGTGACAATATCTATGGATATTATGCCTTGTTCACACTGCATATTAGCTTCAAACGAGGCTTCATTAATCAATGCGAGTGACAATTAAGTAGCTTGACAAGCTCGGACAATTGGCACGGTGACTTTGCACTGGTTCCGCAATACTGTAAAGGAAGGAGATGATGAAATCATTTCATTCAATGTGGTTTGTTTCTCCGGGAATTTTGAGAGTACAGTTTGTACAAACTAGCTTATATCTCTAGCCTACAGTATTATTCGATATTATTTGTCGAGACAAGCTTGTGCTTTTCGCAATGATTTCGCAAGTCGAGCAAAAAAAGCGGCATGGCCGTACCATCTATTTGTTTTTTGGTCCTTTAAGTAGAGACTAAATAGATTAATCGACTTGGTATAACATAGATCTCACAACTTTTTATGGCAAAGAGACTGAACTTGGGGTGGATGTTTACAGGATGTTTTTGATGGCATTTATGCTTCGCTAAATAGCCAGCTAGGTTCAGCAGGTTGGGGTAGAAAAGGAACAGAATTACAAGCACTTATGAGTAGTACTATCTAGGTAAAGATTTCTTTTAAAATGCGGTTGAACTAATTTTAAAATACCGTTATGATTAATTTCATAACAAGTGCACAGGATACGCAGATGAAGGTTTACGACAGCGGATACTGATAATTTTCTTGTCGGTTCGATTATACCATGGAAAATATCCCATAGACATTTCTAGTAATATGTAAATACGATAACATGATTCGATTCAAAGGAACATTTATATGTAGTTCGGTGTAAGGATAATTGATTTCCGCGTTCTTACATAAATGTCTTTCCCTTTAAAGAAATCTAGATCAGTCCAGTTTAAAAGTAAATTATGCAACAATTTGTCAGAGTAATATACCTGTTACGTTGGTCAACCATATTATGCAAATAATATAGGATCAGTAACTGCAGTTAGATCTTTTGATTGTAGTTATTTTAATTTAATTATTGCTAAGGATCATGGACTCACCTTTTTCTCTCTAAGAAAAACCATGACCTACAAAGGAAAATATAAAATATTTTTTTATGATATTTTCCTTATTTTCGAGAAAACATTGATGTGACAATTGGACACCTATCTGGATGATTGGCAGGAAATGACCGGAGATTGAGAACGATGGAGAAGTTTGGGGGAGACCTTTGTTCAACAATGGGACTATACAGGTTGGAAAAATAAAAGATTTCTTGTAAATAGGTAATGTTTTTAAATATACTATCAACTATATTGAGAGAAAAAGTTTCTGTCAAATAAAACTATCGGTATACCGAAATCTATATTGAATTTTAATCCCATGTAATGATATACCTACATAGTATGTTGAACTTCCGAGGAGTGCTTAAAACCATACATTTGAATTCAAAAACGCTATATCTAAAAACAATTAGTATTTCATTTCTAAACTGTGAGCAGAGCAGTAAAGCAATAAGATAAAATTATATTTTACCCGCAACTTTTTTGAGCATTCTGAAAATTGTTTTGTGACGTAATGCCCTCGTTGACCGTATACCCTATATTGTGGACAGAGCTGAATGTCCTCAGTATTAATTTACAAAACAAGCACTACAGTTCTTTTCGAGGCCGTTTCTTTGACAATATGTACCTACTAACGTTAAAATAATCAGTATTTGTCATAGAATTTTAAGAAAACATGAAATGCTATTTTACCATTAATAAAGAATAACCAGTCTATAAATGGATCAACCTTTGAGAATATAATTAGTAAACAAAACTTTTTTGGAGTGATGTAATGTATATTGTCTGTGTCTCAAAGAGTTTTATCTACAAACTTCTAATCAAGGTCAGAAACAATAATAAATTTAGTCTACGATACCTTTTAAAGAACGGACAATTTCCTTACGATTACAACTCAAATCGAACTTCATGTTTTCGGTAAACATTGACTGTTTTAAAAGGATCGTTCACGAACATCTTGTAATTGAACAAGTCTTACTATAGAAACTATGCTATATTGTTACGAAAATGTACAACAACTTAGTTTAGAGCCTTGAATGTAACGTTCAAACTGGCATATGTATTCAAAGTTCTTACTTTATTTATAAAGCCAACAATGGCCCATTTGATACAGCTTATTTATTTTGCAAATACAAATAAATATTAATTATAATAATAGACAAATCGCACATGTCAAGGCACTCAACTAAGTTGTCAAACTATAGCAACAGCAAATGCCTGAATAATTTTTTGATTCGACGTGAAAGTACGATGATAAAGGTAACAACGACACTATATTCTCAAAAGTTCGTCTTCGATACAAAAATAGTTTGCAAAATCTTTAGTTTCCCATTCTCAAGCATTTACTTTGTATCGTTAAAACCAGTTCGCAATTTATAACAATAGATCTATGTCTGATTTCTCATTGACATTCCATAAATAATTCCTTTTCGTGTCACTATTGTGTATTATAACGGCACTGTATCTGTTTGTACGGTAACAGTACTGTGACAACTTCAAGGTTGTCTCACGTAGTTTCATGCCCTATTGACTCTGAGTTCGGTGCAGTGTAGGGTGCAGAACGGCGTTTTTATTGAGCACTAACTTTTTTCTACTCGTTTTTCTAATAATGCCTGATACAAGTCTGTAAGTAATGTAGGTATATAGAAAAGTACCTACTAAAAGGCCTGCGGCAATACAAATTGCTTTAATATTTTTTTTATGTTCTTAATTATTATAGCAATGTTATTATTAAGTTACGAGAATTTTCTACCACTATCGTCTATCAAATAGCAAGTAACTATCAAAATATTTTGGATACAAAAATGCTCAGCGTCTAGCATTTACGGAAGTACTACCTAATTATATTGAGTATCTGTTAAACTCTCGACACGACAGTTCTGAGTGTAGAAAACCGCGCTACTGTATGATCAATGCCTATTGCCTAATCTTACGAATTAAAACATTCTTGCTATGGAGAGCAAAATGTTTGTAATAACTGACATACATATCTGACATAAAGTACAGTTAAAGTATGTACAAAAAAGGTTTATTACTTCTCAGTCGCGTTAATCACTCGTCTGCAACGGTCGTTTTAATGTGAGGGCGTTATACTTGTCTAGCTAACTATATCAATGTCGATTTAATGGTTTGTCCATATCCTTCTGTGAACAAATCAGCCATGAAGTGTGCTAATGACAAAATTTTAATGCGCTTTTTACTACGACTTTGAGATTGTGAAATAGCTTTGTTGTGGACGGAATAAAATTCGAATTAAGGATGAATGCAAACAACTGGTTTCAGTCTCTGAGGACAATGATGTCGTAATCTAGAAGATTGTGCATTGTTAGACTTACATAAGTACATTTGTGCATTTAAAACTAGTAAAATATAAGAATACTAGCGGGCCCGACAGACGTTGTCCTGTCTACACGTCAAAAAAACATTGTCCAGCGGACAAAATTGTGAATCTAAACCATCCTCAGATCCCCTTGAACACACACAAATTTCATCAAAATCGGTTCAGTCGTTTAAGAGAAGTTCAGTGACATACACACTTACAGAAGAATTATAAATATATATAAATATTCATTCGTAGGTTTAGCTAAGGTACAAGGCCGGTGCCCGCATACCAAAAAATGTCCTTACTAATTCATTGGAAAAGTGGGAAAATGTAGCCTAGACTAGTATGATCAAGATATATTGACGAATTAGTTCGGCTTACTAACACAGAAATTCTTTATCTCTGTGATAAATAAAGCAAAGTTTTCTCAAATAAATTCGGGCGGAATGTCCTCAACATTCGCACCGTAATAGACATTTACGGTGTTACGACGGCCAGCATCTGCCCTAGACGACTGGACGTGGCTTATTTCTGAGCTCGTAAAACCGTCTAGATTTAGTATTCGTTGGAATGTTAGTCGGCCAACACGTTATTGTGTTTTGTCTACTAGGACGCAGACTCGGAACTTAAGATACGCGTACTGATAGCGTTCGTAATTATAGTTCAAAGAAGATGAAACTAGCTCAGCCTTCAATTAATATATAATAATAAGGCATTCGGTTGTCTGGTTACAACAGAACAGGCCCTTTTTAGTTTGGAGTCAGAAGACCATTTGTGAGGAGTCTTTTCTCTTTCTTTTAATTGTTATGTACCCCATATGTTAGTACGGAATTTTTCCATCCTCTACTTCGTTCTATCCTCGGTATGGTCTTCGGAAACCTCGCCCTCACTAATGTCTTTTTGCACTACAGTTTCCCATCTAGGGGGCTATCACGTATCTCAGTTGACCACTTTTCGAAAGCCACTATACTGTACATTGTTTTATCCGTTAAATTATAATGATTGACATGTTACGTCGAAACAGTTATTCGTTTCTACAGGAATAGTATCGCCTTTTCTTACTTAAAACGGTGTAAACCAATGCTTCCTAAAATTTATATTGACACCATAGTCATTTATAGTCATGCAAACATTTTGGTGGATACAACTAAGACTAGCTTGGTAAAGATTTTCACTCTTTTCTATATATTATCTCGAACGGTATACACATTTGTACTTCAATTATATTTGAAGAGTGGTGACAAGTATAGCATCGTTATAAAGATTGAACGACAACTTGTGACATTTAAGAGCGTATATTAATATTAAAGTTACAATGTTCTACGAGTGGATATTATGAAAAATTGAAAGTGATGTGGGTCGAGTATTTGAACACAATGGCCGGGGTTAACGTGAATTGATGGCAAAAAGGCTGCGTGTAACAATGACGCAAGCTAAAAGGAAATTTTATACGGTGACTCTTCAAACGACGTGATGGCCATTAATAGGTAGTTTTACCCTATCTGTTGCATGTTGACCATCAAATTATTAGTGCTACCTAACCCTTGCAGTTTATCTCACGAAAGAAAGAGGGAGATAAAGTTTTGTCCCTTCTTTTCGGTACAATATGGCTTATGTTCGTTTCCGGGTTTTTACCTATTTTCATGTAAAATAATAGTAAAACAGTTCAGGCAAGGTATAACAAATAAAGACAGATTTTTACATTTATGGCCCATGGATTGTCGAAATAGTAACCAATCGCCCATTAAATAATTTATTTCCCTCTTATTCATAAAACTATATGAAGTTATGAAAGGCTTATAAAGAGTTTTGTTTTTTTTTTCACTCCTTAGCGAAATGAAAAAAAAAATGTCATTGTAGTTTCAGCTAAAATAGGTTTATAGTGTGTTTGTTAATAAGAGGGTTTGTCTTTAATAAACTCTTTATTTCACGAGCATCGTTGCTATAACTCAGTTTATTTTGAAAGCAGATTTCAATGTTGTTTCTAATTTGTTTTCTCGTTATCTTTTAGAAAGAAGCCCGGAATGCTTTTACGAGTAGTTTGGAGTAGTTTTTCTTTTGAGTGATGTTAAGTGCGGGGAGAGTTTTTGTAACACAAAAAGGCCAAAACATCATCTTAAAAGCTGCAGTAATCATTGCAGAGGAAAAAACATGTATTTTTTTTTATTTTACTGGTTATTATTTAGTATTATATATAGTGTTTTGGAGACGGAGAGTAATGGGTTAAAAATATATGTTTATGTAATAAATAAAAATAAGTTTAAACGTCCCACGGCTGGGCAAGAGTCTTCCCCCGTAATGAGGGAGAGGTTAGGCCTTGAGTCCACCACGCTGGCTAATTGCGGGTTGGGGACTTTTAAAAATATATCGTATCTATGGATTTATATTTAATTCTATGTAAAAATTTAGTTACTCAAAAATAAGTGTTTAGGTTTTAGTTTCAAAGTGAACACATTCTCAATTTTATAAAAACCATCAGCTAAGTTATATATAGCCAACGGTTTAGCACACCTGGTGCCTAAATTTGTAGAATTACTTGTTACCTTAAAGCTATTTAGGTTTGAACTTGCGACCAAGTTTTCGTGTACAAAATTCGTAAACACTGAATTGTAATATTTGGAAATGTCGCGCAGTAATTTCAGTTTTGTTATACTACAGAATATATAATAGTACAGGCACGTCATTTAGCTTAACATTGTGTGAGTGAAATACGTTGTGACAATAATGTCTCTACACTATGTCACTATTTCGTCAGATGTGAACAACATTTCTCGCATATAAGTAACAATTGAAAACTCAATAATGGCTGTACACCACAGACGTTTTTCTTCCAGACTATTTAAATTGATTGCCGAAAGAACTGGCAACTTTATGCATTATTACAGCTTAAGTTAAGGTAACTGCGAAATCGTTTGAAAGGTTGATTGGAGCGTGTTTAGGAAGTTTGCCATAAGGTTTAAGGCGTACCGTTGAGCGGAAGTCGTAAAAACTTCAAGAGTATGGGCTACTCTTTAGTACCACAAGTTGGTAAACATTCATGGGTTGGCAATCTGTTACCACACATTATGCAACTTTGTTATTATGGTAAATAGAGGGCAAGTAGCACCATTTAAAACCGGTCCCAACCACTGCGCGCTGTTTTTAAGACCCCTGGGTCGCCTATGGCTTGCGTATTACTTAAGAGACCTTCAGGTTTGTATACGTATTGTTTAGTTAGAATTTTCAACCACTAAAGCTACAGGATATGATTAACCTATCAGTCAAGCTATTGATTTACGATAGAATTAATGTTGATTATATTCATAAAGCCAATATTTAGACCGATACATAATTACCACGGTTCCAAAACATTAATTCAAGTCGACAAATGACGAATGTCGTTTAAAAGTCGTAAATCTAACTAATTATGCTATCAATTTCTCCTTATACAATATGTTACAAAACTGGAAATGCATGCGACGAATGTACTAATTACAGGATAAAAAAACCTTTAAATATTCGTCGTTGCGTCTCAGTTATTTGTAAAATACATTACCGCATACCAATTATCTAGGCGTTATAAAAAGTAGATAGACATTTTCTGTGGCGCAAGTTCCTCCGCAAAGTTTCTCCGTCGCCTATAAAAAACCAATAATTCTTATCATTAACGACGAATGAAATGTTCGCAAAAAGAAGTATCTTCTTGTAAAACTAAATAGTACGCGTTGCGAGCTCGCGGAAAATTACTTATGAATATTTAGTGCCATGAATGTGGGAGTGAAAGGGGTTTATAAAAATCATAGTGTGTTTTCTCTCATCAGCTGTCATGGGAGACAGTCATGTTCTTTCGTGCGTGTATTAATTCTCAACCTTGAATTGAGAACACCTTTGTAAGTTGTTTGTTTCTAGGTAATAATAAATGTTACTACTGTAAGGAATATTCAAAAACGTAAGGGTGATATAGAGATTTTTATACATAAAGTTCTTGTTTCTTTTTTCAGTTTCTGTGTTTCCGATGTATGGTCATATTGTATATTCTATTATAGAGACCGTATAATTTTCAGCCCACGCTTTGGACTACTGCTTTTATAATCATACGTATAGGAACGTTTGAAACCGTCAATTAGATACTTCTCAAAGAGAATTTGACGTTCGTCATGGTTTATTTTTTGTTAAAATTAAGTCAAATTACATTTTCCCCTAAAGTATATTTTCATCATAAAACATTCATTCATATTCAATTACATAATAAGGAAATTACGAACTCGTATACATGTAACGAAAATATATCCTTCCCACGCAGTCTTAACAAACGTTCCCGAGGGATATAACGCTATCTCTAACCGCGACCTCTAAGCTTTGTAGGTGGCTGTGATCCCATAGAATTTTATATCACTCACTTGATGGCGGATAAAACCCAGAGGAAGTCGTCAAACAGTATATTCAAAGAAAAGGCTAGTATCGACACGTGCAAATGGAAAACTATATCACTTTATTATCTCCTCTTGATCTCAGAGTGTTTTAAAAGGCGCTTTTGGTAAGTCCGAGTGAGGTAGTGTTCCTTAATTTATTTTATTACCGGGGTGAGAATTTATTGAAAGTGATTCGAGCGACCCAGTTGTTCGAGCGTGGGAAAGCATAATGCAACATAAAATCCCCGCATTCATTTATCGATGATCTCTTAGTATAGTATTATATTGATTGCAGTAATAGTATTGAGGTACAAATGAATCATAATTACGTGTATGGCGGACCTAGATTTATGTAGTTCAATTGCGCCATAAAATTATAATGATGTGATACCGTGCTAGGCTGCATGCTAATTTTATTTGATTAACTCGTAATTTGTAATGTGTGTTTGCAATGTTGATGTGTGTTAAGATAACAATTGTATGCATGTAACATCTATACGAGCTATTGATTTTACTTTAGATAATAAAATATTTTCCGGTATTTTATATTGTTTCCATTGACCTAGTGTCCGATTTTGATAAAGTATGGGTGTATCCGCTGTGGCACGAATAGTATTTGCAAGCTTTCAATCATCTAGTAATCAAGTTGGTGCAGAGGAAATAATGTACTACGTGAAAAATTTAAATAGAGGGCCGTCTCATTATTTCTCAAAAGTAAAAACTAGACCAGTACAAAAATTAATAAGAACTCCTAGAACAGACCAAGATTGTTAAAAAATATCAAAACGAGAGCAGAAAAAGTTTCAAGTCCGAGAGATGGCAGTCAAGAATCTTCAAGTTTTCTGTAACTATCGCAATTCTCAGAGAATACTCTACCTTAAATTAAAAAAGTTTGAAGTTTACAGTGCTATTTTTAAAATATTGAATTGATTTGTTTGGCTTGCTTTTATCGAAAACATTGATTGAAATGAATAATTTCATTCATCCCATGACGCTTTTGAATTTTCTTACACACATGACTACGGTTAAGTATTCTTATTTTTTTTATGTGTAAGTCAAATATGAAGTTAGAAATAAAAATATCATTAAAAATATTACACTTCAGTGCATTACTTGTATGAATCTTTTATTTTGTTTAAAAAAGCGTTAAAAATCTCTTGCCATAAATATAAAATGCCATAAACGACTCATAATGAAAATTTATTTTTCTTTTATAAGTGTACTATTGTATAAACCGTATGTAAAGGTTCTATGGTTAGTGGAGTGAACTATTTGAACCTATTCAAAGTTCCACTTTATCCTTGAGTCCATGACCTACGAATGTATGTCATATAATTATATACTTCCCTTCGCAATTTATATTAGCATAGGTTTCGTTTAATAGTTATCGTCTTGTTATTTAGGTTAACGTCGTAGGTACGTGCTTGTTTTGAGCAAAGTTCGTTCTTGACATTCAATTATTTTAAGAAAATTTTGTAAGTATGTGTGAAAAAAAGGACAAATCAAAAAGATACGTACTTTTATTAGCTCTCGAATATCGAAAAGCTTTGCGAAAGGTCTATCACGCCCCTAATAAAAATTCTTAATGTAACTTTTCTATGAGACTAAAAAAAATATGTCCATGAAAAAGTACCTTGTTTAAATTACTTAAAACATGCAAAGAAATAGCTAAAAAAACCACAAGTACCTACTAATATAAATATAAAATAACATAACAGGTATGATATAAGTAATAGTTATGAAAATAAAATAAAAAGCGCGTGAAGCAATATTTTATAGTCTCGTGAATTTATGATGATGAATCAATCCACATAATAATTACAGACAGGAATCTACAATAAACCTAGATTCACGCAAACATATTCATTACTTGTTTATATTATACCTTCTGTCTACAGTTGAATAAATTAGCTTCAAACTATCAAAATAAATCAACGAATCTATAAAAAAATATAATTGCTTCACGCTCCTAAACGTTTCACACCTACTACGGAACAATTATTTTGACACCCGTTTGACTGGGTCATTAAAAATCACATTACTAACAAGAATCGATGCCTCGATTACCTAATCAATGCATCTTTTTCACACTCCAGTTACTCCGTATAAGGTCAACACACCTTCAGTATGAAAAGGGAGTAAGTAGCCTGTAATTAATATCAAGTTAAGATTGTCTTCTATTAGCACATTTTTCAAAATTGTTTTGTATTTTCAGTTTGGGTTGACTATGTGTTTGAAGTCATTCACCTGTTGTTATAGTGCCAGGTGTAGTCGGTTCAATGAACTAAACAATGGTTCAATTCGCAGACTTGAGAACCATATGTGCGATACTAACTGTTTCGGGACCAGTCGTTCTCTATAATTAAACCATCGAGTTTCGAAAGTTTGACATTTAAATTTACTGCCAAAATAGTTTCTACGACGCCTGCTAGAGGCGCTATCCCGAATGTCATACATTTTTTTAGATAGTTAGACGATTATCGTAATCGAGTATAGTATTAGAGAATTGCGGTACAGCTGTACATTTGTGTTGGTTGTTTGTAGTAACTGGCACCATACGATTCTTTCTTTGAGCGGGATTTTCTATTTAAAAAGAAACATAATATGCTTTTCTTTTACGAAAAGAGCGGCTAAAATGGTAGAGCAAATATCCCTTAACATAACATTATCTTGTCAGCTGCTTAAATGCTCCATAAATTTGTTCGTATCTAGAAATGTTGAAATAGGTTACCGTTTTTCTCTGACTGTGACATATTGGTACAATTTCTTATTCATCAATAGACATAAAAAAACGAACATATCAAAGCAACTTAATATTTTTTCTCCAGTTATTAGTGTAGTCTAGTAATATAATGTGTTTAAGAATTAATTGTCCGAATATTATGGAAACAAATTAACTAGGTTCACACATAATCATTGCTAAGACAAGTATCTAAACATATATACAATATTTATAATCTACTAGCTGACCCGCGCAACTTCGCTTGCGTCACATAAGAGAGAATGGGTCAGAATTTTCCACGTTTTTGTAACACTTTTTACTGGTACTCTGCTCCTATTGGTCGTAGCGTGATGATATAAAATATGCTTTTTTTCACGAAAAATATTCTCAAAATTATTTATATCTCACAATATAACGAAGTCGTGCTAAGGCATATCCGCCATTAAAACAGTTGCCATGACAACGGAATTTTGTTAATTCAATGTCATTATAATTTTGATTATTCGCGACTTCTTTCGACACCTGGATTTTGCCGGGAAATGCGTCATTTTCCCGGGGTAAAAAGTAGCCTATGTCCTTTCTCGGGTATCTAAATATCTCCATACCAAATTTCATGCAAATTGATTCAGTAGTTTAGGCGTGATTGAGTAGCAGACAGACAGACAGACAGACAGACAGACAGACAGACAGACAGAGTTACTTTCGCATTTATAATATTAGTATGGATATAATATTATTGGTCAAAATAAATATTGAGAAAATACGAAATTTATTCTACAGATTTTTAATTGTTTGTTATTAATATACGATACATTGTTGATCGGAAATACCAATCGACACCCACGAAACTTTAAAAAAAAGACACAGGCTTCCGCTTTTAACACCAATTTGCGAAAAAATGTGTTTACAAAGTTTCCTGTGTTCGAAATAGGTAGGTACAAAGTATTTTTCTTTTTCAAATGATGAAATGATGAATGTAGGAACTTTTTGAGCGCGCTCTCTTAAATCAATGTTTAAACAACATTATTATTTGTTGATTTCAAAAACGGTATGCAAGAAAGCATTCAAACCATCATGAGTAACCGTCGTCAAACTTTTGCGATAAATTAATCACAATGGGCCTAAATCTTCGTTTCGAACATTTTATTAAAATTTGGATATTTATTATACCTCCATATTTAAGTATTTATTTATTTTTAGGTAGAAAGTATCTTTAATATAATTGTAGTATATTTTAATATATTTATATAAAATATAATAAAGAAGTTATACGTTGAACATTAATATTGCCGTCGTGTGGTTTTAATTACGTACGAGCTTACGGATAAATATCAAACGTGCTAATAATATAGTGTGAATTGCCCTTTCCACGTATTGACATGATGATATACTATTAATATTTTTACTTCAGTGTTATTGAACTAGATTTTTACAGACATATACGCCTTTTTCCTCATATAGGTAGGCAGAGAGGAAAGTACCTATGTATGCAGCTTGGTACGATCCTTGCAAACTTCCCTTACCTCATTCACACCATTCATACATATTGTAATACAGGACTGGCGGTTTGTCACGAAATAATTATCCATACGGATTTAGTTACGTAGAGACCTAGACTTGAAAAAGAGAGTGCCACATAACAGCACGATCTACATGACCACTCAGAAAGTATTGCCATATTTTACTGAGTAGGCGCCAAAATGTATGTATCGTATCCGAAGTTTGCCTTCTAAAGATAAATTCTGATGCAGCATGAATGATAAAATTGGATTTGGTATCTAAACATTGTTATATACTAGTTTTTTCAGTCGTCGACGTAACGTGAGTTAGGAAGCAAAAACAAGAGATTGCTAATTTCTTAGAATCAGGTGTTTAGAATCCGTGCAACTATCTCCTGCAAACTGCATCCTACCTATTTCCTGGAATTGAACTGAAAGTTGAGAACTCCTAATTAGCAACTAATTTTGTTTCTACATGCAAACGGCGTGCGAAGTTCCCGAGCTTTGCATTATTTTCTTATTGCATCACATTACTGAAATGAGGGCAGTAAGGAAATCACCACCACGTCTAATAACAGATTTCTGGTTCTCGACATTCGTAAGCTGATGGCATGCAAATGCTTCTTTGTGTTCGCTCCATTTAGTGGATAGACGGATTTCGTGATCCACATTATAGGAAAACGAAGCGAAGATTGTGAAAGCTTTTTCCGAAAATTCTCGCATTCATGGGCTTTGATCTTATCTCGTCATTGACTTATTTGGTGGAATAATTTGAGGAGCAGTGTCTTCAGAAGAAGTTAAAGTATGCGAATATACGTGACTTTTATTAAATAAGTCAGAGAGAGTATATACAGGGTGTGGCGTAAATAATGGATAATCCTTTACCAGAGGATGGGCGACTTCCCGACTGATCTATAAATTAAAATTTACCTCTGGCACAAGTGTCATAGTTTTTGAGATTTTGGCCATTTTGTGTGTTTTTTAAGAAAGCGATTTACGCTCTTAGTTTTTGATGCTGTGATCACAAATTAAGGCTTTTTTTTAATCCGTGTTTTGCAAATAAATCCTGAATAGATGTGCTATTGAATCTACAATATTGTCTTGTTATTACTACTTGTTTTTTATTTAAATTATGCATTCAAAGTTAAATTTTATAATCTTTCACAACTTTCGTGCAACTTTGAGCACTTGTGGTGAAAAAAAAATGTATCGTGGCTTTACTGCCCACGCCATAAATAATTTCTAAATTTTATTAGAATTCTAAATTGGTATAACATGCAGCATTATTACTGATTATTGTCAAAATATTACAAAGAACTTAAATTATTAACACTTTTGCCGGTCGACTAATTTTTTTTTGCACGCGTTTAAGCTAAGTTTGCTTTCAAATATTTATGTCTATAGGGTTATTACACTATTAAAGATTATTTAGATGATAAAAAAGCTTGGAACTGTGCTGCTTCTACCAAGTCTATTTCAAAATAATGTATTACAATTTGATGAAAAATTATTTATTTGTCAACAGATTAGTTTTCTTTAGATTTCTAATTATCTTTATTATTTGAATATTATTTATGTTTTGTATTTCTTTTTTTTTCTTTCTTTTCAACACCTCACACAAGTGCTCAAAGTTGCACAAAAGTGTTGAAAAATTATAAAATTTAACTTTGAATGCATAGTTTAAATAAAAGACAAGTAGTAATAACAAAACAAGATATTAGGTTCAATAGCACATCAATAAAATTCAGGATTTATTTGCAAAAAATTTTGGCCATTATGTGTGTTTAAAAAAGCGATTTACGCTCTTTTGATGCTGCGATCACAAATTTAGGCTTTTTTTAAATCCGTTTTTTGCAATTAAATCCTGAATAGATGTGCTATTGAATCTAGAACGCGCTTAGCGTGCAAAAATAAAATTAGTCGACCGGCAAAAGTGTTAATAATTTAAGTTCTTTGTAATATTTTGACAATAATCAGTAATAATGCTGCATGTTATACCAATTTAGAATTCTAATAAATATTAGAAATTATTTATGGCGTGGGCAGTAAAGCCACCATACATTTTTTTTTCACCACAAGTACTCAAAGTTGCACGAAAGTTGTGAAAGATTATAAAATGTAACTTTGAATGCATAATTTAAATAAAAAACAAGTAGTAATAACAAAACAAGATATTAGGTTCAATAGCTCATCTATTCAGGATTTATTTGCAAAACACGGATTAAAAAAAAGCCTTAATTTGTGATCACAGCATCAAAAACTAAGAGCGTTAATCGCTTTCTTAAAAAACACACAAAATGGCCAAAATCTCAAAAACTATGACACTTGTGCCAGAGGTAAATTGTAATTTTTAGATCAGTCGGGAAGTCGCCCATCCGCTGGTAAAGGATTATCCATTATTTACGCCACACCCTGTATATGGCAAGCTTTGAGAAACTAGGTACTGGTTCGAGTTGAGCCATCGATTAAGAGTTCGAATCTTTAATAGTAGCTTAGATTGGCAATCGGTTTTTGTTATCTCCCTGACACTGAATAAGAAATATCCTAACGTTATTTTTCTTTCACGTCTTTTAAATACCAGAATTATTTTAGACAACATCATTTTAAAACACATGTTACAACAACATTATTTTATTTGTTTCAGATACAAAAATGAAGTTAACAATATTCATCACACTGACACTGTGTGGTGTCATACAGGGTCTCTATCAGACCGGTAGACGGCCTACATTATTCCCGTTCTATCAAACTACGCCGAGCCTTCAACTGAGCGGTCCTGGGGCAAGCTTTGCGAGAGTCATTGCATACACTCCACCAGCCGAACGACTCCCCGTCAATGGATTTGGGTGAGACAAATACCTACTTCAAAATATTTTTAGGCCTGTTAGTATACCCATGAAGAAAAACCTGCCATTTTTCGTTTCGGGACAGGCAAATTCCAAAGAACGCTACTTATAACATATGTGTTTGATCTGATATTTCCCGAGGCCGTTTTTAAATAAAGAGTAAATTATCAGAAAACTCTTTATACTAAACATTACAAAGGTCTTTGTGAAATTAGTACTTTTACACTGTTAATTTTTATATAATTTTATGAAGAAGTTCCAGCGATTTTTTTATAAATTTCACGCACGAAGGGAATCGCAGGTAAAGTATGCGTATTTTTTTTAACTTGCTATACAAACGCGCTTAGCATAGTGCCAGTATAATTTTCATAAGTATCACGTTTTTGTGGTGTTATTCAACAAAATCAACTTAAGCTGAGTACTCACTGAGAATTACCATCGTAGTATTTCATGAGTTCACTTGTTATATTATTATGTACAATAATATACATATTCCTATTGTTACAAAAATATTACGTTTATTAAGATGTGATTACGTCTTTAAGTGAATACCCAGCTTACGAACTATCGATTTAATTATTGTGACCCCAATTTACAGTGGACGAAGAATTGCAGCACTATAATTTTGAGCAGAAATACCAAAGCTCAAAATAGCATAAGTGACTAATTTATGAGCACACGGTAAAAATGCTAAAGGAAGACTAAGTTTTGTAGATCAAATTTGATTGAACGCGAATTTATTTTTAATCAATATTTCTGTGACTGCTAAGTTTAAGAAGTTCTTAACATTTCGTTCAATCAAATCTCGTCTCAAATTAAAATCCTTGAACGTGGATGTAAAATGTGTAAAGTGGTTATTACTTCGTTAATTACCTAAGTATATAATTTTTGGTTTCCGACAGTGCGATATATGAATATTTTGGTTAAAAAAATATATTTTGTATTTTATATACCAATATCATAAGAAATAAAGCTTCATGTATCGCACTATCGCTAACTGTCTGCTTTCACACAAACCCCAGTACACCAGTAGTTATAGTATTGTGTATAATTATCACTGAAACGTCGGCAAGGATACTTTGTGCGACGGTATCTTCTGCACCATCGTTGCTAATGAGATATTTGTGTTGCATGTACTTGTGCCTCAATGCACCGATTCTGTCAACAGCCCGACGTATGATTATTCAAGTTCAAGCTCAAACTCGTATGACGGCGCACACGCCAGCTCAGCGGCCACAAGGTTATTTGTGTTCTATGTGATTAATCACTAACATCACGTAACTTCACTTAGATCATGCACACTCATTCCATTTTCTTCATTTAATTCCGACGATCGAAATTAATTTTAACATTTTACAAACTTTTTTTCTTTTTGTTTCTTCTCTATCATTACTGAATTCACTTTCATTTTCAATTAATTCAATCATCGACACTTACTTATTATTCAAGTCATTATAATAAATATTTTATACTATTAATATACTACAACTCTATGTAAATCTTACTGAAGCCAGATTAGGTACCAAGTCGAGCTTGTTTGTACGTAATACGGAAAACATCTCGTGGCTGAGAATACAGAACCAGTATTTTTAGCAACCCTATTGTGCCTGTTGGACCATTTCTCATAAATATTTAATACGTATGAATAGTTTTCTGGAGTGCGTACATTCCTTTTGTATAGATCGGCGCCGCAGCTTTCTCAGTAATGTGAAAGATCACATTATCATAGGCCAAATCAGCCAACTTACTAAATTTACAAAATCAGGCCGAAAAGGGTTGCTATTTTGTCAGCTAAAGTAGCTGGCAAAGGTTTGAAAATCTTTTTTAGTAAGTAGGTACTTCATTTTTAAAATAATTGCTCGGATTAAAATTTTATGTAACATAAAAGGACGTTAAAGGTCGCCCAAGACTATACATTTAAATAAGATTATTTATAAAGGCTATAATATTGCCCAAACAACGGCAAATTTAGATTTATTGCAGCTTCGCAAAGTAAATACAAGGATAAAAGGTCTCGAAGGATGCAATTATGTAATGTCAAAATAACTGTTGAAATAAATGTATGCACTTCCTAGCTTTAAGAGGAGCACAACACAATTGGAAGGTAACGCTGCAATTTATGTTATCGTAGTGTAGTTTTATGTCTTTGGTAATGGTTTTATTAGTTAGTTGCTATGTACATAGGCTTGATAAGTAGTTTGTAATTATAGATATTAACACTCTAAGTATATTATGTACTTATTATTATTTTGTATATTTTTATTCATTGTCATTTTCATTTTTACATTGAATGTATCATCAAGCGAGTCATTATAATAAAACTAAATAGTCGATTTCATTATCAATTGGTTCGATATTTTATTGGAATCTAGACTAGTTTTGTCATAATGGTTCGCTAGACAAACTAAATGTCTTCTGCTACCACGAAAAAGCAAGTTTTTTAAACTAGTCTTCTTCAAATAGTTTCAGCAACCCGCCCCCACCCTTGGGATCAGCTCAGGACCCAGGCACTCAGACGTGTGGTTTGTCTCCGCCGTTCTGTACCAAGACGAGGTACAGGTCCATTGATGGTTCCTGTAATAACCCACAAACACCGTCTTGGGGTATGCCCCAGACGCCTTATGGACGATTGACACAATACAAATATGCTGATGGTGAGTTTTATGTTATGTTTCATTTTTTTTAAAGACAACTCCCACATAAAAAATTGTTCTTGTGTCGCGGGGACTTTTACAAATACAAACAACGGACACAAAGTACAACTAGACCCGAAACAATATTTGTGGATCGCATAAATCATTGTTCCGTGTGGGAATCGAACCCACGACCTCCCGACGAAGAGGCGCGGTGACCTAAACCACTGCGACACGGAGGCAGTCAAATTATTACTTTAAGTAGCGGTATTTTATGTAATGTTGAAGAATTTGCAATGAATTTGCTATCCTGCTGCTGGACATGGAACTCACGGAATAGGTAGGCACTACATGACTACTTAATTAAAATATTATAATTGAAATTCCAATCTATGTTTATAATGCTAAATGAATGCATTCACTACTATCTTAATAGTTAATATACACGGACATGTAGAGAGCAATATGAGATCTAGAAAATCAAATATTTGATACGTCTTCTTCGTACATGACTTAGTATATTTTGCATTACCCAATGCTGGATGTTTTACAAATGTATGAAAGCAAGGACGATGCTGAGCAGGAAACGTCAAATAGTCCAAATCACATTAGCATGTGATTTTACTCTTCACTGACGACTTTGAATTATTGATGTCTGACATCTGAGCTCCACATGCCATGTGACTAAATTCATGCGGTGTTGATACAGCTAAAGCGACTTTTATCGAATTTACGAAAAGTTTTATTAGGTTATAGGTAGTACATGTTAAAGACTGAAGTTTAGACACATAGTGAATAGTTTTATTCAATACATGAAAAATATTTTTGATGTACCCTAGAATGTGTTTTACTCTTTTATCGCCAATCTCAGTCTGCAGCGGACTTTATGTAGCTTAATCAAAACACATTCAAAGTCATAATCCATTGATGGTATTATTTGTAACAAACGCCTTTATTCTCCACCATAGCTCCATAACGCACGACAATCAATCATCTATGTTTCCGTTTCTGATTAGATAACTTCCTTCTATTTATTATTTACTTTGGCGAAAGACTGAGCCGTCGTTTTCCTTTTAGCTACAATTTGATTAATGGGTATGACGTTTCGCAATTATTACTGGTAAGGGTTAGCGCTAAATGGTTACGATAATGGTGAAGTACGCGGCGGAAGGGATGTGGTTTGCGGGTGAAATTATGTACATAATTTATTTAATAAAGTTATAGGAGATCCTTCTAAGAATTTGCTAAAGCCAAGCCTCTAGATTGAAATCGTGTAGCTGCTAAGTCGATTAAGAGGTAAAACACATGTTACACTTACAAAGTCTAGTCAAGTAGTAAGTTTCTCAGCTAGTTCTACGTAAAAACTAAAAAACTTGTTTAACACCCCTTTTTCCATTAGCACTTAGTTATACTTTTTGTTGGAAACTCCTTACTTAATCCTTTATCTTAAATTGTAAAACAATTGTGTGATAAGTGCACTTTAAAAGCAACTTAAGATGAGTAAGTCTTATGTTATTTGTCGTGAAAAACCACCGGATATCTACGCAATAATCCTTCTTGTTAAACTTAGCAGAAAGTGTTGCCTAAACAAATCACGTACAGCCAGATTTCATATTAGAATATTCTCGACTATATTCTACATGGTATTCTCATTGTAGGAGAAATACTACAGTACTAGAATTTTAAGTACGTCACGTTTTTGTGAACTAGTCCTCCTAGCGACCCTTTCACGTAAAAAAAGCGTTAATCCCATGTGGACCCAATTTCCTAGGAATCCAAAATTCGTTCGCTAGGCTTCACGTAGGCTTTAGCTATATTGTAGGTAATTGTTATTTCTAGACTATAAAGCCTAAGCAATGTTTTACGGAATAATGCTATCAACATTTTTAAGCTTTCGCGTTGCATGTTTATTATCTAGCGGAACGCAAACATGCATTTTACTTCAGATTGCTACAATCTAAAGCAAATTACATGTTCACGGTAATTCCCAGTAATTCAAGGAGAAAAGCAGAAATGTTTATTTAGAAGCTAGTTACTAGTAGTTTGACTGCCTCCGTGGCGCAGTGGTTTAGGTCACCACGCCAACACTACTGCGTTGGGAGGTTGTGGGTTCGATTCCCACACGAAGCAATTATTTGTGCGATCCACAAATAATTGTTTCGTGTCTGGTTGTGCTTTGTGTCCGTTGTTTGTATGTTTGTAAAAGTCACCGCGACACAAGAGCAATTCTTAGTGCGGGAGTTGTCTTTTTCTTAATAAAATAAAAAAAAAGTAACGTTTTTTGATAGATGTCCGCTCTATTGTGTAAAAAGAATGAGATGAGATAATAAATAAATTAAGGATGACGTCGAAAAATAATAATATGGATAATGTTTTCAAAAGCGTTTACTAAACAAACGCTTTTAAACAAACAACATGTTTTTAATACAACAAAAATATTATAAAACTCACTTTGGACAGTAATTCGACTTTTTGTAATAACACTGCGAGACTTTTGCCCGGAGCAATCGCTACATTTTAATTTATTTAGGTTGTATTTTAACAAGTTGTGTATTTTCAGGTGTAAGTGCCATGGCGCGGTCAGCCTCTGGCCGTCCACTGCCGAATGCTCGTGAACTAAGTCTCGTTTTGTTCCCCGACAAGCATCTCGTGGACCCTGTATGGAATCTAAACACACAACAATGGGGACAAATCATCACTCACGATATGTCTCTCTCAGCTGGTGTCCCACAAAGAAGTAAGAATCTTATTTTTATAAACTGTGATTAGTAGCGTGATTCTCTACAGACGGTACTTTCGAGTGTCGATCGAGTTTGAAATTTAAACCATACTGCCAAAATAGTTCCTACGGCGTCCGTTAGGGGCACTGATCAGATTTTCATACAAAATCTCGCTCGCCGGTTGTAGATAATCGATAGTGGTAGATAATTAAGCTAAAGGTAAAATTATACAAATATGCAATATGCTGCTTTTAAATATAAAATGTTGAAGCAGGTCACATATTAAGGAAGGGTAAATTATCATGTCTTTTCGATTGTAAGAACAAAGATTAGAAACTGAAAATTACTATTTAGGGCTGAAAGAAGTTTCCGGATTTGGAGGCATTAAACATAGGCCTGTTTGAAAAAAAAGTGAAAGCCGGAAAATACGATGTTATTTTCCGTCGACTCGAACTCGAATATTTTTATGTTTTTAAACTCTCGCGACTAGTACACATAATATTATAATGCAACGGGTCTTATACGCGATTGAAAATTTAAAGGTTAGGATACCTTATTTGCTGCCCGACGTTTCGATCGCATTACAACGACCGTGGTCACGAGCTGACTGATGTGGCTGCTAAGCGTCGTCTTCTTGCGGCGCGAGTTTCGACGCCTACCCTCACTTGGTTTTCACTTAATGTACATTGTTCGGAATTGTCGGTACTTCGACACACAACACTAACGACGTCTTTACACTGGCGCGTTACGTCATGCCGGCGACGGCTGCACCTGCTGATGACAGGATTCCACGTAGATGATAAACGGTATCCCTCTTCACGGTTGAAATTGGTATGTTTTTTGATTTCAACCGCTTCTCGTACTATCCTGGAGTAATAGTGACGATCTGTGGAGAGGACCCGGGGTTGATGTAGCTCGATCCAGTGATTGGTTCCTGCTTCCAACAAGTGCTCAGCTATCGCGGATTTGTTGACTTGCCGGTTCTTGACAGCTGCGATATGTTCCTTGACCCTTTCAGCTATTGTTCTTTTGGTCTGTCCGATGTATGAACTACCGCAGCTACAATCCACCTTGTAAACGCCAGGTGTCTGAAGAGGAATTACATCCTTTGGCGTGCGCAAATGGTTAGCTACTTTGGAGAACGGACTATATACAGTCTTTATGGAGTATTTCTTCAGTACTGTTCCAACTTTATCCGTTACTCCTTTTATGTAGGGCATAAAAGCTGGTACTCTGCTAACACCAGTCTGACATTCTTGCCTCTTCAGACGTCGTTCGGTTCTCCTGTATCCGTTTCGCTTAAGTACCTCCTGAACGTGTGAGAGTTCACCGTCTAGGTGTTCAGGGTCGCATAGGTCGTATGCTCTAGTTGTCAGCGAAGCCACCACGGATTGCAGGTGTCGCGGATGATGATGCGAATTCGCGTGAAGATACCTATCGGTGTGTGTCGGTTTTCGGTAAACAGTGTGGCCCAAGGTACCATCTGTTCTCACCTTTACTTCGACATCGAGAAAGGCCAACGATCTGTCTGTCTCCATTTCCATTTTTCTCGATGTCGAAGTAAAGGTGAGAACAGATGGTACCTTGGGCCACACTGTTTACCGAAAACCGACACACACCGATAGGTATCTTCACGCGAATTCGCATCATCATCCGCGACACCTGCAATCCGTGGTGGCTTCGCTGACAACTAGAGCATACGACCTATGCGACCCTGAACACCTAGACGGTGAACTCTCACACGTTCAGGAGGTACTTAAGCGAAACGGATACAGGAGAACCGAACGACGTCTGAAGAGGCAAGAATGTCAGACTGGTGTTAGCAGAGTACCAGCTTTTATGCCCTACATAAAAGGAGTAACGGATAAAGTTGGAACAGTACTGAAGAAATACTCCATAAAGACTGTATATAGTCCGTTCTCCAAAGTAGCTAACCATTTGCGCACGCCAAAGGATGTAATTCCTCTTCAGACACCTGGCGTTTACAAGGTGGATTGTAGCTGCGGTAGTTCATACATCGGACAGACCAAAAGAACAATAGCTGAAAGGGTCAAGGAACATATCGCAGCTGTCAAGAACCGGCAAGTCAACAAATCCGCGATAGCTGAGCACTTGTTGGAAGCAGGAACCAATCACTGGATCGAGCTACATCAACCCCGGGTCCTCTCCACAGATCGTCACTATTACTCCAGGATAGTACGAGAAGCGGTTGAAATCAAAAAACATACCAATTTCAACCGTGAAGAGGGATACCGTTTATCATCTACGTGGAATCCTGTCATCAGCAGGTGCAGCCGTCGCCGGCATGACGTAACGCGCTAGTGTAAAGACGTCGTTAGTGTTGTGTGTCGAAGTACCGACAATTCCGAACAATGTACATTAAGTGAAAACCAAGTGAGGGTAGGCGTCGAAACTCGCGCCGCAAGAAGACGACGCTTAGCAGCCACATCAGTCAGCTCGTGACCACGGTCGTTGTAATGCGATCGAAACGTCGGGCAGCAAATAAGGTATCCTAACCTTTAAATTTTCAATCGCGTATAAGACCCGTTGCATTATAATATTATCGAATATTTTTGTAGGAATCCGTAGATTATTCTAAAAATTCGAGGCGATTTCGTCAGCTTGAATATACAAACATTTGTTTTTACAACCTCTATTAATCGTGATTCGGAAAAAATAGGCCTCTGCGTTATCGAAGTAAAATGGAAAATGAAAGTTCCCGGAATGTTATTTAAATATTTCAGTGTTACAAATAATCGTTTTGATGGAAATAAAATGAGTAAATGATATTAGAGGTAATGACATTTTTATATTTTAGTAAATTTGAAGCTTATTATCATGTAATTTAGTTTATATTAATTATTCAACCATCACCAAATCCATCACCCAAAGAAGCCGTTAACCACAACTGAAATAGTTGAACGGCCTTCGATGTTGACATTGCTGACGTGGGTTAGAAAAACCTTATCTATTGTAACCAACAAACTGGATCAGCAATATCCGGAAGAGAAAATATTTACCGGCAAAAATTTATGCGAACATTTATTTTTCTATGGGGTTTAGTTTGCGTAGAGTAAGTACCCTTTTTCCTAAGCATGATGTAGTTTTAGGATGAAAATATTATAAACGAGTCCTACTAATATTATAAATGCGAAAGTATGTGAAGATGGATCGACAGATGTACCTGTATGCATGTTTATTTGTTTCTCTTTCACGCCAATAAAACTAAAGGGATTTTAATGAAATTTAATACTCAGATAGTTTATAACCTAGATTAATCCAATTTTTACAACGGGAAATCGTTTCACGCGGTCAAAGTCAAAGTCAGGTAGAAGCTGATGTGCCAATAAACAAGATAAGATAAGTAGGAAATAGTCAAAAATTACACTCCTCGAGCTTACGCGACGTTTATTAGACAAGTATGTCGTAACATTTGATATAGTGCCTGATACAGTCTCAGGTACATATATTTTCCTTAGGTAATATATGCATGACGATAGATTTCATGTTAACTATCAATGCGTAAAGGTTTCTACTGAAATTATAGGTCTATATTTAGCTCTAATTAAAAGTGTTTATAATGCTTTGCTTTACGACATAAGCTTATGTGTTTGTTCTAAAAAAATTGATAGGATTTGTGGCCAATACGATCAAGGACATAATTTGGTTTTGTAATAAAATACTCCCATGATTTTATGTAGACATTGAAGCTGGGTTTATACCGCAAGATAAAGGAGTAATATTATACATATTATATACATATTGTGCCATCAAATCAACCCTACTCGTATATTGGTACAATGGATGATCAAGAAAGTTTATGACTATATAACAACACATGGTAGCCGTGACCTGATGAAGAGATAGATAGCAAGTGAATATCTACTGGAGTAAAGATAAACCTTCCCGACCCCCTTTATTTGATTTAGCGGGGAGTCGGAAGTAATGAATCTTTTCAGTTATCATTTTTATCTGGATATATTTTGTTTGATGTCGGCTATTTGTAGATTTCATTCCTTTTCACTTAGTGACAATCTTCTATGTATACAAACACTCTTCTGTTACTGAGTGACTGACGGACTGATTGACTGATGGACAACGCTCAACCGAAACTACTGAGCGCAGAAAGTTGAAATTTGTTAGGGAGAGCTATAATATAATATACAATTAAATATTACTAAGGAATCTTTTTCTTTGTTAAACAGCTGGTCAACAGACCGTATGCTGCGACGACAGCGGTCAGTTGGCTCCCGATGTGACCACAAACCCTGCGTGTGCTCCCATATTGATTCCTCATAGTGACCCCATCCACGCTCCTCAAGGAACTCAGTGCTTGAACTTTGTCAGGAGTGCAACAACCAGGGACAGAGGCTGTACACATCCTAACGCTCCCGCCGAACCGGTAAGAATAGTACCTACTTAAATTTGTACTTCCAATATATTTGAAGTAAATATTCGTGAAAAAATAAAGGTGTTTTGTGTGCTTAAAAGAAATATGGTTTATATTTCTCAGAAACACGTTTCACACTTACGATTCCACGAAATTTAATTATCCGTACAATTTCATTTCTAGTTCATATGACTTTTAAGGCCAGATTCTATCAAGTGGAAGACGTGGTTGAGAGGCGAATAATCAGAAATGGTATTTACATAAATTTTTATACTAATATGCACAATTTCTTTGATCAGTTAACTACAGTCACAGCCTTCATGGACCTCTCCCTGGTATACGGCAGTAGCGCTGGTCAAGCGGCTCCACTCCGCGCGCGGGTCGGAGGCAGAATGTTGACAGTTATCAGGAACGGGCAGGAATGGCCGCCACAGGATCCCAATGTAACTAACACTTGTGAAGGAGCCCAGTCACCCAATGAACCGTGCTATTTGAGCGGTAAGTATAAACGATTATAATCAGTTTTTTACGCTGATAAGGAACAAGTTGTATGAAAAAAGTAAAAGTTTCTGATTAATCTTTTTGTTTCGAAGAAATACTGGCGACAATTTTGATTAAACAGTCAAAGTAGGTGGTAAATGTGGTTTCACATGTATCTGTGAAGTAAATTCGCTAGAATTCTTATAAGTAATTTTTGCTTATGTTTATAACTTGTTTCTATGGGAGTTTCTCTGTAGTGTTGAGTGTCATATTACAATTAATTATACTGACTATTTAGTAGCCACAAAAAAAACACGTTTACTTTTTGTAGTCTCTTCCTACTTACACGTAAATGCAGTAAAATCAAGTTACTTGCGGTTATTTTAACAAAAAGCTTGAGATATTTTTCCTACAAAATAATGGTCCACTACAATAATATTTCAACTTATAATATCAAAGGAAATCAGTACAGCAGTCGTTTTGGGCACCACGTACCGTTTTGACGAACGAATAGGAAAATCCCCTTGATCGTAACTTATAATCCCCTGAAGTGCAATTATCGAGTCAAGTGGCGTCGTACGGGTTAGCCCAATTAAAGTTGACTTCTGAAAATAGGCAAGGACTTTGGCAGAGTTGTTTACCTCTGAGGTTAAACGCTGTGAAGCGAATTCAAATATGAAAATTGTATTGTGAGTTATGTTTTGTGCTGCAACTGCCCGTATTTCTAAATATGGAAGTTTACATTTGTAGTAGCAGGTCTAAATAAGCACATGGTATATCAGCGCGATTCTATACTGTCGATATTATCGAGTATCCAATGTTTGATATTTGAAATGTATAAGTAGTTACTAAAGCCCCCTTTAGTGGCGCTGATAAATTTTCATACAAATTTTATCGTTGACTAGCCGATAGTCGACAGTAGTAGAGAATAGCGCTACATATTTCGATTTCCGATTCGAAAAACTTATTAATAAGAATTGCAGAAACCTGCAAAATTATAGGCTCGGGATTTTGCAAATAAGGTAATGATACTAATAGAAGGACTATTGGTACATTTTAGCGTTTATCTGCCTATCGCAGCGGAATGTTATTAAAAATGCATCAATACATAACTTTTTATCGCTTGTGTGTTCATTATAGACTATGAATACTTTATTCATTATAATGTTATTTTTTTTCAGGCGACATCCGTGTCAACCAGAACCCACAGTTAACACTCCTTCAAGTTATTTTATTGCGGGAACACAACCGTATTGCCGACTCGCTTGCTCACATGAACCCTCACTGGAACGACGAGACCCTGTTCCAAGAGTCCAGACGCATCCACATCGCTGAAATGCAACACATCAACTACTATGAATATCTGCCAATCTTACTTGGTAAGAAATAATGTTACTAATTGCCCTATTTATTTACCATATTAGATGTTAAGTGTTAACTTTGTGTCAGTCTTTGTGTCCTGAAAATCTACGTATCTTAACGGTTGTTATTTTATATACAACCGACTTTTAACACACTCTCAAAAATAACGATCATTTCACATACCAGTAAACGACTACCCGTCTAGGTCTTAAAGGTTGGTTAACCCACTGATCGTGTGCAAACGATGAGAGGCATTTACTGAGCGCCTGAGACTAAAAAAAGAAACATGGACTACAGCTCAAACTATAGCAGATATCCAGTATACTGAATAACGTATTCATTAAATAGTTCCATCATGGTTTTGTAAATCTTAAGAAATAATTTAGCTTCAAATCAACCGTAAGTGTAACGTTTGTCTCGTCCAATGATCCTTTATATAGTCGCAAACTCAATGCCACAAATCAAACCTAATTGCCTATTATGTTAAACTTTGGTTAGTGAAATTGATCGTGAGGTACAGGCGTGATCACGTAATCATAGATGTATTTATGCGATACATCGTCTCCGATCTACCGACTGTATTTAAAGCATGATCATAATGCAAAAGTAAACATATTTTACATCTTTTTAAATAAAGTAAGACATGAACACAAAATGTATTATTAGTTTATTGATACATCTTACCAACTCTTTCAATTAGAGTTGGTTACACATAAAAAACACTTCTTGAAAATCTTACGTATATTTTTTTGCTATTCATTTGTATAGGTCACGGCACGATTAAAGTTACGCGGTGAAAATTAATATTGCTAAAATTATGTTATAACTGCTCAATAAACCATACACTAACCTGTTACACAGAATAATTAAAACAAAACATGTCATCATAAAATAAAATATTTTGGTGACCTCACCACGTGGTGCTCACCTTAATTAATCCCTGTCCACAACAGATAAAGTTTGCTTAATGGAGTTAATTGAACCAGCTATATTGGTCTCATATAAAATTACTTCGTGCATTCACAACTGCACATGAAAGTATCAAATTAATCATATTTATACCACAACAATGAGCCACAACAATAAGTTTTATTGTAAATGTATTGGGCGGATCTGTCTTGTGGCTTTTCATGATCAAATAACAAAACATCGAAAAGGCGGATGCAATGCCATGGTTACTTTGCTAGAGTCATGTTTAAATCTTATTATTTAATTAATTTACATCAGTATTCCTGATCTAAATAGCGAATATTCTAAGGAAACATTCCCAAAAAGTGAAACCTACATACACGTGAGAGTGATTATATGCATTATTATTTACGATTAAAATTACATTTTAAGTAGTTGTAGTACTTAATTACTGTACTGATTGATTTATTTCATATCTAGGTCTAGAGAACATGATAAAGAACAAGCTGATCTACCCTGGAACCCACGGCTATATCAACGACTACAACCCAAGTGTCGATCCTTCAGTACTTGCCGAACACGCTACAGCCGCCTTCAGACACTTCCATACACTCATCCGAGGATATTTAAAGTAAGCCATTTATTTAATCTCGATAATTTACAATACACGTAAGTATTAATTTCTAATCTTGCTCTTTTCGATAGTTAGGTTTCGCTGTCCTCTAGTTTTGTAATGCAATTGGTAAACCTATTGTCGAGAAGTCGTGAAGAGTAATTAGAGAAAAATATTCAACTCAATGCAGTGAAATTGAATGGAATCTACTCTTAACACAAGTGCAGGGGAGCTGAATGCCTATAAGCTTATCCAGGTTTGATTTAGGGGTGATTTTTTTTTACATTGCTTTTATTTTTTCTTTCAGACTCATGACAGAAAATCGTCGTTTGGCGGGAACAGTGCGCATGAGTGATTGGTTCAACAGGCCCCTCATCCTCGAGCTTGATAATTCATTTGATGACTTAACCAGAGGTCTCACCGCACAGGAAATGGACTTCAGCGACCAGTATCATGACTCAGAAACCACGCAGTTCCTTTTCAGGTAAGATTTTATGAAGGGAATAAAACTGACTTTTAAATCATTTGCGGAGATTGCTATTAGTCGGAAAGCAACAGACATTTCTAAAATAAATAATCAATGTTCTATGCCCGGTAAAGAAGGGTTAGCGATGGTCTGCCTACACGATTTATTATCAAAACACTCACCAAAATTGTGCTGGAGTTTGTCTGTGTGGAAGATACGAGGAAAATTTATTGCCTCATTAATATTAATGCCAATCTGAGTTGATATTACGTCCTAATTGAATCATCATAAAGCCGGTAGTGATGGTTGTCATTATTCCAAATCACGGGTGAAGTTTCAAGGCCTTATTACAGGATTTGAATAATGCCTAGTTTTGTAAACAAAGAGAGATCGCTTCGTGGTACAGGATCATTTACAACTGAACAGTGAACTACACACGCGATAGAATTACAAATGTTTATATGAACTTCAAAGTTCCTATTGTCATAGCTTTGATGTCACGATTCCCGAAACTGAAATTACTCAGTGTTGTGATTATTCAAAACACGCTTAACGAAATGTATGCCACGTTGGCTACATTGTAACTTGATAAACATTTTAGAATCGTAAATTGCAGTGAAATATATCGTACGTTGATGATGTACGGTGTTATTTTAGTATAATTAATTGTCTCGTGTAACAATAAATATGAAATAATTACATGCAAGTCTAAAATATTGAACAAAGTTTTGGATACCCTTCGACTTTACATATTGTATTGAGCTATGCATTTTTGTTGAATGACACACAAATTACTTTTTATAGTTTTACTGACCGCTCGAATAGTTAAGTGGCTTTTATCCAGTTTTATAGGTGGCCTGCAAGTCGGAAAGGGGAAAAAAAATAACCGTGATATTAAAAATTACATGATTATTTTAATATGACAAAGGAAACGGTCACTGTGATGACGACTTGAAGTTACTAATTATTAATAAAAATAAAATAATTTAATTAGTAACTTCAAGTAAAAACTTATCTGTAGTAGTAACTACAGATCCTACTAGTTACTAGTTACTAATTAACTACAGAAAAGTTAATTAGTAACTAGTAACTAGTAGGTTTGATGATGATATTTGATTGTATCATCACTATGTAAATAAATTGTTTGTAAATTGTCACAAATACGAATGAATAATTAATATTATGCTAACCAATTAATTACTGTTGATCTATTATTGCCTTTTAGTTATTGTATTCAACAAAATTTGCGTCACACAAGAATTTTCCGCGCGAATTAATTTTATTAGGGATGTAATATACACTTATCGGTGTAAAGTTACAAACGTTGTGCGAGTTACATGGTCGTAACGACGCGTGAAATTACTCCCCATAGATTTATGTTCTTCAATAATTTATTGCTGGGCCTTAAAACGTTACGGTGTCAACGGTATTGTGCATTTAAAATAATTTTGTTTGATAACGTTCATCATTTTTCTTTATAGTGAGTTTTTATTTGTTTAGTCCTATGGCAATCCGGGCTTAATCTTAATCCGGGCTTTAAAATATTATTAATAAAATAATTACGAAAAATCATTATTTCCAGTGTTTAGCAACCACGTTGAAATCAATAGTCCCTAAAGCTATTTTAACTGCAACTATCCCAATTTTCCTGTAGTTCAAAGTCACCTGAATGCTCTATAATAATTATAAATTTGTAACGGTGAATGGTGTGAATGTTAGAAGCAAAATGATTAAATTGTTATACAATATAGTAATATATTGCTAAAGTCTGTTGCCTACCCAACACCTGGCAAGTAACTAAACTATTGGATACAATTTGTTTACTTATAAACTATAATACTGGGAAATCCAAAGCATTAATAAGTTTGATGTTCTAGTTAAATGTCAAACATTGATACAGGCTTGATTATTATTCTTAGACCTAGTTGACGAAGTTTAAGATTTACATAACTGAAATTAACTTAGTTATTCAATTTATTAATATTACGTAACTTGTAAAGAGCAGATTCAAAAGACGTCATTCATAAACATTCCCGGGAGATAATTTGACTGATATTAGAGCTCATTGTCATTCCAAACTATAAGACCTTTAAGCCAATTATAAAGATGGCTTTCAAATTGTCGTGGCTATGAATATCTGTCATCAATTCATAGACGGTATCACTTGCGTCTTACAGAGGTTGTGTAATGAGCAAGTTATTGCGTAAATGAATAGATCTTACGGATACTTACGTAATACTACCTGTTTGTCCCTGAAATGGGATATCTTTCAAAAACAGTTAGGCAAATAGGTACACATGGCTTTGCATTACCATAAAATAGTGTTACTATAATTGGCATCAAGAATATCGATGAAACAATTTTCCAGTTTACGAAAGTATAAATTACTATTTGAGGTCTGTTCCAGTATTTAACGCTTCTAAAACCTTTAGAGCCAACATTGTTACAATAGAAAACAATCCCTGATGAAACCAAAACTCTACTTGAAGTGTAGTTGCTAATTTTTGAGATCACCCAAAACGGGTAGATAATATATATTATTATTAGCATTTCTTATTATACATGTATTTACAAAGTATATCTGTTGGCAGACGTAACAACACTTTCGGCGGAGATCTTCGAGCGACAGATATTCAACGTGGTCGTGACCACGGTCTGGCTTCATACGTCGCCACACGTGCCGCCTGTGAGCTGCCTGTACCAAAGTCCTTCGAAGACATGCTTGACTATATTTCTAGAGAGGTAAGTATTGTAACATGAAAACGGTAATAAGTTCAATGGCCGCCTTTACACATACGCTCTATCGCAAATTATTAAAAGCGTACAGGATTAGGCGCGGGAAAGCAGCGCGGACTTCGCTCACGATTTTCTTCGCGGGCTTGACAGATGAGCGCGGCGCGTGGTCTTTTCTATTCCCTTGCACCCCCTTACAGTTTCATACGCGATAGATTGTGTGTGTAAAGGCTAATATCTATTATCCTTTCCCTCTTACATTGCCTTAAAAATTTCGGAAAGCTATTGTTAAAATACAATCATGGTTCACAATCAAAGGTGAGAATTTGTGAGGACGTGTGATAAAACAAACAGTGTTACAATTTTAACGAGAAATAATTTGAGTTAGAATATAGTCCGTCAAGTTAGTAGAGAGCATTACGTACAAGGGTTGCGGTTGGCGGAGGCATTCAAATTATTAATTTAGAACGTGATTACGTGAGTGACCCGTGGGCTTGATGGTAGCCTGTATGATACAGCTATTTTATTTTGGCAATACACAGAACTATGTATTATTATCTAGATAAATCTGTTATCCCAAAGCTCTCTACTTAATTGTCAGACTTAAGTTTTTGGCTTAAAAAAAATACAGATCTGAAGAAAAAAGGAATCTTTATAGCACTCCGCTAGAACCCCTACATTATAGGTATTAAAATCACAATCTAGATTTATTATAACCCGGAACCATCTGCGACATGAAGCTTACGGCCGTGACCTTGCTTCTTATCTCCCATTATAAATCCGCTTTATAGTTTGCCTATAATTAAGGGCCGACTTTATGTACTGTAAGAGTCATTAGGTGTGTATTAAGGCGTGGCTATAATAAACTAAAGCTTAACGATCTTATGGGTATTTGGAAAACAACGGATAAATGGAAAGATAATAAAAAATATTTTAGAGTTGGGAAGCAATATTTTATGATTCATTTGGGAAAGTAAAAGTTGGACTAAATATGGTTATAATGATACCTATTCGTTAATTTATTGAACCACGTGTCTTATTTATGATATTGTTCCACATAGTTGTTGTTTCGCATATTGGTATAAAAAAGGGAATAAATCGGTTTCATGGTATTGCAGGCGTCCAGAGGCCACAGTAACCGCTAACTATTAGGCGGATCATGTGTTTCTTTGCCTCCAAAGTGGTATAAAGAAAATATATATCTCTAATAATACAGAAAAGAAAGCGTGCTATAATATTTTTGTATTTGCCTACAATGTCATTACCTATGTAGATAGAATTACATTTCAGTTAAACCACTAGGAGAGGACTGTTGTTCATTTCCTTTCGATACGCAAACACTGCCCACGTTCACCAAACCGTCATAAAGCAACACCTCACATTCACACCAACATCGTATTTGCACACCTTCCGCACAAACAAGTAAATAAAGTACAAACTTTGAAGGGTTAAGTCAACTCATTACTCACACGTGTCAACTTACACATAACTTAATAAACAGATTTATTTGATTTTGAATTTTATGGTTGGACTACGTAAGTTAAAGGTGTAAAAGTTAATTATTAGAAAGTTTTTTAAACTATTATATTTTACGTGTAAAGTTGATGTTAAGTTTAAAGATAGGATATAAGTATACAATAGTTTTGATTGAAAAACTTACAGCTACAAGCTTGTTTCCCGTGGCTTTCAACGAGCTGCGGGCTATATAGCCTTCTAAAATAAGCCTTCTACACATAGAAAGATTAAATGTATAACAGTAACAAACAGAAAAAAATGGCTTTTAATTACATTATAAAATGAATTTTGAAACCATCCGTATTATCATGATAAGTAATTTCTACAAAACTAATTTCTTAAAAACCTGATTTTTTTCTTTGTTCTAGAATGTCGATGTATTGGCATCTATGTACGAGTCTCCGAATGACGTGGACCTGTCCGTGGGGGCTTCTTTAGAGCGCAACGTGCCGGGAGCGATGGCGGGCCCCACCTTCCTATGTATCCTCACTGAACAGTTCTACAGGACGCGAGTCGGTGATAGGTACTTCTACGAAAACGGTGCTGACCAGGATATTGCTTTCACTCCTAGTAAGTATACAAAATAATTTAAATTCATAAAAATCTATTTTTATCAAATTTATGTAATTAGAATAAAAATGGATGTTGCGGATATTACTAGCCAATACTTTGTCAATGAAACAAGCATGTGAAGCATGAAAACGCTTTTCACATTGAGTTGTACAAGTGTGATGAAATATATCGACTACTTGTGTTTTCATAATATTTCTAAAATAATTGCGGAAATTTTCTTTTTAGTGACTTTTTGATATCTTGCTCCTAAAAATGCGGGAACCGGGAATAAATAAAGCTGTTACGTCCCATTTTGTGCAAATCAGGCAATAAACTGTGGATAATGGCAATTATTCACAAGATTCGGAGCACGTGGCTCTCGATATCAAAAAATATTTGCAAGATTATTGTTCCTTGACAATGTTTTGTTGGAGTAAATTTATTTTTTTGTGCCAGAAGGTCTGGGTCACGAATAAACTTCTTGGGACTCAAAGCTGCTTATGGGTGTCGTAAAAAAATACTCAGTTATTATCCTACTCGGCAGATAGTGGCCGCTTTTACGTCCGAAAGTTGTCCTATATTATTCTACCTTTACGACTATTTATGCATGGGGTAGGGTAGGACATGTGTTGCTAGTTTCATGGAAAGTTTATAAACTAAAGAATAGAAACGATGAACTAATATGCTTATTTATGTAGGTATTAATTAGCTTTAGTGAAATTATCATCATGACAAATCATCTAGATTAAGACGCCCGATTTAGGTCATACCAAAATGTCATAGTATATATTTTCATTTACATTACTCATGCACACAATCATACTTTTAATTAACCTTCATTTATGATAGTATTTAAACCTCTAAATCATATGAGTTTATAGCTACAAGTAAACAGCAAAATCCTAGTGCCATCTACCAACAAAAACAGACAACAATATATCTCAGCGTTCATAGACATTTACAAGTGGTACGTGTTTGACAAACAGGCCAGCTAGAGGCGATTCGTAAAGGCGCGTCCATGGCTCGAGTGCTCTGCGATAACGCTGACGGAGTTCACCTCATGCAACCCAAGGCCTTCCTCCTGATATCTCACACGTAAGTATCTCTGTTATTTACAGCCCTCTTCAACCGTCACATTACCTATCAAGGAACGGAATATTAAGATGTATTTCTGTAGGATATTATGTCATTTGTAAAGCGTGAGGTGATAAAATGTTTTGATTCTATTATTTCTTATGTATGTTTTTCTGTTTGATGGTGTTTTGGTTGTTTACAATTTGTGGGGGTTCGAGATTTTGTTCTTGTTTAAAAAAAAAATAGCCGACTCAAAATACACCGATAGAAAGTGTTTATAACTACAGTCTGGTAACACCTAACATTCAACGTACATTAATAGTCAAAAGGGGTCTTGCTTGGTAATAGCACTTGTTTCACAGTAAAACAATCACGATTTTCGATTTTGATTATATTTTTGTTCTTACAGCAACCAGATCGTACCGTGTAGTCAACTGCCATCAATCGACCTAACACTGTGGAAAGACGCGAGAGGCCATTACAAAAAATAAGTTAACATACAAACTTATAATAAAATAGTATAGCTATGTTATGTTCATACTGTTTCATCGCATTTTTTAAATCATTCAAAAACTTTATTTTACGCAAAAAGTTATTTATTTTTTAAACGCTTTGCTTACCTTTACGTAGGTAGTTTATATTAGCTTAGCATTCAATAAAATAGATAAGTTACAGTGTAAATCATTGTATGGAATTCAAACATAAATCACGTTTGAATTCATTTGTATCGAAATATTTTTGGCAATATTAATTTATTGCATTTATTATTTCATATCACAGCACGCAGCTTTGCAGGGAATGATGGGTACACAAAATATGACGCACTGCTAAAAACGGTGTGAACATAACAAAAATAATTGTAGGAGTTACTTTATGTAAAATATTGTTTCTTTTAAAAACTTGTAGGAGCAAACGTTTTGAAGAAAATTTCTATATCGTCGGGAATAGTGAAGATTCGAATTAACTTTTTTATATCGCCATTTTAACTGACTTTTAAAAGTAATTAGGCTTATTTTCGCACAGAGACCATACATTATCTGTTACATAGATTATAAACCCGCTACGCTACTCGAAATTTAAAATTATATTGCGCCATTTCCGACGATATTGTCTTACACAAAATCTTTGCCCTTCGGTGTCATATACAGTTATAAATTGTTAGGTTACCAGTAACAATTTAATTTTAAATATAAGTTAACTATTTCAGGACTGAAATATTTTTTATAAATAAATGACTTGTTATTTAAAACTGTTTGAGAGAAAAAGAAACAAATTCTGTTGTTCAATGGTTGTGTTTATTTTGACTAAATATTGTACAGTTAATGAAAATGCTGCACTATTATATACTATTAAATATTTGTTAATTTATTTGTACAGGTGATGATTGTGTATAGGACAAAGTTGTAAATGTGTAATCATGAACATTTTGATCATAAAATAATTGTAATAATATATGTCCGTTTGTATTTAATTTGTGAAAATGACAAGTGGTGTGCTTGTGTTCTATGAGTTATATTGATTAGTTATATATTTGCAGAGCTTATATCAGTTTTATACATTATTTAGGGTTACCGACAGCAACGATATCTATGAAAGAAGTTAAATGTGTGTAAAAATATATTAAACCGTTTGTTTGAAAGTTTGGCTTTATTTTAACTACCCAACTATTGAACATTATTTGCCGTTAAAAAAATCTATATATGATGTCGAAATTTCATACTAGTATTAATTGAACTAGTGTTAATTCTGGACATAGGTAGTATTCCCAGAACGCGAACCGATTTGTTTGTAAAAAATTGTTGCTTTGATCACGAAAACTTTGTAAATGTCATTTTATTAAAGGTCAAATTATACAGACAAATATTTTCGGCAACCACGCAATATAATTGTTAAAGCAAAAAACTTTAGCATCATTAAAATTAATGTCACTAAAGTAATTGAAAACTTTTGGCGATTGAAAAGAGTGGCCGTGAGTTTCTCGCTAGATCTTCTCATAAGGCTCTACCCCCTTTCCGAGCTAGTGGTAGATTCAGTAATTGTAACGACTATCATAAGTGTCAATATTTGACCTAAATGAATAAATGATTTGATTTTGATTTTGATTTTGACTTAGCAGTTGAATCTCTAACTACGCCAAATTCTATGCAACATTGTGCTGAACATTCAGGCATTACGCCCGAATATATAAATAAACTACAGCCAATTCTAAAGGTCATGTTGGATTTGTATGTCGCAGGCATTCGATACAATTTTTACTAACTTTTGATTGGTTAAACGTTTTTAAATGAATATATACGATAGATATGTAGAGATAAGTAATATTCTTTTGTACGGAAATATACTTTTTGTAGAATAGCGTCATTTGTACATACAATTCGAATCCCACCCGGGACAAATCTTTGTGTGATGAGCACGAGTATTTGTTCTGAGCCTGGATGTTAATGTATCTATATAAGTATGTATTTAGAAGTAAGTATATAAGTATGTTTATCAGTTATTTGGTTACCATAGTACAAGCTCTGCTTAGTTTGGAATCAAATGACCGTGTGTGAGTTGTCCAATAATATTTATTTATTTATTTATTTAATTTGTTTACGTTAACATTTCATAAATATAATAAGCCACTTAAGCAACTAACTACATTGAAATTAAGTTCAAAATATATTGTCATATATAACCTCGGACAGTATCTTATGTAAGAAGAACAACGTGAAAAATGCTTGCAAGATTCCCAAATACCTACGATCACACGTCGCTACATACTCCCACATTTTATTTGGAACTTACGTTGATATCCAAATATATCTTCGAAGGTTTCTACAAAATGTAATATTCTTTTCCGGCCGTGTTTAAGTGGCGCAATACATTTTCTCGTATCAAGGTAATAAAATCCAGGTCGATTTACAAAAAGAAAGCTTCAGCGGCTATTAAATTAAAAACAACCGTTTACAGAGCACTTATTGCGTTTGATTGTTTTGTTTTACTTACAAATCAATGTTCCTGTTATCGTTGTAGGTAAAGATTAGGAAGACTATTGTGTAGCGATGTTGGGGTCTCCACGGAGATATTAGCCCAAGAACCCACGAAGGCCAGACTTTCGTTGTTTTATAAGCACTGATAGTTTTTATGTGCATGTCCAGGTAAGAACAACCGACGATTATGGAGTTTGGGTTGTGATTGGTCAGATTTCAGGTAATATATAAGGTTGCGAGGTGACAAATAGATATAAATAAATAAATAAATGTTGTGGGACAATTCACACACGGTCATTTGATTCCAAACTAAGCAGAGCTTGTACTATGGTAACCAAATAACTGATAAACATACTTATATACTTCTAAATATATACTTATATAGATAATTTGACAACCAGGCTCAGAACAAAGACTTGTGCTCATCACACAAAGATTTGTCCCGGGTAGGATTCGAACCCACCACACGCGGCGCTACGGTTGTTGCGGCGAGGTGACCGCTTAAACCACTGCGTCAAACGTGCAGTTACATATTAAGATATAGTTACATATTAAGTCCTACATTTTATGCAGTCGATGTTATTGCATAATATAACTCAATTTTTCATATTGGATTATAATCTTGCAACATATGTAGATAGTTAGGAAGCTAAACAAACTAATACTTAATAATACATTCATATCAGAAATGTACTCTTTTTTAAACAGAACACTAAATTGAGGCTGTCAACACACAAATTTCCCTTATTAAGCTAAACAAGTAAACAATTTGTTTTGATCAAATCTAACGTTTTCAAGTAACACAATTTGACTGCTGCTTCCTCTCGGGGTTTCGTGTAAAGCAGTTTTAAATCGATAATACATTGACTGATGCAAAAGATGCCCTAGAGATTTCGAGTACATTCAGAGTTTCCGCGTTTTGATCCACCCACAGTGCTGCTGAATAGTTTTAGTTTGTACTACCTGTACTATATTGATTTAGAACTAGAACCAAGTTTAAGATTCCTTTGGAGAATTTGGTAACTAGAAAGACACTCTTCTATATTTTTAAATATCGTTTGAAATAAAAATTTATTTGAAGTAATAGAGACAGACCACTTTATTTATTTACTATTACTATATTTAATAGATTACTATATTTAATAGACTATATTTACTTTAAGTTTAAGAGATCTTTTTTAGATAATCGAACAGCCTAATGGTTCATCATAGCCCTCTGACCCCATTTTTTCTCATATACATACTGTGTTACAGTGTGTACATACGTAGACTATAATAAAAGTAAATGTCTGGGTCTAATAGTATCTCTAAAAAGCCTAAAATGTGTTGACAACATACTATGAAAACCGATAAGGGTCAACAATGTGACTGTAGAGAATTCACAAAACAGAAAATATTGGATGCCTTCGCAGCGAACCCTGGCTGTAAACATGCAAAATAAATGCCTTTACTGGACTGAAATCCGTTTCCGAGGTGCGTAGTAACTATCAATTTTATAAGGTGGCGAATTTATATCTACGTTTACATCACAAAATCTAATAATCACTCAATCATCCTCTTACTTTGTTACTCTACAATTTGTGAAAAAAACCCACGCTTTTCGACAAGCAATGTTTGAAATTTTCATTTTCTGAGAAGAGTTTTCTTTTATAGTCTGAAAAAGAATTCGTCTTTTTTAGGATTTACTATTCATTGCTCTAATAAAGGATCAACTATTCTCGGGTGGGATGATTTAAAGTGTCCCAGTAGGCCTCCTCAACAATCTAGAGATCTAGGTTTCAGAAGAATATTGGCGCTTTTTTACGAGGCACGAAAAAGTTAGCATTGCGTAACCTAACGCTCTCAAAAGACTGAGCTGTGTTTATTAAGAGTTACATTCTCAATAGCAGTTTGAGCGTTGAGCGAGATATCTGAGCGCCCATAGCCAGTTGCGCTCACCGGTCTAACAACAATATGTGGGTGAAGTCACCGTTGGCGCGGTCATTCTATAGATGGGTGACCGCATAGTGGTATTTGAGCTGGGCGTCTCCGTGCTTCGGAGGGCACGTAAAAAGTCGGTCCCGGTTGTTGTCTACTAAGATAACAGTCGTTAAGCCATGTCAAAGGCCTTCGGGCGGCTTGAACAACTTTGACACTAGGTTCACCACTAACCATACGATAAGAAGAAGAATAGCAGTTTTATGTCGAGATTGTTGGACAGTTTGAAACTATTATATGTATTTTGGCTTATTTGTATCTTATGAGAGAAAGAATTAGTCGACTATAATCAGGAGTTATCTATTTAGTATACTTAGTTCAAATTCAATAATCCCATAAACCATTATGATTATAAATAAGCGTTTCGCTTCATGAATAATTTCCACTGAATTATCTAGTCGTATCGATAACAGCCTGCGGTGATAAAACTTTACGCAAAGGGAAATTTCAGAAAGGTCAGATTAAAAGTTGTGAATAATAGGAATATTTCATGATTTATATTTACATAATATTGCGATTACATTATCCCAAAGGGTAGCGAAATGATATATTAGACTAACATTTCACGTACATTCTGTTTGATATATAAATAGGTTGAATAACTTTATATGATAGGTCACCAGTGGGTAGCTTACGCGACCGCAATTGATCGTTATAAAGCATTGTTGTAAAGCCAAAATCTAATTATACCAAATTATTCATATTTCTCTGTCCAAAAATAATACCTACTTGTCCGTTGTTTTCAATGGCTTATTATGAAGAAAAATAGCCCTCGTAATAAGTGGTTGAAATAAAAACCAGGCGCGCATTTGTCAAATTGTCAATGGAATACGCCTCGCCATATTTCACGTAGTCATTTAAACGCAATAAGAACCTACACATGTTCGTAGGAATATTTATTACAGCGAAATTACTTTCTAAATAAGACAAATTGCTAATCATTATATTATTTGCAGAATTATTAGTTGTAGGCAACTGATGCTATAAATAGTTTTTATCGACGAGTATATGAAAATCTCAGGGGTATTTTAGGTTTCAGATCCGTGTGAATAACCATGTTGGAATAAAGAGAGGTCATGGCAGGTTAAATGAAATCTATGTAGGTGGGATGACGTTTTCTCAGCTCTTATATTAGAAAGCTCAGATGCTCAAGCAAGGATATTGTTCCAAATGTGGGCGTAATGCAATTCTCTCCTTACAAGCACACAGGCGTTCCTTTCGTTATTTTTATTACAATAATATTGTTATTGGACCCAGCAGACTCATCGATATTGAAACTTTCGTTTGCTTTTTTCTAGTCTATACCTATATTTTTACAATTCACACAAGATTCCTATTCTCCCTTTGACAACACACCATTTAGTGAGCAATAAATTGGACAAAGGTTGTGTTATATTGACAAAGACTAGTTTCAGCTTTTTTGCCAGTTTGAGAGAGCAACAATAGTAACAACAGGAAATATACGTTTCCGTAATAACAAAGTGGAAACTTTCCGGGAAACTGTTTTGAGCAAACGTACGTGCACAGGTGTTTAGTGTCGCTAAAGTCTGAATCCGTGACTGCACACTAATCAAAATTCTAAATTAATGTTTAATTTGTGTGCTTAATAGTCTGTTTGTGAAAGCAATGCTTTAACAGGAAATCCGTTCTAAAACTGGCTACTAATGGCAGACTCACTTAGTTAAATCAAAGAAGTAGAAGTAGCTATTTTACTATGACTTCTAATTACTCTCGATGACAACAGTATTAAAATTGTCGCATTAGGATCAGTTGCGCAATTCCCTACAACTATTGACAAACTGGAAGTAGTGACGTAGACACAATTTTTAAGTACATTTTTTAATATTAATCTATCTTTTCTCCCTTCTGTACAAAAGTTGGGTTACTGTACTTGTGTGTGACTTCGAATTTACTTGACAAACAGAACTACTTATTCCTAATATTCTTGAAATAACGAAGTATTATTCTGATCTGATTTCATTTTCATTTCACTGATTTATCTCCTCTCAAGTATTTTTCTCTGGGTTAGTTAGTTAATGTTATATTAATGGAGCCAGTCGCAGCTGCGCTTAAAATATTTTCATTCTTTGATTTATGAATTATAATAACGAAAGTTCTGTTTGTTTTCTCAAATATTAAGCTTTATTTATTTGATATTTGGTGCACTTGATTGCGTTTAGAATAGTTTCTTAATCTTAATATTTATTGGAATATATGTAACTGTTGAGTACAGATATTTTGAGATGATTCTTATTAAAACATTATATTTTCTCCCCTTTTTCTTGTAATCTAGTTCAAGTCCAAGTTGTTTCATTTAGGCTCAACGGCCACTTCCTTCATTTCATCCCTTAATTAAGTTTGAGAAATTTGACACACTCCATGGGTCTTATAACTCGTTTTTATCATACTTTCTGTCCAAAAAGAAGGTATTTTCCTAATTAATTATCTAAAAGAAAATTCTCTTAAAAGAGTTGACCGCAAATATTCAGGGAGTTATAAATTATTCAAAGCTCGACGCTGCCTGGAGTGAATCAACTTCGTATTCGTAGAGCCAAGAATGAGACGGTTAACTAAGAAACTATTCCCAAAACTGAAAGCGCTTGAACAAGACAGACTTTGTCAAGTTGTCGCAGAGAGTTGCATACTTGCAATACAATGTTGATATTCTAGATCTCTGTACTTTGAGACTGGGAGACTGCAGGTTGGGCAAGTGTATAGCCGAAGTAAGTAATAATTTAATGCGATTGTGTTGTGTGACAAAGGTAAGAACTACATAAAATACTTCATAATTATGGTAAAAGTCACACTAGGATTAATAAAAAATATTATGCAGCAAAGTGATTTCTAAAAGGTTTTACAAAAAAATGCTAGCCTTATATCTATAATATTATGTGTTATGCTCGTAAATTAAGTATATACTACGTTAGCTTCTGCTTAACAGATTGGATTAAACTTCTTTTCTAGAACAAAATGCTTGCAATTTCCCTGCTTTGAGCGTAGTAAAACAATCAAGACTTGTAACATTTTGCCAATAAATCTCAAGGAAAGATAATTCTCATGTAATTTGCGAGAGTATCGGTAAACAGACAGGTCTTGGATCTTAGCCAGTATAAGGCAAGAATAATTCCTAGAGCTTGTTAATTAGGTTATAGTCAGAAAACTGCACAAACACGACCTACTTATTCGCATAATATAAATCCCAATTTTCTTAGAATTTTTCGTGAACGTATATTTTTGCCAACTACCTTTTTGCCAAGTGTTACAAGATTATACGACTGGTCAATAAGATTTAGGTAGGTAAATTCGACATGTATTGATGACAAGATTTTATAAGCCTATTTCTGCGGAGCAAAGGCCCTTGAATTTCGAGTCCCCACGGTCATTTGTTGCGTCTAGCCATCCATCTCGGGACGCGTCCTAATCCTGCCAGATCCTATACCAATACTTTTTTTTATTTTAACCGTATTATTATAACGTATGACAGTTCCATTTTACTCCGCAATCCCATTACTCGAGGCAAAATAAAAGAACATCAAGGTTGCGCGAATATATTTTCTCTTATTCTTCGTCACCGTTTGAATTTGATAATATAATATTTTACGAAGTTTACCGTGGTTATGTTGGCTGTATTGGGTGTCTGATTGAGCGATATCTACATAGTTTCCCAGTAAGTAATAGTCATTTTGGCACATATTACAGCGTACTTACGACATAAACTTTTTATTTCCAGTCTTATAGACCCTAGAGATGAATTCTCAGAATCGTTCTAAATATTTCAAACACTTCAGCCTTCAGAGTTTATTGTTAAATCGTGGTTCGTTTCAGATCTCTCTTTAAGTATGCAAATAAAATGGATGGATGCTGTGAATCAAACGCCCACAAAGTCAATAAAAGTATTATCTCTTTAAAGACATGACATTTCTGAGAACTCAAGACGGCCTTCTTTTTTCCTCTGTAGTTTGACCCAATTCTTAAACGGTGTCTGTTATTTGATGACATTGAAGAATTAAGGACGGTTTTAGAAATATTTTTTTTATAAAAAATGAGTCATCCCTTTAGTCTCACTAGCTAATGAGCACCAAACAGATTTTTTTTATAAATTCTTACTTACTTCATTAAAAACTAAAAATATGATTACTGTGTCCACTGCAGTGCTGTAGTTTCAGTAGTTTAAAAAAAAATATTTGGGCCCGTTTTTACCACTCCTTAATAACATAAATATCAGGTGAAATTTTCACAGTACAGTAGTTTTTTTTATAAATAGTGAAACTGAACCTTAATCTCTTGAACGAGTACTGCGTACAAATATAACAACTTACACATTGAAAGTTCTTGTGTAACATTTCCGATGACACAAAAGTTAGCGTTATTACGAACAGATTACAAAGACAAATAATTTATTAGATAATGTCCATTCAGTAGTATCAAGTTCATCGTTATATAATAGTTTCCGATGTTTATTTATTCTAAAGAAAATGAAGTGACACGTTTTACTTTTTGATTAATATTGATCAAGTAGGTTTGGTCTATATATCTATACGTTAATGCCAACTGGTTACTATTGGTCTTTTATTATCTTAAAATACTTCTCAGCGACACTGCGACTAACATTATTAATGGCGAAACGTGGGTGTATTTTACAAACTTCTGTCTTCACCTTCGGGTACAACAGGCGTGATATTATATTATTATATGCATGTTATCCAACGTTTTTGCGTTTTAAATTCATCACACATTATCTTTTGTCACGTAGTTTGATTGTGTCTCACTATAACTTTACAATAATGACAAAGTACATAGGCTTTGTTAATACTTCTTTAACAAGTTTCCAATTAAAACTAATGCAATATCGAAAAGTTGGTTCATAGTAAGAAAAAATCTACTGTCATCTAACAGCTATCAAGAAATCTAATTTGAACTGCACGTGTTACCTAAGTTGAATACTGTATCGAAGTTGGCTTAAGTTAAGTTTCAGTATATAACGTTTATATCAGAAATAAGAACAATCCACATCACCGTACTTTGCTATGTATTTTTGCACTGAGTTATCCATTTATAAAGGTAATTTTGGTATTGTTTTTTACTGCATCTTGCCTAACGAAATGTAGAGAATGATATATTTCAACCCTCTCACTCGCACTCACTCTCATCTCTGATTAGTTACTTTCCATCAGTTTTTTAAACTATATATGACACTGTATAACTCAAAATTTCTGAAATCGGTACTATCGTGTATCTAGAGGTTTGACATTTAAAATGTAGGTAGCAGGAAGCGCTGATTACAGTTTTATACACAATATATCGCATGTCAACAGGCGATTGTGGTAGAGAATAGCAGTACGGAGCTTACACGACGTTTACGAGTAAGATAGTTAGTAAGGAAATGAAATCATAGGTTGTTATTACTAATATTTTACGCAAGGGAACGTTAACTACATCGCAAAGAGGGCACATAAGGACACGCGTATATTGGCTGTTTTTCTGCCTTTATCACTGTTATGGTACTTAGGGGAATGGCACTTGGTCTGAAAGTTCCTCCACGCAGTGAGCAAGTCACGACAAAGTTTCTACAACTCCGATGTACTTGTTTGGTATCTTGCACCGATCTATTGGGAATTACACTTCGTTGCGAATCAACTGAGGCAAAGACATTTTATCTTTCAAGAACGTATTTCAAAATCGAAATGTAAGTAAGGGCGATACTGTAGCGCAATTTTGTACACTATGGAGTATCGAGAGTTGGACATTTAAAAAGTACTGCATTAAAGTTTCTACAGCGCCCGCTAGCGGCTAAAGGCGCTGATTAGCTTTTATTAGAAAAATTCTCGATAGCCAACCGGTTGTCGTTAGTCATAGATAATCGAGTATACATTGATAGATAATCGAGCTACAGTAGCACGATTTTCTTCCACTATCGAATATCAACTACCGACAAAAATTGTATGACGATCGGTTCAGTGCATCTAGCGGGCGTCGTAGAAACTATATTGGCAGAATATTTCAAATGTCCAACTCTCGATACTCGATGGTTCCAACTATACAGAATCGTGCTACTGGTTTTTAGTATAATAGCCTATTTTAAGTTAATAGCTAAAAAATAAGTAATTTAATATACTGAAGCAAGATTTTTTTCATTTGAATTGTTCATAATCTCGTCTGACTTTGAATATTTTCGTGGCTTGTGTTATAAGCTTTGTAAAGTAGTTGAATAAAAGCGTGGTTTTGAAATAAAATGCTTTCAAAATATACAAAGCTTAACTTAAAACAACTACAACTAAACAAAAGAAATGAATACTTAAACTTCAATTTCACATTAATTTATTATGTCTTGTTAAACTTAGCTTTTACTTTGAAATTATGAAACACCTGTAGCGCGATTCTTTACAGACAGTACTATCAAGTATCGAGAGTTCGACATTTTAAATATACTGCAAAAACAGTTCCTGCAGCACCCGCTAGAGGCGCTGACTGATTGATGTAAAAATTTCTCGAACGCTACCCGGTCGTTGTCGATAGTCGATAGTTGCAGAAAATCGCTCAACTGTAGTATTACCAAGGTAAAGAAAAAAATAGTGAATTCATCCGTGTCTTAAATCGTGTGAGGACATGCAGAATTACACCCACTGTAGATGGATCAAACAGACTTGTATGCCAATTCTAAGACACCTACATCGCCCATGAGACGTGTACACTACAATATTGAGAATGTAGGCGTTTGATATTAAGCTAGGTCTTGGTATTAGCTGGTATATGTGAGGTAAGCTGAGGCAGTAGTAAAGATATATTAGTCGGATTAGTTTTATTGTTATAAAACGGTATACAGTTTTGTACCTTATAATATAATATAGAGCCACGGATTTAGGAGTATTTTTAGCAAGTCTAGGAAAAACTTAAGATATTTTACGGATTACGTTCTGTATAGGTACCATAAAGTGAGATAATAAAGAACGGATATAGAACTACTTTTTCTACTTATATATAAATAACAATTTATTTAGTATCATTATTATATAAGCCACGATAATAAAACTATATTATTTTCCCAATTTAATTGCATGCAGATTAAAAACGAACTCGCCCTGAATCTAAAAAAAAATTTTGTTTTACAGAAATAATGATTTTGGAATAATAGACAATAAAATGTTCAAATTACTGCTCTAATCCTTAATGCGACCACAGTAGGTCGTCCCTCGCAAGGATTATTTCTGCATACAATGCCAATGGATATTATAATCACGAACAGAACTAATTTAGAATAAATATGAGTATTTATATTATTTTCATGGCCCGAAAATTACCTCTAAACAAATAAAAACAAATTGAGCCAGTAATGTGAATGACAGTTGAACAATATAACAAAATATAGACCGTAGCTTTTTTATATAGAAATTATAGTTATAGTGTGATAGACTCCTAGTTAGCTGCGCTTCCCATAACCGCCAGTCTTTTATGACAAGATGTATGGATGCGAATTAAGCAAAATAATTTTATAAGGATCGTAGCGGGTGGTGTTCTTTGGTCTCTAAACCAATGGGATAAAGGCGTGATTTTATTTATGTACGAGAAACTATTCAATAGCAATAAGTAATCTGTGCAAATTATTTGAGGAATTATAATGCAAACGCCATTGAAAATTAAAGGTTAGGATACTTTATTTGTTTACCCGACGTTTCGATCGAATTTCATCGACCACGGTCACGTGGTCACGCGTTTAAGACCCGTTGCATTATAATATTATATATTTGAGAAGTTGTATACATGACACTACATTTAAAACAGATACGATGGTTTTTAACCCAGTTTTGTTCTGAAACAGGAAGCTCAATAGATCATCAATCACGCTCTAATGCCATTATCCATTATTCTGTCCAAGCGCTCTCAATATAAATGTACCTACGACCCGTGTAGGACAATTACAAGTTAAATAGCGAAAACAACCGCTTTAGTAAATGTATTATCTATTTGTACATACATACATAATATCACGTCTTTTATATCACGGCAGAAACGTCTAAAATACAACCACGATTCGTAATTTACAATGTTAATCCCATAAAAGAATAGCCTATAGTCATCGAAGAGGCACATAAATATGTTCTGCACTACTGTTCAAAGTAATCTACTTAATAAATTTGAAAAGAAGTATATAATACAGTAGCACCCTACCCGAGAATCAACCGTGGGATCTCGTAATCAGTTGCATATACCGCTCGGACCACAAAGGCCGTAAGTTAAATAGCGAAAACAGACGTAATCACTTTAGTTTCAAAGGGATTATCTACTTGTCTACGTCGCCAATCGATGGGAACGATAAGGAAGCTGAGATAAGCCCACAAATGTCCCTGTTTACATAATTATAGATACCTCTTGGTGCTTGGGAGAGCACATCAAGGGTTATCGTCCAGCCGTTACTGGCTTGCAGAACACTAAAATATGCTAATAGTTCAGATTATAAAGTGTTTAGCCAAATAGAAGCTAGACTGTAAACAAACCGTGACTGCTACTATAAATCTATACTAATATTATAAATAATTAATAAATAGATATCATTGGACAATCCACAAACAGTAATTTTATTCCAAACTAAGCAGAGCTTGTACTATCGTATCCCACCACACGTGGCGCAACGGTGACCACTTTAACTACTGCGCTAAACATGCAGTTGAAAATTAAAGAAGTGTTTGCGTGACTTTTTTTTCTTGAAAGTGGTAGATACAAATTTTCTTTCTAAGCCCCTGAACTACCTTTCTGACCCTGACCCTAGTTCATGTTTTATAATGGCCCATATTGTGTTTACTACAGGCCAGTTAAATTCGTTTTCTAGTGCACGATCAGTTAGGATTACGGTTTAATTGGGTTGTGATATGTTATTAAACTATGCAAATAATATCAGGTCGACAGTATTTGCCAAATTCAATGTAATTTACAAACCACAATTGATAACCACAAAATGTAAACAAACCGCGATTAGTTCAGTAAATATTTGCCGTGTGCCACTAATAAGTGGTTTGTATAATTGCAATAGTTTATTTTGGCTGTATAATATTCACCGAAAATATGGCTAGCAACTTTATGCGTGCAAAGATTCAGTGTCAGCCATTAGTGAAAATTGCATCTTATGATGGGTTAGTCTAGTCTTGAAACTTTGGTAGTGCCAAAGTTCGTCCAAATGAATACAGTGTTTATTTGAAACAGGTATAACAATACACATATTATCAATAAAAACTTAGCCTTTATATGCATGTAGAAGGAAACACAATCTAAACTTCAATTGTAAAAAAAAATACGTACATTACGCTCAAAATAAAAAATACAAAAGAAATAATTCGTATGTGTTTTCTCGAAGGTGGCTGATTAACTGAGATCATTTGTTTTAAAAGATTTAAAGCTACGTAATAATACCTTTTGTTAAACACTTGAATGATTTGTATCCTAAGCTTTTTGGGTTCCAAAATAAACGTATTATTGTCTAAAAATATACAATTACGAAGGTTTCCCCGGAACGTAATTAGCCCGTAACCGATAAGAGTAAAGGAAAGCGACATGTAATGAAATATATTTCCTTAATACAATTGTTTTATCATCACGATACACGATATAATATATGTAGCTACAATTTGTAAAGCTAGCTGTACACTGGGAGCTTTTTATTAACGTTTAATGTCACTACAATATTTATTAATTTAATTATCATTTGCTTCGAGGGTGAAGAAAAGCCTATATCTAGCAATAAAAGTAGAAAAAGCACAATGTATATTGTACTTTTTCTACTTGTATGTAAATTAACACATTCTCAATTGAATATCAGTTTTTCTAATTGATTTTACAGTGATTGATTTTCAAATCTCGCTATCGGAGGAAAGCTTTTCGCATAATATTAATGAAATATGAATTCTGAATGCACTCATTAAGCCTACAACTTTATAAAAAAATCTAACGCGTAAGTCTTAAAAAGAAAGGCTAAGATAATGGCCGTTCAGCCTAGTTAGCGTAATAAATTAATTTAATCTGTGGTCGGTCAGCTGTCGGCTCATTGAGCAATTAAATTAGGAAGACTAAGATCTATTCCCGGAATAAATGAAGACAATTTACCTCGTAATCTAACTGACCATTTATATAATTAAGGTTCATTTGATGTAAAATACCTGGATTAAAGTAGGGTATAATTTATTCCTAGATATTTGTCCGTCGTAACTTTTGCTATTAAAACTTTAGTGCGGGTATCTGCTTGGGATCTGTTACATACAAGTTAAGGCTTTGCGTTTCTAGATACTAGGAATACCTTATTTGAATAATAAACGTAAAGGAAATAATATCATCATAGAAGTAAGTATATATCGAAGTAGCATTTATCATTCTTTAAAAAGTCGAAAAACACCGAATCCTCTTAGAATTCTAGCTTATAGCAGCTTAAAATTACAAAAAATACTCGAAAACAAAGCTCAACAATTGTATCTGCACCCGTTACGTTTTTACCCAATCCCTTTAAGTAAACAAGAATCCATTTAAAAAGGGGAGTGAATATCTTTAAAATGCCAGAACCGTGAAATGAGGTGGCTACACTCTTTAGTAATAATATTTTTTTGCACGTTCAAGTATCATTTCATTTAATTTCTTCTCATGAATATCAAAAACCATTGACAGGTTAACGACCAACAATAAAAGTAGTTACAAGACATTTTGCCACAATGCAAAATGTCTTGTCTTTAACACATTTACTCGACTACACAGTTTCAACCCGTTCATATCTATAATTATTCAATTTGTTCTATGATTTTATTTTCAGAAAAGGAGATGGTAAAATATTCATGTTTCATATTTAAATTATTCCGGAATCATTTTCTCAATTTACCCTGCAGCTAATAATAATAAAGATATCAAAACGTAAGTTATCAACGTTTAACAAGGAAAGAGCGGTAAAAACCATAAAATATGCCAAAATAATACCGTAAAAGTACACTTTTTATTTCTCTTTTTCATCCTACGCCATAAAAAGAAAGTTTCAACAAATGTTAACAGATATTAGCATGAATATTTCACGGTAACGCCTCTTTCGAATTCCGATGCAATTCTTTATTCTAACTTGGAACATTCTTCAGAATTAGGACGAGAAAAGTGGAAAAGAATGAAAAAGAAAACAAGAGGAAAATAAGAACAAAAGTTGAATGTTAAAACGTTGTATGAATAATTTTATTTGGTGTCTCAATTTATTGCCATTTAAGTATCCAGTCTCCACTCGATTCTTATTAATTTGGGTCAATCGCATTTTTCTTTTTTTCCCAATTAAGCACTGGGTCATGGTTGATTATGGTACTTAATTTGTTTATAACGCCCTTAGGGCTATCAAGGGTACACGAGCGAAAATTACTGTTACAATATTAATTGTAGTCAGCAAAAGGGGAAGTGGAAAAAGTTTACGAAAACATGATTTAAATTTAACAAATTAGTTGTTACAATTGTCAACATTTTTAATACATTTCACACAAACTAAGCGACAACTTAGAAAATCTCTTGGAATACTAATGTTTTCTGAATATCCATATTGTAATAGGAACAAAATCAAAAAACTACTGAGGCGTTTTTCGCAACGTGTAAACATGTAGACAAGCGATACGATCACAATCGTACTGTAGATATACGTATGTATGATTTGTCTCAATTTCCTCAATACACATGTCTGCCAAGGTATATCAATGTATCCGTTTGGGATTATGATATAGATTACTTTCGCATCTCTACGAGGAAGCAGTATAAAAAACTGATCAACCGTACATAGGACGCAATTTCCTTCGCTATTCATATTAAAATGCTCTGTGTTGTGGTTTCTTTTTTCGGTTATCGGCCTCTGGAGGTTTACTATAAACATTTTATTGAATACCTTTCTTTATCAATCTGATAAATGTATGTATATTCAAACCAAAAATATTTCCGATGAAAATATTCGAAACTCATGCTATTAAAATAGTAAACTTTTCCTTAGCATGTTTTACGTGATAATCTTTGCTTGATTTTTAATCATTACATTACTTATTTATGTTAAAATAAACTGAGACAATTTAAACACACAACAAAGTAAAAGAGGCCCACGGCGAGATAAGAGACACCGGAACTGCGAACTTTTTAACGATGTTAACCGGGAACTCCAAACTCGGATAATGAAACCCTTTGTATAACGATGTTTACAAAAGACGAACTTAAAATCTTTACCAATATTTTCAATATCAAGTGACATCAAATCAATGTAGTGAAAAACGATCTGTCCCTTTACAAGTAGCTTTTTGAAAGAAACATTCATTTTGTAGAACGGCTCTCGACTCATTGGATCGTAACAGTCCTCGGCTATTGAGAAAGAAGTTTCATATCCTATTTCTTCGAGTATTACTCGATACTTTTCTGTAATGAATTATCCTCCAACTCTACGTAGTACATATCAGAAATGTTTCAATTTAATGCTACAAAAGTACTTTGTAATAAACTTTTAACAGCTATTCATTTTACAAGTTTATCCTTTGGTTAAACGTGATATCAAAAACCTTGCAATGGTATTAAATGTTTTAGTTTGGCTCACTTTTCTGCTACCGATATTTGAGTTATTCTTTGGAGTTTCGCCAGTTCATTTCTTATAACCCTCTTAAGATTAATCTCTTCAAGGGCCTTTTCGTGTTGGACCCCACGCAGCTTTGATAAAGCGGGTAATTTCGGTGATAAGAGCCTTAAAAATATTATAAAGTATTTAAACAGCATATTATTACTATACAAGCGACGGTCTCAATATTACTCTTGGTCAATATTTAAAAAATATAATACTTGAAATAAACGTTCCGCGACGTTTTATATTTAAAATCGTATTTAAAATGAACAATCGTGTCGTGTTGTCTGTCAACTCAATTTTCCAGGGATCATATTCAAATGTTTAGTTTGATAAACTAGAAAACAAATCAACCGTGACATAATAACAGTGACACAAACTGGTAGAGTTTCTGATTAAAATTGTGTATAACAAACAATAATATACTAATTGAAGTTATCTTGTTCAGGTCATTGGGGAACGATACATGGCAAGTTGGCAAGGCATTTTCTTATTAAATGAAATAAAAGATTAAAATGTTTAATCACTATCAAATTATTTATGTATTAAAATTGCTGTTCAGTTATTTTTTTTGTATAAAGACAGTGTCACTAATTACGACATCACGTAATTCTAAACTTTTCTCCCAAACTACAATGTTTTTTTATATAACAAAGTAAATAATCTTAATACAGACGTCTTACAAATCTTTGAAGGCCGAATTTGCAAATACTGTGAGCCTTCTTTATCGTATCATTTTCAATTCCTTATATTGAAAATACCGATAGCAAGTACCACTAACTTATTTCTCTAGAATACTTGACCTTTCGATTGAATAAGTCAACTACTGTTATTGGTTAGAATAAAGTTTCCCTCAAAGTCACTAGCTTAAGTAATAGCAACTTGTTTGTTGTAACCTTGTTACTAAGTTATACAACATGTATCCTAGAGAAAACTATTTCCACTTCCTACTACAAATATATTTTGTTATCACTAGTGATGTAAGCCCAAACACAGAAAATGTTCATAGCTTCAATAGTTACGTCATAAGTTGGTAACGAAAAAAATCAGACGGCCTTTTGTTCGCGGTTTGTAATAAAAGACCCAAACAGAATCAGTTTCTGTGAAAACCTACAGCATATTTGAAGGTCCGTTTAGTCCTTTCGCCCTCATGTCTGTGTAAAAAGTACAAGGTTTGTAACCACGAAACAAAGTTCGTGTTTTCTTTTTTTATAAACGTTTCATATTTATGTTAGTGGCAGGGCTTTGTGTTGCTAAAACGGATAAACACGGAGATCTTATTGTGCTTGATATAAAGGCTAGAATTAAGTAAAAAATGTAACATTCGTAGCGAACGTCCACAGTTGCGATGAATGCTTCTTTGTTCTAATGCTTTGTTTAAAAGCTTTCTCTGTTTGTAGTGACCACATAACAACGTTAGGGTAGGAGGTATTATAAACAGCGGTTGACCATTCTTACTAAAATTACTATTCTTTTCTGTAACGCTAAACATTTTATTTTAGCTTTAAGAAAAAATACTAAAAGATTTGAGATAGTTTTAATGAAATACGTAAGCTACAGAGGTAGAAGTCTCGGCAATAATCTTTGCCTCAAAGGTTTCTTGAGAGCGGAATAATAATGCCACTAGGAGTCGGTCCGCATCTTGAGTAAAACTATAACAATAATTTAATTAAGGCTTTGTTACGCCGCACTTCGACGTGAAATTGAAATTTAAACGACATTATTTTAATCATTTATATAAAATCAGCTTTTAGCATAATAAGTATTTCTGGTTTGAGAATTTTCTTTAAGATTTGATTGTGGGGTTCTAATTATTTTGTTGCCGCGATTACAAACTTTGGTGCTTTCATGTTGATTTTGTGTCCATAATACAACGTGTTTATTTAAGTAAAATGTAATGCCGTCTTGTTAGTCGTGCTTCCGATTCTAGCTTAACCGGTGGGAACACTAATAACCACTGAGCGCCTGCAGATGATTTACATGTAGGTAATTAATATGAATAGTCTTAAGAAAAACTAATTCATTAAAGTTCTGTAGACACAGAATATAAATGTTGTTTTAGTTTAACTTCTGTGGTATAACCCTTTAATTTCAATTGAAACTTTAAAACTTTCAATTGTGTTGAATCCTGCTCAGAATCTCCAAGTTTTAACTCTCTAGAATGTTTTGTGAGTGGGTGTCGATAAAAGAGTCAGCTACCTTTGTCTATTTTGAAGGGTAATCATTCAAATCTCATTGAGTATCGCAAGAATAGACCCTTCATGCTTTCCCGAATCAGGAAAAATCTTTGCGTAAATATAAATGGAATATTTTACAATGTGTTCGCTTCAATGGCTCAGTGCCTAATGTCGAATCAATCACGCTCTACAGCTGATCCGTTCGGAAGAATTATTTGGGAATGGATAAAGAGTAAGTCGTAAATGGTATCGAGTAAAATGGAAACTCGAGAGAACTAAAAATCATGTTTTTCTACTATACCATTTTAAAAGACAATTTAGTCACCATTTAATATCAAACTTAGCAACGTTACCTACTTAGTTTTTAAATTTAAACTTTATCTTTAAACTAGCTGACCCGCGCAACTTCGCTTGCGTCACCTAAGAGAATGGGTCAAAATTTTCCCCGTTTTTGTAACATTTTTCGTTGCTACTATGCTCCTAATAACCGTAGCGTGATGTTATATAGCCTATAGCCTTCCTCGATAAATGGGCTATCTAACACTGAAAGAATTTTTCAAATCGGACCAGTAGTTCCTGAGATTAGCGCGTTCAAACAAACAAACAATCAAACAAACAAACTCTTCAGCTTTATAATATTAGTATAGATTAAATGAATTCACGTTATTTAATTTTAGCTAAACGAAAGTATTTTTTCTGAACTTATTTATACTAGAGTAACGGTCTTTAGAGCAGTTCCTTCAAAGAGTGATGTGGGCGACTGCTAATTTAATAAGTAGCAGTATAAAGTTTTCCTCTGAATTTGCCTTGCAGAGATAGATATACTTGATAAAATGGCTGCATTTTATCATCTTAATTAAAATAAACATAAAACCAGAGTATATAAAAGTAAGCTTTTAAATAAAATAGTGATATTAAATACTCGAACTTTTTTGATTCTACGGCGTGCGAAGATTCTAGCAGTATTGTTCGGCCCATCCTATCGTTATTCATATCGACTTCAAGTAACAACAAAATTGGAAACTCACTAAACTTTGATTTGAAGTTTCAAATTATAAGACTTACTAAATATTTTTGGAACATAAATCAACGGCGTTTAAATAACAGACACTGAGCCTGTATTTTATAAAAGGGCTTAGGGAGCTTAAGAAACGTCTTTGGAAATTTATCTAACAGGACTTAGTGATGGGCACTATATTCCTATTTAGGTAAGAAATTTTGTTCCAAACACCTGCAAAGCTGTATTGTCTAGAAGTGAATGATGAGATTTATGCATTAGTCTGCAATTTTGGCATACGTCTTACTTTATTATCCAGTTATAGTGTTAAAGTTTTCACATTTTTTATGCTTCATTGCTAAAAGCTCTTAGGATAGGAATATTACAGTTCATAAGCATTTTTTAAAGTCATATAGTACATAAGCATAAAAGCCGCTACATAAACGCTGCAGTGTGGATCAAACATTTGTCTTGTGTGGGAGCCAAATTCACGATACACTTTGGCTATTAACAACAGACTTCAAACATTACAAAAAGGGGCTAAAATTATGCTCCAACCTTATGAATATATTTTTATCTCATTTAAATTTATCATGTATTCAATTCAGGTCAATCCATTGTCAATAAATAGGTCAAATAAACGAAGATCAATGTACAATATCAAAAATAAATATGTGTTCGCTATCATACTTCCAAAGAAAGCTTGATAAAATATCTATCCTTTTTAAATCCCTTGAGAGTTGAGGAAGCGTAGGCAGAAGTTTACAATACATTTGTAACTCCCACTCGGTCTACGGCACTGAAGAGGCTGATCGCTGTATAACATTACACCATGACAAATAACAAGCCATTCATAACGACAGCTTCGAATTAATACCGGAATATCTTCTACAAGATATTAAGAAATTAAACTCTGAAATAGACTATCGAGACAACGAGCAAGAAAATTGCGATAATGTTTAACCATTTCGGCTGATTCATTTTAGTCTTGAATGTCTATTTACGAAAATATTCACATTAGTCGCAAGCGGTAGCAAAGCGTAAGACCTTACTACTAAATAAACCAAAACCAATTGTCAATTTCCTTCAGCAAAATATAATTATTTTCTCATATATTTACGTATAATCAACTGTTAGTTAATACAATTTATATGAGAAATCGTGTGTTAGTATGTTCAAAGTCGATTTAAACCAACAGATTTCTATTCCTGGACAATGTCTCAATCGGTATGTAATTTCAACGCGATGGTAGTGTTTATCTCATGTTTGAACCCTAACCTCCCGTGTGGGCAGCAAAAGCTTTAAAAGTCTGGTTCGCCAGTTGCTAAAAATACCTTATTAACTTCTTGATACCTTTCTATTTTTGTAAAATCATAGCATAAGTTTAAATTAGTAGACGTAAATGAACACTGTATTTTGCGGTTTAAGTCGCTCCGTCAGAGCGCTATGCCCCTTGTCGGTACTATGGTATCGTGAAATTGACGTTAAAATGTGCTGCAACAATAGTTCCCAAGGCGCCCGCTAGAGGTGCTGATCAGAATACCACAATTTTGTAAGATAGCTGGTTGTCGATATTCGATAGTGGTACATAAATGTAGGTACAGTGCGCATCGAAATACCTATTTATATTCATCTATGTGGAAGTTCTTAGTTATGTGTAAATACCAATAAGATCTTACCTTCGATATTACGCACTGACCTACATCCAGACGTTTGTATCAAAATTAAATATCAACACGGAACGCAGTACAAACTAACGTATCAAACTCACATGGTTGAGCACATCCTGCATTATTGCTAATTGATATTTGATCAAATGTCAGGGAACTTCAACACAGAGGCAATACAGTGAAATCGATTTATATGTAAATATATAAAAGTTTTTTTATGCCAGCACAGTCTAAGAACTTAGTGCCACGAACGATTAATCTAGATTAAAATTAACGATTCCTAAATTAAAGTAGCTGTATCAAATAGATAGTCTCCTAGTTAAGCTTACGGGCCACTGATGCTCTAATTTTTATCATATCTCTGGCAGAGTGAGTCAGGTGGCAGGCAGCTAGGTGGTGGTAGGTAAAATCAAAAATATTTCAACCCCTTTTATTCCTTATCATGACACAAGAATATTTAAAAAAAAAGGGGTTAGACTCCGGCTCTTGAACAATCTTTAACTGTAGAAGCATAATATGAAGACAGACTTAAAAATACGCATTGTACTAGTAGTATAATATGAATGAATTAACTTTCCCTTTACGATAAAATATTTTAAGCAACAGAAGGTATCCCATGGGAGAGAGATGTTCAACAAGTTAAAAATATTTTTAGTCGGTCCGAATTTTTGAGGTAAAATCCTCTACAAACTAACAAAGTTTACTTTTCTGTAATGAATAATGCAAGTGTAAGGAAAACACATAATATAAAGAAGTAAAATAATCGTTCTTCACGTGAAGAGGTAATAAAATAGAACTGTTCTACGATTCTCTATTACTATCGACTACCGACAACCGAACTGTCATCGAGAAATTTTGTATGAAAATCTGATCAGCGCCTCTGACGGGTGTCGTAGGAAACATTTTTTTCAAACAAAATTTCTCGATGACAGTTCGGTTGTCGGTAGTCGATAGTATTAGAGAATCGAGGCACTGTTTAGTACGTTTGTAAGGTAATTTACTTTATTACTGCGATATGAAAAAGATTATTTTCATATATTATATTCCTATTATATTCACGTCCTACATACGAATAAAAACGAGTCTCGAATTATAAAGAACTCCACCGATTATATACATCGTTTCTTAACGTCGATTATAGTAGTATGTAAAAGTATATTGCTAACTAATCTATGAACTATACTCTTTAAAATATAGCTTGATTAGAATGACATATGTCAAACTGTTTTGACTAGGGTTGTAGAAGTATTGATCAAAATCGATAGCGAAAGAATCGAATCTAAAATAATTATATTTGATTCAATTATTTTTGAATTTGCTTTTTACGAATTGTTGTTGTGAATCTTATTGTTTAAGCAAATTCGTATAGGACGACCAGCCCTACTTTTAACACCGCACGGAGACCTCTCCTAGTGTAGTATTAATTAGGATCAATTAAATAAAACAATGAAAACAGTTAATTAAAATTAATTTATTCAGTTAATGGTGCAATTCTGATGATAGGCTTGCGAGCTTGCGATTTTGAAATATGAATCTGATTTACTTCTTTATGAAAAATACAATTATTGTTAATATTGTTTTAATCAATTGATTTACTCTCATCTATTGCGTCTCCTCACTAAATTTTTTGCAACATGACGTAGCCTTGTAGAGAGGTTGAAAATTATTAGGTTTATTTTTAAGACTACAGAAAATACTACTGATTTTTAGTTTAAAGGCTGATTGTATTGAATTATTCTGATTTCTTATTGAGGATCTGTATTTAAAAAAAAGTTATAATGCTAGACAAGACAGATTTTTCGTGTTTCAATTTGTAATACTTACTCGTAAGACGTCACTACAAAGTTGTGTTCTCTGTTTTGCTTAGAACTGTCATTTTAATCAAGCTATATTTTAAAGAGTATAGTTAAATAAACTATTACATAATGGTTACTGACGTCACGATAACTAAATTTATAACTGTCCCGTGACGTCATTAGTGTTTGATCTCCTTTCTTTTCACACCTAAGTACTGAAACTTTACAAGTTACCAAATATCAATTAACATAAAATCGGATATATTTTGGAACGCTCCACATCTTAAAGGCTTAACACCTTTAAGTTGGAGGTATAAATAGACAGATTGAATACTGTAATTACTAGCGTATAAACAGAGCTTGATTTAATCCTAAATCGCTAGTAAGTAAACAGGTTACTAAGTGAAGTAATAGACATTTTAGTACGTAGATTACTTTCAAATGATATAACTGTACCAACCAAGAATATTTTTATATTTCTTTCGAAACTATCATCGTAATATTTTGACTAAATTTAAATTTTTGAATCATGAAAATAATTGTGTAAAAGTAAAATATTTGCAGTTACGGCAATTACGGCATATCATGTTAAATATAATATACCGTTAAAGCGTGCATTAAAAATAAACTAAACGTGAACTGTACGTTTAAATCTTATTATACATATAAATGCAGCCACACTTATTCACACTCTGGTTGTCAGAAAGTAAAGGCCGAAGAATAGGAAACCCTTTCGCTACTTCCGTACTTACGTATTTTCCTTTACCCCTATTTAAGCATTTAATTCAGCTTATTATTTAGTACTAGCTGACCCGCGCAACTTCGCTTGCGTCACTTAAGAGAGAATGGGTCAAAATTTTCCCCGTTTTTGTAACATTTTTTACTGCTGCTCTGCTCCTATTGGTCGTAGCATGATGTTATATAGCCTATAGCCTTCCTCGATAAATGGACTATCTAACACTGAAATAATTTTTCAAATCGGACCAGTAGTTCCTGAGATTAGCGCGTTCAAACAAACAAACAAACTCTTCAGCTTTATTATATTAGTATAGATAAATATATATTCATAATCTTGGAATCCAACCACAAACTACTTCCACAACTTCGTATGCAGGTCACTCGTCAACTAAATCTTTCAGGTCATCGAACACCGTCATTTAATATTCATAACTAAACTCATGGCTAACGTAAACATGTAAAGGGTTTGTCCCAAGACAGTTGCGTGTTTTGTTAACATTAATTTCAAAGTTTCTGTGACATGACTGTTTGTGTAAACACCTCGGTTTGAACTACGAAAATTGTAATGTAGCCGTCGATGTTATGTAAGTTAATTATGTTTTTCAAACTACTATTGAACAATTTTACGTTTGGTACATTTTTATTCATGAAACGTCTTCTTCTATTTGTTGTCTTTATCTCACGTTACGCGTGGCCGGCACAACACATTTTTGGGTTCTAGCTGATGTTTTTAAAACCGGCCACCTGCCGAACATCAACCCTCCTCAATTCTACGTTTAACCGGTAAGAAGAAAGGAAATTTGGGTAGTGGGGATGTTGGTTAATGATTTAGGAATATGCACTGCAGCCGTTGGGAAGGAATTGAAAAGAAGTGGCTCGATTAGGTCGGGATCGCATACCCAAATGTCTCTATTCTATGATTGGCAGATCCATAGATAAATAGATACTTGGGTGCATACTTCCATCATTAAGAGACGCCCAGGTTAAGCAGTAAGACAAGAATTTTCAATTAATATAGTTATTATACTAAAAAGAAACGCTTTATTTATAAAACATTACATGTATCTATCTAATTGCTCCCTTACTCAATGGAACGTCGTGGAAGTATGTAGGATATAAATGACGTTATTCCAAGAACGACATTGTATGCAATTAATTATAGCTAAACAGTCACTGCAAGATGCGACGAACTAGTAGTCGTGTCGACATGAAAAATAGACTTCATAACCTTCAAAGACGACCCAAAATATACCTCAATAATTAAATTATTTATAAAGACTAAATTAGTACATTATTTATTTTGTAAGTAGATAGACCTAATATATTATAGCACTTCCTCATTCTAATTAAATTTGTAATGGCGCAAATATGTGATCTGAAGCAACATATTAACATAGTTGCTAACGGACTTCTGATGTTTGGGTTCAACAAAGTTCAAATGTAACTAGACGAGAAAGAGCAAAGTTGTAATTTAACACATTTTCATGTACACGAAATGTTTGTGTATTTGCTTGTTTAAATACAAACAAATATGAAGACTAACTACTTAAGTATTCATGAGTTGGTTAATAGGTGTGTTTTTATAATGAGATTTGATTAAAGCGTAGTAATTTTAGTCATTAATATTTAATAGCTTTTGTACAAGAATTCTATGGTAAGTACTACTTGCACTCTCTATACTCCGACTATGTTACTTCTCGTATTATGTTTAGGTAAGTACATTGTTTTAAAAATAAATGATCGCCCCTCAATAGAGATTTAAATTTAGGATTTTTTTCAGTGGGATGGTTAACATTTTCTACTACAGATGCAAAAACGATCAACATAAAAATAGATACAGACGATGTCGTGAAAATATTAAACAGTTTTATAACCACCAATGTTTTTAAAAACTTTGCTACCCAAGTCTTTCAAAGGCAGCAGGCGAAACGATCCGGGTACAATAACCCTTATCACCCAGAAGACGAACTAGTCACATCATTCGATGATACTATAGACGAAGAGAATGAAAAATTTAAACAATTGCAGCGGTCTAGAGTTTCCGTACCAAAAGTAGATGTTTTAGATATCGAAAATGAAAATTTTGCTGAAGACCATCTAAGTGACGATTTACTATCGGATAATGAGTCCGCTAATAAAACAAAACAAAACACTGTTACGACGAATAGAAATAATATTATTACAATGGCGACGCCGAAATCTCGAATAAGTGGATTTCAAGTGTTACAGGAAAAAACTGCGGCTATATCTGAGATAAAAAATATGTTCAGTAATAAAGTGAAGGGAAGTGAGAAGCCTAAAAAGAAACGTAAAGCTCCCGCACATTTTAAGCAGGTACAAAATAGATTCGAAATGAAGAGTAGGAGAGATGATTTAGAAGGAACCAATGATTTGGCTCTCTAATTACTAAATTAGTTTCTATAGTGTTAAGTTTGTTCACTTACTTAATTAATAAATCAATGTATTGTTGAAACTTAATTTCTTATCCGTAAGTATACGTAAGTAACTTTACCGTGGCATTTTTTTTATAAAAATGTTATTTTGTTTATTTTTTCATACTTTTACTATTGGTACATACTTTTACTTTTTTACTATTGGTTTTGGATAAGCTGTCATCATAAAGAAGCCCGTAATAACCGTAACGGAATACGATTTCTGCCAAGCTTTGTCTAAATGTTTAAAAAAATGCTACAGTTTGTATAATTTTCGAATTATCCACCGTACCTGAACCTTAACTTGAATTGAACATTGCGGAATGATACTTTCGAATTCGGCTATTTCTAGAAGATAAAACTGTCTAGACTTAAAAAGTAGTCATAACTTTGCTTGTCTAAATACTGACCCGTTGAAGTTTGAATATAAATGTCGCACCGATTGAGGTAGAATAAAGTTTACTATAAAGTCTGCCGCATAGCGATTTATCATATTTAAGTTTATATTCTTCTAAGAGAAGTGTTATTGGATAGTAGAAATATCAATACATTTATTAGTTTTTCATGTTTACTTTAAATCTGTCGATCTTCCGTAATACTGCTTTCGGAATGCAAATACATTAACATCCCTATATTGACGCCGTAACCGATGCATAACATAAATTTTACCATAAAATACTGACGGTCCATGGTTCTGAGTTAAGAAGATATTTTAGTGTTACACACTCACGAAATTTATGGTAATCATTTCGATGTTATCGAGCGGCAAAGTACGTTATTTGGATTTTGTTGGGTATTTCTTATCAACTGTGAATAATTTATGGCACCTTAATGCTTACGCTTCGCATTAAATTCTATTTATACCAGCACGTTTTGTTTACTAGATAGTTGGGCTGTTGGAAATCGTAGATTAATGTTCTGGATTTATACCAGTTCTGTCTCTTGAGGGAAAGATATATTACGAACTCGGTCTTCAGATAAACAAGGCTCTTCTGAAACTTTAAATCAAAAGTTTTAACATCAACAGTGAGCGATCACAAATAACTTGGGGCTGTATAATCAAGTGACTATCGTCGTATAAATATTTTTGTATCGCAAAAGTATTGGAATACGTGTTGCTAAGAGAAAGAGACGTAAAAGGTCAACATTTTAAAATGAAAAATTCGAGATTCCGCTACAGCACAAAATAACGTGTGAATTCATTGTTTGTCGAGATCTTTGCAATAAATTGAAACTTTGGCGATAAAGCTGTTACAATAAATACTGAGGACTGTCTGTTTTTTGTTTGCGCCATTTCTTTTACAGCTACGAACGTAAATTATAACAATTTTACAGAATTTTGTCTGAGTAGCAAACAATACATTGAAGACAGAAAGCCAAGCCCTTAAGCCCAGGCCACTTGTTGACTACGGTCAGATTTATGACGTCTGCAGAAAATTCTTTATATGATTTTACGTGTTTGGATAAAGACTATAGAAATTTACTACAAAAATTATGTTTGTTTATTATAAATACGCATTTGAAACAAGTATTTATTTGTTATTCATAGACTTCCACATAAATTTTATCTTAGTTTAAGTTAGTTTAGGGAACTAAATTTCCTGAATTATAGATTTAAATAGGGTATTTTGTATTCATTGAATAGATAATGAGGTCGTCCCATATACAAGATGTAATTGAACGAGCTTAAAATGAATTTTTTTTCATCGCCGATAATGAACGTTATAAGTGAACTGATATTAATCGAGATTAACATTGAACAACAAGGACAAAGTTTGCATAATCGTTGTCACCGCAATTTTATATTGTTTTCCAGGACGTGGAAAATTGTTCGACATTTATTAGAACCAATAGTTGATTACATAGTTGATTGGCTTTTAAAACACTGATAATATTTTCCTCGATCGTTTTTATGTTGTTTAATTGGCTATTACTTTGAAGACTACACTACCGTTTAAAATTGACGTCGGTGTTGTATTCAGACACTTTCATTAAGTATTGTCGATAAACTACTAAAGCAATTGCCAAGATAAATTATAGTAATTTCGTTATAATTTTCATTTAAACAGCACAAACAAATGACATTAGTGAATATTTAAGATCCTTTTTGTTTCACTTGGAGCACAGTAAAAGTGCCTTAATAAACATTGCCGACAAATCCCACAGAGTGAGGGGAGAGCCTCCAAAATTGTTCCACCGCGTGTATGTAAATAAGTTAATGTGAAATTATATTTTCATATTGTTTGTTTGTATTAAAATATGTATGGAAATTGTGGCTGTATTCCAACAGAAAAGCTTTAAAGTATTTACGACGAATGCGAACCGATGCCAATAAACCAAACAAATGCAAGTATTCATTAATTTAATTATCTCTACAACGTTCATACACGTTATAATACTACTCAAATTTTGATTAAAATTAAACGGTCTGAACGCTGCATTAGGTTAGTAATCATAACATACATACGATTTTTTATAACCTATACTGTCTCATTGATGGCCAAGGTCTCTTCAAACTCATTCGCCGATCTCTTCCTTCAGCCATTTCCTGCCAGCCATCTATGTAGGTGACTAAATCGCAACATTTGTGTCTACAAGTTACAAATGACGGCGACATGTAGTCGAAAGATAAAGTGAAAGGATATCGATTATACGTTCAAATCTCTTATAGTTTTCCTTAAATATATTTTATACGCTTAAGGTCTCAGATACACCCTCAGTAAATTGGAAACAATTTACCCTTCCCAAGTTCACGCGCTACCCCTAACTCGAGGAAAACGTAACGGAAAATTCGAGTGCAATTGAAAAAGAATAAGAAAATGCACATGGCCCTCGTACATTGACACATATTTTTATATTTTTTATTACATTGGTGTGTTGGAAAGATTTTGTTGCTATTGAAGTAACTTGTTTATGTTTTTTTGTTTTTTGTATATGGCTTTTGATTTAGGTATGTACCTATTTTTTTGTCATACAGTTTGACGTCTATATACCAAAGTATTGCCTCAATTCAAGCTTAGATTTGTTTGAGGCAATTGTTGAATAAATTGCTACAAAATACTATCTAGATATTCTAACCCTAAATCCACGACCTTTCAGCTCTCAGATCTAGATTTTCTTTTAACTGACTTCTAGATCATTAAACTTAATCTGATAGAAGTTTTGCTTGAAAATGCGATTACGGTTAACTCCACTGAGTTGAGAGATCAAAAGTGTTGGAAAACCATCGTTTAAGGAACAAACTCATACAAAAACAGAATGATCACAAGTTCGTGCGCTTTTGCAAACGAATGGACTTAGCCCTATCATTGATATTGTTATCTTGGTACAAACTCAATTATGTAACTGAAACCGAGGGATCTAAGTGAAAGCAAAACTCAGCGAGGCAAAGTTAAGGAAGTATATCTATTCTTGTTGAGTGGTTGTTATGATAACGCTATGTTATTCGACGGTCATCGGCATATGGTGTGATTGGAGTGCGTCAAACTTATCGAACTTTTCGAATCGTTTTAGTAAAATTGTACGTGACCGCCCACTCTGAAGAGTAAAGCACTCACGATTCCGAGTTTGCCGTTTGAAAGTGCAATCAAATTTTCCTAAAGTTCATTTGAAAGAGTATTGGTGTATTTAATAAGGAAATCAAAGTATTCTGCATAAAATAAACCGGAAAAATTTCTTTACAGATACGTAATTGCTTTGAGGAGAAGAAATGTTTAACTTGATATAATTAGGAATCGGCTGCAAATATTTGCGAGTAGGAAATGTAAATTCCTTTTGATCGTAGTAGCCTTTCGGATAATTGGGATTCAAGGAGTCTTTTTTATAATTTAAACGATTTACACTTGAATTGATATAATATACATAATATCTTCTACTTATACTCTGAATCACAACGTCGCAAGACATAAAAAGCTTTTAAAAGATAACGTTTGTGTGTGTCTTCACTAGGATAATCTTGTTTGCAAATAAATTATGCATTATAGTTTATTATGTTTAAACTTTGAACACTAAGTAACTTAGATAATTCATATAACTTTGTTTCAAAGCTAACTCATTAGCATATTTAACACAATTCCTAAGATCTTAAGCTATAATAAATTTAATACCAGTGTACTAGATATTTTGTTTTTCTATGCTGCCACATAACAAGCATGAGCATTACAATTGAAATATTACACGAACGGAATCCTTTTAATTCTTAATAAATTCCGCTACCTCATTAAAAGTTACGACATAGATGCTTAGAAAAATACCAAGTGCCTTTTCTGAAAGCAATATTGGTTTCCAACGAGTTTCGAAACTTAGCCGTACTAAAAGTAATTTCCTAGGTAGAGACCAATAACCTGGATATACCGGATTCAATTTACTACACTTAATCGATATAGTACCGAAGAAAACATGTGCACATTCAGCTGCAATTGAATGAAACTTATTTGCTACACTCGGGATAGGACGAGTGGCGTATTTCTTCCAATAATACATACGAATTTTACGCTATTTTCACGATTTTATCGTCGTGAGATCTTTTCTATTTACTTCTATACCTCCGGTGATATAATTTAATTCATGATTATTTATTTAATTTTATAGCAAGCCTGATTTGATGCCGAATTGTGCAAATAACAGCCAAATAATTTCAACAGAAACCTTTTTATAGGTGAAGAAAGTTTTTAATTGTATTTTTTTTTTGGCAGCTAAGCAACTATGTTAAAAAAACTCCAATAATGGTCTATTTGCGTTGTCTATCCAATTAATTTGAAAGTAGCACTTTAAAGCTTTGATTATATTATGTCAAATGTGTCTCCATTTTATTTGGTTGTTGTTGCAAACCAATTTTGTCATAATTCCTCCGCCAGCTAAACATACGAAATAATTAACCGCAGTAAATATCACATAATTTTGGTATAGACAGAGTTATTTACATTAAAAGCTACAAATATAGAGTAGAGACAACAGTTCGTTCGATACTTGTAAAGTTGTTTACGACAAATTCGACCTTGAGAGGAGATGAAAGTTAAGACCTATTGAAATCCCAAAATATAATGTGATACCGTTCCACAATATTTGAGACGCTATGGACCCTACATCTTATATCTATTAGAGAATATGAGAAGCATTTCTTAAGGCCCTTAGATATTAACGGCGTGGGATATCGGCAGACCTTAAGAGATCTGTATGGAATATAGAAGCAGCCTCCTCAATACAGTGGATGTTCTCTCGATCGAATAACGAAATATTCTATCAATACTCGATTGTTACATCCAGTTTTCCCGCGAATTTCATCTCATGAAATAGGTCTGTTACAAGTCTGATTACTTGTCAAGATATATTTTTATCTGGACAAGTAAAAAACCTAATAGATATTTCTTTGTGTCTACGTCTTTTTGTCTGTCAAACAATAATAGTAGTTATGGCAGCACTCCTGGGAATTCTATTGTTGGTACTAAAAAGTTTGTAATAGGCTTTGTTGTAGTTCTACGTAAATAAGCTGTTTTGCTTTTTTAAGCATTGAGATAAATGTATTTGAAAGTAAAGCGTAGGCTGAGCATTATTTTTCTAGATTTTTTTTAAATTTTGAAATACTTTCTTACTCCCACAAATGTCTTGGGATTTTTTAACACAAATTCAAAATCTATACAGCATCAATATAAAGGTTTTGGTATTAAATTATGAGTCCCAAAGTTGAGTCCCAGATCACTACAGAAATATTACATTTGAAAAATACATGAATTGACCTCAGAGGAATACCTGAAACGAAAACCAGCTAGGCATTTACAGAATGCCCGGTTGATCATAATACAAATCTTTTCCACGTTTTATTACGCGTTTACTTACTCACGGTATCCGAGATCCCAATGCAATATATTATGCACAATATTTCGTCGCAAAAAATCTCATAAGTGGTCAGGCTCGCAAAGAATCTCATTTTGTGGTTCCCCTCCGATATAAGAGAGTTATATCTACAACAAACAAAGGATTTCCTCTTATTAATTAACATTTGTTTTTGTATTTTTCCTACTTCGTATATGAATTGTAAGGACAAGGTTTGCGTTTATCCGAACGCACATTAGATTTCTTTTGTGCCGAAATGAGGGAGAACAAAAAGAAAGTTGAAAGCCATTCCAAGTTTTAATTACTTCAGGAATTTACGTAATGTAGGCGCTTGACTCGAAATGTGAATAGATTTAGAGAATTAAAGGGAATTTACGAATATGAAGTTATCTGACCTTAACATCTTTTTGATTTGAATTCGTTTTGAAAATAAACCACGCTCTAAAAATAGACATTTTCTTACCATAACAGCAAGAAACCAAACCATTAAGGTAAATACTCGTTAAATATAAACGCAGCAATATCATTAGCCTCGCTGTTATTCGAAAAAATAAACAGATGTCTTTTTAAAAATATATTTTAAAGCGGAAAATACATTTTCCATTCCCAATATTAAACCGAAATTAACTTTACGATGGACATTTATTTGTAGCTGTTAGTAGGTTTAATTTAGGAAAGCTATAAACAAATTCCAAGAATAATTCATAGTTAGAATTTATATCTATCTTATTACGTAATTGGCTTAGCAATTACATTACGAAGTCACAGTTTAATGGAGTTAACAGTATTATAATAGTTTCAGAGTGACAAACTTTGTCGCCGTCGCGCCGACGACGTACGAACTTCGAAAGAAAATAGATTCTCAGTTTTAAATAAAACTTTTAATCTTTAATGATTAAAACATTTAACGAGAAACAATACAAAATTACCTAGCACAGATATACAAACATCATGGCGCTTGAAAATTTGCGTTGAGTAATTTAAAGTTGAGGTAGGGGTGTGAATTACCATAAATTTCTTCGTCGTCGTAAACTCGTGCGAACCTGGCGTTCGGCCATTACTTGGTGCATAGCAAATAGAACAAGAGACTGGTAAAATCTCCTTGCCTCCACACCGTATTCATTCGACTTCCTTTTGTGAAACTTCGAGCAAATGCGGGTAGTCTTCTAAAACTTTCCGTGTCATTGAAAATTACGCAAGTATAAAATTAACCTGTTAACCCGTAATCCTTATAGATATGAATTTTCTGCACGAATCCAACCTTAACCTTGGAATTATACTTCGAAAACTTAGTTTCTGTCTTGTGGGAATTATTGTAAAATTATCTAGTCGCTATGATTACTTTTTTTCTCAATCTTCATGCACAGTGGTACACAGGCGGATTTAATGCATTAACGCAATAATTATTTTGTGTGTACACTTAAATATAAGAGTTACCTTTAAGATATTTTAGTCGTATAATATCAGAAAGTAAGAAAATATACCTACTTTACTTATAATGTAATTTATTTGCAAATACATATAAACTTTTGTAACACACGTACAGGCAAATTGGAATTTCTACTTGAATAGTTTTCCGATGTGTTCCGCTTTGACACTGACGCGACAACCCGACGGAATTAGCATAATTTTATGGCTGAATTAACTTATATACAGACACATAAATATTGCATTGTCAAGGACAATACAATTTAATAGGTATAATGAACATTACTAGACGGAATAATTGTTCTTAACCAAAAAGTGTTACCGAAGTTAGAGAAATTGGTATTATTTAAACGATTTAAAAAGTTATAATAACAGATTCCAATTGTACTAAGTACGGCTAAGTGAATATTTCTAAGCCACTTAACCCAAAAACGTAATGACGATAACGATTGCAGCCAAAAGGCCTTAGATTGTGACAAAAATTTAAACTCTCTTCTATTTTCAAGTTGTGCTTTTTTGCGAAGGAAAGATTATTGGAAAAAATCCCGTTTACGATAATATCTATAGACTCAATACATTGGATGATACGCAAGATAAGGCACAATATTCCTACACTTTGTTTTCCTATAAGGAAATCAGATTCGGTTTATAGTAGTGCCAATATTATCTTAACAAAAAAGCGTGTTTACTTTAGCAGAAAATTTCCATATTTCCGTCTAAAAACTGGACCGAAATTTTATACATGGCTGGCTATCTCGCCGGCATTCTAATTTGCGTAGGAATATGCGGAGGTACTATTTATCAGGTTTACACAATGCCAAATTTTTCTTTTCTTGTACTCAACACAATAGGATGGAGAACTGTTGATTAAATAGTGAAATATACAGCGATTTGCATAGAAAAAGTCTGTATAACTTTTCGACTGGGTACTCCAATTTATATTGTGTCTCTCCCGAGGCTCGTTTACTTGAGACCAGATACTTAACTGGCTTAAAAATGTGTATTAATAAAGGTAAAATATAGACCTGTTAAACTTTTTCCCAAAAGGCCTCTTCCGTAAAGGTCTACTACTTGAGTCAAGACTCAAAATATTTAAGGACGCTTTATATTCTCAGCAACACAGTGATTCTGCTACAAAAAATGTTTTAATTGTTTGTAATTATTTTTATACCCACGCGCTTTTTGACTCCTTGTAATTACCTGCTATATTACTTAAGAAATGAATGGAGTCGGAAATAATTGTCAAAATTGGCAATCTTCACTTCCCTTCACTTCAATGCCCTTTTAAAGTGCAAAAGAAAAAATATTCAGATGCTTATACACTGTGTTATTTTTGTTAAGTAATTTTACATTTTAAAGAAATAAAGAGTTTTATAAATTCTTTACAAATTCAGTTACTACGAAAACATGTTTTTGTACATAGATCTACAATAACAACTCTCTTAACAAAGTTAAAAGAAAATCGTAGTCTATAACAATCAAAATCAGATTTAAGTTTTAACTCGTATTTTTAAATGTTCCGTATCTGCGTATAAAATAAAAAATAATAATCTGTTATGGCGAAATTTCTCTTTATTTATCGATCCTTTTAACGACTTTTTACGATATTCCCGCTAAAAAGTTTTGCTATTAACCTCGACGTTTTCTTCCGTCTAGTTAAACCTTTAAAAGCAAAACCTGTCATTTTTCATTTTGAAGGCAGTTTATTTTTACTATCAGCCGCTTACTGCAGTAGCTTTTAAAGTGTATGGTAAAATTGTATATACCGTGTTCTATTTTAGTCATAAATAACAATGAACTTACATAATCAAATATAACTAGACTAGGTTAATAAAACCTTGTTATGACTGCCAGCGAATTGGCCTTATTCCAATATAGAGAGAATACCGGATTGATGTTGCTAAATCTGGCATCGGGTTTGATTTATAGACAAATTATCTTACCTAGGTTTTGTTTTCTTAATGTAACAAAATCAGAAGACAATTTCTGATTTTTTTCTGTCTAGTATAATAATAAAGGCTAGCTTATGAAATCAAATGAATAACAACGACAGAGCAACCAAATAAATAACCCTCATCCCACTAAGTACAAGAAAAAATAAATATATAGGTACAATACAACCAGCGCTTACAGCTCGTCCCAGATGTCGCCAAAAAAGAGGATTTATTTAATCTTGTTGAGATAGTGGCATTTGCTTCCCCAAGAAATTAATCTCAGAGTTTCTTAGGGGTCTTGATCAACAAGGTAGATACTCACCGGCCTGCTTTAAGGTAGTTTACGGTTGTCCCAATTGTCCCGTGTAATTGCTCCAAACTGCTTTCTAACGAAAAAAGGAAAATTCCCATCGTCCTTGCGTGTATCCCTGCCCGTTAACCTTTTTCCGTCGGTGTAGTGCGATGTAGTTCATCGTTTCCCTGTTATTAGTCACTGTATTCTGAGAATCGATTTGAACGTGTTCCAGATTAAAACTAATGGTTATTTTTAATACAAATGTATGTGTTGACAACAGATTGAATATAGCACCTTGTCACGAAACAAATAAACGTGATTATGATCTAAATAGTTTGAGTATTCATTGTTAAAAAATATTTCAACTCGTTAGCCTGGTTTGGCTTAGAATGGTAGTGTGAAAATAAAAAGATACTTGCAAACAACAACATTTTTATTGAAAAAATTAAGTTCTACTCAATATATTCTTATCAATATTCTTCATGACACAAATGTTAACAAAAATAGTATGTGTATTGTCTTTCTTAATATATGAATCTCTGATACGAAAATAAACATGATTTATATTAGTATAAGCACATGAAAGATAGACTAGAGAGCTTCTTCAAATACTATTTAAACTCTATAGGATAGGTAGGTATTTGTTAATTTTATTCTACTGTAAATTGACCTTATAAGAAATGAGGTTTCACTAACGACCCTGGTTGCTGTTTTAAAGGTTTGTTAAAAAGTCTGAGAATATTGTTTTTTGTACATTTTGTTAATTAGGATAACGTAATAAAAATAATTCGAAAATTATGTAGATGTAACTAATTGGGTTGATCATGAATTTTCGTGCGTACGAAGGTAAATTACGAACCATATTTCTTACCTCCACTGTTGTTCGTATACAGGAAGTTAATTTACATATTAAAATTGTACCAACTATATACAGATTAATAAGAAATGGGATTACTTAGTAAGAAAGTAGTTTTTACCACAATATTTTGTTTTAATTATTTCAAAGCAGAATTAAATCATACAGCTATGATAGGAATGTTATACCATATTATGAATACAAGAATCTTTGTATTGTTTGCGTGGTACAAACGCAGCACTTTTTAATTAAAATGGTCCTTTACAAAAAAAATATGCAAAAAGGGACCAATTGCCTTTTTATACAGAAGATAATTAATTTGGTAGCTTGAAAAAAGTCAACATCCAAACGTTTTTTAGACATAATTAATTTCGATGTATCGTGTCGGCCTAATCGACAAAAGGGCAAATTGATGTTATGAATAATGAATATACAATATTATTATCAATATAAAAACTAGTAGTTATCTTTCACTTGGTAATTACTTACGAGATCATTTTCCTAATTAAATATACAATTAAGAGTTAAAGGTAGAAAACTAGCCTAATATATTACATGTTTTATAATCTATCGTCGCAAATGTGGAAGTTTAGGTCGTCAGGCTCGCCCCTCGGGTTCATTCGTACTGCGTTGCCATTCGTCATCAGTTCTGTAGCGTTCGAATGATCTGGAAAAGAAAATCTAAGTGAAACCGTTGTCATAAAACACTGTCAACTTATTGACATTATCGCGATAAGGTGCGATGATATCGAGTTCTTGTCGTCTAAATGTCAAACACTTAGCAGTCCTTTTATTAAAGACTGTAAATTAACATTATTGCGTGTCGTAACAAAATGTACTAAGTTGTGTATTTACTTAACGACATCGTTATACAAAGTTATTGATTGACAAACGTCGTCACAAAGACGACATACAACGTCGCACATCTAAAGCTTCTCAATTAATAAGATGAAGCCGCAAATAGTATACATTTGACGGAGCCGAATTAAACAATATTTTCTAGAACATTTCGTGACCAAAATCAGTTTTGGTCACAAAAATCAGTTTAGTTCGTGGAGGGAAAACTACGCCTCACTCACAATTTGTTGTAAGTTAAAGTTCCAATTATTTATACATAAAAATCTGGATTTTCTATTGAAATAAGAGATTGTTTTATTCATAATTTTAAACAATGGATCATTTAGATAATAGCGGCTTTGTTTTGTATAAATTCGTATTTAATAAGCTAACGTTACCCGCGGTCAGAAATTTTAATAAAACTTAGACGCAGTACTCTTTCTAAGAGCTATTATTTCAGACAAAATACTAGAATATTCTAGGAATAAACATTAAACACGACAATAAATTGCGCATTTTCTTAAAGAACGTGACTTAATAGTTTTAGGGTCCGCAATTTACCAAAAATAAAGTATTATTTGGGTACGCTTATTCATGGATGACATTTATGCTGTAATGGGTTAAGACGTAACAGCCCGTCCTTCAAGTACACTTCTCGTACGAAGTTTTCTCAGTCAGAGCGAAGTCATTGCACGCATAATTTTGTCATTATCATAAAAAGTTGATATGAGTCATAAAATAGGCCCAATTTTTTACAGTCCCCAGGCACTTAAGCCGATTTTTACACTTCAACTCTAAACAGTACTTTCGTTATTCAATCGCTAAGTATCATTTTCATTTTAGCAAAGGAAGTGGCCATTTAAAACGCCTCACTTTATCACTCACACGGAATAAGCACCTACTGTGAATTCGACAAGGCTACTTTACGGCTTTGTGTGAATTAGGAAACGCTTTGATATTTCCTTTACATGTTACGAGAGGTTTCGCGTTACTTGCTGTTTTCACTTCGTATAAAGTTCAAGCATTTCCTATTACTGGGAATTTATCATCGTTTACATTACTTTTTTTTCATCACATCTGAGAAGCGCGTATCCTACGCGCGGTACTTTAAGTGTGGAGAATTTGACATTTAAAAATTTACTTCAATATTAGTTCCTGCGGCTTCCAGTAGAGGCGCTGATCAGATTTTTGTATAGTCGGTTATCTAGTCAAAACTAAAGATTGTAGAAAATTGCGCTAGTAAACAAAGACTCAAATGTTTGTAAGAATAAAAACGAAAAAGTTTGAGGACATGGTAAATATTTGCTGTGCATACTGAGCAAATTTGACATTTTTGTGACCTTGACCCAAAGAACGTACGTAAGAAAATTCACCCGAAATGTATTATTTACCAAGTCAATTACTTTAGTCTACAAACATTCCCAAGTGTCTGTAAAATGCAGATGAGTATCTTGTTCTTTTATGATTCCTGAGATAAGATAAAGAGGTATAACGTGATGACATCTTTTAACTATCCGCCTGAGAGTTTATTACAGGTAATTTTCTATACAACCTACTAAACGCATAAATCTTTATTCTAGCAATTAGTTAAACGTATAAAAGTTATATGAACGTAATTAGAGTACCGTTTTTTATTATTTTTAATTAGAAATTTAAAGAAAAAGTATATATCCTATGCAATCATCAATAAAGTACTTTTTTCTAAATTACTACTTATAGACATATATAAGTTTTTGGGGTACGATTTTGAGACTAAAATCAGCATTGGCTTTCATCATCGTATTTAATAGAGATACTGGTTCAACTATCAAGCTCAAATATCTTTCTATAACTATAGTGTGATACATATCTAATATTGTATATTGACACGTACACATGCAATACATTTGTTGATACACATCACTCAACAGTAGTTAAGTAGTAAATTGACTTGCAAATGTGGATTACCAACTAGCTATTTAGATTATAATCTAGCCTACATGTTGTCGCATTAACTGAATGGATACTGACACTAATGGATCAAACATACATACATACATACAAACATACATACACACATGTATTCATATCAACTCGCCTGTTTTACTGGAAATTGTTTGCAGAGTTGTATGAAATAATTTTTTTAACCACCTTTAGGATACAACAGGTGTGATATTATGTATGAAAGTACGTTTCAGCTCGTTTCGCCATTATCAATTTTAGTCCCACTATATGATAGAGGGCGAGCCTATTACCATAATTCTTCTTCAGAACCTCTTTAATAGATACATAGTTCATGTTAATATCGTAGACTCTAAAACCGATCAATCATTTGTAGTAATATTGGATTGAAAACGACGTCCAAACCTGAACGTTATGACAGAAATTGCCTACAAATGTATATTAACTAAAAAGGGACGAAGCAAATAAGTAAGCCAAGTCAAATTGAGAATCGTGATTGTAGAAAATCTTTTATATTCGAAGTATAATTCATTTTTCATCAAATAAATCCTCACTGCCAATTTGGAATGGTAAATAACGAAAGCATTATGATATTTTAATATCTGTTTGTTCAACAGATTTACGTACTGGTACTGTATTTTTAACTAACTACGTATGCATTTTCATAGCTTGATTCAAATTCATGAAAACACAGCTACATGATAATGCTACCATTCCGCTGGGGCTTGATCCGTCCATCTAAAATAATGCAATTTTACGAAAATATTTTTGTTAGATAAATATAAAGTGTGAGTGAGACCAATTTTATGAAGCTTTTTCTTCAATGTAAATTATTAGAAGGGAAATATTTAAGTGACGTATGATGTGTATTGTGTGTATGTATAATTTTGTTTACCTGTTTTTTTTATTTTATATTTTGGGTGACTATTTTGTTTCATTGTTTATTTCGTAATAAAAGTTGGATCAAAAGGTCCAAATGTAAAAATAGCGTTCGCTTTTTCAACTCAATTGAATCCAACGATGGTACTATACACAATGTGCTTACAGACATTTACGTAAATCTAAATGCAAGAGGCATTCAGATTGGTTTTCCTTGTTCAGTGTGTACACAGAAAATGAATAAATCTTCGTATACGGATGAGTTCGGAATTCTAACCTTAGGCATAAATGTAACATTGCGTTACGTAATATACATAGACTGCGGAAAATAAGGTAAAAAAATACATAATTTTCAATTTTATCTTGTTTGGAAACAAGGCCTTGAAATGAAAACTCAGGTTAAAATATTGTTATTGAGGTTTTCAGAAGTTTTTAAAATTAACCTTATTTATTTGAAGAAACTGAAATAAAATTAGCAGATTTATTAAATACTTATTTGAAACAACGCTTTAAGATAGCAACACTCGACACTTTTTGACAAGTTAAATATAATCAATTAGCAAGTAAATAAAATAAATTTCTCAAAATACCTATTATGACGAAATTAGGCGAGAAAAAAATAAAAGTCAAATTATTGCTAAGTCGTAGTATGTGTAACACAGTTTACTAATGTCAGCTACGTGCTTGTAGATCGCTACGCAAACGTACAAGAAGCTACGAAAGCTACGAAAATAGGTTACTCTGCCTTGACAAGAAACTTATCAGGTATGCTCCTTAAAATAAATAGTAGTCTACGTTATCTGTATTGTGTTCAATAATATGCTTTACAAAAGAATCCCTAAAAAAAAATGTCCTTCTGAACATGTAAAACAGAAGTAATCTGACATCCCATTAGTGTAGTACACATGTGCCTCCCTATAATTTATCAAGAGTACGCCACTTTAATGAAGAAACAGGATAAAAGAAAATATGCGTGTTATTCATAAAGCCTTATAGCGCTGCGAGTCTCGTTTAGTTTACAACGAAAACAAAAAGCTTATCTCAACCTTCTTTGTTTTATGTACTGATAATAATATGTTCATATGAAAGGGTACGATAAAAGTCTTCTTATTGAATTTTATTTCATTTAAATAGCTGTGTTCTTTTGTAAAATATAAAGTAAATAAAACATTATCTAGGGATAACATTTCTAGACTTTTTTTCGTTCGGTTTTGTAAAAATTGGCTTTGACAAAAAGGCCATCTTATTGTGGCTCTATACTTACTTCAAAGACGTGCATCTAATTGGATTTTGTTTTTCTGTTCATCTTTTTACATAAATAAATCGTTTAAATAAATCGTTTGCCCATATTTTTTTTTTATTTTTTTTATTTATTTTTTTTAAAAAGACAACTCCCGCACTAAGAATTGCTCTTGTGTCGCGGGGACTTTTACAAACATACAAACAACGGACACAAAGCACAACCAGACCCGAAACAATTATTTGTGGATCGCACAAATAATTGCTCCGTGTGGGAATCGAACCCACGACCTCCCGTTGCAGTGGTATCGGCGTGGTGACCTAAACCACTGCGCCACGGAGGCAGTCAAAATACATCTAATATTATATACAGTAGTAGTGCGATAATCTACGTATAGTCAGTACTATCGAAAATCGAGCGCTTCACATTTAGAATGGACTGTAATTATAGTTTTTACAACGCCCGCTAGAGGCTGAGTTTTTCATACATACTTTTTTTTTATAGCTAGCCGGTTGTCAATAGTCGACAGTAATAGAGAATCGAATACTGTCACGTTATTTCACCTGTAGGTTCTATCCAGTATCGAGAGTTTAGCATTTAAAATGTACTTACTGCAAAAATAGCTTCTACGGCGCACGCTAGAGGTGCTGATCAGATTTTCATACAACTGTCTTATAACTAGCCGGTTGTCAATAGTCTGTAGCGGTAGAGAATCGAATATCCGTATAACGCGATTACTCTTTGATTGCATTGCTGTTCCTTACTAGTTATCCTATTGCAAGTTTTGATTAGTAACTTGAAACAACTGTGTTTGCTATAATGATCAAAATCCATGCTTAGATTGTTACCTTGTGTACCCATTTGATACACAAATGAGGCTTAAGTTCTCGGATGGAAGTGAATGTAATAATGCACATGAATAATTAAGTTAGGTTGTAATAGGCTTTGGATTATCATTAATACATTATTATTGGGCGTTGAAAGTTTGTGTGTTATTTCTAAGTTATGTTGGATATAACTTAGTTTTTGACAGGTGCTAATGTTAGTAAGTTGATTATGACTAAGTTTCTGACGAGTACTTAACTTCTTGAGCTACAAACGATAGCTACAAAATTATTTGTGGCTTGTGTTTCTATATTACGGGAATAAAGTATATCTCCGGCTATTAACATACTTAAAAGCAAGTATTTTGTAGTTAATTTTGGTGGTTCATGTGAATTATAAATAGACTTATACCACTTAGAATTTCACTTTTCACATTTATTTAAGTGAATGTGGAAAATCAGTACAATATTTCGCATTGATTTTAAAAATGTATGCTATAAGGTGGATTTGAACGAAAAAAAAAACAATTCCTTTAAAATAAGCTAGACGTAAGTAATATGAAAATAAAGTGTTAATAACAAGGAGCTTTAGTAAAACCCTTAACAAATGTGCTTTACAAAATCAAAATTATAACAAAGCAACATAAATCTCCGAAATACATTGTCAAATTACTTCAAGCTGACGACAGAGACAGCTATTTATTAAGAGTGAGAGAGACAAATATAGGTTGTTATCAAAAGTTATTGGCTCGTGTGACAACTGCCAATATGTTTGCGGAAAGTTGATCATTAAGATAGGCGAGGCTTTTGACTGAATGAGGTCATCATTGGCTGAAAATTTTCTGCCTCCGTGGCGCAGTGGCTTAGGTCACCACGCCACTACCATTGCGTCGGGAGGTTGTGGGTTTGATTCCCACACGGAAGGAACAATTATTTGTGCTATCCACAAATAAATAATTGTTTCGAGTCTGGTTGTACTTTGTGTCCGTTTGTATGCTTGTAAAAGTGCTCGCGACACAAGAGCAATTCTAAGTGCGGGAGTTGTCTTAAAAAAAAGGAAAAAAAAAAGTTACTTTGGAGCTAAATTTTTAAATTGCCGCGTTAGCTCTAGTACAGTTAGTATATAGTATTCTTATCTATAACTCCCGGCACAGTTGCCTAGTGAGTGAAAATGTTGGAGCTTTTTAATATCCAACTTAAACGAGATTTTTTTTATTTCGTTTTCTATTTAAGGCTGTATTATGTTAACTGACTACTGCTTATGTTATCCTAAATTTCACATTTCATGACTACAGAACATACAAAGTATGAATATGATGAATACGAGAGTGAGAGCCGTAGCTCGATTCTCTATCACTATCGACAATCGACTAGCTATCTAGAAATTTTGTACGAATATCTGATCAGCGCCTCAAGCGGACATCATAGAACCTATTTTGGCAGTACATTTTAAATGTCAAACTCTCGATACTCAATGGTTCCAACTGTAGAGAATGGCGCTACCGGTTTAATGGTTTTTTACTATCTGACAGCAAATGTAAAAAAAAAACTGTCAGTGTTCTACCGGATAACCTAACCGATTCTTAATCAGTCACAAAAGAATACTTCATAATTGTAACAGATGGAAAGTGTGGCGTAATAATATTATAATGAAATCTTATGTAATCGTATCGCAAAGAATTTTCCTAAAATGTTTCTATGAAAGTGTTCACACGTGCTATGTTAATATGTTTATCATAAAACGTAATAGCAGAACTTTTGGTAATATGTGAGTTTTAACATACAAAAAATAATATTAAAGTTTCTATTATATTATTTGTTTTACTAAAATATAATATTAAAACTTCAAAACACATTTGTTCTATATTTATTAAAGCATGAAAAAGTCTAAGTTAGTTTAGGCTCACAGTTTTATAGTTGAAAGCTCTATGGAATTTTAAATAACGATTTTTAAACTTCATAAAACACAGGCTTCTCATTTTTTTTAATAAGTATAAAAACTTCACAGGCAAAAAAGTTAATACGAAAAAATAAGTATTATAAAAAGTATAAAAAAGTGTAACGTAACCTAAAGTTATAAAACTGGTGGCCATTTATGGCGTTCATAAATATTTAGGCAAAGGCACTTAGGTTTGTTATTAGATATGTAGAAATATTTATCCAAAACTGGCACAAATTGTTGAATTAAAGTAGACATCGTACAATGTAAATGTATACGCTGTCATATATTAATCACATCCTCATCAATGAAATAATAAGAGTCTGTTTTTTACTTCAAAAGTTTGTTAACTTCTTTTACACATACCTAGATAAGTTAAGCAGCAGCATATTTTTGCTCGTGACTTTATAAGTAAAATGAAAATGAGTGTCATACCATGCTGTGGCGTAGACCGCGAGACGTTGCTTCGACGCTTTGAATGTCATGCTCTGCTAAAAGACGATATGTCTCGGTAATTTCTCTGGCTCACTGAAACAAACAGACAAGATAAGTCTTCTTTGTATAAGAAGTTGCAATTTTAATGACCAGTAGCTCAATTCTCTATTACTATCGACTACCGACAACCGACCTGTCATCGAGAAATGTTGTATGAAAATCTGATCCGCGCCTCTGACGGGCGTCGTAGAAATATTTTTTGGCAGTAGGTACATTCTAAATGACAAAATTTCGATAGCTAGCCGGTTGTCGGTAGTCGATAGTGGTAGAGAACAGAGGTACAGTTTATCACGTATCTCAGTTGACAATTAATGTACGTCATATTGATGGGCACTATTCAGTACATTGCTGCTAACTAACGTAACATGTAACGTGTCACTATTCTAAAGGAGAAAACAATGTCTGTACATAGTGTACATTGTACAGTATAGTGGTTTGCAAATAGTTGTCGACTGAGATACGTGATAGCCCCCCTGATGGACATGCAAGCAAGTGCGGTGTACTCGTATCATGTAAAACTCTATGGAGACAAAAACCAGAATAAAATCGCTACGGCACGTACTAACAGGGACGATTATAGTTTTTTCAAATTACAAATTTAAGTAAACGGTTGATCTAGTCTAAAGAGTTACGTCTTATAATTTAAAGCTGACGGGATACTAATCTGAAATTAAACTCCTGTTAAATAATTATAATTTTCTAACAAATTACGCTTAGACGATCGTGTTAAATTAATTCGCGGCTGGTATTAAAACGTAAGCTCTCAACAATATCTTTTCTTTACAAACTTAGCCTAAACTAGAGTAATAAATAAAGATAAAAAGTAATTAAAATAAATCTGTTCCAACGCAACATAACAGCTCAAAACAATTTATAACTTATTCGTTTTAACTAACATTATGGTACGAATGTATTATTCACCTGTTGTTCTTTATATTTCATTTTGAATTTAACTTGGTAGCCGATTTTATGTCAAGAATAAAATGTTGGACGAATAAGTTTGTAACTTTCGGGCGCCGAAATGAGTGACATAATCAAAATTCATATCGTAAAAGACACAAAAACTGTTACGAAGATATTAAATAAAGAGATGATATCTTTTTGATATTATTGTGATTTATTTATATACATTTATTTGATAAATGAATTCTCTGCATAAAAGCTGTCTAAACAAATATTGCAGATATCATTGAAACAAAAGTGTGTATCATAATGAATCAGAAATGAAAATGTTCCCGTTGTGATTATAAAAGGGAAGAAATATCTTTTGTTTCATTGTTTCGAGTAAAATAAAAAAAAATGTAGCCCAAAGTGGTAATGTTAAGGAAACCGTGACAAGAAAAATATATACCTAGAGACATTTTAGACTAAATGAAGAAGTCTGCCTTTAGAAAAAGAAAAACGTAGGCACATTTGCGAACTGTTAAAAGTCGAGCGAGCCAAAGCTTACTTAAAAGAATAATAAAAGTAGTCTTGCGGTTTGATTGACGTAGTCTTTGTGGTCTGCAAGGAAGATAAAGAGAGCCTTTAATGCTTGCCGCCCGGAAAACCACTAGTCTTAAATAAAGACGCCTTTTTATCAGACTCAAACGAAAATGGAACAATGATTGCCAGACTGAAAAGCCAGCGTCAATTCAACCTACTATTTGTGTTTAAATAATTGATAAGTATTATGAAACAGCTTACTATACAATAGCGACTATCGTTTATCGTAATTTGCACCCAGCACGGTCGTTAACTCTTTCCGCAAGAGTTTCAGAGTACAGGGAGGGCTGGTGCGGCCCGATACCGTTCCCACCTCGCCGAACAATTTTTAAAGTTGACAGAAGCAATAAACTTTCAGCAATACATTGGTATTTGTTTCTTCCGAGTAGAAGATACGTAATCTTAGGTTATTTAAGAGACCATCATGAATAAAATGCTACTACTAGGCAAAAACCAACGTCACTGTTGTTAGTGGTAGTGCCTAGATTTCAGAGCATTGCAAAGAGGATGAACAAACCACATTCGTCATAATATGAAACGTTCAACAAAGCATTTGTGGTCACTCACTTTACGCTAAGACTTAAAACTTATAAAAAAATATTTTTAATGTGTATTCAGCAGCACGACTTCATTTTTCTAAAAATATAAGTGTTACCATTCTAAACATAAAAGATTTCGTAACCAAGTAGAGCATTTTTTGGCACTGTTTTCTTCCTAAGTATTGAGGAAATAAAACAATGTCAGAATTTCTAGGCAATAGATAAAATCTTATTTCGCGGCTGTATGATTTCTGGGTATATTTTATTTGTTGGGTTCCAAATAAATGAGATTTCCGTTTTATTTTATTGGATTAATTTAGCGGGCGATTGTCTTCTATCAGATAGATCTAGATGTAATATAAAGTATTTATATCATTAAATAAAGAAAAACTAAAGCAAACGCTAACTCGATTTTAGTTTATTACAAAACTTTTTGTTCACTGTTTTCCAGAATTATTTCATGAGCTGGAATTGTTATTATATTGCAACACAAATGCTAATAGCGTACCCATTTAATAAAGCCTGTTATCATTATAGCCGATAAAATGGACATTATATTGTGTATAGCGCAACGTTTATGTCCACAAAATAATGAATAACGTCCCAATAAAAGGAACACCAATTAATCTGTTTCCGTTACCACGGACAGCTACATTTGAATTAACTTTTTATACATGAGCCAGCGAGGGATTTACTAAATCCCTTGAGTGATAAAATCGCGGAAGCTCTCAATTTATTGGAAACACTCGTATATCATGATTCCTATTTGGAATTGAAATCGTATCACACTCCAATTATTATTGTGCTAATATTTAATTCTAACTTTGTTTATGCACGTGTTCGTCTTTTGTCTGTGCAATATGCATACTTTATTTTTAAAGCTGACCGCTGTCACTTACAGAAGGAAGTTAATTCAAAGCGAAGAACAACGCAAAATTGAAAAATAAAAATCATAAAAGAACATAAAAGCTTATGCATACAAAGCAGTTTCCGAGTTGCCAGATTATTTTGAATTCGCATTTAACTGTCTCACTGTAATTACTACATATTTACGTCATGCGTGGTCGTATGTCCTTGACGGATGGCTCGAGGAAGCGTTTAGGAAATTAATTCTCTACTCTAATAGCTTTTGATGTACCCCTATTATTAAAGAGTAGAATGCGCGAATAATTTGCCGACATAGTGGAAAGCAGCTCCTTACCAGAAAATGATTTGTTCATTTCTAATTTCTTCAAGTCGTTTGATGTCGCAGTCTTTGGTGTCCAACACCAACACAGCACCATTCGAAAGTAGATCCTAAACCTAAAACAAAGGGAATTTCATTAGTCTGAGCCAAGAACACATTTGTATGGATGCCCATTGATCTGGTTCGCATTGTTCTGAATTCAATACGCTGATTAGGCCTGGCTTTTTTGTTATTTATTCTTGGGGTAAGTAGGTATTCTAGGTCTAGTATAAAGCTAACCCTATTACGACGCGGCGATGGAATATATCCGCCATTGCACAAACAAGAGGCGATTATATGAATCGTAAGAACAATCGCTCTCATTAATCTGAATTAAACAATAAAACCGGGGTAAGATTTTATGTTTGAGCTATATCTAGTAGAAGTAGGTTCTATTTGCCATCGTGTTCTAGCTTGGTCACTGCAAACACTATATCACTGAGCTTTGCTATTGCTGTCTAGTTTCTACACATGCGTGTATAATCAGTCTTGAACGAACAAACGTGTCCGTATCGTCCGAGTTGCCCATGTAGCCTCAAATTGGACATAAACATTACACATCACAATACTCCACCCACCATTTGTCTTATTTCATGTCCGTCAAGTCCCATTCAAAAGTTGTCTGCTAGAGACCGCTGCTTCCGATAAGAGCCGTCCATTGTGAAAATTCTTTTGTTTAAATTCATCTTTCTATTTTTATTATCAAAATAATGTACCACAAAATTATTTTTCGGTAAATAAAATTAGAAAAGCGCGTTTTTCTATCTATTGAAATGCTATCTTGATTGATAAAGGACCTTTCAAAATGTTTTTAGAATATACGAAAATGATTAATAATACGAAAAAGTAATTAAAATAACATCAAAAGATGGTTGACGAATTATAGTAATAATTATTGCTCTGTGTTTAAAAACGCTGTATTATATTAAAATATATTAATATTCCATATTATCGAACAACAAAACCGACTTGACTCACTTGTTCGGCTTGTGCCGATCGGGTTCATCTACACAAAATACTCGGTTTGCCTCGGTTGGCATTAACCGGCATCGGTTAATGTCAAACTTAATTAGTAAGCCTTAGTAGTACTAGGTTTTCATAAATCGTAATATAATACTCTTTTATCAATTCATCCATCCCCACAGAGTAAATAGTTGGTTCACAACTTATTTCTTTAATAAGTTGTGGTAGCGGCACGACATCCAACTTTTAAAAACACTTAGCAAACCTTCAGCGAAGACAGTTGAGTTTATTTTTCAACGGTCAGGACTTTATTTTTATTAACTCTATATAATTTACGGTTTAGGAAATTGATTTTCTTCTAAAACATTATATCCCTGTGCGGTATTTTAAGCGCAAATTTAGCATAACGTGACTTTTTTTTTCAATTATTCAGTAGTCAAGAATTTTGGCTTTTCATTTATGTATGCAGGTACATATGCATCAAATGGTATAACTTTCTAAAATATAACAAAGCATATAAATCAATGGAAGTGGCATTCGTAGGAGTCTTTGTTAAGACTTATATTTTAAAATAACAACACATGCATTGAAAGTCATAAATCTGCTTCACATTGTTGTTATTGTGGAAGTTTTGACATAAATGATCAAATTGTCTACGGTTGTTGGTAAGAAATGGAATAATATTGGAAAAGTTTGTTTCATCTGTCGAGTATGGGCGAACTTGTCTTCCGCTTTTCAAACATCACTTACGTTTGTTTGCTAACTATCGTTTGGCTTCCTGAATCAATATGTACCTTTAAGTGTTTGTACGTCATTACAAGTTCTTTTAACGCGCTCTTTGAGTACGGTCGCTATTGAAAATGAACATATAGTACTGTCCAAACATCATATAATATCGTTTATACATTCCCTATCATTCTTACGTAACTAAAATGTATGTATATTTTTAGTTAATTCTTTACACGGCATAGTTATTTATTTTGTAAACACGGTTATAATATTGAAAATTAAAAAGAGAAATCTGTGAGTTTCTTGCCGTTTCTTCTCACGAGTAACAGCTTTCCGAAGCGGTAGATTTAAAATACTATGACGATTTCAATAAGTCGTTAACAGTTTACGAAATAAAACATATTTGACTTTGACTCTAACTATATCTAGAAGTAAAAAAAATAGTTATCTTCAATTAAACAATTAAAATTAAATAATTCTACGAGATGTCGTAAAAATCTTTCGCATCGCCGTCGATCAGAAAGGTGCACAACAAACTGGCCGCATTTTTACAAGTATTCTTTGCTATTTTCAATTTTGATACGGCCTTATTGGAAATTATTGCCAATAAATTTTACTAGATTAAACTTTTAAACTTTGTATAAATTCTAATAATGTTATCAGTATAATAATAAAGCAAGAAAAGTTTTTGCAAGAATAATTTTACGAAAAAGAAAATTGTCTGAGATACAGACATTTATTTTTACTTTTCTCATGGGTACAATTTCATATACTCCATCATACGTTTTTTCTTCAATCTGGGGGCACGGAAGTGCCCCCGCAAGTCGAGCAAAAAAAAAGCTGCACGGCCGTACCATCCTTTTCTCGGAGCAATTCGGGCTATTTTTGACACCCCTATAATTTCGTTGTGGATAAAACAAGAAGCCTGGATTTTCAGCAACTAATCAGTCATTGTATAAACACGGTATATTTAAAATTTCAGTCGATTTGAACCAGTAGTTTAAGAATGACAACTTGTTAAAGTTTATGAATTTTGTCACTCACTGATTCACTGATTCACTGACTCACTGACTCACTGACTCACCGATCATCAAAAGTCTAAGGTACTTCTAGCAGACTTAGAAGCTTAAAATTTAGAATACAAATAGGGTTTAGTGTCTTAATCATGGGAAAAATTTAATATTTTCTAATTTCGGTCCAGTTTTCTAAATACACCAACTGCAACAATAACTTTGTAATCCCATATAAATGTATAAGATTACAAGGTTACATTTGCAGTTAATGAATTATTATTACTCTAGAAAATAAAATAAATAGGTGTAAATAGGTACCTACTATATGAGGCATAACGGAAGGGGGTATAGGGTGGGTAAGGGTGTTTATCCCATGAAACTGAACCACATTCCCGTAGAAAAATATGTTGAATTATGAAAAAAATCGTCTTGCCATACAAATTGCACTTAAGTTCGCTCTACAAAAAGAAGTGAGATGCCATCAAAAACATTCTGTAAAAACCTCAAGTCTCGCCGTAAAAAGTTGTGAGATCTATATAATACCAAGTCGATTAGTCTATTTAGTCTCTACTTAAAGGACCTTCTGTCTTAAGTTATTACGTATGTTATTATCATGCCAATTTAAAAAAAATACCTTTAAAACATATAGATCGACTTGGTCATCGCAACGCAGAAAACACAAATTCGCCATTAACATTTCAGGAGCATTAACTTCTCGTCGTGCTGTGTAGTGTGATACATACTATAATAATCAAATCATGCGATGGCCAGGTCGGTCTATTTGTTTTAAAGGTATTTTTTTTTAAATTGGCATGATAATAACATACGTAATAACTTAAGACAGAAGGTCCTTTAAGTAGAGACTAAATAGACTAATCGACTTGGTATTATATAGATCTCACAACTTTTTACGGCGAGACTTGAGGTTTTTACAGAATGTTTTTGATGGCATAAATTTTAGACGAGGTATTACATTGTTATCTGTATATGAAAAGCTGAAATTGTTGTTCATTGCAACTGTAATTAATTATGAGCCTTTAAATATTACACTTGTAACACATCTGCGACGGCTCGAAATAATAATTTCAGATATTCATTTAGTTCAAAATAAATTCTTTCATGTATTTTCTATGAGTAACTTCTAAATTTGTACAAAATATGAATTTAGGCGATCAATTTTTGCAGTCAAGGACAATCTTATGACTTATGATCGTACCTCCAAGCAGCGCGCCGCCGCCGCTAGCATTGTTAATATTATGTATGTACTATCGAACAAACTGAATCATGACCCACCATGTGCTCATTTTCTAAAACACGTCTATATACGCGTAGGTCGAAATTGGCTTGCACCTACGTTTCCTTGGTAATGAATTTGTTATCTGTCATTATTGCGACAAATCTTTGTGCGCCAATACAATAATGCTTTGCTACCGTTTTCAACAGGCTCCGTGGCGTAGTGGGTTGATGTTACGACTGCGACGCGTCAGGAGTGGGTTCGATACCCACTCGGGACATGGTTTATTCGGCCCTTATAGGAAATAATGTTACTATAAAAATTAAAATAATATAGGGTAACCAGCATAGTTATTACCCGGTTAAGGAATTGATACACAATTTTGGTCAATAGTATCTTTATTTAGTAAAACATTGACTTAAACTCTATTATATTATATCGCAACTTAAATATTCTTTCTAAAAGAACATCAGTCATTTATTTCAATAACTTTATACTAATTCAATATAAAACACTTAAAAACAAGAAATACTAGCGAATACTGTTAATTCAAATGTCTTATCCTTAACAACAATTGCAACAAACTTACCTACTTTTTCTTTTCGACAAAACCCACCTCACCTGTCGCACAAACGTCGGACATGAGTTCTATAAATTAAAATGTTACCAATATTCTGAAAGTGACATATATCGCAATTAATTTAAGCTGGTAACTTTAGAAATTAAAATAAACGTATTATTCCTTAACATTGGCAATCACTGTATGATGGGCAATGACTAGAGTGGTTACCCTAATCGTTTCACAGATTTCTAAATGACGTGCTATTTGATATTTGACACAAATAGGTTTTTTTCACAGTGAAAAGAGTTTAGACTATTTACATTCTAGATTCAAATTAAGAGTGATTTATCGAAAATGTATCTACGTACTGAAATAACAAAGGTTAAAGTTGTCTGTAGTCGTAATACATCATAACACAGTCGTATGCATGTTTAAAATGTCCTAAGTGCAACTTCGACGATAGAGACGAAATTCTTACTGTTTTGACGGTGTCAAGCGAATTATCGGCAAAATGGGTCATGATTCAGTTGGTTCGATAGTACTTGGCAATTAGGTAGGTATCGCATTAAATAAAAAGCCAATATTTTACTGAAAAGAAGGTATACACATACTATATTATTATTTTAGACATTCGTTTCTACAGGTTGTTAAAGGAAACAATGTAATTGACTACATTTAGTTGGAAACCAAAAATTTACTTGAATACATTCTGGTTATTCTGTAATTGGATGTTTCCCTTTTATCTAGATTTCCACTGGTCAGTATCAAGGCTGCCTGGATTAAGGTAATTACTATTTACTATATCGAAAGGCTGGCATTTCCAAGTAAAACTAATGAGAGGAGGGCAGCAATTTCAAGGAATATTTTTTAGGTCCGAAACAACTAAAAGAGAGGTTTACATTATTTTTGTTTTACGTAATGGACTTGTATATTTATTTAATAAATAGAACAAAGAAACAGTTAGTTATCAAAAGTCTTATCTTGACACATTGAGTTGAGTTTTATGCAGTATCAAAATATTAATTAGAAAAATATAATATTTTGGAAATTATATTTTATTTTGACTTTTAATATTTGAAACTGAAATTCCATCCACTTTGTGACTTCTTATATTTTTTTTTCGTTTTTTATCTTCAAAAGCAAAGAAACCTATAAAAATTCATGCGTCAAACAAATGCACAAACTTTAACAATTATACTACAAGTGACAAATAAATAATTTCTCAAGGACTTATTAAGTACTAGACAAGACAAACACTTAACTACGCAACAATATTTAGGTTTATTTATTCCATTTCGTGTTAGACGAAACTTAGTCGTGCCTAAACTAAGACAAACAACTAAGTATTAGGTTTCTACCAAAGTAGTGGACAAATAAAGACAATATTGTTAAACTAATGAGATAAGTTCTCGTCGGATTGTTGTTTGACTGTTTGAGAATGTTCACTTTAGTTAATCACACACTTATTTATGTAGCTCTTTTTTGTGTGTGTATCATGATTTATTCAAAACTACGCGATAATCAGGCGGATATGCACTTAAATTGACTTCATGTTTTGGCACAGGTCACTCTAGCTATGGTAATGATATAAAGATAAATTATATAAATCAGCCACAGCTATAAGCAGCACAGTTGGCTTCAGAAAACTACAAATTGAACTACAATAAAAAATCTTTGTAGAAGTGACTGTGGAATTTAGTTACGATAGTAATAAATTGTAGAATATTAAATCGCAAAATTGAGACCAGACTAGATACTAAATTAAACTAATAACGAAACCTACAGAATATCAGTAACGAAGTCAATTTACATAATACACGTAATGATCATCCAACCTCAAAACACCCACGTCCTCAACGTAAACAAATCAGTCAAAACAACGCGAAACTGACGTAATTAATTACTAACTAACGGCAATTTATTAAGCAACATTCAACAGATATTCCGAAACAATTGGACCAAATTGTAGATGACAACAAAGGAAAAATGGCTACGACATGAGAATGCCGTCCTTTCTATCCTTCGTCACAATAAGTATTATACACGCACAAATGTTTTATCGTGTAACCGGTCTCTTATAAGCATTTGTCATGTAGTGACCCTTTCAAACGTAATGGGGGCAAAAACGAGAGGCCAGCGTCAATGAGTGACCATGCGTCTTGAATTTCTAAGCTCGGTTTGAGAGTAAACATTGTGTCCCGTGGGTGTTGTGGTTAAACACTAACCCTTGTTTATGTTTGACGTACTTTGAAGCATTATAGAAATGAGTTGGTGTATAAATAAACTAAAATATTAGTAAGCAACTAAAGTAAAACAAAATAGCAAAGACATTAATCACAGGTTTAATAATTTCAGCCAACTATTCTCTTGGCTCTTGAGTAAGGAATGCGTAAAGCAAATACATTAATCACAGAAGGTAGCTTACCTTCTAGATATAAAGTTTTAAGAAAGTATTTCTCTCAACATTTAAAATAAAATCGATATCCAAAGTAAGTCACGTAAGGACCGAAATTGTTCCCATTAGACACGCTTAGTTTCTCCCGTCTCTAAGTCACTTCAAGGTAGACTTAATAAAATTCCTACATCCAGACTACTGAATTTTAATAAAGCGCCATCTCCGGCGGCCTTATCGTGCCGTTAGCCGTTCATGCATAGAAAACTAGCGTGTGTGCGTATTCCAAGCAATTTGAAAACACATAATACCTACCTGTACACCTAGTTGGTAATATTACTACTACTGTACCATGGCCTCGAGTACGATTCAATTAACATACAATTTTCATGACAATAGGTTATTTCACGTTTATATTTTTCCGAGGAACTCTAAAATTTACGATAACTACAAATTAGAAAGCCGGAAAACGTAATGTAAACTGTTTTTATAGGGAAAATGTTTGTTGAAAGCTTTTAGTGGTACAAGAGTCGAATTGTTTATAAAGGGGCTACCGTACTTTAGTATGATTCCCATATTGTAAGAGGGTTGAATCGAATATTCGTTGTTAGAAAAAAACATGGGATCAATACATTGTTACATCGCGTAAATCGGACAACTGTACAGTTTAACAAACTAACTCCTATTTACTTTCGAATTTACCAAAAATACCGTTGAGTGATTATAGTCACATATAACTGAAAAACATAGATTACTCACGACAGAGTTACTCGCCTGTCGTCTGCATGCATTAAGTTAATTTATTCCACAGTATGTACGCTCGTGGCCTTGACAAATTCGCGGAAGATCGTTCAGTAATCCCATAATGATTAACGAGTTTACTTCCTATCTTTTGTTTCCACCCTGTGGTTCGGTACTTCGGTCCATACATTAACTTTGAGCCACATGATACATTTTATAGGAGGACGTTGGAAGCCAATGACGCACGAAGGGAAACAATCAGTGCGTCACTGGCTAAACAGTCAAACAAAGGTAATTGCCAGTGACACTTTATGTTTCAGTGCCACTGTACCTACGTAAGGTAATTTCGATGTCGATTCTTTCTGGAAGACTGTGGGCGTAAAGTTGAAAAGTATTTTTAATATGAATAAGTTTTGAAGCTATTCTGCTAATTAGAATCCGTTTAATTAAATAAGCTGGTGTAAATTAATAGATGTTCGTCAAAAAGGTACACACTATACAATAATTTTGATCTTTTAATTTGGATAGAGACGTATTTGAATTCGCCGAAATTCACTTAGAGACCAACTAGAAAGTGAAGGCTGGAGTAGCTCTAAGAAAATAATCACACCTAATTCTCTCTTTTATTTCTTCATTCTCATTTCTGTAATAATAATTTGTTAAACATTTATCTGTCTAAAAGATCAAAGTAGTAATTTTGAAATGTTATTTCTATAATTGTATTGACTTCTAATGCAATCAAGTATGCCTTTTTATTTTATTTTTTTACGGGGCTTATGCATTAATCATACACCTGCACCCTGGGTTATGTGGGACTCTCCCGCCTTAAGGGCGGGCATACCCACTAAACCGCCACGTGTGCCCTCACGACCGCTTGACGGCGTGCGGCGGGATAGCTGCCGAAGTATGCGTAACTAAGTTATAACTTACAAAATAAACTAATACTTACTTATTACTCATCCAATAATAAATTAATGGATTGAACATGGAGTTGGCCATCGCCAGCCAGTAGAAGAAGAGATATATGTGCTGGGCGAAGGAGGCCGACGCCAGCGACTGATAGTGGTATGACAGCACAAAGTACGCGTGGTACGGCAACCAGCAGAGAGCGAACACCATCACCACTAGGACGAACATCCGCACCACCTAGGAAAATAAATAATATCATTGGACAACTTACACACGGTTATGACTTTAAAACTCTCGCGTTGCATGTTTAATGTATAATAGAATACGGGAATTAACGCGAACACGCATTATACTTTAAAATGCCTAACGTTTCGGTTTGCCTAAGGTTGCACTCGCCGTGGTCGCAGGCTGACTCACACGTTAGGCATTTTAAGGTAAAATGCGTGTTCGCGTTAATTCCCGTATTCTATTATACATTACACACGGTTGTCTGATTATAAACTAAGCAGAGCTTGTAAGTACTAAATAAACAACTGATAAACATATTTATATACTTCTAAATACTTACTTATATGGATAAATTAATAACCAGACTCAGTACAGATTCGTGCCCGTCTCACAAATATTCGTCTCGACTGGGATTTGAACCCACCACACGCGGCTCAACGGTTTATGCGGCGAGGTGACCACGTTAACCGCTGCGCCAAACATGTAGTTAAAAATATTAGGTATACTCGTAACAATCATTCTTTCCTGGCCTCTATTTACCACAGAAGGCGTGATTTTATGTATGCACTTGTGTATGTTTTGTTTTGAACAGTATATCTATATTCCAGGAACAATTTCGATGTTTTTGATACCTACTTCAAACCAACATTATTGGTTTTAAATTGGGATAGCACGTAGGATCGCATATGCGTCATCAATTTACGTTGTTGTAAAATAAAATTTATCTGGATAAGAACATCGGTTGATCCATTTCTGTAGTTTTTTTGTTAAGTCTGGTGAGTAATTCAGAAAGCGTCGGCAAATAGTACATATAATGTACATATCATCAATGTCAATGATTCTATCCATTAGCAAAGTATGACTGCCCCAAGCCTTTCAAATAAACTTTTGCCTAACCCTTTTAAAAATAAGTGAACGCTATATAAAATTATAAAGTTTTTTTTTATTTTATTTCTAGTTAAACGAACTACGAAACTAATATTTTAATTGGCTGCACTAAGTTTTTAATGAATTACATCTCTATTGAAATGTAGATAATAAAGAACTTCAGGTATCTCAAGGTAAATCATTGTTAACTGCAGATGACGAAGCGATAGACGGTTTAATTTAAAATTAACGAACCTTCAACATAAACGTCAATGTTCGTTGGATTAGGGTGAGTTTACAATTTGATTATTCTACCAACGACGGGGCACGTTCCGAAATTAATATTCATAAAATAGACTATTCATTTTGAGAAAATCGCGTATTGCTAAATTCAAAGCGTTTTAAAGTAATTTCCTAGTGAAATTTTGGTGGACTTTCGAACACGCCGTAGAGCATTTTTAGATCATCATTAAGTAAGGCAGCGAAACGATCTCCGTCTCCCCGGAGTATGAACAATAGTGCAACTACCATTGGATCTTAGTATCTCGTACTTTCTCACCACATTCTCAAAGTTCTATCACGTAGGTATCCAGTTCAGGCGAGTTGTTTGGTGAAAATTCACGGAGAGAATAGCACGCTTTTGCTTTTCATTCGGAAATCCAGTGGATTCCAACTTTTAAAATGGTTTATTGTATATTTTTATCCAAGAAACGAATAAATATGGGTGTTTGTTCGGGTTTGGAACTGCAGAACAAAGTATCGTCAAAAGTTAAAAGAAACCACTGACTGTATCGATCTCAATTGAAGAGGTTTCTACTAACCTTCGATCGAGAATAAAGCTTAAATTCTTACTAAAAACTGGAACGATGTTGAAATATTCTCCCTATTTCGTGTCGTTAAATTTTCATGTCACTCTCGTTAACAACGTAAAAATGAATCGGAATTTCATTGGCGATATTGCGCATTACAAAGGCACGTGTGGTAAAAAATCTCGTTATTAACCCATCGCATGATGACAAGCTAATTGAGTTTTATCACTCCGAGGGCTCATTATTAGCTATGCGAAACGTGCTATGTAAAATAAAAACAATTCCATTTTAGAAGCGTACCTATTCATAACTGTTTTTGTTTCATAGCCAATGAAAATTTCAACCTGTGTCCGTTACACGAGGTTCACTGCTAACAAAATAAAAACGTTCTATAAAATCTGTGTTGGCGTGCGTTTAACGCGTGACAAAATCTATTCCACTGTTCAGTTGGGGTTTTATTTGTTTTGCTTGTTCGTCTATGAATAGCGAACGGAAATAGGACGCAAGTTCCGTTCATTAGTTGCCGTGCCACCCATACCCAACCCGCAGAGGAAATGAGAGGACCTTTTCAGAGGTTTGATATTCAAAAGACCCATGTTCTAAACTGTTTATGCAAATATTAGGTTGCACGTATGATGTTTTCAATTAACTAAAAATAAAAGGTAAACTAAATATAGGAAGCTTTTATCGAGAATTTGAATGAATGTGTTTATTAGAATACTGGTGCCGGAAATTAAAGTTTGTAATGAAAGCAGGCTGAAATAGGTTTATTATGTAACTGTTATTTTATAATTACGCGTATACAGACTGAGATCAAACTATCAAGCCTAAAGCTACATACAAAATATTCAAGGTTTTGTTTTCCAAATGTGCAAAATATGATAAAAGGATTTGAACAAAACGTTTGTAGCAGAACCAAGTACCTGCCAATCAATTTTCCATATGAGCTATGCTAGTAAAACTTCAAATAGGTTTTCGTGTATTGTTATGAAATATCGTTAGTTGGCAGAAATTCATATCGCAATTCGTAAAGTACTTGACTCCTAAACTTCCGATTGAATTAGTTTCTATGTTACATTTTTGTTAGAATTTTTGCAGGAGTACCTAAATCAAGGACCAAAGGTTTTTTCATTGTGTGTTTATTTTGTTAACCTTTGTATCTTCGTTATCTAAGACGACGGAAGATCTAGCCTAGATTATACCGTCGCGTGTTTATATTCAAGGCCGGCCTTTTTACGAACTATTTAGTGTCTAACAGTTCCTGCATACTAAACCCCTTCATAAAGACTATCATGAAATTTTACTACCAATAAAATACACCAATATGATCCAGGGAATACATTATTCATATCCCGGATTACCAACTATCGTAGTCGTCCAAAAGTGTATTAAAACCATCAATCATAATGAAGTTTAAATAGCTAGCTGAGTGAGACTTATGCGACGCCATTCGTTACTGTCTCACCATCGATTAATATTTCCCATGACATATTAGTATACCAAATTGGAAGTGTTAGCAAAGCATTCATTTTAAATACAGATAACGAATCACCTTGAAAGTTGTTACGAAGCTTATGAACACAAGACCTTAGTGTTAAAAGAAAGCCTTGTTACTTTACTTTATAAAAAATGCGGATGGTCTGCGGTTATTCTGACAATGCAAACATTCTGCTGCCGGCGACAGACCGCATACGACAGCGGTTGACAGCAACGGCTGCTCCACGTCGTAATGGGACACCGCAGACCAGTTACATTTAGCAACGACGATCAGCGATTGCAGCGATGCAACCTCGTGTTTTGGTGACCGCCCGCGTTCGGTCGACCGCGGCAATCTCGTCATTCCCTGGTAGTGTATTATAGCTGCAGAAAACGCAGCAATCGGCATTTGCTGGAGCAACGAGTAGCAATGCGTCGCATCTAGCTCACGAAACGCGAATAAATTACCGATCGCCGATGCTAAAAGTAGCCAGTCTGCGGTCTCCCTAAAATAGACTAACCTGTTGGAGACGGTTGCAAAGATTTGCAATCTGCCTTCGCGACGCAATATATATGCCGTCGCCGTCTCTTGCATTCGTTTACGTAATCCTACATTGTCTTGGCAAAACAGCAAATACGCAACAAAGTAATTTATTTTATTTTTAAATTTTATTTCACAACCATAAAGTGCCTGACACTTCATATTCATGGCTGTAAGCACAAAACATTTTACAGTCCATATTTGAAATTCCTAGATGATGTTAATAAAAACATGGAACACAACTTGGCGTTGGCGACTGGCCAAATATTTAATGTGAGATTCTAAACAACAACATTTATCGTCCATACTGGAGGTAGAATAAACATATTAGGTTATTGTGGAAATTTTCGGTTACCTTTGTTTTATCAACGAAATAGACCAAACAAAAATCAACGAGTATTTGAAATAAATAAGAGAATCGCGAAATTTACCATCAAGGGTGAAGGTGACTGGGGCAAAAATAAAGTTAATCTAATCCCTTTTTCGTGTATTCACTTAGTCGCAATCTTCTTGTGGTTTCGAATGTAAAGCGATACAATATGTGACGTGAAATTGTATGAAGATGAATTGTAAATGTGCCAAGATCTAACACATTCTTCGCGGTATTAAAACTTGAGATATACTTGAATACTGCTACGTTTACAATATTTCAAGCCTCGATTGAGAAACACAATACTCGTGAACAGGTGACTGTGACTTTTGGAGAAAGTTTAAACATTAATCACAATGAATATATTCGGAGCAAGTTTACGCAAAATGTTAAACGACGGTGGAGTCAGACGTTTTATTTACGTCACCAGTACCGCGATTCTCTACAGTTAGAACCATCGAGTATCGAGAGATGGCATTTATAATGTTCTGCAAAAATAGTTTCTACGACGTCTGGTAGAGACGCTAAACTCGCGCTACAACAAAAGAATCGCGCTACGGCAGCTCGGTTTTTTACTACTATCAACAAACGCTAACCAACAAGCTCTCGAGAAATTTTACACGAAAGTCTGATCAGCGCCTCTAGCGGACGTCGTAGAAACTATTTTGGCAGTACATTTCAAGTGTCAAACTCTCAATACTCGACAGTACAGACTATACAGAATTGCGCTACAGCTCGTTATATTAAAATGAAATGGAACAATTAAAATTAAAGTCGGTATCTGATAGTAGGTTACTTCATACCGTAATATATGTATAGTAAGACCCTTACAGTAGATCATACGAATGATCTCGAGTATGTAGATGCTCCATTATACTAGTAAGAGGCAATTGATAATAATCAACAATGCTGGGACGCCTATTGTCATATCTGGAGCAAGGACCGCACAATTGAATAAGTAGTGTATTATCTGAAGTGCATTCATTGTTTTTATATGTTTTTTTATTTTGCAACTGTAATGTGTTTTGTCTGCGCAGACCTATCTACAACTACAAACATTAAGTTAAGTTTTATGAAGACCTTAAACTATGCTTACTATCTAGCTAATTATTTTGTAAATAAACTAAGTCTTCAGACGTCCCAGAACGAAAAGTTTTAAAACACTTTAAATTAATTACGAGTACATAAAACGAGAGTAGTTCATCAGGACGGTAAGGCTCTCAGTTATTATGTTTGCCGTCAGCCCCAAGTAATTGAAATTCTGATGAGTACACAAAGTCTAAGAGATCAGATTCTTACGGAGATTCTGAAATTAAGGGGTTCTATTGGATTCTTTGTTTGGCCGCAGAAGTTAATTCATTTTAATGATTATTTAAGCTAATTTGTTTAGCTTTGAGTTTCTTAGAGTCATGCTTACAGTTTTAATTAATTGTAAGCCCTCTGATCATCGTTTATGCTCAAAATATATTGCTTTTTCGACTAAAAATTATAAGTATTAAAACATATTTCACCGAAATCCATTATAATTACAAAAGTTATTAAAAATATTGAACAATTAAAATAGTAGAAGTTATTGCTAAAACCTTTATCAAAGCTTAACTAATATAGTATTTTGTGAGTTTAACTAAACCGCAAGCAAAATTTTAATGTGTGGTTAATTTTAATAGTAGATTGTTTTTAAGTTCAATTAATACTAAGATGCACAGCTTTTCTTAATCGCGGGGAAAATTTAAAGTTTCGTTAGTGGTGTTTGCAATATAATGATAAGTATTTTACAATGTTTTCACATTAGATACTACAAAACGCGTAAGTTAAGGTTTTCGTAAAAATAAATCAATTTAAATGTGCCATGACCAGCAGATGTGACGTCGTTCAAAATTATTTAATGGACAGGAAATGATAAGAGAACCCTGAAAAATATTCTGTTGAAGATTAATAGACACCCCTTGAATAAATTTTCGTTCTTTCGCTCGTAAAATGTCTTAAAGATATTGATTTAACAATGCTACGAGGTTGTACCCATTTTTTTACAGTATAAGATTGAGGAAACTTGAGGTATTTCATAAGTTAGAATAAAGAATAAAGATTCGGAGCTAATCGCTTTTTCACATATTTCCATATAAAATGGAGATTCTCATTCGTAATCTGAATTAATATAATTATTCTAATTTATGTAGTGGTATAACTTATGCATGCTAGTACAAAAAGAACTAAAACGCTTACTTAGAAATGTCTACTGGTTTAAAGGGATTTTTCGTGGATCTCGGCTTAAATAGTTCAACCGAGGCTCAACTGTTGTTAAGCTCGGTTCTACCATAAAAGATTTTCCGACGAATGAATGAGACTAATATAACTTTTCATTTGAATTTATATGGTATTTATTTGATAAACCGCCTTAGAACACTCCACAGTCCCATTATTCATGAACAAATTGCCTAATTGTCGTAAATATTTATAAAACTCATTACAAAGAACTCAGTGTTTGATGTTACTCCGTAAATATTTTTTCTACCCTTTAGGGCTCCTAAATCCTGGAAAGCTAAATTAACCAACGCTAAAATATATCCTTGTCGCCAGTATTGCGGTACTTTTTCCAAGAATTCAGTTTTCATTTTGAAAACACCTTTAGCAATTACGGGTTTGGAAAAATGGGAGCGTTGGAAAATCCCGGTTTCCGAGCAAGTGAGTAATAGACTAGAACACACTAAACGACTTACAGGAGTCGATCACCACGGCTCTTTGTGGTACGTAAAGTACACAACTCACTTGCACGTACGTGGTAGGAATTTTGATTACCACAGAAATGATAACGTTAAATTGATTCAACAATTTGAGACCATCAGACTAAGGTTGTATGATGTTTTACATTTTTTTAGACATCCAAACTTTAGATGATGCTTTCTTTCAATATTCCATGAATTATGCTATTGTACGCGGCTTAACAGGAATATTATTGTAATTTTACCTCATTGTTTATGACTTGAACTTATAAAAACATAAATTAGGATTTATGCAAAATGTTCTTGTTACGCTTCCGGAAAGAAGTTAAAGAACTTTCTTGTATATAGTGGATTTAAAAATGCTTTTACTAAGATAAGAGCTAATATCAACTTTCTAGTTAAAATTTCTAATGAACATGTTTAAAATTAGACTCTAATCAATTAATACAAATTACAACTATAGAGTATAAATTACTTAAGTCCGATTTTTAATAATTATTAGGATATAGACAAAGATATTTATTGTAATAATTATATTCAAACCTTTCTCTTAGCTCTGACGACTTGCATCTGGTGATGCGTGCACTCGCCGATCGCGCGGCCTCTGAGAGCGGCGCTCATCCTTGCATACGCCCACACCATCACCGACATAGGCACCACGTACGTCACAGCCAGGAATATCAAGTTGTAACTGTTCAAAACAAAATATAGATTAACATACGAATAGTACCTCGATTCTCTACCACTATCGACTACCGACAACCGACTAGCTATCGAATTTTGACATTTAGAACGTACTGGCAAAATGTTTCCTACGACACCCGTCAGAGGCGCTGATCAGATTTTCATACAAAATTTCTCGGTGACAGTTCGGTTGTCGGTAGTCGATAGTAGTAGAGAATCGAGGCATAGTTCTGTAGCTCGATTCTCTACTACTATCGACTATCGACAACCGGCCTGTCATTGAGAAATTTTGTATGAAAATCTGATCAGCGCCTCTGACGAGCGTCGTAGAGATTATTTTGGCAGTACATTCTAAATGTCAAATTTTCGAAACTCGACGTGGTACCTACTGTACGAATTGCGCTACTCCATCACCATGTTTATTTACAGAAAGTATATAAGTTCTATGTTAAATTTGTTTGATTCGAGAAGAAATATGTGTCAGTATGCTTGAAGTTTTAGGTCAGTTACGTCTCCAAGTGGTTTTACGGGCTTGTTTGCTAAGCAGGGTGATAGCATGAATATGAAAAACAGATTCCACAGGCAATTCGTTTTCAAAGCAGATCTATAGGAATACAAATGTATACTGACATCGATCCTCCAGAGGCGATACGTCCATCGACAACGCGTAGCAACACATATAACATAAGGAGATATGGTATAAAAACTAATCAGAGCCTCTAGCGTTTTCTGCAAGAACATTTTTTTCTTTTAAGTCTGAACTGTCAAACGCTCATTATTTGATAGAATCGATGTTATAAAATGGTACAACAGTTGAAAGCAACTAGCATAAAATGAACAAAATTTACACTTTGTAACTATAAGTGGCGTTTTCTTTACGAAAATGACAAAATACAATTCAGTGAAGTCAGTCAGACAATCAACAAATTATTATTTGATTCTACGAGCAACAAAAGGAGTTTAGAAAACTTGGTCCGGTATTAATAGTCTTATCTGAAATCGATTAAAACTTATTGACATCTTCATAAAAGGCCTAGCAAATTTTGTACTCAATTTAATCAATCGTTGAGAAGTACAAAGGAACCTTTTATAAATAGTTATTGTAAGATATTAAAAGATTCTATAACATTTTTATAAGGTTTCTAATTTTGGGTTCATCTTAAAATTAAAATTATATTATCCAATATTTAATAAAAAATTAAAGAATAAGTTTTATATTCGTTTGAATGTGACTCACTTTTGAGTTATGTATAAAAATTAAGAAGGTTTTTATATACCATAAATCAATGCCTTAAATGTACATTTTATGACGGCTAGCATATAAAAGTAAACTAGAACCTATTGCAGGGTAGATTTCTTTTACCTCTACGAAACTAGCGCTATATATTTTTTAGAACGCTAAAACGTAGGTTGCTATTTGATCAGTCAAGTGATGGATTATATACCCTTTATTTAAATTTATTAAAGCTTGCGATAGATGAAGACTTATAATAAGCTTTAATGAAGGAGGACTAAGTAGCTTATTTTCAAAATAGTATAAGGTAGGTATAAATTAGGTATAACTTTATTTTACAACAATATTTTTTTATTCATTACAAAAACTTATATTATCAAACGCTCAAGTCGTGACTGGTAAAGCCTGTCCTAAAAGAAATCTCAATCTCTTTTAGATACCAAGTAAAACATTAAATTTATCTGTGCCAATAGTAATAAATCTAGGGAACGACCAATCTAACCGGGAGCGGGCGTTTTAAAAAGACATGCGCGAATAATATTGGTAATGTCCTATAAAGGCCCAGTCTAGGGTCACGGGTACGTAATACCTACTTGACATGCGTAACGTGATTTATAAAAGTCGATGTAATAAAAAGTACATATAATAGAGTAGTCGTTCAAATAGTTTTCAAAGATGCTCGACCCGGACGTGGGTTTTATTCTAGACAGAACAAGTATTTACGAAATCCGATGAGGATTTGATGTATGATTATAATATAAATGTTACGTCTAACACATCGGGTACTTTGCTCATCTGTTTGACAATTGAAATAGATCAGAAAGTTTATGAATATGTAAATAAAAATAGATTTTTATTTATTACATAAAATAGATTTAGAAGGTTTAGTTTCTACGGAATACGCTAGGAATGCTGATGAATTAGTTTCATTGATAAATTCTTTGTAAAACAAAATTAGTCCTAACAATTATTAAAGTATTTTACTAGTTTTCGCTTAGCAATATAGCTATATTTTTGTATTTACATGCCATAACGTACATTCTACAAATAGAACCATCAAACTGAGTGAGTGATAGACAGTGCATAAAATACACTACGGTATTCATCAAAGGACATAGAAGAGGAATATCTTTCTTCCTATTTGATGTTTCACGAGGTAGGTTTTGAATTAAATCGACGAAATCTCTATATATTGCGAACAATAGATAAAGAAAGACATGAATATTTGTGTGTCTATTTACTTATGACCTTTTCACTTCAAAATAAATAAACCTTTTGTTGTTTGCTTTTCTGTTATGGAGTAAAATTTGGTCGAGGAATGGAAAATATTCCGGGTAAGAGCATTGGCTAATAGACTACCTAAGATATAATCCCGTATCATTCTTATGCTGATATACTGTATAGTTAAAACTAATACAACATTGTAATTATACTTACTAATAATCTGGTTTAGAAGAAGGGTAACTGCTGCCATCAGGCCACTTGATGAAACATATTTCTCGTTCTCCGTTCACATACCTGCAACAAAATAAATTAATCAGTTATTTTCTTCGAACTCTCTTTCTATATAAAAAAGACATCCAATTTCTAAGGCTTCTGTTATAACGCCTACAACAGACCGCTAAATAGGGGTTAAAACGATAGCCATTATCCGATTGCCAAACTGAAGGTTATATTCACAAATTTCTTTTAGTTGAAAGAACAATGATATCCCGATTTCGAACATAGGTCGTTGTCATACCGATAATTACCGGACATACCAATGAGTATGACTAATGCGAAATCTGTCTATCTATCCGATACATATAGACGTGTCAACAGCAACAATATAGAGATACTTTTAGATCCTTAAAACATACATACATCATATACATATTCAAATTACACATATGTACCTACATATAAAGTACATTTCATATTTTTTCAAAATGAACTTCTGAACCAAATTCCGCGCGAGTAGACCCGCGCAGGCCATCTAGTATGATATAAATTAAAGTTCACAGCAAAATGCAAGCGAATATTCTGTCTCGATTATTTTTGTAATATTTTTTAACTGCCATACATTTTGTCCTATCGCTGTTTCATACACCGTTTGATCTTGAAACCATTTATTCAAAACACATCAATATCGCTTCAGTAGTTTTATGTGGTTGAGACTTGAACACGAATACTGATATAATGTAAACAAAAACATTGTGCTTAGAAAAACAATTCAAAAAAGATTATATCCGTATTATCTAAATTACATTTTTATACAAATGTCGAACATTCCTAAGAACAGTTATTATATTTTTAATTTGTAATAATCTTATAAAATATCTGTTTCCATAGATTATATAATAATAACGGCCTCCTGGCCGCACAAAATCGAGTCCAAAGAGCTGAAACTAGTCTTCTTACCCCCGGTTTCTGGGTACATTTAGCGGTAGTTTATCTCTTCAATAGCATTTTTTTGTATGAGTTTTAACGCTATTGAATAGATAACTGCCGCTAAAAGTACTTCAGAAACCGGGGGTTAACGCATTAAGTATATGTTATCATAATAACATTTCGTACCTAATAAACTGTGTAAGTATCTTAAACTAATACCAGGAAGTATAATAAATTTTTTGCACAACATCATTCATTATGCATAAAATTATTACACGAACTTTTTACGCGCCCGAAACTGAGAACTAAATTAAAATTGTTTACAACTAAAAGCATCAAACCAGCGCACCTGTGCAAAACAAACTATTTTAACTCGTATTAAATAAAATGTTAAATGTCATGAACTAGGGGAGTCTATTAAAAGCTCGGCTTTGTTTACGATACAACTTTAAGAGCATTTATGCGGCTTGTGTCGTGGAAAATCCGTTGTTTGTACCTACCATTAATAATATATGACGGTATAAGTTAAAAGGATTGAAACGTAAATAATATACTTATGACAATAATGTTGTTAGCCGAAAGGAACTTATTTAAGATATAATAGTACTAGGACTCAAGGCCTAACCCCTCCCTCATTACAGGAGGAGACCCTTGCCCAGCAGTGGCACAATCATGTGTTAAATTTATTTATTTATTATTGATCCGTTGGTTTAATTAGAAAGTAGAACGTACTAAATTGCTTTATGAATATTTTGTATACATGTTTGTCTACTGCTAAATTATTTGTGTGTGTCATTTTCATAGATACTCGCTGTAACAATATAAAAACTTTAAATAAATACATCTATCTTAATAATACATTATACGTATAAACTGTGTTTAAACGTAGGCAACTAATTTTATACTTAACTACTTATTATGTTATACTGATGTTGCGATATTTGTAGAACGCGTTCAAATATCACGCTAAATAGTTTGACATGTAAACGCTCAAAGTGATCCGCTTTGTTTCAAACGCGCAATTATATTTACACAAAAAATCTCTGTACGTAATATGAGATCACTACTTGCACTAAACTTACATTCAAATGTATTTAAGATAAACATCAAATGAATGAAAAGCCTAATTGGATACCCATTACAAAACAATAACACAGAATCATGTCAAATTGTTTAAATAGGTACTCAAACACAGCAATTATACGCTCCTATTATTTGCCAAAGTTCTCAATTTCAAGCCCGTATGGGATAAATATTTGTTAAGAGCCTAGGGTTATTTACCTCTCGAATAAGTTTTCGTGTTACAGCAGGCACGAGACGACGAATCTAGAACTGACTGTATACAACTCTACGCCTACAAATGTACTGGAATATAATGTTGCTAAATGTTGATATTATTTACATATAAATATTAGCTAGGGATATTAGATACTGGCTTTTCAAAGCAATTCTAGACGGTTTATTATACACAATAGTTATCATATTTTAGCAGCTTAATATGAATTGTCAAAATATATTAAACGTTATGATAACACGCTATTAATGAATTAAAATGAACCCTCCATTCTCATTTAAGTAGGCGATTTGACCCCAACAGTGGAAAAATATTTTTTTATGATTTTTTTTCTGGCATTGACCATTGTATTACATAAAGTTTTCAAACAAGAAAGGTTTTATAAACTCTTATTTAATATACAAAACTATTTTGTGACCAATAAGACGAAATAATTACACTTTTTTCTCTCGTGACGTATATACGCCAGCTCTATTATTCTTTGTCAAAGGTCTGAACGAATGTTTACAAAAAGCTGTCGTTTAAATTGAATTCATTCAAAAACATTACACGCTCTCGAATGATTTTCAATGTATTCGTGCTTGAATAAGGTCTTATCAAGACGTTGAAATTGGAAATTCTGAAAACTGAAATAAGGCTCACTCACTCGCTAAAAGCCAGTTACAGAAATGGCAAAAGACTGCTCGTTTATACCACCAAATGATTTTGCTTCGGCAATAGATTCATAAGACTAATACTATTTAAATAAAAAACGTGAATTAAAAAAATGTGGTTTCGTAGTTCGTCGTAAGCATCTAGAAAAGTAGCAGCGAAAGCTAAATTCTTATCTTTACGAAAAACTTTGAGTCCATTAGTGTGCACAGAGATAAATGAACGTTTAAATTACAGTGCAGTCGATCGAATAGCTTTAGCTATTATCTACTGTTCAAGATTAACGTGATCATGGATATTTAGCTAGCAAGAGTAAACTGCACGAAACGTAAAGCCAATCAAGGTAGGTATATTTGACCATGTTAATATCTACGTTGATATAGTATTGGACTGCCTCTGTGACGCAGCCGGTATGATAGATCTCACGTTCAAATCTCGGAACAAAACATTTTTTGGGTGTTCTGTCAAGAGTAGCATTTTTGGCGAAAAAACAAATATTTGAGCCGTCCGAAGGCTTTTGTAAAACTTCATATTCATTACAGAAATATTGAGCTTAAATACACCAAAGCGAAGCCACCTAACAATTAAATGTCCGCGCTACAGATTGTCCACAGTCCGTTCAGCAACTATTTAGCGCAATTAGCAATGAGCGCGTCATGTACATTTTTCGTATCTATGTATACCTATCAATTCAAATACAATCAGCATTTACGAGAGGTGGATGCACTGCTATGTCCATTATACCTTTATTTATGTGTCTCGTGCATAAAACTGTAATAACACTGAACTAACAATAAACACTGTTTGACGTCCCTCATTAAACTCCATATGAAAGGTAATGGATACATTCTGGGTTTGCAATATGGCGATAGAACGGGGTATTAAATTGTTTATTCCGACATAAAATAAATTGAAAGTTAACGACGAACAGACTGACAATAGTTTTATATTTCAAATAACGAGTTTGATGACATGGTGAGTCAGGGTGTTTATTTACAAAGTACATTAGAAACATTAGGCTCATTTACTTTCGTACTTTAGTACTAAAAGTCTCCCTTGTTAACGGGAAACTGTGTTTTCGATTGGGATTAAAAAGTTCGTTTTCATCGAGGGTAACTTTCGAACCGTTGGGAAATCTTTTTTATAAAACTTTTCAAAACCTACCAATGTGTTCGTAATGTCCGTTTCAGGTAAAATGTGATTAATCAAATTGATATATTTGTTAAAATAGTAAAGGCGATTATTTTCTTGACGGTATGACTTAGCTCGGAAAAAATGCTTTTATGCAATAATTTAAAAACAAAACCAAATGAAAAGACGCGGGTTAAATCAATTTGATTTATGATTGTTATTTAAACAACAATTAAAACTTTTAACAAGGTCTTTGAACGGCCCAACAAGAGGAATACTTTGGTATTTTATAACTAAATACAGAAAGGGTGAAGAACTTTCAAAGAGTAGGTACAGCTATTAAATTATTTTACTGTAAGATGTTTTAGAATCGCTCTCTTGTCTCAAATTTAAGTGTCTTGTTCGCACTTTAAAGACGCCTTAACCTTTTAATGCACAGCTTTTTGTTTAACAACTTAATAGTTTAAAAGCTGGTATCAATCTTTATGTCAATTTATTTAATTTGAAAACTAGTTTTGAGCTCTCGTTTAATATTATATTAAATCTAGCTGAAGTTGCAAAGTGTTACTGAGCTGACATTCTGCTAACTTGCTTACAAAAATACAGGTGTTGAGATACGAGTAAAATTTACTGGTCATCAGCGTATGCTTCTATTGACTACAACAGTTCTTTGCTGTATAACGCTCATTATGAGTCTAATAAAGAATCTAATAAAGATAAGCCAGATTGTTCAGCGGTTGTTTCGTCATATTTTGCTCAAGTTTTAAGACTGTCAATCAGCCTTGACTTACGCTGAAAAATTAAAAATATTTTAAGTTTTAATTACTTTCTTAATAACGAATATCGCAAGGAGAAACTTTGTGACGTATTTAAAAAGGCAATATTTTATCTTATTTAAGCTGGTTATTTGTTTAGCTTTCATATAAACACTTTCACACTTAGATTATATATATCCAGCGAATAAGAATAAAACAGCATTATCTTCCCCTCAATATCATATCATATCCTATTACTGCAAGATACGACGTGTCAATTGCCCTTATTTTCTCTTTCCTTACGAGAAAATGTTCCACTTCATTCCAAGCAGATTTTATCATACTTAGCAATCTGAAACTTTCCTACGTGAATAAATTTAACTTTGGCCGCCCTCGCGGTTTCGCAGCCGACAATTTAAAATAACTTTTGAGGAAAATGCTGATATATTTAATACATAATGGGTACCTGGTAAATTAAAATATTGTACATATTTAGGACGTGGTAGACACGAACAATCTTTGTAATATCTTGGATAAAAAAATTGTATTCGGATACGCGATCGACTGCCTCCTGCTACTATTGAAATATCTATATCGTATTTAAAACATTTTATAAATATTTCCTCCGTTGCCTTCAAAACCTACAACCACGAATAGTAATATGAAAATAGTACCTTTGGAATAAAAGCCCTAATTTATTACGTGATTATCACATCACGAATAAGACTCACGATTTATTAGGCGATTATCACATTGCCGCCTCATCCAACTTTGGTGTGCGGTGCAGCGTGATAACCGCCTTAGAGAACTATTCTGCTCAAACGTATTACGTCTTTGTAGAGGCAGTTAACCGACCACTGGGAATAACCCTCGTATGTCCCGACTCTGTAAAATTATATTTAAGACTCCTAGACACAGGCTTAGGGATGTTTAAATATTCAATGTGCCCACCTTGATATACGGTTACGACATACGCTGTAGACTCACAGAATGAATTAAGGTTACCGCCGTTACCTCGTTTGATGTGGGATTTTGAACAAAGTTACTGTTTTGGAACTAGTTTTGGCAAAATGTAGCATTTAATAATTAAAACGTTATTATTATGTAACGTGGGATACAAATTGCTACGTAACCTGGGTTTTAGATACTCGGTAGTGTGCTAGCCAAGCCCTTATTTTGACAGTCTATGCCCACTCCATATTTATGCTCACGTCACTAAAGCTACATAGGGTATTATGCAAGACATAGTTTGTGATAAATATAAGTGATAAGAAACGTTGCTAAATAAAAGCTTCACCATTTTTGTCAGTTTTCAAAAAATCTTCTATGTTTATGTAAAACAGACATAAAGTTAAATAAAAAAAGTAATGGCATTTGGCATTACGTCGTCACGTCAGCGCTTTGGCAGTTATTTATAAATGATGAAACCTTCAACTAACTACTAAACTTGGCCTTAATTTTAAACTTACGCAACATTCTGCTTATGTAATTGAAATAATTGTCAAACAAAACTTTATATACGTCACAGTGAACAGCGTTGAAATAATAATGACATCACGGCAACTCGTTTAACTTTACTAAAATATAAGTTCCCAGACGTGCTCTCAACACCAGGTTTTATATTAATCAACATAATTTAAATTAACGTATGGAATATAAATGTACGAGAATTCTTCTGCCTTCACCTTGGTTTTTCTAATTCATTTTATTTTAAGGTATTTGTTAAGGATTAAATTTCACAACATCTTTAGATTGAATTAAGATGTGATACGATTTAATATTTAATTTCAATTACTAAGTCTAGTTATAGTATTCAATTTGAGATTGAAGTAGAATAAAATAATTATTTAATTAATATTTATTAACAAATAATTAAACTAAATTTAAAATTGATTACTAAGACTTGATTAATAAATAATATAATTCGTCGCCAAAACTAGAACACTACAAACTAAACGCAAAATCCATTTTTATTAAAATTAAATATTAATTTCATTACTTATACTAAAGCCTAAGCCTCTTATTCATAAACACACTATAAACCTATAAAAACTACTAAAATATGTTTTCTCTTTTTCATATCGCTAAGGAGTGAAAGAAACAAAACTCTTTATAAGCCTTCCAAAACTTCATATATTTTTATGAATAAGAGGGTTAGCCTCCTTCAAATTCAAGAGGAGACTGTTGCCCAACAATGGGACAATTATGTTTTAAAAAAATACTAAAACGAGATGTACTTACTGTTTCTTATAAGTGTCGGAGTAGAGTAAGCTGGGTAGTGCGAGTAAAGTGCTTGCACACCACACGGTGAGAAGTGCCGCTCTCGCGACTCGACGACTCAATCTGTGTTGTAGAGGTTTTACTATCGCTACGTATCTGTGGACAAATACACTTATTAATGCTTCCAATGTCTGCAACATATAGTTACAAGTAGTTTTACGATTTTGGATAAGTGCTGGATAACCTATCTGATGGATAAAGTGACAAAAATGTATGAAAAGAACTAGTTTAGGTATGATAGTGGACAATATAACAATTGGAATATTGTTCACTAGTTAAACTAACTTTAACTTACCAATACTTATACCGAACTAGTGAAACGGGCAATTAAAATTTCCAATTTAAAAGTGCATAATATAATATATAATAATATGGACTATTACAGCTAACTTAGAGATCAATGACCTTTTTCACGCATATATCACCCTAAGTACGTGTACTTTATAAAGTGTAAAATATACGAAAAGTAAAGAGTTCATACATCATATTTAGGTTAATGATAATATTATAAATGCCAGCTAAATAGCTACGTAGGTTTACGAGTGTACAAACTTTTCACATTATCAAACTTATATCTATGAGTGAATGAAAACTTCGAAATAACTGTTGTTATAAATCGATTACGGCTAGATAGTAATCGCTAGAGTCGTATTTAAATATGCTTCAATTATTTTGATTGTGTACTATACAAGCATCGTTACTTAACAACCAATCTAAATTGTAAGTAAATAAATTATAGATATCAATAGAAAATATACTGAAAAATAATTAAATAAATAAATATCGTTGGACAACTTCACACACCAAATAACTCATAAACATACTTATATACTTCTAAATACATACTTATATAGATAAATTGACATACAGGCTCAGAACAAATACTCGTGCTCATCACACAAAGATTTGTCCCGGGTGGGATTCGAACCCACCACACGCGGCGCTACGGTTGTTGCGGCGAGGTGACCGCTTAAACCACTGCGCCATACGTGAAGTTAATGTAATGTAATGTTAATCTGTTAATTGATGTACTCTGTACCGCGATTCACTACAACCGGAACCATCGAGTATCGAGAGTTTGACATTTAAAATTTACTGGTAAAATAGTTAGTTAGTACGACGCCCGTTGGAGGCACTGATCAAAGTTTCATCCAAAATTTCTCGATAGCTAGTCGGTTGTCGATAGTCGAAAATGGTAGAGAATCGAACTACTACTAGTTTTAAGTGTTAATGTTTCTGTAGCAGCAAAGGAATACGGGATTTTTTTCTTAATTAGTATGTTTATTTTATTTAATGTAGTGAAATAAATAGTCTCTCCGACACGTGGATGCCATGTGTAATAGTTGATGATTACACTTTGTAAATACTTTGTTAGAATCTGTTTATTTCGTATATGTTTGTAAATTATTCATACACGTGGTGTATAAACAAATTTTTGTTCCAGTTATTTACGTGACCACAAAAATTGATCGCAAGAGAAATTGACTCATTATATTCTGTTAAAATATTCTACAAGTAAATCAATGTCAAACAAGCAACGTTTACGTAGACCAAAAATAAACTCTCATCAAAGCGGCACAATCGTAAATACTTATCAAAGAATAAATACAATCAATTTCACCGATTGGATCCATTTGAGTACTTTGAGGCCACACTATTTTTTCAAGAACACTTTACAGGTTTCAAGTAAAAAATTGGGTTAGTTATAAGCGTGGTACAAGACTGATGACGTCTATAAACGGCACGTCTGTTACTGAAGCTTACTTATTGCCGTTTTCAATGTTCTATCTAAGATTATAGATAGATTGCCATCTAAGATTATTATGTCAAAATGAACTACCTGTAACTGAGTTCGGTAGGGATTGCTATCTATGAAATAATAGGGGTTATAGAAAGTAAAGTTACTATAATTGACCACTTAGTAGAAAGTCTTGAAAAGCCAAATTTATTATTTAGTATAATTGAGGTTTAAGTATATGTTCAAGAAAAAGCAGTAGCAACCAAGCTTGACAAATATTTCAAAACCTGCGGGTGAATGACGGTTTAAATTCTATATTTTGTAGAACTCTGCAATCGCGCAACTTTCATACAAGACTCTTTGTTAAGTTATCGGACTAAAGTTAATACTTTTTTAGTAAGTAAACGTGGATAGATAGAGAATTGAAAACGCAGTTAATCTCTCCCAAGTGTCAAGAGTGGCAGTGACACACAATGGTTATAAAGAAGTTTCAAGGTGAGAGGGCGGAGGGTGTATCAGAGGGCAATTATGCGACAGAAAATTATATCATAATGGAAAAGTAAGTGTTTCGAATTGTTCGTTAATTACTTAGGACATCTAAGGGTATTTAGGTCGTTGACAAAGTTAAATAACTCACATCTACGAATAAATATTAATTGCAGTTGTTTTTATAATGTTTAGTAAAAGTATGCAATTAAAATGTCATTCCGATAGTACTTTTACATGTATGAGCCGTGATATATTATTACGCATTCGGAGAATTAAAGTTCGGTCAATCAAATTTTACAAAGATGAACCCTAAAATTAGACATAATTATCACTTGTTCCAACGGTACAAGAAAACATCATGATGCGACCTTTCTCGCGTGAGAGTTCCTTAGAACAGTGCTTGTTGGTATGCAAAGTTCCTAAACCGCACTTGGCCTGCGCAGTGGACTCAAAGCGTAATTTCTCCCTTATAACGGGAGGAGACCCTTGCCCAGCAGTCGGACATTATTGGATTTTTTATTTATTTTATCAATCGGAACCCTCGATGGTTAAAACCATTCTGTTCATAACGATACAGTTCTTAACACGTTAAGTGCGGCGTATCAAACTTAGATCTGTGCATAGGTGCTATACAAGACAATATAGGTGGGTACGGGGTTTATTTCTAGTGCGGTACTGGTTATATCAGTATTGTAAGCCAATTAGGTTTTATATGTACATAAGTAGGTCAATTATATTCCTAATTAACACTAAAACGGTTATTTCGTTTTTAAATACATTCATTTATATTGTGGATTAGCCGTTTCAAAATCTATCCAATATTTTTGAAAATAAACCTTAAAATGAATACTGATATTTAATGTCTTGTATCGCACCGTAAACAGTGGATAATTATTTGACTTGTATACTGTACTCAGGGTTGGGCAAGAGACAAATAATATAATCGATATGGATACAATATTTTAATCGAATATTTACAATAATTAGGAACATTTTATGAAACGGTTTCTTTGTTTTTTTTTTGTGTATTATTTTTCATTTTTTGTGTATTTTTTTTCGTTTTTATTTGTTTTTCTTTGTTTTTTTTTTTTATTTTTTTGTGTTTTTCTTTTAAAAAATATTGAAATATAATCAATTTACATTAATATGAGATTTGTTGAAACAGTCTAAACACATTGTTTTATTGCAGTCGGCACACATAGTATTAACCCTCTTCACTTTTTTATCAGCTTCTCGACTTGATAATTCTTTACGTAGTTCTTTATAGCATTCAGTACACATTTTCCGTTTTTGTCCTTTTGTAAAAGTATGTAATTTATTTCCATATTCTGTTTTATTATCATTTATAAATTTAGCCTTAGTCAGAGATTCAATAATAGATTCAGTGAAATCCAACAACTTGCCTTTCTTATTATGTATACTATTATGCACTATCCAAGCATTAACCAAACATGTGCCAAATATTATGCTCATCATGAGTTTCCTGTACCATTTCAGGCCTCGTTTTAAGGAACTATAGTAAGAAGTCATCTGGTCACTATAATCTACTCCTTTTTTATTCAAGTTATACAAAGATACACAATCTGGTTTCAGAACAGCTTCCCCCGTGCCTCTTCTTCTTTTACCGGTACCTTTAATTTGAGCATCATGTTTTGCAACTGTGGTTAACATTGTCACAGCTCTTTTATCGAACCATTTTATTACTTTTACTCCCTTTGCATTCATTTTACCCACAACATTACCTTTTTTAAGTTTCGCACTTGTAACTATCTTTGGTAGACCTCTTCTATTCACCCGTACAGTACCACAAAACATCGTCTTTTTTTCAATTAACTCTTCGGCTAAGCTGACAGACGTATAAAAATTGTCGGCAATCACAACTCTACCTTTATTCTCTAACCCTTTAATTAATTTCATTACAATTTCGTGGCCATGTAATTTGTTATTATTTCTTACGGTTTCATTTTTGCCTGTATATATTATAATAGAGCTTGTATAACCTTCTGGAGTACACATTTTGTACAATTTAATCCCATATTTATGGGCTTTATTTTTTATGTATTGTCGAAATCTCAACCTACCTCTCCACGGGATCATAGTTTCATCAATTACTAAATATTTACCTGGGGTTAATATTTCTTCAAACCTCTTCATAATTATTGTAAGTAAATCTCGAACCTTATATAGCTTATCAATATTATTATCGATTTGGCTTCCATTACTAAAGTGCCAAAACTTGAGCAATAAAAAAAATCTATCTCTCGTCATTAAAGAAGTTATATAATCATTATGGTAGCACTTCTTTTTTGACCAATATAAACGCAAACAAGGTAATTTAACCAAACCCATCGTCAACAAAACTCCCATAAATTTACTCATTTCATAGAAATCGGTTGGAGACCAACTTTTAACCCTAGATTTGGGTTTTAGATTTGTTATTCGAATGTAATCTTCAGCATATTTATTAGTCTCAAGTACCATTTTGTTGATAACATCATCTGTCACAAATAATTTATAAACGTCAAACGGAGTACTAACTTCTGGAGGTACGTTTACTACATAATCTTATGTAAATTCTGTTATGTTAGGTTTATCTGTTGAAATATCAATCCAATCATCTTGACATTCTTCATTAGAAAGCGTTATATGGGTGTTATGATCCTCGGAACTATCAGAATCCGATTCAGGGCTATGAAAAGAATCAATACTAGAATCACTATCTGAATCTGATAATCTGTTAATAATGCCTACTTCATTTAATGGTTGTACAGTCGAAACGGTGCTCGGCCTGGATGTTAACACGTTTATATCTGGCTCTGCGTTATTACTGATGGGTTGGACCTGATTAATATTGTCCACACATTTTTCCTGATATACATTTGTGTTGGGGGTGACATTGACATTTTGTTTGTGATGCGAAGTTGGTGTACGTAAAAGATCAAATATACGCTCTTCAGACATTGTTTGGTCCAAAGGTATCAAATTTTTAATGCTTAAGTCGCTTAGTGATGTAGGACTCCCCGGGAACGATACATTTTCTAATAAGGAATAACTCTTACCCATGCTAGGACTTATATGCACATCTTGTATTAACTTCTTCGCTTTTTTAAACTTTGCCATGTCTGTACTTGCACTTGTCGATGTAGCCACCATATTATCTTGTCGCATATTACAGTCGCTATCACTTATTATGCTCGGGTTTGTATACACCTCCTGATTTAAAACTCTAATTTTGCTTGAGTTTTCACCACTGGTACAAGTTCTGGATGATGTTGACGCCTCTTGTCCCATTATAACAAAATCGCGATCATCATGAACCTGCTCCTTCTCCTCAAATACTTTGGATAAAATTCTTCGTGATCGCGTCATTTTGGCGGGAGCACAATATCAAACAAACTATTTCGCCGATGATTAGCCCAGCACTAAAGTAAACACGACGCTTAACACGGTGCGGTACAAGTCATGTACCTACAAGTCGAATTTGTATTGTATCGCACTGAAAAGTAATAAATGTATTTCGGTGCGGTACAAGACAAATATGGCTTGTTCGTTTTTTATTGAAAATGTGGTTCTTTTAACAGTAGTAAGCCTATGAGTATATTTATCTCCTTTCAACTTCAACAACTTCCTATAGGAAAGTTCTTCGCACCAGCGGTAGGTTCCCGTTTTTTCCCGCCGCACTACGTTAATGTCATTAACTGATCAAAAATGTCTTGTATCGCACTTAACGTGTTAATTACCATAAGACTAATTTATTAATAAAGTCTATACTAGTTGTCTATCTGTTGAAGCAGACCTGACATTTTATGCAAAACCTTTGCACGTGGACGTAGTCGTTGGCGCGAGCTAATAATTACATACATATGAGACTGAGAGTGCTAATTAGACCGTGAGTTAACATTACATAAGTACAGACCTACAGACACATGGTAACTCGACTCCGATACACCTACATCTTCCTATAAATAAAACAATTAAGTGTGTCCGATATAAACGCGATATTAATAGGAACTAATCCTTTGTGTACGAAGAGCAGGGTTCGCAACTTCATGTATCGATTCAGTTTGTTTGTAAGGTTTGTATATTTGCTTCCTGCTTTTAACGTTATTGCTCACTGCGAAGATTTATTATTTTTTATTTTATGTGGATAGACTACCCACTTAAAAAAATATTTTTCATCATAAATCTGTATTTATAATAAAAATTAATTTTCCATAACTCATCACACGTGTTTGTTGTAAAAATAAAAGACGTTAGTTGCATTTGCTATTTCTACCAATTTCATTTATTTAAGAAGAATTTAGAATGGCTTGCCCGATGCCTTAAAATCATTGACAATTGAAACAAAAATAAAAAAAATGTTTGTATGTTATAACTAAAATGCATTTTAGTTTTAATAGCAAAAATACAATTTTTGAAATAATACACGAACTACGATTTTCATATCTCGCTGAAAATTGCCATCCCTAAATATAGGCCCAGCAGACCTTCTGTTGATCGTTCACTCGGACATATCAATTAAACCCAAACTACTATCTCTTGTCTACTGCCGACCAACGGCAACGTTCAAAACAGAACTTCGAAGGCCTATTTTCTGCAATATCGGTTTAATAAACCAACTGTGGTGAACTTGTGTTTTAACATGAATGTAACTGTGTTAAGAAACTTGTCTATAATCATTCAAATCAATTATATTGATAACTTTTAGTTGTACCGCTTTTGGTTTGGAACGTCATAATAGAAAATTTGTGAGCCCTGCGCAGTGGGCAAATTCACTGCACTTCCAATACTAAGTTTTTTTTTTCTCGCTTTAAAACGTTGATAGATTTAATACGGAAAATTACAGATGCTACCATTGTTAATAAACAAAAAAAAACAACGGGCTAAGCGACAGTATAAAACTAGTTTATATATGAAAATATCTGCTAAAGGTTCGCATTTTGAAAGATTCGTAATTGCCTTTTTGTATTACACCGCTTCCGAACTAACACAGTAAAGTATATCTAAACGTGTCTTTCTTGATAAATTCAAATATTAGATCAAAGTATTTATAACTTCAAATGACATATTCATTTCGGTTAATCCGCCTACAATACACCTCATTAAAATAATTTGCTTCGCCGACTAAGTACAGTCTAATTGGATTAAATTGAAAACACACAAGATAACAGCAAACTGTAATTTCATGTTCAATGTTAAACTTTGGTTTTAGAAATGTAATATACGCTTGTTAAATTCAATCATAAAGTCTTATAACTAGAAGCAGTAGCACGATTTTCGACAGTCAGTACCGTCGAGTATTGAGAGTTTGACATTCCAAATGTGCTGTCAAAATAGTTCCTACCCCGCCCGCTAGAGGCGTGGCGTCGATCAGATTTTTATACAAAATTCCTCGATACCTAGACGGTTGTCGATAGTCGGTAGTCGATAATTGTAGAGAATCGCGCTACTGTTTTCGATAATTCCAACGTTAATAGGTGTGTTATTATCTGGACTTATAACACCTACTCGTCACACAAACTTGTACATGCCTGCGCGCCACATTTTGTAGGATTTCATCACACAATTTAGCTAATCATGAAATCAAAAACATATTTAAAGTGTTGTTTAAGGCTTTGTGCCTTTTCGTCGTTACATAATATAATTAATTAAACAACTGCGAGAACTTACAGATTTCCGGTCATCGACCATTATTTTCAGTTTCAGGAATACTTCATTGTCAATCGAAATTGAATCAAGAATGCTTTTTCGACGTAGCTTTTACATTTTTCTGCGATCTTCGTTCACGAATATTTTAATCTTTGTTTAATGTCTCACACATGTGCTTTCACTATTGAAATGCCAATATAATCGAAATTTTGTATTGTTCGATTGCAGCTGTTGTAATATGAATATACCGCAGACATTATAATATGTTATCTATACTTATGAATATTTTTAACCAATACTTAACAAAAGCAAGATAATAATATTATAATAATTAATATAACTTACTAAATAAAAATGTCCATGGCATAAAGATAACGGAGGCAACATGTTTAGCGCCTCTAGCGGGCTCCGTAAGAACTGTTTTGGCAGTACATTTTAAATGTCAAACTCTCGATTGTAGAGATTTGCGCTACTATACTATGATACGATGGTGATCAAATTTAATAACCAGTGGGTGATCCGTTCGCCACTTTGTGGCCACTGAAAGTTAAGGCACGTCAATTATTCACCTCAAAAGAGCATGGTACATTGTCCACAAAGCGAGGTAACCTGGTTATACACTTTGAAGCCGAACGTACATGCAAGCAAATATAGGGAAGTGAAAACTTATGCGGAATATGCAAGAGCCACGTTACACACGAACATCGGCTGTGTTATAAGCCTTGTATCAATATATTTGTCGTAGCATAGAACTGGACAGATAGAAGGGATCTACAGTAAATGGATTCTAAGAACTTTGGCTATACATAGAGAATACATAAGACTATCCGATTTATTTCATTTGGGTTGATTTCTTTTCCGCTGTTAGATAACATTAGGTTTCGATTTTGGTGGAGTCAATAAACTGTTTTGTCTTTAACGGTACTTTTTGGTATAATAATGAAATATAATGATAAGATCCCGCTTTCGCAGAAGACTTCTAATCATTTATTCACGCGTTTGTTCTAAGTAATTTTAATGTGAGAAAGTTTTCATCATGGGTTTTATTAGAATTCCTTCTCTATGTTTAATTGAAATAAGTAAAGTGGATCGCGACTTTCATACCGAGTTGATTGAATTTCACACTGTCTGTTGTCGCCTTTGAGACAGGAAGAAATCAATCGCATCAATTCATTTACCGAGGTCAAATGAGTTCAGTTTGTGTTTTGTGATTACGCCGAGTGGTTCGTGACCTAACAATATAATTTGTCTTATACCAAAACGTCGAACTCTTTCGGAAACAGAGCTGTAGAAAGTTAATATAGGTACATATTTGTCGCCATATTATTATGTTGTCAGAACCACAATTGTATATTCATTTTTAATGTTGAATTGTACACAACTGCGTCGAACTAGACTAGAGGACGTAACTGCTTAATACAAAGTCATCTAATTTGTATCACAATCTGAAATAAAATACATATGGAAGCATACTTTTAATTTTATTGCGCTTTGTTTAACAATCTTAGGAGTTATCTCTCCAATCTATGTCAACAGGATTATCTGTGTCTTTAGAACAAACAGAGTACCTCTTTGCTAGAAAACTGAAAACAACTCGCTTCAGTTTGTATTCAATGTCTAGATATACTGTAGCTCGTCAGAAACAAACAAGAACGAAAAAAGTCCCATTTTATTGGTTCGTTTCGTTTCGCTTTTACTCTAATCTTCTCCAACACAGACAGTTTCAGTTTAAAGGGAAATCGAATATTTTTCGACCATTCTCACAATTCGTGAAACAAACAAAACATCGTTCAAAGATGAAAAAATATTACTGTTTTTGGCGACAACTGTTTACACTTTTATTATGCCGTGTTTGAGATAACAAAATATTTTTTTGTAAAAAATACTGTAGGAATTAGATAAAAATTTATTAAAACATTTTTTGCCTGATTTAAACCTCTATCTCTTGAAAAACTTATATATATATTACGTTGGGTATTAATGATTATATATTGCATGTTAGAGTGATATTTAATACTTTATTCATGTGTATTCAACTGAAAATATCTCTTAGCCTTCGATATAATGATCGGCCTTAAATTCGACGCCAGTAATTGAACACTTATCAGCAATTTGACTACGAAATTACTCTAATTGACAGCTTATTGGCAATCGAGATTTGAAACGACGAAGCCTTTAATTGAGGACTTAATCGTATCTGACAATTCTGTAGGCCATAGAATAATACTATGCCATCAAAAACATTCTGTAAAAACCTCAAGTCTCGCCGTAAAATGTTGTGAGATCTATATAATACCAAGTCGATTAATCTATTTAGTCTCTACTTAAAGGACCTTCTGTCTTAAGTTATTACGTATGTTATTATCATGCCAACTTAAAAAAAAATACCTTTAAAACAAATAGACCAACCTGGCCATCGCATGATTTGATTATTAGTATGTATCACACTACACAGCACGACGAGAAGTTAATGCTCCTGAAATGTTAATGGCGAATTTGTGTTTTCTTGCGATGACCAAGTCGATCTATTTGTTTTAAAGGTTTTTTTTTAAATTGGCATGATAATAACATACGTAATAACTTAAGACAGAAGGTCCTTTAAGTAGAGACTAAATAGATTAATCGACTTGGTATTATATAGATCTCACAACATTTTACGGCGAGACTTGAGGTTTTTACAGAATGTTTTTGATGGCATCTCACTTCTTTTTGTAGAGCGAATAGAGCAAACATAAGTCCAATTTGTATGGAAAGCCGTATTTTTTTCATAATTCAACATATTTTCCTATGGGAATGTTGTTCAGTTTCATGGGCTAAACACCCTTACCCACCCTATACCCCCTCCCGTTATGTCTCATATAGTAGATACATATTTACACCTATTTATTTTATTTTCTACAGAAATAATAATTTAATTCAACTTCATTAAATAAATTTTAATTTAACTGCAAATGTAACCTTGTAATCTTATACATTTATATGGTATTACAAAGTTATTGTTGCAGTTGGTGTATTTAGAAAACTTGACCGAAATTAGAAAATATTGAATTTTTCCCATGATTAAGACACTAAACCCTATTTGTATTCTAAATTTTAAGCTTCTAAGTCTGCTAGAAGTACCTTAGACTTTTGATGATCGGTGAGTCAGTGAGTCAGTGAATCAGTGAGTGACAAAATTCAAAATTTTAACAAGTTGTCATTCTTAAACTACTGGTTCAAATTGACTGAAATTTTAAATATACCGTGTTTATACAATGACTGATTAGATGCTGAAAATCCAGGCTTCTTGTTTTATCCACTACGTAATTATAGGGGTATCAAAAATAGCCCGAATTGCTTCGAGAAAAGGATGTTACGGCCGTGCCGCTTTTTTTTTGCTCGACTTGCGGGGGCACTTCCGTGCCCCCAGATTGTTTTAGTATAAAACTATAGAATACTTTATTATGAAATTGTTCTGCGGTAATAAAATGCACAATTCTCTCTATGTAAAATGTACTTATAGCAAAATTATAATTGCCAAGTTTGGATGAATGTTTTACTCAGTAACGAAGAGCTACTAACGAAATTTGATAATATTTAATTCACAGTTAAATTATATCATTTATTAACACATAGAACTTAAAATCTCGGAAAATCTTTGTAACCGGACGAAGTTGCAAGCTAAAAGTAGAATAAAATATAAGAGACTTTCTAAATCTTTCTCACACGACATCTGTATTTACATCTTTTGAATTTACAAGTCAATGGAAAACGCTTCCGTAAACAGAATTTGATATTTCACTGCACCCGGCCAAGAAAAGTGGTTTGAAAGTTTTGCACTCAACGGCTTACTTTGAAAAATAGTTTCCACGAGCGAAACGTATAATAAATGATGTTTGCAAATTGTGTACTTTGTAAAATGTATTTTCAGATATTTTATGGACAACGTATTTTTAGATGAAATTGGTTGATCTTTTGAACATAAAATTAGCTACACTTTTTCATTTATGTTCAAAAATGTTTTGAAGTTGATAAAACTCTACGTTCGTTTTGAATTAGAACTTGACCAAATATACATATATTATATTACGGGGGTTTATTGGTACAGAGCAACCCTTTTTATAGCAAAAGAATTCACCCAAACATAACAATGAACGTTATCATCGAGTATCGCGCCATAAAAAGTAATTGTTTCGCGATTTTACTTACATTCAATATTTATTCACAGACCAAAATGGTTATAGAGGCTATTTTATGATCACCTTATTTTGCGAGGTTCTAGAAACAGTATGAACCTTCATAAACATAATTAGTGTAGTACATCATAGTTTATCTTGTGGAATATAATAATTAATATTACTGTGGCAAAAAATCAATACCTAAATATAGCAAGAACCACTCCCAAAAACACTCAACGGATATTCTTTCAAAATAAAATATAATTTCTATAAAACTTACTATAAGTAGATAAAGTGAAATTCAAAGCTAAAGTGCACAGCCTGCATAACACCACAAAAGATTTAATTGGTCCACAAACTTTCTAAAAGTAGGCCAAAACCTCAAAACTCTTACAACCTCAAAAAGTAAAACTCCGATTTGTAACAGAAATTTAAACGCCCGAGTAATTATTTCTTGTGAACTGAGTTATTTTAATCATGATAATTAAAGTACTACGGCTAAATAAGCCCGTATGTCTTAAAGGACTTAAGAAATATAATGAGTAAGAAAGTTCTACACGTGTCATACTTCGTTTCTTGGGAAAGTACTTTAATCTACTAGAAATGTCATGTCGACTTCAAGATGTGCGTCATTGAAAACTTACTTTAATAAACTTCTTATTAAAGTAAGTTTTCAGGGTTAGGTTCAAGTTTACTTTAATTTCGCGACTTAGTTTTAAAATAATAATGGCATTAGGCTCGCTACCTATTAACTTGGGACTAACATTGTTGGTAGTGAAATGTGCGCGTGTTTCATACACTTTTGCCTACAGCCCTACATTATATGCATGTGTAATTAAATAAATAAATGTAACCTATTAATAGTCCCACTGCTGGGTGGCTGCAAGGGTCTCCTCCCGTAATGAGGGAGGCCTTGAGTGTGAAATTAAAGGTATGTTTTAAAATATGATTATTTAGAACATTAGAGTGTGTCGACAGTGTAGCCAAATGGTAATTGTTTTGAGTTAGATATTTCAAAAACAAAATAATAATCACGTTCTCGTATTTTTCTCATACCCAATATAAAAAAATACTCAAATATAAGCATTAAAGTTAGAGAGCGGGGGATAATAATGTCACACATTGCTATAAAACGTACTGACGACGTTATGTGACTTTTCAACTCAATTATACTGCCGTTTTTAGCATTTAGAATTTCGTCAAAAAATAAGTGTTCACTATTTTCAGTAGATCACGGACAAAAAATAATAATTAGAAATCATTTGTATTCTGTGCAGATCTCCGCATACAATAACATATTTTTTACAAATCACTTTCAATAATAGAGAACGAATAGCTATTTTAAAATCCATTCGCATTTTAAAATTCGTTTGAGTTTGAAAGCCATTTATTATTCAGCTCTATTATCAATAGTACGAGAAATGACTTTATTCTATATCTAGAATATTTAGTTCCAATCTATTGTATTCGGTATTCACTACCATATTCTATTCATACGAAATACGATATGGGTCGATTGGAGTATAAAAGGACAATAATGTAATATAGAATACGGACAGCTGTTTGTTGACGATATGAGATAGCAAAACTATCGGAAATGAACTCGAGCATGTAATAACTTGTAAAAGTCCAGTACAAATCCAGAAGATTCGAACTTTCAAATAGAAGGCCGTAGCGCGGCTTAAAGAATATAAATACATTGCATGTAGGCTTACGTCGAAAGTTATTCACAGATAACTATATTATTACACATTGTGGCTCTTCAAATATTCGTATTTAATAGCATCCATGTATATTAAACTCAATTTATCAACCTCATACTGGTATTTAATTTTATGCATAAAAACACAATATGTTTATAAATTTTAGCATGCTATTTCGACCCGGAGTGATAGCAAAATTAATCCTTCGTAAATTGTATTTTTCAAATCAAACAATTATTACTCTACCACGTCGATCCAGTTGGCTCTCCTTCCGCAGCGTATAAAAGGCTCTCATAGCTCAAGCTTTCCGGTATTGATTCTACTCAAAAACCAAGCACATGTAAGTTTTCTGGTAGCGCGATTCTCGACATTTCGAACCATCGAGTATCGAGAGTTTGATATATTATATTATTTAAAATGTACCGCCCAAAATACTTTCCACGACGCCCGTCAGAAGCGCTGATCAATTTTCGTGTAAAATTTCTCGATATGTAGTCGAGAATCGAGCTACGGAACACGTTGCCGTTGACGATAATATGATATGAGTAATTCTAAAAGTAAGATTCAATCTTTGTTCTTTATCAATAAACCAATGGAACTTGGGAGTGTTATCGTAGCTAAAACTGAGCTAGAGAAAACAGTAGCAATAAAACAGCAATCAAACACTACCAAGTGAATTAATGTTTGTAAGTAAACGATCTACAATTCAAGTGCACAATTAAGTGTTAGTCTGAGTGTATACGGAAACTCCTTGTTCTCTACTAAGTCCTAGTAGTTTCCGCACTTAGGTATATTGCGCTAGTGCATTCCCGTGCCCTTGCATATTATTATACAAACATTAATTTATATGCATAGCGTGGAACATACACTGTAATTTAGTGGCATCTTGTATCAAATATATTTTGTAAACCTAGATATAGAGTATCTAACAATGAATTCGTAACACTTTTTCATTAAAAAAGTTTGCTTGCTTTCACTAAATAAACAAAATAATTTTAATTCCACTGTTTTTAATTTCACTGTAACCAAAAATATGTCAGTGACATTTCACTTTAATTACGTATTCAATTTTAAATTTTCGTTAAAACTACATTGCCAGTATATGTAACGTGTGAATATGGAGAATAAATTAAACTAGAAGTGATCTGAGTTTTTTAATTGATGAGTGTATTTTTTTACCGTAAATTGGTATAATTAACTACCCTAAAACCGGTATTATATGTGTAGTTCTATTTAATATTCTGTAAGCATTCTAGGACATCGTGCTTAGACGTAAAGGCAGCTCAATCTAGTTGACTAGCAGATCCATTATGAGGTAGATAGGTAACGCCACTAAGTAATTACGTCTTGCTTTCTTTTGATACCTACTGCGAAGAATGATTGTGCAGAATGAAAACCCTTTTAACTTGGGATTAAACGGAAATAAAATCTCATTCCAACTTATCCCCACTCACTGTGAGTGAGTTCAAAATATAAGTTAAACATAGATAATAGAGTTCTCATAGTTAACTATGCATATTTGGGTTATAATGGAGCACCTGTCATATTTAATTACTTCACGCGTAATTAATGGAGTTTGAACAAGGTTATAAATAAATATGTTAGTCGAGAATTCTCCGTATAGGCAAATGAACAAGCCAATATCACTAACAGCTACGAATAGAGTCAACCCAAATGGTTTTTAAAGGTGACGTACCACGTAGAATATGTTTTATACGATCTATTTCATCAGACCACCGGCACCAAAGGGACTGTTATCTTTTTTTCCACGTTTTTATTTATGTTTGCCGGATTTTGGCACGCTCGCACCTCTATAGCTAGCGGATTTAAAGTTTGTCCTGATATATCAAAGCCGACAAAAGCCATGCAATATCGTTGAAAGAGACAGAGTCATTTTCTCCTAAAGCTGTGGAGTCAATTCCATTATTGGCATCAGCCTAAAAGAGGTGTCGCAATAAAGTCAAACAGGTCGTATTTGGACTTTTATAGGTCCCTTCCATTTCCCTTGAGTACAGGCCGTTAAATTCTACTCCCCAGTAATATGGGACTGCTGTGCTAATAAAAAAACAACTATATGACGGCCGCCATTTTCAGCATCCCAACTTTGTTAGGAGCAACTTCGGTCGCTCATCACGAAGTTAGCTTTTTTAATATTATCTAGTTCAGTGGGTTACAAAAGCGAAAACATTTCTGTGCTTCAATATCAAAACATGTTTGGTAAAAGTTTTCATACACAAAGGTTTCCAATATTTCAATAACAGAACTATGTTTAATGTGATGACACCCGAAGCTATCACGAGTTTCAGGCGTAGGTTTCACGTGTGTCAAGTGCACAACGCCAATCCTCTTTAAATAAGTGAACTGCAAATTACATTAGCCTCTGAATAAAGCATTGTTCTTTAGGGCAATTTCATTTCATTAGTCGTTGTAATAACATATATTAAGTGTAAAGTTCTATGAAAGTTAGTTCGAGCGTAGCAGGTAAAATTAACGACAAAGATAAGCGAATCTTGTCAACTAATTGGAAAGTATTAACCGGGACTTTATGAGAGGTAAGATACTACTACTTTATACGTGCGATTAAATCCCGGAACGTAATTACTTTTAGTGTGTGTTTAAATCGTTTTCGCTTGAATATAATTGGTTTTAACAGAATTTACTTAAAGATTTGCCTTTTAAATATAAGGTAGCAAAATTTCTGCTTTGCTATGCATATCATTGGTGCTTCAACTAGCTTATTAGTAGTATGTATATACTATATGTAGTTTATTAGTTTTGTACTAACCTAAAGACGACTCTTGTATATTTTATTCATTTTCTTTTCTTTACAAAGATATTATAATTTAATGTAACACAGTTATCGTCGATATCTACATAACAATTAGTCCATTGAAATGTTACAATTTGAGGGCCGAATATTGCATTTCTTAGAGGACGCAATTTTATTTTTGGGACATGTAGGGGGGGTCAATAGAAGCTTAACTTGAAGTTTGTGGGGTCGCCACCCTTGTCCCCCGGCCGCCATCTTGGAAAAGGGGTGGAAACACTTTTTTCGCTATATCTTGGAAACTATGCGTCTTACAATAAAATTGTTAAAGGATTATTTGTAGCAAATTATTTTGTCTACAAATATGTTTAATAACTTTTTGTCCTAAATTAACAATTAAAGAAGTTATAAGCAAAATAGTGAATTTTTTTTTACAAAAAATTTCTTTCCGAATCCGGTCTATTTCGGAGCGCTGTTACTGAGTTTCTAATTAATGAAATTAAAAAAAATATAGGGCAAAATTTTCCTCGCAAAATTCTCTACAACATTGGTATGACTTAATTTTTTTTAATATATTCATATCAGCTTAGCCTTTTTTCCAAACTATGTTGGAGTCGGCTTCCAGTCTCACCAGATGCAGCTGAATACCAGTGTTTTATTTGGAGTGACTGCCTGTCTGACCTCCACAACCCATTTACCTGGGATATAAAACGATACCCCTCGTTAAGACTGGTTGTCAGACTTTCAAGCTTCTGAGTACTGTTAACGACTGTCAAATATCTTCGAAAATGACAGCTGGGACCCACAATTTAACGTGCCTTCCGAAATAGGGAGGAACTCGATATGTGTAAGATGGTCACCCATCCACCAAACAACCTCGGCAAGCGTAGCTTAACCTCAGAGACCCATCCGCGCGGCTGTCGCTAAAAAAAGTTATAGAGCAATAAAGAAAATAACTATAAAAAAAATTGCACTTTTTTGCTTATAACTTTTTAAATTGTTTATTTAGAACAAAAAGTTATTAGACATATTTGTAGACAAAATAATTTGCTACAAATTATGCGTTTACAATTTCATTGTAAAACGCATAGTTTCCGAGATATAGCGAAAAAAGTGTTTCCACCCCCTTTTCCAAGATGGCGGCCGGGGGACAAGGGTGGCGACCCCACAAACTTCAAGTTAAGCTTCTACTGACCCCCCCTACATGTTCCAAAAATAAAATTGCGTCCTCTAATAAATGTTAATCTCATGTAACATTTCAATGGACTAAATAGAAATTAAACGGTCACAAGTAAATTGACTGACAGCAACAATACACAATGGAGCTGTCACGTCAAGCATTATGATAATTAAATTCAACTAATATGTGAGTATTAATTAATATATTTGGAACTTAAATCAATGAATCATTTAAATCGTATGTCAAAAGTGAGTCAAACGAATGTGATTATTTATTTGTTGGCAGCATTGTTTCAAAACTAAATGCCTGTTGTACCCAAAATATGGATAGAGTTTTTTTTTTAATACATTTACTTTTCACTGGATACAATTTTCGTCCCATGTGAAAGAGGAGAGCTCCAAGCTATTTAAAAAAACATTCTACCTAATAACTGATTTAGAATCCCGCCTATTGTATGGTAAATGATTAAATTGATACAGACACACATACACATAATATTATAAGATTCTCCCTCAGGGGTAGGTAGAGACAACGGCACTAAAATAAACTATAGAAAAATCCAATATACATAACCCGAGAATCAACTCCTTTATCATGAGATCTATAGCATATTCTCTCAGAACACAAGGTCAATTTGTAGATAGTGTTATTAACTCACGATACGTTGAAATTGAGATCTTGAGTCTCTAGTGACTTTGCTATTGAGGCTAGTTTGAATAGGCATTGTCGATTTAGTATAGTAAATTGAACGAGGCCTCTTACGTACGTAGGAACTAATTTAGTTTGGACGTCCGAATTTCAAACTAAATGGTTGATGGGTGTGCCAGACGAGTTAAGGACAGTGTTAGAGAGGACTTTAGGAATAAAAAGGGATAATGTTTACAAATTAGATAACAAACATAATACAATTCTGATAATAGGAAGTTTTAAGAATATATTACGTTGCTTAAACAAAATATCGTAAAAAACATTTTGCGAGCATGGATGGATGTTTGTTATTTTATTTTTAAGTGTTCAGAAAACTTACAGCTAGTGTACAATATAATAGTATAAATTTAGTTATGGAAGGCCGATTATAAGATTTCCCTTTAAAGTATTAAATCTTAGAAAGAAAAAAGAAGGATTATTACAGGAGAACAAAATATGAAACCTTACAGTAGGTAATACAAACCATACGCAATAAATTAAACTATATACTTTTTTTCTTAACCAGGGGTGATGAAACGCCGGTCAGTAATCCTAACTCATATTGTGTGTTTGTCCCACATATCAAAATGGCTAAACCTATTTGGAGAAATTTATCAGTGCGTCATGTTATATATGCTGTAGTCATTCGTCAGCTCCAAATCTGTTTAACACCCCTCTAGCCTTCACATGCTTTAACAGGTTTAAAACCTCTGCCTAAGTTACGGCAATGGCACTGTGTAAATGTTTGCCTCTGAAAATAGCTCTCTAGGTAACGGTGGTGTGAGCACAACACAGTTAAAGGTCAAAAAGATAAGTGAACCTAAAGGCCGTAATAGATATAAAATTTTGATATGAACACTCTTCCCGGTAGTAAAACTATAATCTTGGTACTCAAGTTTTATGGTGCCTAGATTTTCACAAAGTAAAAAGTCACTTATCTCTGAATATCGTTACCCCTCACGAAACACCTATATTACTATTTTTACTACCTACTCACATGGAGTGCTATTTACAAATACGTAGTAAGCAGAGTCTTATCAAACCTTTATTCGATACGGATTAATGCAGCGTCTGGTAAACAGTAACCAAATTTATACGTAATTAATTCTTATGGACCTGCTAACATTAGATCTGGGGGCACGGAAGTGCCCCCGCAAGTCGAGCAAAAAAAAAGCGGCACGGCCGTAACATCCTTTTCTCGAAGCAATTCGGGCTATTTTTGACACCCCTATAATTTCGTAGTGGATAAAACAAGAAGCCTGGATTTTCAGCAACTAATCAGTCATTGTATAAACACGGTATATTTAAAATTTCAGTCAATTTGAACCAGTAGTTTAAGAATGACAACTTGTTAAAATTTTGAATTTTGTCACTCACTGATTCACTGACTCACTGACTCACCGATCATCAAAAGTCTAAGGTACTTCTAGCAGACTTAGAAGCTTAAAATTTAGAATACAAATAGGGTTTAGTGTCTTAATCATGGGAAAAATTCAATATTTTCTAATTTCGGTCAAGTTTTCTAAATACACTAACTGCAACAATAACTTTGTAATCCCATATAAATGTATAAGATTACAAGGTTACATTTGCAGTTAATGAATTAAATTATTATTTCTGTAGAAAATAAAATAAATAGGTGTAAATATGTATCTACTATATGAGACATCACGGGAGGGGGTATAGGGTGGATAAGGGTGTTTAGCCCATGAAACTGAACAACATTCCCATAGGAAAATATGTTGAATTATGAAAAAAATACGGCTTTCCATACAAATTGGACTTATGTTTGCTCTATTCGCTTTACAAAAAGAAGTGAGATGCCATCAAAAACATTCTGTAAAAACCTCAAGTCTCGCCGTAAAAAGTTGTGAGATCTATATAATACCAAGTCGATTAATCTATTTAGTCTCTACTTAAAGGACTTTCTGTCTTAAGTTATTACGTATGTTATTATCATGCCAATTTAAAAAAAAATACCTTTAAAACAAATAGATCGACTTGGTCATCGCAAGAAAACACAAATTCGCCATTAACATTTCAGGAGCATTAACTTCTCGTCGTGTTGTGTAGTGTGATACATACTAATAATCAAATCATGCGATGGCCAGGTCGGTCTATTTGTTTTAGAGGTATTTTTTTTTAAATTGGCATGATAATAACATACGTAATAACTTAAGACAGAAAGTCCTTTAAGTAGAGACTAAATAGATTAATCGACTTGGTATTATATAGATCTCACAACTTTTTACGGCGAGACTTGAGGTTTTTACAGAATGTTTTTGATGGCATATGCATATTAGGTAGCTGCTTCCGTGTTCAAAAATACGCGCAAATCAATGATCCGAGAGAAAAACGATCTCGATCCAGCTGAGCAATTGCTGTAATCTCAAGAGGAATTTAAAACGTGGCGATGCATAACTTGACAATAATTACTCTTCCCGTGGGTTAATTCCGATAAAATCCCTGGGTAATATACAAATCTCTATCAACACGAAACCCTTTGGTATTGACAGTTCATTGGATAAAGTAATGGGATCGGGTGTAGTCAGTGAAGCACGGGATTTGTATCATCGTCAGATTGGGGACATTTTGAATCAACAACGGCTTAATTGCGAACATTTTAAGACAACAGGTTTTGCTATGTTTAATTAGAAATGCTTTTGTTGGTAAGTATACAAATTTTGTCGAAATCGATCCAAAATAATTTAAGTACCTATGTAAAACGAAAGAATTGATAAATTTATGAACTACAATAAACGATATTATTCAATAAAAAAAATAGTACACGTTTGTATTAACTAGATATCAAACAACAAGATACATCAAGGCGACCCAGAATTTTTCAATTCAAATATTCCCATACTTCATCAATAGTATAAGGATATCAAGACTATCGCAGTATAACTTAAGCCTGTGCCTGACCTAAAAACTGAACAGAGGAATGATAGCAGTTGCTCTCATATTTCTGATACTTCAAGAAGAGTAACAAAATAAATGATGGACGAAACTCGAGATGAACAAAGACAAACTTGCGTAAATCCTTTTGGACTAAACTTTTCTCTTTGAATAAGTAGTCGTAAGCAAAGTTAAAGTAAATAAGGAAGTTATTAGAACATAAAACGCGTATAAAGTATCTTGTTGACACAAATTCGTCATGGACCCGAGATTTTACAAATAAAATAAGGGATAGTCTCGTTAAGTTTACGTCGAAGGAAAAAGAAAGCTGGGAGAAAGAATGGTAAAATTTTCAAAGCCTTAGAACAGTCATTTGGTTTAATATTGGCCTGATACTTTAGAACTATTTTAAAATATGCTGAAGACAAAATACTAGGTTTTTTAAACCGCCCCCTAAAAACCATCCACACGTCCGGATCGACCATCTGATCACGTGGGGGGCGGACACACGATTTAGAAATTTCTGGCGTGGCTAACGTGGCACTGGTGTAGCTCGGATTTTCTAGTTGAGTATTTGTAGTTGCCGGGTTTTCAATGCGTTCAGCTTTTATTTAGCTGTGTTGATGATTTCGGGGTCGCGGGTGCTTGATTGGAAAATTCGAGCTATAGTTGAGGAGATAGGTTTGTAGTAAACCTCTCTACACACCATGGAGGTGGACATTTGCGTCCTGTTGCTCTGCTCTTGCAGGGGACATGGGGGGGGGGTCCTGTGTAGCATTAGTTGCGCAAGGCTCTTGTGGGGGACGGGCTCGGTGTGCACTAACACTGCCCCGAGCAGACAGAGGGCTGGCCGTCGCCGCTCCTGTCAACCGTCACAAATCGTAATCCCGTTCGTGTCATGTTTACGCGCGGGACCGAGGGCCTTGCCTTAACCGGCCGGGCCGCGAGGAGTAAACCTCTATAAAAAATCCCCTAGAAACTCCGGCAGTGGCGCCCCTTTGGGGCCTTGCGTGGTCGGGGTTCACTCGCTCTGCGAGTGGCTGGAGGGTAATATCAGCCATTAGCGGCCATCCCTGGGGTACCTCCCGCCCCCCAGTGGTATTAGGGTTACCGGAGTATGAGGCCACTGCCCCGGTGGACTTTATGTTGCTCTCATTCTCGTGGGAACAATATGGAACATAAATTACAAAATACAAACGTTGTTGTGGAGGAGGAGTTAGTTAGGACTAGTAAAACACCGGGTGGGAGTGGACGCGGTAGTTTTGTTTCGACAAGTCGTGGACGTAGCCAATCGTCGGGGCCTTCGGGTAAAAACTGGCAAAACGAGTCGGTTAGCGACCTCAGCATTGCCGACTCTGGTTCGGAAAGGAGCGAGGTGGTTTCCAGGCGATACTTAAGAAAGAGGCCGATTGTTATGCGGGATGAATTCCTTGTACCGTCGGAGCCCGGAAGGGAGCAAGAGGCTCCTTCCAAAAGTAGAAAGGTGAGGAAAGGGAAAAAGAGTGAACTCGCTACGAATTCAGCTGCCGGCTTGCCTCTAGAGGCCTTCAGAGGTGATGCTGAATCACTTATGAGTGATTCAGCCTGTTCAGCCGGAGGAGGAGAGCGAGCGCCTGTAGCACGGTCGATGTTGTCATCTGAAGATCTGACAGCTGCTGACATAGCCGTCAAGATTTACGACAATTTAGAGGAGATGTTAATTGTCACAGACCATTCTCTCAATTTGAAGGGAGCGTCTAAAAAGCGCCTGAAAGAAGCTTCGAAAGTCATCAAATCTCTGACCTCTAAACTCTCAAGGAGGTCAGCGAGCGAGGAGACACTTTTATTAAAAACGGAGAACCATCGCCTTGGGGCGGAGATAGTATGTCTGCGTCAGGAGCTGGAGGCACTGCGACAGTACGTCTCAACTCTTCCAGCTTCGCAACTTGAGGGTCGTGAGATGCCTCTGGGTCGGGTGTCTCAACCTGTAGCGGCAGATTCAGCGATGGAGCGTGCCATCGGTGACTTGCGTCTGATGGTTGACGCCAGGCTTGAGGCAATTGAGGCTCGGCTGCCCCCTGAGCCCCGAATTCGCCCTCCACTTGCAGCGGATAAAAAGAAGGCAGCACCCGTTGCGCCTGCAGCACCTCCAATTTCTACCCCTGCCCCTACCTCTTCATCCAAGACTGGGAAAAAGGGTAAGGGAAAGGGGAGAAAGACGACGGAAGAATCGGTTTCCGCTTTTACTGCATCAATTGTTGTTGAGCCTCCGGCTGCCTCGAAAGACAGCTGGGGCACAGTGGTGCGCCGCAAAGGCAATAAGAGAGGTAAAACGGCAGCTACTACTTCTGATTCGGCCACTAGAAAAGCGCCTCCTTCCAAGGGAAAACCGAAACCGGCAGTTGCTCTCAGGCCTCCGTCAACTTCGGCCATTGTATTAGCTCTGACCCCAGACGCTCTGGCCAATGGGGTAACTTATAGGGCCATGCTGGACAAGGCCAAATCAGCCATTGTTCTCGCTGAACACGGTATTGCAGCAGGCTGCCAAATACGTGAGACCGCTACCGGCGCACGTATTTTGGAGATAGCGGAGGACTCGGAGGGCGTGAAGGCCGACTCCTTGGCCTCGGCCCTGAGCGCAGTCCTCGGGGATGTCGCTAAGGTCTCCAGGCCAGTCAAGTCTGCAGAGATGCGGATACTGGGTTTGGATGACTCGACTTCCCCCGATGAGGTATCGGCGGCTGTCGCGCGCGCCGGAGGCTGCAGCGCGGAGGCAGTCTCATGTGGAAAGGTCTCACGGGACCTGAGAGGCGAGGGTATAGCCTGGGTCCGGTGCCCCGTCGCGGCAGCTAAGAAGGTGGCTGAGGCTGGCAGATTGTTGGTGGGCTGGGTATCGGCTCGAGTTAAAGTAGCCGAGCCCAAGCCCATCAGGTGCTTTAGGTGTCTGTACACTGGCCACACAAGGGCCAAGTGTATTTCTGAGGTTGACCGTAGTGAAGTTTGTTTCCGTTGCGGTCAGCCTGGCCATAAAGCAGCCACGTGCTCCGCGGAGCCAAAATGTGCCATTTGCGCTGCCGCCAAAAAGCCAGCAGGGCATAAACTTGGTGGTCCGGCGTGTGCCAACCCCAAGCTCAAACCGAGGGGGAAGAAATCCCCTTCTAAAATTAATGGAAGGGGTCGTGATGGGTTGTCACAATCGGAGGAAGTCGCAATGGTCGTATCATAACTATGGCCACATTGCGCTTCCTCCAGGTGAACCTGAACCACTGCGCCGCTGCTCAAGACTTGTTCGTCCAAAGCATGGCGCAGTGGCAATTACATGTCGGAATAGTTGCCGAGCCGTACCGCATTCCTCCCGGGGGCGACTGGGTTGGGGACAGGGACGGTTTGGTGGCTCTTTATAGACAAACCACTGCAGGCTCCCCTCCCTTCGAAAAAGTAGCGAAAGGCAGGGGATGCGTGGCGGCCTCTGTAGGGACACTCGTTGTCGTCGCGTGCTACTGCACGCCAAATTGCCGCCTGTCCGACTTCGAGGATTTCCTCGGAGAAGTCAGCAGGCTGGTGAGGTGGGATCAACAGGCCCAGGTAATAATCGCCGGGGACTTTAACGCCAAATCGGCGGTCTGGGGTTCCCCGGTGACATCCGTGCGGGGCAGAGCCCTCGAAGAGTGGGCTACGGCATCGGGTCTGGTCTTTGCCAATCAGGGGTCGGTCCACACGTGTGTGCGTCATAACGGCGGCTCAATCGTTGATTTGACGATCGTCAGCGCTGCCCTCGCACAACGTGTCCAGGGGTGGGAAGTGCTGGAGGGGGAGGAGAGTCTTTCGGATCACCGGTATATCCGGTTTGTAGTTCTCCCCTCACCAGCTACACTGAATATTCCGGATCGGACCCTGCTTAGGGCTGGTCCTAGGTGGGTGTTGGGCATGCTCGACCGTGAGCGTTTGGCTGAGGCCGCATTAGTGCAGGCATGGAGCAGTCCATCGGAGGGTCCAGCAGATATAGAGTTGGAGGCTGACGAACTTGTCTCCGCAATTACGCATGTCTGCGATGCGGCCATGCCGCGCTCTCGCCAAAACTCACCGAGACGCCGGGCGTATTGGTGGTCGCCGGAACTTGCGCAGTTACGCGCAGCTTGCGTGTCGGCACGACGTCGGTACGCCCGCAGTAGGCGCCGCCGTCGTAATGAGGCCCGCGAGGCGGAACTTTACGCCGCGTACGTGGAGTGCCGCAGTATCCTTACAGCGGCTATAAAGGAGGCCAAGCGGATGGCTTGGGAGGAGTTCGTGCAAACACTGGAGCTCGATCCATGGGGGCGGCCTTACAGGCTGGTGCGGGCAAAGTTACGCCCCTGGACACCGCCCCTGACGGAGAGTCTTCAGCCGGACTTTCTTCAACAAGTTGTGTCTGTATTGTTCCCGGATCGCGGAAGGCACTCTCCCCCTTCCATATCGGTGGTGGAAGAAGTCCTAGAGGAGGAGGCAGCTGTGCCAGAATTGACTATGGCCGAGTTGCGTTTGGCGCTGAACAAATTTAAAGGACGTAACACTGCCCCAGGGCCTGATGGCATTCCGGGACGGGTTTGGGCATTGGCCTTGCCTGACGCGCTCGAGTCCAGAGTACTGCGGCTGTTCTCCGCGTGCCTGGAACGGGGCAACTTCCCCCGCCGGTGGAAGACGGGGAGATTGGTCCTCATTTCAAAGGAGGGACGCCCGCGAGATTCACCCTCGGCATACCGACCCATCGTTCTGCTTGATGAGGTGGGCAAACTCTTTGAGCGCCTCTTGGCAGCCCGCCTCACGGAACATTTGGTCGAGCATGGACCGGACCTGAACGAACACCAGTTCGGGTTTCGCCGGGGCCGATCAACTATCGATGCGATCTCGCGGGTGCGCGACCTTACAAGAGAGGCGGTAGAGGGTCGAGGTGTGGTGGTTGCGGTGTCGTTGGACATAGCCAATGCCTTTAATTCGCTACCTTGGAGTTGCATAGAGGAGGCTTTAAGATTCCACCGTGTGCCGGAGTACCTGCGGAGAGTGTTGTGTTCTTACCTCTCCGACAGGTACATAGTTTACCCGGCGCGGGATCAGTGGTGTCGGACGGCCGTCACGTGCGGTGTTCCACAGGGGTCGGTCTTGGGGCCGACGCTGTGGAACATTGGCTACGATTGGGTGCTGCGGGCTCAGCTCGAGACAGGGGTCGGCGTGACATGTTACGCTGACGATACCCTAGTCACAGCTCGCGGCGACACCCATCGTGAAGCGGCCCTCCTGGTCACGGCGGGCGTTGCGACGATAGTCGGAAGGATCAGGGCCCTCGGCCTAAACGTCGCGCTAGAAAAATCGGAGGCCATAGCCTTCCATGGGCCTCGAAATGCGCCGCCGGCCGGGGCGCACATAGTTGTCGGTGGAGTAGTAATCGGCATTGGCGGGGCGATGCGGTATCTCGGCATCGTCCTGGATAGTCGGTGGGGCTTTAGAGAGCACTTTCGGCAGTTAGCGCCTCGGCTGATCGGTGTTGCAAGTGCCTTGGGTCGCCTTCTCCCAAATATCGGGGGGCCGAGTGGCGCCTGTCGTCGGCTCTACACGGGTGTGGTGTCGTCAATGGCCCTTTATGGCGCTCCCATATGGGCTGACGCGCTGCGCCGGGAAAACATCGCAGTTTTGTGAAGGCCACAGCGCGTCCTTGCCATCAGGGCCATAAGGGGCTATGCAACCGTGTCATTTGAGGCGGCATGCGTCCTCGCGGGGACTCCCCCATGGGATTTGGAAGCTAAAGTCTTGGCGAACATTTATCGCCAGACAGTGGAGGCCAGGTCCCGGGGGACCGGTCCGGAGCCGGAGGACATAGCACGGTGGAGGCAAGAGTCTCGCCGGGGTGTCCTCCGGACCTGGGCCGAGCGGCTGGAGGAACCAACCGCCGGCGTTTTAACCATCAGCGCCATCCGGCCGGTCCTTGGCGAGTGGACGAATAGACAGCACGGCGTGATCACCTACTGCCTTACACAGGTCCTTGGCGGTCACGGCTGCTTTGGCCGCTACCTGTGGAAGGTGGCTCGGAGGGAGCCGACGGCAGAGTGTCATCATTGCGGCGCCGAGGAAGATACCGCGGCGCACACACTTTCTGACTGCGCGGCGTGGACCACACAGAGGGCGCGCCTTGTTGAGGTGGTAGGCGCCGATTTGTCGCTGCCGGCCGTCGTCAGGGCCATTGCGTGCGGCGCCTCGGCGTGGAGGGCGATGATAACCTTCTGCCAGGAGGTGATATCGCGGAAGGAGGAGGCCGAGAGGGCGCGTGAGAATGATCCCCTTGCCGCCCAGATGCGTCGCCGCCGGGTAGGTCGCCGGCGTCTGGCGCACGATCGGCGCATCCCACCTTAGTGAGGACCTTGGGCGGCGGCTACGGGGACACTGCCGTCCAGTAAAATAGGTCCTCTCGAGGGTTGCCGATGGGTTGTTGTGTCCGGCCCATCGGCATTTAGGTAATGAGGTGCTTTAGGCAGCCTCTGTGAGGGACCCCTAAATTGGGGCATCCGCGTGGCGTGCGGCTTGCGGTACATGCTTCGGCAGTTATCCCGCCGCACGCCGCCACAAGCGGCCGTGAGGATACACGTGGCGGTTTAGTGGGTATGCCCGCCCTTCTGGCGGGAGAGCCCCACATAACCCTGCACTCAACCCAGAGTGCAGGTGTATGCATAAAACATTAGCCACGTTAAAAAAGGTTTTTTAAACCGATTTTACTGTTCGCCCGCGATGCTGAGAAAACCTCAAAACCAAGGGACGCAATATTGTATATATATATCTACATTTGGAAGGACATAAAAGCAGTCTTAATAACTTCTTTGAAAACATAAAGGAAATAATTGTGAAACGGGGTTATCGCGATATCCTTAAACAATTTATTAACAGACGACCTAAATTCAACAGACATTTTAACATAACAAGTACGTAAGTAAAAAATATATTAAATTTAAAACAAACCTTTTCACAGACCACTCCCAAAGAATACGTGCTCAAACATGATAATGCCTACTTGAGATAAAACAAAATATAAATAAAGGTCAAAGGTCACAGCCGCGAGATACGCTTCTTAAGGTCAAACGCGCTCTAATTGACAAAATTATTGAGGATATCGGGAAAAGCATCGAAAGAATTAAAATTACAGATTTCGGGAATCGAACAAAAGTAATTATTATAAAAATTCGTTTCGATGAAAAAATATCGCATTTAATATGAACATTTTAAAGGACTATGGGCGGAATCGTCCCCACCCATCAACAAAAATGAAATGTAGCTCAATTGATATATCTTGGCAAGACGATATTTTAATAATATGGCGACATTGCCCAAATGCATGGGGTTCTCATAGTATCTTACGTTTAAACAAATATCTCGTTAACGTATTATTGACGACTAATTCCAAAATACATGCTCATTTATTTATTAATTAGTGCACAGCGGCGGACGCCGCATGCACATAAAGATAGCTGGGTACAAAATAACCCCCTCCCCCCGCTCTCCAACCCACGATTTTAGATCTGATCAGATTTTAATCTGCCAGCGCATCTGTTAGACAGCATTATAATTGACGAGTAAAAATAATTATTGAAATATGAAATCAATAACATATATTAACCATATAATGGAAATGATATAAGTATATACATATGAGTGCCTCTGTGGCGCGGTCGGTAGTATATGCGACTGCGGTGCGAGAGGTCTCGGGTTCGAATCCTGGGTCGGGCCAAACAGTCTTTTCTGAGATTTTCTGTTAAGAATTTCCTAGAGATTGCCCGGAGTTAGGAAGTTGAGGTCGAAGACCTCCGTGTCTCGGAGAGCACGTAAAGCCGTCGGTCCTGCGCCTGACCTCACTGGTCGTGTCGGTTATCCGTCCCACCAAACTATGAGAGTGATGGAATAGAGAGTGTACCTGTGTATTGTGCACACACTTGGACACTATAAACAAAGTCCGGCACAGATGGCCAGTTTCAATGAAACTGACCGCCGTAGCCGTATATCGGCTAGGAGGACATTATTATACATATGAGTTAGTACTGTAATATAACAATAATGTTAAAATAACTTACAAATGTAAAATAAAAATATACGTTAAATAATAATTACAAATTGTTTTTTTTTTTAATATATATTCCCACTGATTTATCAAAAACAAAGGATTTTAATTAAATAGGGGGCACTTTATGAACACGTTGGTATCAGTTCCATGTTTGTTGGTAGGTGGGGACGGAGCCCATACATTTTTGCCCATAGTCCTTTATTTTTCATGGTTTGGCCTGACTTGACCCCAATATGCTACCCACCGAAAATAATTATGGGGATTTCATTAAGGACGATGAACTAGATTTGCGTATGATACGCGATTGTAAACTTGGGTATGTGCTAAATGGTGCGACTTATGGTCTAAAAAAAGTTATTATGAAAAAGTGTGTAAACCCGTTTTTAACGCTACCATTACTGTTATAGAATATAATTGTCAGAAACAATGTAAGATTTGAGCGTTAATTATTAACTTATTACTATTATTGTCTTTAACCAAAGACAAACTACTTCTTCATACGTTCTTATTATATGTCTACCAGCGTACAATATTATAGTGAATATACGGCAAGTGTGAAAACGCACTAACAGTTAATATTACGCATGATATCACGTTTCCGAGAACTCCAACTTTTAGCCGTACTTTCCTATGTACTGACGTTTGACTCAGAAGGTTCTATCACACATGAGTACCCATACAAATTACTTCTTCGTAGAAAATGTTATCACAATATAAAATTAACTTAACGCGAAACACATGTCTTCCGTAAACATTACGCAAAAATGAGCGTATACACAACAATAGTTATTATTCTTATTCACAGCGAAATAAATATTTTTTGGAACTCCATCAAAAGATCCCAGTTTTTCAACAGTATTATTCGTACTTAAAGTTTTACATTTAAAGTTTGATGTTTTAAGACTACTTGTCTCAAACCCAACGCCTATCTTGTCTGTAATTACTCTGCTATTTCCCGTGTGTCCTCGAGAACAGAGATAATACCTGCAATCTGCATTTAACCTGAAAGCTTACCCGGCAAGGCCACGGTTAAGTAACTTCAAAGGCAAAGTTGTACAAACTGACTAGTCCCATGATAGTCGCGTCGTGGTTTGTTTACTCACTACTAACAGTTTTCGTAAACACATTCTGACGCTAGGTCGTGTTCTGTTTGTAGACATTATTTGTGTAGACTTCGACTATATTGTGACTCAATCCGTTGAGATTTTAAAATTCGCTATCCGTAAATGGTATTTCAATCCAAGCATTGTGACGTGAATGCAATAATGTGCATAAATTAATAACTTATTTATAAAATCTAGTGACATCGTAACTTCGCTATCCTCGCTATTTTTATGTGTAGGTGTATCGAGTGCTTCGCAATTTGCGTGCTCAAACGAATAAGCAACAGTACGAAATTCACGCGAGCGGAGCCGCACGGGTCAGCTAGTACATAATAATATGTCAAAAAACGGTCAAACATTAACTTTAAGGTCTCTTTCTAACTTAACATTTGTACGCGGTAATGAAAACGTACCATTACACAAGCTAACTACACAATACGTCATACGATATGATCAATACCGCTACACGAGGAAGTAAAACAATATTTGCTTACCTGTCAACAGTAATGGCGACTAATGTGAACACTCCCGCGGACACAGTCAGGTTGGCTGTGAAGTTGCTCGCGGCGCAAGTGACGGCTCCGAAAGGCCAGTCTGCCGTCACTAGGAATATGAAGTTCGGAGCACCGTTTAGTGTAGCCATTAGCAAGTCTGCTACAGCCAGGTTTACTAGGAAACAGTTGGTGACTGTCCGCATACGACGATGGGCTGTGGACAAACAAAATAAATTACATTTGACGAACAATTTGTATTGTTTTTCCATACGTTTTTATTTTCACAATTGACCATTAGCTTAGAATTTTGTTTACAAAATAATTAGTCAGGCTTTTCCCTAAAACTTGTTATTAGGCCACTCGCTAAATTGTAGCCCCGTCACGAATTTCAATACAATGGTAGTTACCAACAATTGTCAGAATATTACAAGAGCATTCAAACAAAATTAGTTCATTTATCATTTTAACGCAAACGCGTTAGAATAAATTCATTTCCAAATTCACACAAGTCACTCTTAAAATGTGCCTTCTATAATCCTTTTTTGCTTTAATGTGGAGTATTGATCTGTAAGTACTATTCATCAATCATTATCGACTGAAACAAAATCAAGTCTATATTCTGAAACACGCGATACATTAACGCTATATCTTTATAATAACTATGCCTGACACATGGTGGCGACCTCGATGTAATATCTATACTAATATTATAAAGCTGAAGAGTTTGTTTGTTTGTTTGTTTGAACGCGATAATCTCAGGAACTACTGGTCCAATTCGAAAAATTATTTCGGTGTTAGAAAGCCCATTTATCGAGGAAGGCTATATATCATCACGCTACGACCTATAGGCGCAGAGCAGCGGTGAAAAATGTTACAAAAACGGGGAATATTTTGACCCATTCTCTCTTATGTGACGCCAGCGAAGTTGCGCGGGTCAGCTAGTTTTAAATACACAGGAGGATCCTACACCTCAATTCAATTGATTTATTAGCATTACCATACTCTATAGAACACGGTATAGAGGTTCGATATTGGATTAAAAGTAGTGTGGAAAATTCATTTCTAACACGCACAGACAGCATGACCCAATTCGACTGATTGCAATGAACAATTGGCACAGAAAGCAAGCTGTGAATGTTTACCGCGATGTTTTATTTTCATTAGGAGATCTGTGTTAAGACTATCTGATTACTGTGTCTTTCAAGGTTAGTAATAAAAGGTTAAGTAAGTGGAAATATGCAGTTGTTTACAATATCGAAAGTTATAGCTCTGCTAACTTACATTTTCATCTTACTCGATGAGTGTTGTTAATAATGCTATTTTACTTGTATTTTGTTGGTACTAACTAGTCTGGTTGAGTAGAGTAGCGTCTTTTATAAGCACATCTTACATCTCTATAAAAAATAGATATAACATCGTATTTATGTATCTTTATCGTTGACTTTTTATGGAAGTGCTATACTTTCATAAAAAGGTATTGTTTTTCGCACCATAACATCCAATGACTATTACATTTTATTGTACCTTCCTCAAAAATTAACCCTTTTCTGCCGACTCCGGTATAAAATATAAGATGGACGACACATGGGTCTCATGGGTTACGGCATATGAAAGACACGTTCACCCCTAAAGGGACAGGCAGGGGGTCAATGTTGATAGCTTTATGATGTTCCGACCAAAACAAAGCCCAAATAGCGACCAAAGTCACGTAACACAAACGACATTTTCCTGCATTTTATGGCAACAAGGCTCAAGTTATTTGGCACAAAGGATTTTTTTACGAATCACGTAAAACTACACACATGAACTGAATTTCATTGATGTAAAAATAAATTGCTATTCATATTTGTACATTGGGTCCACTATTTTCCAATGGATTTATAACTTCAGCGGCAAACATTCGATACGCGGAAAACAAATAATCTTTTGTTGACCAACAGTAGATAGTATTAATTGCTTTTTTTCAGTAGGTATGATAAAAATTTGATAATTTAAAAATTATAAATAAAATAGTTAAAGTCACGTCATGATTCGTATTTTTCACGATGACTTTCTAGAATGAGCATAATATTATTTTTAGATGAATCATCTATCTAACCGCAGCTGAATGTATATTTATAACGTGTCTCTTCAGTTCATTTACTTTCTTTCAATATTTTACTTCGATCAGAATCAATATTTTTGAAGTTCTATGAGCGTAAATACTGATAAGGTTGAGTCTATAATAAGAGGTCGTTTAAACCATTATTCTTTTTACCAACATATTGCAGCTTGATAGACTCTAAGCAATACTAATATTGACTTTAACAGTATTAAATCAACACTCAATAAATTTGAAACTGAAAATAAATATTTCGAGACATAAGTACAGTCAATTAAACGCTCTTAAACGATTCCAAAAAGCTATTGTGACTACTAAAGTATGTTGACCGCTTGGATATTTTTTACAACCAATAAATTACACAAAATTAAAACTCCCAACAAATTATTTCATCAACTTTTACCACAGTTCTTTAGAGCAAGAGCTTTCCCAACTCTGTGCAATTTGTATTGGAAAAGTTCCGAGGAATACATTTTAATATTCTTGCCGACATTTCTAACGTAAATAAAGTAAAATTCTGATCATCGATAGCCAACTGACACTGAATACACAATGAGAAAGGACGATGAAATACGAAATCCCTTGAACCTATTGTGATTTATCTCAGTAGCTATACAATTTCACTTTATATACAGTAAAAGCTTTAATAATCTTCATCATAAAAACTCTTTTGCGAAGAATAAAAATAATATGATATTGAAAATGTAGCCATTGTTTTTCGCATTGAAATTAGCAAACGAGTATGACAAATTATGATTGACATAAAGTATTCTTTTCATACGTTATTGTATCAATCATGTTTGAGAGAGATGATAAACAATGATGTATAACATATTAAGTAAATATAAAACCTTGCTAGTCTCCTAATATAACCGTGCGGTCATTGACATTCAAAGTAGCCCCTAATCTAGTCTATGAGTACAATGGGAGTTTATTTATATTTAAAACTTATCTATAATTTGATTGACTATTAATATTAGCTTTTACTGAACATAATTTAATAGAAGCACGCTGCTTCAAAGGGAATGCAACAACAAATAAACTCAGTATTCCAATTGATTTAGACTGCAATTATTACTTAGCCTGTGTTAACTTCAATATAAGTTTAATCTCTTAGAAACCCAAACAAAATAAGCATTTCAAAGGAATCCAGATTCTAAATAGATAATTGTAAACATGATTAGAGTTCTATAGAATTTAAAGAACGTCAATTTAAATAGATTTTGAGTATTGAACTAAATGTAATTGCATTTCAATTTGAGGAAAGTTATAATTAGAAATAGGGATTTGCATGCGGCTTCGTCCGCCTGAAAAGATTTCTAGAGGTAAGTCTAAGAGTTCTTTAAATCTGTTCTTGAAGGTACGCAAAGCTACCAACCCAGACTTAGCTGGTGTGGTAACTCAAACTACGGGAGGAGACCCTTGCTCAGAAGTGGGAAAGTCATAGGTAAAACATATTTATTTAAACAGCAACGTACGTGTTAATCAAAGTTATAAGCTATTATTTATCATCGTCAAAATCCGTCCAGTTATTTTGCCGTGATTAAGTCAGAAACATTAGCATTTATAATATAAGTGAGCGACATACGATGAAGTTTTATTACATGCTAGAAATAGTCAGAGGAGATTAACACCGCAAACTAGTGTATTGAGCTCGACGCTTTGACGCTTCAGTGCTCTAATGTCAATATCACAGTCTCGTTAGACCGTAGCGTCTTTTGCTTCAAAGTAATTAAAATGTTCTAGTATAGAAACATCGTTATCTTAGTTCTAATGGGAGAATAAAATTATGAATTTGTATACGTATGAAATAATTTCTGGAATCATTAAGCGTATTCTGAAAAAAACAACCCAATGTTACTAAACTAGCACAATTATTTTACTGATAGCACTGTATGGTAAAACTAACAATTATATAAGTAACATTCTTTTCAAAGTTAAGCCTTGATTGGTTTTTAATATTATTATACTACTGATGTAGCATTTCCAAAAATGAATAAATAAAACTTGCGTTATTTTATTTTTTTAAATACACATAAGATACTTCATTGATCCCTGCCACCCCATAAGTAATAGGCGCGAGCATGATGTAATGTATGTGCATAAATAAACATGTAGTATATTTATTAAAATTGCCGTATCCAAGCGACGCTAGTAGAATCTTCAGTAAATCATGGTATATTGAAGAGAAGCTAGTAGGTATACTATATTTCATTAAAAACAAACAATTTAGGTTTAAGTATTTACTCTATATTTATACTGTAAAAAGATTTTAGGACATCGGCCCGACTCTAATGCCCTATTGAGACGCCAATCTGCCTGTCAGTTGTGGATCTAATTATGTTAAACCTCTAAGATCGTTTGGTGTTGACTGACACTGAGGTCGATGATCGGAAAATGTCGTTAAGTTGAATCAAGTTACAAACAACAAATACAAGGCAACTGCTTTGATAAAATTGAAAGATATTATACGTCCATTTGTCATGCGTAAAATGTTTTAAACTTTGTTTGTGGTTGATTTGCCGACAAATCTGATTGAATAAATTGGTATCATGTCTGAACAAAAGGACTTTGAGTGAGACAATAATGTTTTTGGAGACTGAAGAAAGTACTAATTATTACCATTGCGTCTGCAGATATCTGAATTGCTTACGGCAATAGGTTATAGACATATAAGTCGAAACCTTTATGACAAAGATACAAAAAAATAGTATACTGTAAGTAACTTACCTAAGACAATCCATATAACTAATGTGTTTCCCACAACTGCGAGAAGCAGCATGATGGCAAAGATCATGAACCAAGCCAGTTGACCCCACCATGGCGGACTAAAAGGCCTCTCTCCGAGTCCCATGCAGTTGCTAAGAGTAATTCTGAAACAAAAATATACAAAAATATTAATTAATATTAAAAGCACCATCAAATAATCATGGATATATTGAGATTCTTAAAGTTCGTCTCAAGGGGAAGGAGAAAAATGGGTTGCCTTTCCAATGGGTTGTCTTGGACAAAATCCGTTACTAATAAAATAAATAATTTAAACAAAATTAGTAAATGATTTTAATTAGTACATGTAAAGTGACTGTACCAAACGCGTCCGCTACGTAACACACATACACGTGCTACGAAAGAGTGCTACGTAGCTACATGCTCGTAGTACGACGCTACGCCGTTACGCGTCCCATAAAAACAATTAGCTCATGTAATTTGATTTTATCGAGACTACACCCTTGTTTTATGGTGTCACCTACCTAGGTAACTATTTGTTATTCGTACCTACCTACTGAATCTCATTTACCTTTGACGTAACCGCGTTGTTGCATAACTGAGCGTAAGATGTGCTTTCCTCTCGCTACATTCATGCAAACAAATGGGAATAGTTATTTTATACGCACGTACATAGAGAAGGAATTTATTGTATGCGGTATGCTTGCAATAAGAGAGATATTGTTTTCTCGGAATTTACATTAGGTCTCTTCACTACTTTTTGGTATTTTACAATCCATTTGATGTAAAATAACGGCCGTGTTTTTAGCGAGCACTGCCAAATTGCTATTTATACAACATTTCAACATAAAAATAAGTTATTGCTTTATTGTAGTTAGTGATGGTAGTTTCATCGGCTAAAGGTTTGAAACTGCACTCATTGGCATGGTTTTGTTGAACATATAAATCATAAAAACGTACCAAAACTTTGCGGGATAGAAGCCATATAGCAGTAAGTAATATCTGCAAATCTGCACGCCTCGACACAGACGTGAAGTTGTTAAAATGATTGATGACCAAAGCTCATCTTCTTTATTAGATTCGAGTTCCAAAAAAGATATCGGGAAGTTAACAGCCTACAAATCAAATTAAACTTTTAAAATACTCTCCGTAATAAAGAAAATGTTGCGAGTTCGGAATACCATCATAAACAATCTCAAAGTTTCAAGATTGCGCTGGCATTAATTAAACAAAGTTACACAAAAATACGTTGACAACTCGTAATTGAATTTGTAAACGTTTTAAAGGTGAGTCCGGATTAAGTTTGATACCTGCGAAGTTTTGTGAAGAACAACTAGATTACGCCAGATCACAATTGGTTTAAACGATTAACATTGAAACCTTTGACTTATAAAACAAATAATTAAATAAAGCACTGCCAGTAACTCTTTTTAAGAGTTTCTAAATCTAAACTGAGACTGTTTGGCGTGGGTTTTATAAGACACTATTTATAACGTGAACGATGACACTACGTATTTATACCGACAACATAAAAAGGGTTTCGATTAAACATGTGAATTTCTAACAACTCGGAAGTGAAAGGTCGATTACGTTAATTTTCTTTTACAATCAACCAAACAGAGAATAATGTGTGCAAAACAATGTTTGGCGAACGTTGTAAATTGACTTCAGTAAACATGATAAGGTGCCAATTGAAAAGGAACAAACGGGGGTCAGATTTCATTACCTGCGAGCGATTGAGTCAGCACCCTCCAATTCACTGCTCTTTTGTACATTTTATTACCGTTTTATGTGAACATAATTCTTTTGAAGGAAACTGTTGACCCCTAGTAATGTATTTTGATGAACCACATCGCGTATGTGGCACTTTTTTATTATTTTATTACGTAGCCCCGTTGACCTTTTGTGACATTTCCACGTTATATTAATATTGACAATCAAATCAAGTGTTACATCTATTAATACCCATATTCAAGGCTAAGAAATGGTTTAAATAATTCTGTACATCTTGTACCTACTTTGTGGTTGTATTACGTGGTATTATGAGAGCTATGAGAAAACGAACGGGAAGTGAAACTTTTAAAAGAAACAAACTAAGAACTCGTAGATCGTAGTCTTACAACTTGTATAGCAATATAAGTATGTATATGGATTTAGTATATGTATTTTGTTTAAGTCCCCAACCCGCACTTGGCCAGTGTGGTGGACTCAGGGCCTAAACCCTCCCTCATTACGGGAGGAGACCCTTGCCCAGCAGTGGGACATTAATGGGTTACATTATTTTTTTATTTTATTTTGTTTGACGATTTAAATAAAAAATCGCTGCTTTTAACGAAAAGATTTTCATCTACATAATATTTCGTATATTTTTTATGTTAAATACACAGTTATATATATGTGAACCTATACATTACATACTTATTAAATTGCATTAATAAAAAAACCTTGGAGTTACATTTATTCTGCTCTCTCAACCACTTAAGTAGTAAACGAATTTTTCCCAAATAGGTAACTCTCCCACTTTATTTTCTTCACAAAAAAGGTAAGGAACTAACTACGGGAAGCACTACGGAATACCCCAAAAATAAAGTATAAAATACAACGCTCTCGACAGAATTAGGCATCTGATCCCGGACATATGTTTGATCAAGTTGAAAGCATGTTAGAGGGCAATTCGCTCGATACAAGTTAACTTCGCAACTCATTAGTCTGACTGAACATAGTTACACTTACAACCAAGACTCATGTTCTACTTCCACAATATTCCACGTAACCTTGAAAGACGCTGGCTAATGTTTAATATTTTTCTTTTATCTTGGTGATAACTAACTTAATTAACTAAAAACCGACTGCTGATCATGAGGTCTTTGATTCGATTCCCGGATCGGAAACTTTACTACTGGTCATTTTTTTCTAATTTATATTAGAATATTTTAATGGTACCCTGGAGTTGGGTAATGTGCCAGCAAAATGTCAATAGACTCGCCCCTTATTACGTGGAAGTAACAATGTTAATAAGGAATCGCGGGTGTATTTCATACTACACCATAACAAACACCATCCTACACCTTCGGGTATAACATGCGTGATATTATGTATGAAAACATCTTTTGGTTGAGTAATTTAAAGGAATTGGATTCTGACAGCGTTAGAGCGTTTTCAGTGTGCAGGATTTCGTTCCCTCATATATCTCTCTGGCGGCATATGCTAATCTCATCACATGTTTATATAATGTATAGTCCCGCATACACTTGTATCACTTGACGTAACGTGGAGAATTCGCGCTTGCATACGCGGTACACTTGCGTTGTAAGAACAAATATACGAGCTTGCACGTGCCATAAAATAAGCCCGGTGTGTGAACGTACTAATACAACCACTAGAGAAGGAAGACGAGGACGGCCTGTCTGTCTATACGTTTGTAGCTTTTGTCAAATGTCGTGCGTCCCACCGCATTGCAAGATTGGATGTGGGTACAACAACACGGTGGGTGAGAGGGACTTGCCTTCCTTTATCTAATCACTGGTAGCAACCACAATGAATTTTCCTTCTAGCGAGCAAATTACATGTCAACCGTCAACAGCGTTCGTAATAAAACCAATACCTAATACATAGTTTTTCATTCATCAAAATGTCGAAGATATGTTTTTCTAATTTTACCAATGCAACTAGAAAGCTTTTTAACTCGGTTTAAGTTTTTATGTATTGTGAAAATTAAAACAATTGTTGTGTTTAGCCCATGATGAAGCACAGACGACGCAATTCGATCGAAACGTCGGGTAAACAAATAAGGTATACCTTTAATTTCAATCGCGTTTAAAATCCGTTGCGATCTAATAATAACTGTTAATATTTAAACTCAGGTAAGTCACAATTTAAAAAATAAGTCTGACCTTTAACAGCCTACGTCTTGACGTCATTGAAGTAAAATTTTGTCAACAACGGATCGGTATTTTTGTATTGTATTCTATTTAATTCATATTTCATAGGAGAAAGAGTAAATCCCCGCGGGATCTTCTACGACATCATATATTTCGACAAGGGAATGTATATATGATGTATAGTCTGTATAAGACAACGTAAGTAATCTATATTCGGATTTCGGTCTCGTGTTTATTTTTACCTTACTGTATTATTAGACATACATATACGGTAATTCATAGAAAATTATTTTAATTCTTCCTTTTCCTTTATTCCGGTACATGTATTCATAACGTGAAAAGACATTTCATATGACAAACATATCTATTTAAATTTGCAAATGTATTTTTAAACTCTTTATGATTTTGAATGTCATTATAGCATACGGCACGTGACTGTTTCAATAAATCCGTACCTGAAAACTGAATCAATTGTTTGTATATTATTGTTAGTTTTAACAATACCGTTTAGTTTGGTTGTTAAATTATAAATATTTTGATTATTCCTTTTTTTCACCAGTGACTGGCAAGGGATCTGCTGGTTGTCCATCTCCGAGTTTACTTGATAGGCTTTGTTTTAGGCTTTGAGTCCACCACGCTGTCCAAGTGAGGGTTGGGGAGTTTGCTAGCCCGCAAGAAAAATTGGGAATACTAGTACTAATATAGCGTGCTAAGAACACAATATTGCAAAGTCTAATAATGAAAACACGTGTTTCGTTCTTCCGTAAATAAGATGTTCAGGCGTGAAACGTGCTTTGCAATGCGTTAGGAACACGGATATCGGATATCCGTGGTTAGGACTCATACATATGAGTAAACTTTGCACAACGCAGTCCTATCCCAGTACGGAGGACAAGTAAATGAGACTTCGTGGAAACGCATCGTGCAACTGGTACGCTGCAGATTTTGGTGACGCGCGACTGGACGCATTTGATTGTAAGTTTCTAGGAAATTCTGTGACAAACTACGTCGCATCTTTAATGAAGTCGGTCTATTACTGAAAACGGTTACAGTGGTTAGCTATTTAAGTATTTGCATAATGAAGTTATACTATTGTTGGCCAAAACAAGTTGTTTTCTACAAAAAGCAGGTTTCACTAATAATGAATGTATCTAGCTACTACTGGGAAAAAAAATGTTTTTTTTATCATCATTTTGCATGACGTTTTTTCCATAACCCCTGATGGTTTTACCTAATGCCTATGGAGTATTGGCGAATTCAAGACTTTTTTTCTAGTTATGTAATGGTATTTTTATTGCTACGCTATTTATCATCGTAAAGACATAAATAATACGTTAACACAGATACAGTATAATAATAGCAAGCACAAGGATCAACCACCAGTGCATATGAAAATCATTCGGCCGTAAATAATCACAAACCGCAGTTTCCTATCTTGCCTTCATAATTGTTTTCGCAAATCAACCAAATGGAAACTCAATCAAATCACGATAGTACCCTTATTTCAAACACCACTGATTAATATATTACATACATTCATACACTCATAATATCAGGCGTTTTTCAGACCAGCGGACGCAGCAGACGGAGCAGACGGCAGATACCAAAGAACATAAATATATTATTTTTTTTATAATATGCTTAATTCTTCGGAAAATTTATTCACGGCAAACTAGATGTAGCAATTCAGGTAGACACTTATTCCCAAAAGTACCGAAGTTGATTAAAGCAATCAAATGTAATTACATTTTACGCATAAAAGCAGATTAAGCAGATACTTCATCCGTGTTTATTCTAGCCTAAAATCAAAAGAGCAAGGGAAATAATCGCAAAATGGCGCGGAAAATTAATACAAGCAATAAACAAGAAGCTAAAATAATTATTTCCCAAGGGAGCCCAACAATGAGCCGTCTTATTTTTATAGAACATTTCGGAGATAGTCGAGCCTTCAACAATTCCTTGTAGTTTATGTTTCAACGCCTTAATAGAAGGAAGAGGTCAGTGACCTTCCTTAAATTTCTTTTTTAAAACGATTGTCGACGCGCTCCTATGATAGTCAAAGACGGAGATCGTTAATGTACATTTTTGAGGCAAAGAGTTTCTTTTGTCCATTTACACTATCAATTTGTTCAATACCTACTGTAGCCGAAATTGTAAGTAGGTATTGTTTTTATATCACAAACTTAAAACTAAGTCCTCTTTATTTTATACCCCTTTCTAAATAGACATGTTATAAAAATATTGAATTCTATCAATACAATGCCAAACAGACATAATAACACAGCAATTTTCTAAAATCACGATTAATAAACAAGATTATCGAAAAGATTAAACAAGCAACAATGACTACGAATTAATTCATCCATATCCATGATACGAATCATAGTCGTCGCTGAAAACTAATAAGATGCTCTATTTCTTATCTATTCAGGTATAAAAACATAAGGCCATTGCTTTATATGAAAGCCGAGTCAGAAACCTAATATTGTTTAATGTTCCATATTGCTAAATTTGTTTTTGTATGCTTAGGCTTCATGTACTTAAAACTGAAGTAAACAAAACCCTGTCTGAATAACGGCCCTACATATTTAATTCAAAACAATATGAATCTTATGATTTGCATAAAAATATTTATGGTAGTTTTCCGACCTTTTGGTTTTGTTAGTAGGTACTTAAATACATACATAAATAAAAATAAATATAATTGGACAACTCACTCACGGTTGATTCCACACTGAGCAGAGTTGTAAGTAAACAAGTAACTGACAAACATACATAAAAAAAAAGAATGGTCATGCACCCAAAACTAGAAATATGCATACACGATCACATTCACATTTACGTTAAGTATGTATTTAAGTAAATATATAACTGTTATTTACTTCAAATCTATATTTAGGTAACTTATATAATAATAATCACTATGTATCTATTGTCGTCTAAAATCAATAATCAAATGGATACTTTCATACAAAAAAAAATACTTTTAAAATGTGACGATGTAAACATATTTTCACTCGTGACATTTAGAAGTTAATACAAAATCAATCAGTATTAATATCCGGGTGTAACCACAGTTACTTATACAAGTCATGGTGGTTGATGGGATAGCTAAAGTTTCAATATGGATTACGTAACTCTATTATACCTGCGGCCTGTGGGCTGAACTTGAAACTGAAGGAGCTTCAACGAGCTTTCGATTACTAGAGGAACTATAAATTCACGAATAAGATCTATGAGAATACGAAATTGAAGTCTAAAGTTAGGAGGCATACTTAACGAGACGACCATTTACCAAAATAAAGGGTTACGACTAGTGGGACGCATTCATGAAAATACTTACAAAATATTCTGGTATGCAATCATAGATTAGTATAAAACCACTCACTAAATAGCAGCAACAGTTTTAGCGAGGAAAAATAAGTATTTTTTCAATTTTACCAAATACTACCGGGTACTTAATCTAATGCTGGCTTGGAACGCCTTATGTTTTGTAAACATAACGTGAGTTAGTCACGTGTGAAAATAAGGGTACATTCAACTATTTTTTATGAATACTTGTTAGGTTAATTCTTCCGAAAAATAATGACAACATTTGTTTCAACGTCACGCAATCACTAACAAGGCGGGAAAACATGGAAATAGTTTTGAAAATAAACCCATATAAAAATATTTTATGTGTAACAATATTACATATTTTTATTTTATGGTGCTCGTTCAAACAAAACATAGGCCCTTATGAGCCCTTCTAAATGTAACCGATACCCATTACCCATGGTATATGAATGCCCTGACCGACCCCTTGAAGAGAGTAAAATCGCCCATACATAAATCTACGCTTGACGCTCAGAAACTCCCTTTCTTTTTTTTATACTTTAAATTTTGTATATATTAGATAATATGATTTAGTTTCAATATATTTGTAACTTGTAAATATTCTTGTGTGAATAATACATTTTACGTTAACGTATATCTTATTAATAAAACTGTAATATTAAAACTTGTATGATTAATGCCACATTTATGTAATTATTAATAATACGTCTCTAATCTCTGTTGTTTTTGTAACGGACCAAGAATAAATATATTAGCATTACGAAGAGTTTTTTTTTTTGCTTTGGTATTCCTAGCCGAAACAAATTTGTGGATCACATTTCAGTATTTATTTCGTGATTTTCACACGAAGTAAATGATTGGTTATTTCGTGTGAAAATCAAAGCAACGATATCCACACGCAGGGATAGCGGCGTGTGGTGGCCATATATTGATAACCACTACACTACGGATGGCTTATGATTTTAACAATTCAACGCAAATAATATGAGTTTGCGGCTTGTAAAGCATTTTGGTATTAATCAACCCTCGAATTACAGTTTGAGTTAAATGAAAATGTTCTATGCCTTTTGGCAGAACAATAGAACACCTCGGAGCTTAGGCACCTACTATTTCCGCCACTTTGAATCTAATGGACATAATCCAATTTCCTTCTACCGCTTCACAATGGAAAATAGAATTCATATCGCCTAATTTCACACAAATGTATGCATATAGTTTGGATTCTTAACAAACGGAATTCCTAGGAAAAGTTTGTCAAATTAACAATTTCGTAGCTAGTTCTAGTAACGGACTGAACAATTAGCATCATAGGCGCCTATAGCCTGTTGCGCTCACCGGTCGGTATACGATATAAAGGTTAAGTAGTCCTTGACGCTGGCATTATAGATGGGTAACCGCTTAGTGATGTTCAAACTGGGCTTTCCGTGCTGCAGAGCGAATATTAAAAGTCGGTTCCTAAGTCGGATCTTATTAGTTGTCCATTCATTTAACAGTTGTTAAGCCATGTCAAAGGCTTTACGAACGGCTTGAACCACTTTGATACTAGGTTGACCACTAAAATGCAATAAAAAAATCCATATAACATTACTATGGATGTATAAATCCAGAATTTAACTGACGGTCACATCTGGACAACGCGCCACTGTAATGAAAAATCAGAGAAACTTTTACTACAAGTAACTTTTGAAATCAATTTAAAAGTTGAATGCACTATCGCAGATCTGTAGGGATCGGATCTATAAAAATCTTGAATGCATTTGATCAGAATTCACCCCCACATTTTATAATAAAGTTTATTAGCTCTTACTGAAAATGTAGTTAGGACTAAAGCCACTTGTTGAACTTTACTCAAATACTACAACACGTAGCCGGGTTGTAGTAAACACATAATTTTATTTTATTTACAAAGTTTTATTCTACAAAAGGTACAGGAGTTGAAGAAATTCTCGAGGTCTTTGCGGACGTCCGGTTTGTCCTGTTTAAAAATAAGTGAAGCAATGAATATTATTCACAACAAACGCTTGAATGTTTTAACTTTTGCTTGTGCCTATTTTTGTTTTCATGGTCCAAAATTAACGACTCTACCTAATTTAGTTCTCAGATATTTCAACGACGCGAAATTTGGACATTTATTTCTGTGTGACGAAAATTTACAGTAGACAACTTGTAATGAAAATTAAGACATGACGATAGTTTAGGGTTGTGACATCGGGTAATGTGAATAAATAGATATGTTCCTTAATAATTTCATTTGTGCTAGGATACAACCGTTATACTTAATGCTTTCTTTGATGATTTAAGATTTTTCAAAATGAGCTTTTTTGGGACAAACTATACGTAGTTGCATTATGTCGTTTACCAGTCTAGATAAAATAAAATATCCTAATAAAGGCAACAGACTTCAACAAATAAGTTATTGATAAGAGAGTATAAAAATCTAACCAATTGATATTACAGACCCAGGCAAAATGAATAAATACAAAAAAGTTAGTCAATCTAGCGATGAGAGGCATTCAATCAATAGTTTAACTAATAACTTTCTCATCTTTTCAAAAGGTACTATGAGTTCTCTATCAATGAGTTTGTCAGTAATATGAAACTCGTGCCTATATTTAGCATAGAAACATTGTTGGATAAAATGTCAAAGTTGCTTGGTGTTCCGATCGATCGATAAATACCATCGGGACATACCACAGCAAATAGACTTTATAAATAAGTGCACGAGTACATCATTTATATTCAACTATTGGCTTGGTGGTGTTTATAAACTATGATATATCATTGATTGTCGTCTAAGGTGTCTGTTTACCTAATTTACTTTTGGCCGTCATATTTCACTTTTTTTACATAGTGCCCGATAAGGTTCTCTTCGAAGAAGAATTACTATCAACATGTTCATAATGTAAAAAAGAAATGGTAATATTATTAAGCACCTCTTAAAAATGTATGTCGTGAATTAATAAATTTTTTTGACCGGCGATCCTGTATGACAAGATGCATGGATGTGAATAAGACCAGGGAAAGTTTGTAAGGATCATGCCAAGCAGCGTTCTTTGGTCTCAGGCTGTGGAGAAAGGCGTATTTTTATGTATGTACGTATTTATGTTATTAACATTTTGTTAAATATACTTACTTAAGATTGATGTCCTCGAGTATCCTCGTGGGGAGAAGATCCAATATTTGGGTAACATTGAGCTGATCCCAAGACTTCTGTCGTCCCAGTATCTGCTGGGTGCAGTTTATAAAAAGCTGGATATCTATTTCGGAGTCCATCGCAACATATTTCACTCACACTTTCACAAATAAAGTCATTTTGTTCTTTAGCACTTTGGTTTTATATAACACTGCTATGATGGTTTTGTTCATTTAGTTTCCGACAGCTTAAATGTTTTTATTTTAAACAATAATACCACGGATTTCTTTACGTTTAGAAAAGTAATAAAGTCACCTGTAACAAGTTTACAATCCACTTTTATATACGAATCAAAATAACTATCAATAATAATTAAAGTTATTTTGATGTTCCTGCACATGACAGAACTTCTCATTTTAATATACTAACGATTGCTATTGGACATTGTGATATTTGACGTTTAAAATATTTGTCCAAGCGCAATACAAATAAGGAAATCATACACATTTTTAATTTAAGTGAGTTGCCAACCCGCACTTAGCCAGTGTACCAACATTCAAGGTCTAATCCTTGACCACCGGTGGGACAGTAACTGTACCTACATAAAATGAGTAATCATAAGAATAAACGTGTTACCACAACATTTGTTTATGTTGACTCAAAACAAACAAAGTACATTAAAATAAATGTAGAATTATTTCCCAACACTAAGAATTAAAGTAAAATACATTTGTAAGTTTGTCTGGCCAGTTTTCCTCCGCACTTACTTAATTAAGAACTCTTCATTAAGTATTGCCTCCATTAGCTCAAGTTTTATGGCGTAACCAACAAAGAAAACAGACATTAAGACTACCATTATAATACAAAAGACTCAATTGACCAGTATTTTTAAGAATGCGTAATAAATTACAGAATTTAGACACCCTTTTATATTAATTACTAGCTGGCCCGAGCGGGTCGCGTGTAATTTGAGAATAATAAAATATTTATTTTAAAAATTAAACAGTCTATGTTTACTTCTAATCTTGAATTCTTTGTTTTTATGTTAAGTTAAAAATCTTACAGCTAGCTTAACTACAGCTTCTAACATAACGCTAATGACCTATGAAAGCAATTTAATCACATAAGGGTAAAACTGGGAACCACATTTAGAAGTACAGTAAACCTCATCATTAAAAACTGCGTCCCCTTCAATACAACAGACCCAAAATGGGCTAACAATAACTTCTACAAGATTCCACTGAAATCCATTCCTCAGAGATCACATGCACAAACTTGCAGCAACAAATATTTGTCCCTCGTGAGATTAAACCTGTCTTAGCACAGAAAGCGAGCACTCCGATCTTCTTGCGTCTCGACACTATATTTCATGCTCAAATAAAATATAGATAAACAATGTACAACTCTTCACAACAAATCAGAACTTTTGAAATAGGTAAGCATAAATAAGATGTTGGTATGTACAAAGGTATTCGAGATTTTTTTTAATATCACGTATCACACCTAGCTGTGACCGCAATAATTGGCAATAATCAAAAAAACTTTGATTCCAAACAGAAAACTGTTTCGGGAATGTGTTTGGTTTTATTAAATGGATAGAATTTGAAAAATTCAATAACCGCGCCCACAGCCGTATGAGCCAATATTGGGTTCGATTGCATAGATACCACCTGTTTCAAACGTTCATACGACTCTACGAGGGCCACTACTAACAAGTAAAACAGTTAAAACTCCCTTAAAAGAAAGTCAGGTATCTATATAACCTGTCTTGACCTTGAACCTACATCGACTAACACGAACGTCATGGTCAATTCATTAACCAGCAGTTTTGATGAAGACAAATAAGGCTAACGCTTAGTTTCCCTCAACAAAATGAACACGTCCGAACTAATCCACTAAGTAGAAACTTTACCCACAAATAAACTATCGTAACAATTCTGTTTTATAACACTGAAAAATAAAATACTCGTATAAAAGAGATCGTTCATTCAAAAGACCTATTAACGATCCTATAATTTAGTCAATAAACTGAAGATATTAAAAAAATCTATAAAAGAATTGTCTTTGAGGCGTTTACATGCGCAATTTATTTCAATTACCGAAATAGCCTAGACAGTAACTGAACACTATTTTACACCGAATGAAACTGGCTGGTAACAAGACCAATGTAACTATCTTGTGAATAAAACAACTTTTGGCAATCAAGCCGCGTTGGAACAAAGGGACGTTTGGCAAGGGCGTAAACGTGCGGAAACTGCTATGGGGCATCTACGGATTTTGTAACAAGAAGAAAGGTTTTTAAAGGTAACATTTCAAGGAAAATCTGTAAGAGGAACGTGACAAAAATGTACCTTCATGGCATGAGGTTACAAATACCTATGTTACAAAAATCTACGTGATTGCTTATATCAAAAAACCTTTTGTTTGAAATATTCATGTCTGCTACAGTGAATTGCTTTTATATCGATAATTAAGATTCTCGGGATGCTATTATTCACAATTTTCATTAAACATCTGCATTTCAGGAAATTATAAAGGTTGCAATATTTATCTTCATTAAGTATTTATAATTTATTAGATAAATTGCTTTTTAATTAGGAAAAAATAATGAATGCTTGTTCATTATTAATAGAGTATAAACTGTATTGGCTTACCTATACATATTTTGGTACAGAGTACATAATAATCTTGTTATTGCCAATGTTAATCATTGACAATAAGAACTGACAAAAAAACACACTTCATCATTTCCCATATTAATAACTTCAAATTTAATGATGAAATTTTCTAGGAATCCATGTATCACAATATTACTTAGTGTTATATTAAGCAGTAATATTATCTCATTATAATAAAATAATAGAATCTCTCTAAGGATTTCTATGGCAACGAAGGCATTGTCCCAATCAATATCGTTTAGGGTATGGACACACAATAAATGCTATTACCTTACTCCTATACAGATATCTACAATAGCTATGATTACAAATATTCGACGAAGCGAACATCTGAAGGTAAAATGATAAATAACATATTGTCCAATGTCCATATTTCCGATGAAAACATACGCACGAAGAGAATTGCCTTTAGTCCGAGAACTTAGTAGAAAGCCTTGTCATACACGATTTATACAGATAATAATAAATAATTATGTGTATTTCCAAAATAATGTAGCTGTATCAAATAGGCCACTAGGAGCTGCATAATAAGCCTGCCGTTCACTGATGTTCAGAGGCGCCCATAGCCAGTTGCGCTCACCGGTAGGTAAACGATTTGTGGGTTAAGCAACCATTGGCGCGGTCATTCCATGGATGGGTGACCGCATAGTGGTATTTAAACTGGGCGTCTCCGTGCTTCGGAGGGCACGTTAAAAGTCGGTCCCGGTTGTTGTCTACTAAGATAACAGTCGTTAAGCCACGTCAAGGGCCTCTCGGGCGGCTTGAACAACTTTCACACTAGGTTGACCACTAACCATACGACAAACGAACAAACAAACAACTGATGTTCAAAATTCTTCAAATTTTTATTACCACCAACATTCACGAACCTCGAGTACAAGGCTCTACCAAGTTGTTTGATACAAAATGAACCTTTACGAAGAGCTTCACATTCGGTAATAACAGATGTATCGATAAATAAGCAGATCTAATTCCCTGAGAGCTCCACACCACACATGTATTGCTGCGGTCTGATCATAAACGTTTTATTTGCTTCTTAACACTTCGGTACATAGATAGAGATAGCTAAAAGGATTAGGAATTCGGAATCTCTGAAAGGGTAATGTAGTAGTTCGTATATTACAGTACATTTTGTATACGAACATTACTCTTTATATGAAATTTTATTAGGCATAGAAATAAGTTAGCTGTGGGCACTTGTCATTTTTTAAAGATTTTCCTTTATTTACTGTTTACAAAGAAATTTTACAGCAAAGCTTTTCTAAAACTGGATGAATACGGCAAATATTTACCTTAACTTATAAATGTTAAGGAAAATAAACTTTTCAGTTTCAAAATGTCTATATAAGATAACTCATGAAATGAATAATTTAGTAAAGTAAATTCTAATTTAAATAAACTCATAAAATAGCTCAAATTACTTCAAGATGCGTAGAATATCAACAAAAGTTTGAAATAACAATTGGATAAAAATATTAAGTTTATTTTCGGCACTTTTCAATTACTTAATCTCAGGTGGATTACTCCTTTTATTACTCACAAACGTAATAGAAGCCTGTTCTCTTTGATATACTGAATGCAATTCAATCATTTCACAAGGAATACCCACCCCTTGCATATATGAACTCAACAAATAACAATTGGATTTTCTCTTCCGGTTTTCCTCTTATCAAAAGCCTTACCCGCTCTGATTAGAAATGGTCACAATTGAGCGATGTTTCGTTTACCTCATCCTCGACTTAACTAACCTTTTTTTAATTAAAATAACAAACAAAACTACTTAATAAAAATAAAATTACCGATGCGAAAACTTTTGTTAAACTTTGTAGTAAAACTTTTTTATATCACTTAATTTTTTTCAACCAATTATTTAATTTAAAATGTATTAATTCCAAACGAATTAAACATAGTTATATATTTTGTTTTGATTCACAATTATGTTAGTTTGGGAGTACGATCAGACGCGTCGCAGGGCGCGTGCTCACGGAACCGCGGTCGGGACTCGACTGAACTTCAACACCCTTAAAAGTCAGAGCGTCTTTTTACTAAATACAATTCACTAAACTGCATCAGACAGGTGTTAAGATCTGTTGATAATACATTCTTCCAAAGGTCACGTACTAACGACTGATGGAAATCTTTTAGGCTACAGCGACTCGTTTTAATTTACAGCAGCCTGATGAAAGTGCGATAACTTTTCAAAGCGGTGAAAGACGATATATTTTTTTATTTATTTTCCGAAAGCCTATTTATCTGTAGAGTAATAAATCTATAAATAACGTGTTGCAATTTATGTTTTTATTTTCAGATTAAAATATAAACCGGCCAGTTATTTCAGCGGGTTGTTATCGTGTTGGACAATATTACACTAAAATTTCGTAGAAGTGCCACTATTGTTAACAAAGTGCTTATAGCGTTGTGAGGTAAACGACTTTTCTAACTCGTCTAGCTTGTCTATTATAAAAACATATCATATTGCCTATTGTACTAACTGCGCCTTTAATTAATAGATATTACCTTAGTCTAATGAACTGCTAAATGAAACATCATGATAATAAAACGTGTTAGATTACTTTATCTACTATCTAGTCTAGGGTATTCTAGGGTACTATTAAATAAATAAGTTATTTTTCTTTTGAATTGTATACTAAAGATAAACTTACTTTAGCAGATTTATTGTTAAGATTCCGTGTATTTTCAGCTCGAGGAACGCAAAATATTTTTTCTGCGTATAATTAATTACCTTCTAGTTAGTAATAAATATCTTTGTCCAATAACGACAGAGGTATGAGTCTATATATCGTAATATAAAGATACATTGCTTTAATAAATCTGTTCTCGATTCAATGGAAAATTTCGCCAAGGCGTGTCAACGCCATGTCTCCAAATTGCGGATGTATCGAATGTAAGAACAATTTGTATAATTGAACTAAATAAGGGTTCGAGAACATTCGTGCCGTCTTTTATCTCTTAAGACTTATTCGGCGAAATTATGCTATCTTTGTTGCCTGAATAATAATGCTTTGTCCCTCCAATTAACGTTATTCTTTTGTAGTCATGTAGTGTAGGAAAGTTTGTTTTGTGGGCTTTATTATTTTTTTCTATACGCTGTGATGTTGACACATTGTTTGGTTAATATCACAAAAATGGGTCTATACAGTGATTACACTTATAATAAAGGTAGTTATTTTGATAAGCAACGTGGCGAATTACTAATTAGTTTAATTATACAGTAATCATGAGATGAACTTGTTAAAAATATTTTTATCAATTTTCTGAGAGCAAAATACTTTTTCAGTATTACTTGTAGAGCTTAGAGCTTTTATATAGATCATATCGGTTACGTTTTTCAAAAATTAAAGCGCTCGTAATTGTCGATTATCTATGACAAGATGTTTGAACGTGAATGAAGTAGAATAAGTTTGTAGGCATAGTAGCGTGATTTTATGTAGGTATGACTAATGTAGGTATATGTAGATGTCACCTATGACAGGCTAATGTCCTCATAATTTGTTTACCTATTCATGAGTGCATTAAGATGTGAGCAGCAATCATAAAAAATAAAATTCATATACATTAAAACATCATAAATATACAGCGACAGAAATAAATGAGTAAGTAACAAATTCAACTTGACATTTTAAATAACTGTTCAATGATTTATTGCTTCGTACATTTTTATCAGAAATTACTTTTAAGTTATTTCGTTGCATACATATATTAAGCCTGTTATAACCGAAGGCGTAGGCATAAGTGTATGAAATATGCCCGCGTTTCCTTGGTGAGCCTACTACTGTATACCAGGCACCACTGCAAAGACCACTGACGGAATAAGCACTTCATTCATCCTTTTAATATCTAGATACCGTACTGTTCCTCTCATTAATAAGGCCTTAAGCTATTGCATCGCGCTGGTCTGTTGAAGATGGTTTCCTTTAAGGAAAACATTTGGCTAAAGTCTTATAATTTCTACACAATTTTGCCAAGTCAACATTCCTATGTGGGCAGACCATGTTATTCCACAGGGCAATCACTGATATTTGAAACTTTTTAGTTATTCCATTTTTTCAAGTGCCTACGCACGACGGAAAAGTTGGAAACTGCAAAGTTTTTTATAAGTAACGGAAGTTCAGTAACATTAAGAACTTTTCACTTGTATAAAAACCACATCAAGCCAAACAATATTAAACATGAAATAAAAACTCAAGCTTACGTTTCCACATCATGCTTGATTAGAAATTAGAGGCCACAAAATTAGCCACGCAAAGCTTTGAGAGCAAACCAATTTTCGTTCGTATGTAAAACATTTTCATTCATTTCCATTTTAAAGGAAATTTTCAAATTGCTAATCAGCTTACAGACGTTGCATGAATCTTTAAAATGAAGCTAATAACGCAGTTAAATTATCGAGCTTATTGAATGATGTGAAGCCTTTTCGCCGTGCTCGATGAATTGTTAAACCCTTGGATATTAGATTTCTGTAGAATTTGCGTTAAATATTTATTTACATAAATTTTAACCAATTCGCCACAATATTCTTTGAGTATGTGTAGGCACGCTCAACCCGGCTTTGAATAAAAAGACGAATATTTATTCAGAATGTTAGTCTGGCAGTTTCTTTCGGAGGGCTGTGGTCTCGCTCGGATATGCGAGTAAAATCTAAATTAGGACTATTCAAGCGTCGAGAGACGAGTTAGTTAGAAAGTTTAAAATGTATAGCACTTGCTCCACGGTCTTGTGGTAATGTTTTATGTGAACCGCCAGACGCTCTCCAAATGGAAAATATCTTGGCACGCCTTAGTACAACAAATTACTGTTATCCCAACATTTCGCCTTCCGCTTCGAAGCGCTACCGAGGGGCTTTATTTCACTACCGGCTTGTCTTGAAACACAAGGAAAAGCTTAACTCGAGATGTTTTTCAAATTCTTTGGCCGAACTAATTACGTTATATCATGTCAGATCTCTGAGTTGTACATTTTGATGTTTTGTTGCTGCCGCTTCAGTTTAAATGGCTTTTGTAATTTCGTTTAGTCTCGGATTTTCCTACAAAAATATAAAAGAGTTTTGTTTGTAATCGCGCTGATTCGTATTTATGTATGCTTTTGTATTTTAGTGAAAAATGCATTTCGTTTTTTTGTTTTAAATTTCTCTAAGTCGAAATATAGGTGTGATATAGATTTATGTTGCAGATTCACCATCAAGAAGCCAAACAATGTAATTATTTAATTAATTTTAACACTTTATTTTATTACTAAAAAAATATTCGTACCTACCAATTTATGAAATTGGTCTACTATAATTTCATGCTTTCTAAATGATCGTTAAAAGCTATTTCCCCGGAATAAATGAGTGTGAATAGGTACGTATTGAATATAAATGGTACAATTTTATTACAGAGTAATTAGAACTTTAATATTATGGTCCGTAACATTCATTATATGACGTAAAAACGTTGTTTGTTTATGTTTTACTCCTTTACTTATAAAAAAATAGTTTGTGCTCGCTACTTTGCACGCGCTGTTATCCCGGAATACAATATATCACCCTGCCAAATCTGTCTTAATTGGTTAAGCTGTTTTGACGTTGCAAAGGGGCAAATAAACACAAAATTACATACGTGCTATAAGATACATAAGCAACCCATTAGGAGAGCTCGCAATTTGTCAAAATAACCTACACATTTCTCAACGTGTTAAAATCCCAGTCTCTTTCACTCTAACTATTGTAGACTTTGCTCTCTCGAATAGTTCATCAATACTTGGATGCCGCAGAAAGGCATTCGTAGGTATCTACTGGGGAAATACGTTCAAAGCCGAGAAGCCTTCATGACAATAGTTTTCCGGAGAATGTAGTTTTTTATCTTTCTGTTGGCACTGTTTTCGGATTTGCACTGGCAGCAGAAAACTAACATTCTCTTATACCTATCTCCTGTAACCAATGTTATCAGCCGGCAGCAATACCTGCTTCAAACTATACTTACAAAATATATTATAAGTAAGAGTTCACATAACTCAAATTGTAGTTGATAGTTCAAATTGTATTATTTTGCACGAGGTGGCTAAGCGGCCATGGTAATATTAAGCACACATTAAGTATACATAAATCGTAAACTAAAATTAATATGTAATATTTAAAAGAAAATGTACCTAGTACTAGAACACATATAAATATAATATATTTATAAAGTGTTAAGTACTAAAGTGACACAATTGCGATCTGTATTTCTTCGTTAATTGAATAGTTTGGTTTTTGGTACATAAGATAAGAATCAAACTGAGTTACATTATGCTTTTGACTTATAAAATTTGCGCATACATCGTTATTGGCACGCGGTTACGTTTTCTAATACCAATTCACAGTGTATACCTGACTCGACTGCTATACCAGTCTTGTTCAATAACAGAATTAATATTTGTTAAGTCCCTGAGGTGCAAAACGTTTTACCAGTGCACGGCTGCCTATAAAAAATGTATTGCGCTTTTCAAAAGTCTGGCCATCTGCACGCGTATCAATAGAAATATGACGTTGGACAGGCAGATGAATCAATTTACGTCGAAAAGGTTCGCTGTCCATATTCAGATACGTCCGGCAGTTCACTCTATGCTTAGACCGATTCAATTATTTCTTGTGCAGTTTTTATGCAGTACAGTACCTTCCCCTAATAGAGGACCCGTAGATCTAGTTGACCGAAGGCTGCAAAATGGTACAAGCCTGTGTGTACGGACAATTATAAATATGAATTATTTCTGTCTTCTCCCGGAATACAACTTAGGTACTACCAATAGCCGTCGTTTAGCTGTGAGAGCTGAAAAGACAGGCAGAGTTACTATAGCATTTAAATATAATATTTTCTATATACGACTTGAATTCACGGCGACATAGCACGTATAAAAAATACGTCGTTCTGCTTACACTTGAACGAATAACTTTGACGACGTGTAAAACTTTTATTTCCTTTGACTCAATAGTAACCGAAATCCGATTTCTGTGATCCGCTGGGTCGTCGGTTTGATCTTCCGTGACCCCAGGAGCAAATATTTGCAAACCACAAGATATTTACTCCAAAGGGTTTTGTAAGTGAAACGATATACGCGATACAGGTTATCCTGTAATACTGTACTATAGATTTTGAGGTACGTATTTGTATCCAGAAATGCGATAATAGGACCTTTCCCCACTTGAGCTTGAGTATAAAACATTATTTTTCGTTACAGTTTATATTTTATGTCGTAAACTGAATATTGGAATAACAATAATAAAATACCTTTTACAACGTTTAAAGCATATTATATTTGGTGCATTTCTTAAAGCAGAAATATTCAAAAAGGCTGCACATTAGCTACTCAATTAAGATCGCATTGATTTCCTTCACCGCAATGTTTCTGGGCTTCACAACGCCTATTCCAAAAAACATGAATTACGATCATATCAGTCAAAGCCAAATCTAGACCGTAGTTAATTCCATCCCGTACACGTTTCGTATGATAAATGTGTTCATATAATTCACTAAAAGCCAAACAATCCGTACAATCATCTCTATAATTATTTAGCTCGTATGGTAGCGTATATAGCGACCTCGTTTAGTACAAAAGCTCTAGATCCAAGATATGGAAATGTAGAGCTTACGTGTCATTACTGTGTCTTGATATGAATCATAGGTGTGACTTGATTACCTAGTTAATTATTTATAACTACGTTCCTATTTATATTTCGTCATACGTTTTGTAAACAGGCCGTTTATCTCAACAAATAACAAAGTATTGGGGTATGTTACCACATTTAGGTCTATAGAAAAAATCTTTTCAATTGTTGGCAAAACATTTTTGGTTGTTGCCCAGAAACATCGTGTGTTACCTTACGGGGAATGTGCGGAAGGAATACAAAACAAATACATATGTATATATCTTATACTCAACTATAAAAAAGAAACTTATAGTAGTCAAAACGCCATGGTTTTCCTAAGCTTCGTTTAAAACAGAATTTATAAAAAATATTTTGCTTTCCCCTTAACATATATGTATATAGGTAACTTCAGAATGTTTTGTACGTAATCTTTATAATCCAAACTATAAATCCCAATTATCCTTTGCGTGCCCGAAAGGCTGGAAAGGACTGAAAAACTAGTAGTTTGTGAGCAACCCCTATATTAGATCATCGCAGGTATAAACTTTATTTATGTTCAGTTTTAGCTTCCAACCTTTACATCATCTGTGTGGAACATAAACCTTGCGAGCTTCTAGATTAATTGGCGAGTTGAACAGTGTTCCCACCTAAATACATCAGACTATACCTACGTACATAAATTATAATATATTAGGTCGGGAAAAAAGTCTTTTCGCATTATAGTATGTATGAACTTGTAATAAAATCTTTTCTCTACACAAAAAGCTCGAAATTTGGGTACCTCACGAGCTCACTGAAAGAAACCTAATAAACCGTGTACTCATTTGTCAAGCCGAAGAGATTTTTTTACAAGTTCATATATACTATAATGCGAAAAGACTTTTCCCCGACCTGAAATATCATATTTTATTTGCACTTATTTACCTACACCTTTACTCAATTAGTTTTACTTGTCTACTAACGTTAAAGAAATATGCTGAATAATTTCTGCCAAACAGCAGAAATACTTTTTCGTAAAAGAGCAATTAACAAGCTAAAGTGTCGTTTGAAAATACCTTACTAATGGGTTAATTTTGACCAACTAACGAAGTTAATTGTTGAATTGTTAATAATTGAAAATCTATCATTACTTTTCTATCTAGTTTGTTGAAAATAACGTCTTTTGTCTAAGAAAATCAACTATTTTCTTACAATATTGCCCAATAACCCTTAATAATAAAGCTGAATGTACTATTTGGATAAAATCCAATATTTCACGAACCATTTCTTATTTACCGATGTCTATCTAATCGAATGCCATTCAAATATAAAATGTCAAACTCGGTAAACGTCTATTATTGAGTTGTTGTGAATTATTAATTCGTAGTCGAGAAATAGCTACGCAACAAAGTCGTGACGTAAAGTAATAAAGTATTTACTTTGATGTGCGTTCCGGATATAAGAATAAAGAACATTCCTTTATATATCTTCATAATAACTTTCTTATGGATTACGTAAGAAAAGACGTATCGATATTATGAAAATAATTTCTTTTGAAATTTTAACACATATTTTCAGAATGATGTTTGCAAAGGTGACATACGTATACTCGTATGTTGCCTTGGTGAAGAATTCTTCATCTTGTTGTTGTCAGTAGTAGGAAAATACAAGCTGTATTACCAATCTCATGTGTTTATTACAGGATACTCATGCATAGCGCAAAAATATACCCCGGGGTATAAAATACTTCCCTAAAAATGTGCAAAGTAGACTAAAGCAAAACTTCACACAGTTAACAATTTAATAAAATAAGAAGTGCACAATAAAATTTACATAGACAGCGGTGTACAGCATCTACAACTTGAAACCACGAACTCAACAAATATTCAACTGAGAAACCTCGCCACAGCATTCTGTATTATTCTAAAAAGCGTCGTATCTCTCGAGTTAAGCGCTAGTTATGCGTGGCCGCGTGACCTGACTGCTAAACCGAGTCTACTTGTTTACCCAACAAACTGGAACAACTGATCTATAAACCATCTCGCCAAAAATGCGCCGCGTTTATAAACCAACTCGTAAACAAGACTTGCCGTGAATTGTTTGCGGCGAAGATAACTGAATTGGTAATTCGTGCCTTTATTTATCCTACAATAGTCTTAAATCGAAAAAGTTTGAAAGGATCAATGGTACAGCTAAATATTGGTAAATCTTTGAATAAAAGAAACCGAACTACTTTTGATGAAATTAACTACCTACGCAAATAATCTTCGACTTCGAAAAACACACATTTAATTCCTAAAATCTTTTCATTCCTTTGTATGAATAGGTGGGCAAAGGCTTTATATATACTTAGTAACTATTGCTTTGATACTTCTTTATGAAAGACAAGAATCAAATTAAACATTTTTATGAGACTGACTAAAGTCAAATAATTGTCAGCATTATTATATTTCGCACGTATTCTGGGTAAAAGTTATTTACTTTTGAACACTTAATAATGTAGTGTCTCGTCTCATTGTGACGTTTGAAAAAAAAGGTTGTGTACTGATTTAATACATCAAAAGAGATTTATTACAATCACGGGTGTATGAGCGGAGGATTGAACTTTGGTTTACGTTCAAAGGGTTGCACTCTAGCTCTTTGGCTAACGGACTATTGATGTTCCAGTCGCTTAGTACATTTATTGGAAAACTTGCTCGGTGCCTGATTACTATTTATTCTGATAGGTCTCTTTGATATCACTCTGAATCTATTATGAGTATATTTTATTTATTTATTTTTATTACTTGACTAGCGAACTGGCCGGCTTCGTCCGAGTATAGTAGAAGTGATCCCGTTAGTTACATTCTCGTGGGAATTTTGATTCATTCGATCCCATACAAATCTTTCAAAAGATATATCGAATTAAGTTTAATTGTTCAAAGGTTATACGTGACATGCATTTCAGTGAATAACTATTATTTATATTGATAAAATGTGACTTGCGGTGTTCGTAATGTTCGTATATATTCGATGCAATAAAATTCGGTTAACCAATGCTATTATTGGCCAAACGAGCTGTTTTTCATCGGCACATTATTAAGGTTCCGAGAAATTTTTCTCTACAAAATCTGTTTTTACAATTAATTCCATTTACACGCTATTGCCAATTAAAAAACACCGATTTCAAATATATCTTTCGAATAATTCTAAGTTTATCTTTTAGGTTACTAACCCTAAACTCTATTCTCTTGAATAGTGGTGAGAGCCAGAATATTTCGAAAAACTTTTCAAAGTAAAACTTCAAAAATATTTTTTAATAAAATTTTCGCCCGAGATCTTCAGGGATTGCAAAGTATACAGCGAACGATGTCAATTCATCTTACCATTTCTTAGCATCTTGAGGCTCATTTTACGCCTCCACTTGCAACGCGCCCGGAGATTGGATTGAAAGTGCGTAGTCAATTTTATTATAGCCTCATACATCTCATGACTGTGTTGATAAAGTATTTACTTTATATCGTACAACGGACTCGCATAACAAATAAGAATTCTCGAATAAGGCAGCGCCCTACAAAATTATCTTCCGCCATAAATCCAAAGTTATGTTCTTTGGAATATTAAATAACTACATAACAAAAGAGAGTAGTGTTTTAACCAAACGATTTAGTTCTTATTATTTTAAGGACACTTTCAAATTCAACCAACCAAAACTTTTAAAAGTAAAGCATAAAATTCGTTAAAACACACAATAGAACAATAACTACGAGTACTCATTATTGTAATTTCTATGAAACTTATGAAACAACAATAACATCTGTGTCTTATATGATATCATTATTATTTAAAGCACATATTTTCGGCTGGAATTTCCCCGTATTTTGCGTAAAGATTTGTTACACTTCACTACACTTCAGCAAATATTCATAACTCTAAATAAGTGCCGTAGGTGCGCAATTTCAAGCCTCATTATCGAGTAAATGATCCGTTGAAGTAAACATACTTCAGAGGCGTCGTTGCGAAGAAATGTAAAAATGCCGTACGCATTATAAAAGAAAATAATCTAACGTAATTTTTCTTATTCATGAGCGTGACCCTTCTCCCATTCACGGTTTCCTTAACGGGCGTGTTATGTACCCTATAATAATATTGGTGTAATAAACTATTCGTGAAGGTTTGATGGCCGTTTTGGGTCAACTCGTAACATGCAAAAACAAGACATGCCACTTTAGAATACAATTACGAAGGAAGATTTATATGTTAGTTAAATGTATGTACTTGTGTCTAGTTGGCCAACTTTGTCTGTGTAGCGTATTGAATTGAATGTAGATTTGCAAACTAATCGTACATCAAAGATAGTTGCGAGCCAAACATTTTGAATGTATGGTATTTTTTTAAATTTTTCTTGGTACCTATTAATTCTACCTTCTACCATCATCAGGCTAGCCTTTCTTCCAACAATGTTGGAGTCGGCTTCCAGGCTCACCAGATGCAGCCAACTACCAGTATTTTAAATAAAGTGACTGCCTATCAAACATCACATCTCTGTTACTTGCGATATAATACGAAACCCTTTGGTAAGACTAATTGTCAAAGTCTACCTTGTACCATAGAAATAATAATCGCCTTTACCTAGGTCATAAGTTACTAATAGTTATAGACGAGCTAGGATAAACTTCAAAAGATAAAATAAGGTTCATAGGGCTCAAGCATATCATTGCGAACATCGTTAAAGTTTATAAATCTAGTTACAATCCGGGTCAACGGTAATAGCCTTCAACCTTCCAGCCACAATCACCGGGCCGAGAAGGTTTCATAATAGAAATTGATAGCAATTTGCCGAAAGTGGATTGCGTGAAAATATTTCATTCATGTTTACGTGGACCCGAGCTTAATGTCTTTGTCTTCACATACTCTGTTTTGAATATATGTATTTCCTACTATTAGTGCACATTAACTACAGTAAATATGGTATATACTTGATTTATACGTGTAGAATCCCATTAAATACATGCTTATACCCTGAAATCAAACTGGCAATAAATATCTATGAAATCTAAAATCGCTGCGTAAGTACATTAAATTTGAGATTCGTTTGAAAGAAATAAAAATATAGATTTATGAAACCACATAGTCGTACATTATTTTACCATATTATGATAAAGAATGATGGGTTATATATTATCGTGTAAAAGCCCTCTTGCCGCACAGCTTGCTAACCAATAAATGCATCAGGCTATCGTTAATTAATTGTTAACAAGTGTCAATGAACTCTACATCATACGTTTGAAAAAACTACGAGAAAATGGGCCAATGCTCGGTCAGTTTCAACTACCCAGAGGACATAGATTTAATAACATGTTATACGTGATATATTGCACTACACTTCAAGATATGATTTATTGAAACTATGTATTAACTTTAAGTGATACGTATTAAAAGCTTTGACCCGGTTTTTCGAAATGCTGAGATTTTGGCAGCTCTTTTTGACGTGGAGAAATGAGATATAAAAATAGGGTAGGAATAAGGTTTATTACATTTGATGTAGTCTTTATAACACATATTATATGTTAATATCGTTTCATATCTGGATAGATTATAAGTCTATCTTTTTTGATTACCTAGCTTAAGTAGAATCGTAAGTTCCTATTTAAGATGTTTTATGCTTTTGTTATTTAGACATTAAAGTCCTTATTTTCATAAAAAGTTACGTTGTTGTGTGCTATGATACCTACTACCGTATAAGTTTATTTTTTGAAGTAAACCCGTAAGATTCTTGGAGGTATTATTTCCTCATGGAATCCTTTCCTTCAAATGACTCCGGGTAATAAATCATAAAAACTTGCTACGTCATCCAACTCGAAAGATGTCATCCACGTATAAAGGTTTTATTCAGGAAGTGGCTTTTGAGTGAAAAGACTCCAGGGAAAAAAAATAATTAAATTAAAATTAGAATTTTTCACTATCCTTGTTAAAAACCTTAACATAAAGTACCTATATCATAGGTGTGATTGTCATAAAAGATAATAGGCATTTATTTCACAAAAAATAGGAAACATTGAGGTCTTGCTGAAAAAATTTAGGCGCAGCCCATTTTGCCTAGCTACCCTAGGCATGATGGAAATGAAATGTGAATCAGGTACATTAATATAGGTAGTAGCAATGGGGCACCACCTAGAGACATATGAAAATTGGTAACTCCTATTACACACTGTAAATAAAACTTTATCAACTTTCAAATAATAAAATTGAGGTGACAGATCAGAGTCGTTACACTAATGCCTTTCCGGCTTTAATCCAAACTCAAATAACATTTCGCAGAAACGCATTTCATTTTATATTTCATGCTAACTTTGGTCGGTTTTAAAGGGGTGATGTTTTTTATGGCGCGACGTGAAAATGATATCGCCGACATTTTTTATTTTCAACATTTCCTGCCACTGGGCACTGAGGGATAAAATTTGTCGCAAATGAGTTCGCCGAACAAAGAAAACACCAAATGAATTTTATTTGTGGCATACCGCTAGCTATATCGCTTGTAAACCATTTACTGTAGTCATTTGACCCGTGTACAAAAATCGAAGATTTGTCGACTCATCCACTGGAAATATTTGATGCGTTCAGTTCCGTTATCCTTGTTATTCTTTTATTTAGATGACACGGTGTACCATAGACATAAATAGTGATAGACCTGTTAGATCTACTTCCGAGAAAATAATGTTCAAATCTATTTTTATTGTGTAGTTAGGTAGATATGTAAGTATGAATGTTATTATTTAAAAACCGATCGAAAATTCATATTGAGTTTAGACACTGAATAGGAATTTCAGATCGGTTTTTGGGAACACCTAATAAGTGGAACTAAATAGTTTAATATCCTCATGATTATCTAAAAACGATTTCAACAAATCTTTTTAAGTTAATAATTGTAAGTCACAGAATGTTAGTATCAATGTGATAGAGGTGTATCAGTGTTATCAAAAACTTCTACAACTGTTTGTGTTATTTAGCCGTGATTGCAAATGAGCAACGTGGCCAATCTTCAGGGAAATTACAATACCATAACCCAATTAATAAACTCTGCACCTGACAAGGTTAAGATAAGATCACGACCTGCCTTCACCATGGATCGTTTTACTCAATCAACTCTATGTGGTTCTATCTCTTGACATCATACTTTATTATCTGTAAGTACACAGTGAGTTTTAACTCGTTTTGCCTAAAGTGTTCAAGTGTTGACTGAAATTAAAATGCGCCCACGTGTAAGGCGATCTCACCCTCTTGCTACCAATTTGTCAATTATGATCGATTGAGTAAAACAGACAGACCAACTGCCTCCGTGGCGCAGTAGTTAAGGTCGCCACGCCGCTTTCATTACGTCGAGAGGTCGTGAGTTCGATTCCAACACGGAACAATTATTTGTGGATCGCACAAATAATTATTTCGCGTCTGGTTGGACCTACCTGGTGGTTTGTATGTTTGTAAAAGTCTCCGCGACACAAGAGCAATTCTTAGCGTGGGGTTGTCTCTTTTTTATGAATGAATGAATGGTGGACAAGATTTTATTGTTTGAGGAAAGGATTCCTGGGTAGCAGTTACCTCTTGAATTTTACCGGTTTTTTAAAATAATCACGAAATAAAACAAAATCTTGTTTACCACTACCCAAAGTGCTGTTATCAAGTAAATATATTTACCTTTTAAGGGCCTTGCGAAAATAATAACAAATAGGTATGTTTATAGAATAGACAATAATAAACTTGACTGGCGTAAATATTTACAATCTACAGATTAATTTCACGAGTAACTTTCCCATACAAAAACAAGTTGAAACAGTACCATTAAAGCTGTATTTTGAGAAACCTATGACTTTGTTACACAGTTTGTACGAGAGTTAGCTAAGTCAGCGAATGTTCCCCTTTTGTAACCACTTTCTTTTATGTTCTTTTGACAGTCCGTATTGAATTACTTTGAAATAAACTTAAGACACCTCTCGTATTTCGCTCTTGTACGTTTGCTTGATTTTCTTGAAGAATGTGTTGTTTTTATACTAACAGGATATAGCGGTAGCCCCATTGAGAATGTACGGGCTAGTTTAACGGCGTGTGGATATGTAAGGGTTTGGATAGCCTATTCAATGACAGCGAATATACCAAAAAAGTTATCGAAATTGTTATAAAACGATAGGAGATTCATAGTAACGTCTATTACCCATCTTAAAATCACAATTCACAATTTTTTAACAGTGGAATCGTAAGGTTTAGGCATGAAAGTTTAAGGAAAACAATGTCAAGGATAGTGCGAAATGGAAGGAGAGTATAAGGAAGGCTGACCCTACCACTATACGGGACGAATAGCCAGTCCAGAGTAGAGTCGTAAGTATTGTAGGTCTAAGGGTCAGCGCAGACCAAGAGGAGCGCAGCGGAGAGGATTTTTTTAACGCACTTGAAAATCAACTTTAAATTAATTACCTAAACTAAAGTTTATAATTGCTTGAACCTGACAAAAAATGCTCGCGCGTCCTCGAGGATGCGCGGGTATCCCCGCGCGGCATCGCGTCGCCGCCGGCATCGTACGAAAAATTTCAATGTTGTTACTGAGTTTAAAGAGGGAGAACGTCATTTTTATTCATCTTCAGCCAAAAGAGCAATTATAATCATGGCCCAGATCACCATCGTTGACGAACTTTCACGTTTAATGGCATGTTTAATGTAAAATGGTAACCCAGAACGTTTTCCTCGCGCAGGCTCGCGCAGTCGCGAGCATGCTCGAGCATCCGCGAGCCGTAAAGAAAATGCTCGAGACCGCGCGAGGATTATTCCGGTCTGTCTGCGCTGGGCCTCACAGCTCTTCTTTATATTTGCTATTACTAGCGCTATCTAGCGGAATAATAACGAAACACGTTAGCCCCATGCAATAGAAAGCTTTCACAGTACTTACTTACTTTAAAGTTACTCAACCAATAACACAGATGGCGTTGTACTTAAAATGTTTACTAAAAGGGGGACCAATCGGGACCATCTTTATGAATAATGTTACCTTGTAATTTAGAATGTTTCATATACAAATAAGTGTTGTGTACATAATTGTTACAAACAAGGACTTCGTATTATATGTTTAGATTGCATCATTCATATCCGATATTTTGTATAAGGTACGTATCAGTTGAGAGTTTGGTCACGCTCGGCGTTCGGCAATCACGATTTTATTAATATTTTAAAGATGAGATCATAAATATGAAATAATTATAACTTATTGGAAATCCAACACAATAGTTAAAAAACAAAATTTGTTGTATTGTCCCTGTTCTTTTATAAAGCTTATATAACCGTCTTAAATAGGTGGTGAGTCTAGAACTATAAAATAAAAATACGGAATTCTTAGTTTTTAAACTTTATTATAAATACAAAGTGGAGTAAATTAAATCTAATCTTAATCAAACTAGCCCTTAAAGGACACGATTTATAAGAACATCATTAAATAAAATCAATATGCATATCATATTACATAGAATAAGTAGGAAATGAAACATTTTACTGGCATAATACTCATTACACATTAATACTTAATTTCTATATTGCTACTATTCACAACCGGAACCAAAATGGAAATTGCAATGTGGTACTACATCTCAAACAATTATTGTGTTATTATTAGCATAAGTATTTACACAATTTATACAAATTTTCTTGATTATAATCATGTGAAATAGCGGATCCATTCAATATTAAAGACCCCTTCCTCTACATTCATCAACCCTTTAAAACTCCTCAATCCTTTCAAACCATAATCCTGGGTCCGCTCATGTATAAGTGTGTACGGTAACTGTAGTAAGAACGCCTTAATCTTGTATTATTCAATAATCGAGTTTTAGTTACAATCAAAAGGAACTTGCGCAAAATGTGGCCTTCTTCACATGACAAATAGATGATGTACATATTTATGTTACTGTAAGTTCTTTGCAATATATAGAATCTGGCTCTTTTTTTTGAAAAATGCACTGTTTAGGCTGCACGTGCCTTAAGTATTTTATAATTTGATTACGCTTTCAGATGAGTATACCTTTTGATGTGAAACAAAGCGTTCCCCTGAATATCAAAACGTATTTTCAAAATTAAAACCACGCTTAATTGAATCCTTCTGACTGTATCTACAGCAACTATAAGACTCATAAACCGGAACTATTAAATTTTATTGACTTTTGATAACGGTATACGAGACTTGGACTAATCAAAATACAGTAAAATTATCGTATGCGATACAAGATACTTTTTACTGATTTATTTTAAAAGTTTAGAATCCTTTTCAACCAGTTTTCTAACGTACTTATCTTTCCATTCTCGATTTGATCGCAAAGTTGGAAATGAGCATAATCATATGGCCGCTAAATATAAGAAAATCTTAATAAATTCTGATGCATGCAATATCTATAGACGAATTATATAATATAATATATTATGTTATAAGTAATTACTGCAATGAGTGTCAATGACTGTAAGGTCAAAAGATAAAATTATTTAAAAGTAGTGTTGTAGTTTGATCATTAAAATATTTGCATAATTATTATAAATACCGAATACAAATACATGCTTATCAATAGTTTAAATTTTAATATTAAATGTCTAAAGCCAGTAAACGAAAAACATATTTTTGGATCGGCAATTGCGCTTGCGACCACTAAGCAGTCTAGTGAAATAATTTAAATTAGATATACTATATTAGGAACTAACTAAATTAAGTAAAAAATGATAACATCAATGACTACGTTAAATTTCTCGAAATATAACCCTTACCAAATTCATAAAAAAGATTTATATTTAAAAAATCTTAATCACAGTTCACATAAAATCATACAGCGTTTACGAGATTTTGTTATCATAATAATGTTGATTATTTATTATTATTTCTAGTGTTGTACTTATCACCCTCACTGAAGCTGCTTACGATATACTGAATAATATTTATTAGAAAGTACACTTAGTGCATAGTTCACTGACGCACAATGAGGACAAAGTAAGCTACGAAAATTACCATTTTATTATCAGAAACACATTGATTTTACCTCTATAATGGGAATGAATGTGGTGTAGTTACTTAGAAATGAGTAGTTTAAAATAAAAAATACGTTATCTGCCTTAATCGATTTATGAAAACATAAATAAAGAAGGCTCTAATGGTTCCCATTCATACACATACGTAAGTGTCCATTTGAAAGTATTATGTCCTTCCGTTGATTGTAAATCAGTTCAAAAGGTTTATTACCCTGTTGTTTGTTTCTTAACAGCTGCCAAAAGAATGCTCTCATCATCAATGCTCACAGATTTGTTTCGGCAAGAAAAAATAGCCTATCTTTAGAACAAATTAAAACTTGAATGAAAAAACTTTATGGGCAGAAATAAATCAGTATATCCACTTAAACAAAGAAGTAGTAATTTCTATAAGCCACATAATGATTTACATGAAAGAGTTCAGGACATTCTTTACGTATGGACCCAGACACTACTCAATCAATAGAGCATTCATTCATGAAGACTAGAAAAACAAATGTAGGTATACGGAATAAGTTGTTTGTAACAAGAAAAAAACTACACCACTATGTTAAAAGGAAAACCCTGAACAAAATAAAATATTTATATGAGATATGATAATAATATAAGTGGAAATGTCAAATATAAACAAAACTATTGTAAATACAGGATAATATTAATTGTACGCGTTTCATTACAGGATTTATTACCTTCGGCGTTTATCACACAGTCCGCGAAACAGCGGATATATTAAGAGATTAGTTTACCTACTGTTGTGTGGTTCAGTATATAATTTTGCTTGGCGGTGCGGCGGTGTTGGCACTCATCGCTTGTTCTAACGTGTCGAGACGACGGTATGCGTGGCCTCGGCTGTTGCGCCTGCGACTGCCCTGCCGACCTTCCAATATCAAGCCGAAGAACTGAAACAACATAATGTATTACTTAATCATTCTCGTGACTGATTTATTGCTTATTTAACATCAATGCTGATTAATTTATAGTCATATTTTTCAATAGTCAAATAGGTAGTAGATATTGTATTTCTTTTGAGATATGTCTGATAATGTAGTGGTAAACAAGGATAGGTAGATATCATCATCATGTTGTATGGTTAGTGGGCAACTTAGTGTCAACCAGGTACAAGCCATCGGAAGGCCTTTTACATAGCTTAACAACTCTTATCTTAATAAGCCGCAAACAGAACAGACTTTTTAAGCGCCCTCTGAAGCATTGGGACGCCCAGTTCAAATACCACTATGCGGTCGCCCTATCTATGGTATGACACCGCCAAGGTTTGCTTAACCCACAGATCGTTAACCGACCGGTGAGTGCAACTGGCTATGGGCGCTTCTATATATAGGTACAGTTACAGAAATTTATTCTGGAGTACCGTGTCAGTTTTGAATTGAAACTGAAATTATATTAAATCGCTGTTCTTGAACAGTTCATCTCTATAGATATTATAAAACGTTGAAATAAAATTATCACATACTAACTACTTAAGTATACTATCTAAGTAATAAATAAACTACAGCAAATATCACTTTGGCTATCCATTTACTGCACATTGCGTTACACACAATTCTTATCGTTTACCTATTCTAGAAGCACTTAAACTACAAAATTATATTACCGTTATCTACTACCGACATAATATTACTAAACAAACGTAATACGATTTTATCTATTACCTACTGTGTATTTAACTGTGACAATATTTCGCGCTTCGGGATTTCCGATCGAAAGTTGTATTTATGATATGAATGTACTGAATCATAGTTAAGTAGGTATAGATAAAATTATACTTATTTAACTTGTTGTAGTAACTCAAAAGAACATTTGAAGCAACGACTAGACTTTTTTATATGATAGAAGTATTAAGAAAATAGTATACTACCCGCCGCCGGAAACTTCGTTTGCATGGACGTAACTAATTAAATTTTCTGTTTCCCTATCGATCCCATTAGTCATAGCCCGATGATATATTAAAGTCGAAGGCTTATAATTTTTTGTGTTTAATATTCCGTTCACTGAGGAAGGCTATTCCGAATGACTGGAATAATTAACACAAAAAATATGTTCCAATCCGAACGAATAGTTCTCAAATTCTTCAGCTTCATATTAAGTCTAGATAAATCACTATCTTGGGACAACCCACACTTGGTTACCCAATTCAAAACCGAAGTTCTAGCTGGGATTTTCAGAATATATAATAAACTTACCACTTTGCTTACTTTGCTCTTGTTATGGTACAGCACATACAGCAACACCACCATGATGACAGCAGTGAGGAAAAACGGGAAGAAGTGGTCACCATCATCGGAGAACCCGTCCGACATCGAGTTGGGATATATATCTGAAACTAAACCAAACAAACTTTGCATTTTTTTAAATTACTTAAGGCAAATTATATACACACTAGCTGACCCGCGCAACTTCGCTTGCGTCACATAAGAGAATTGATCAAAAATTTCCCCTTTTTTGTAAATTTTTTTACTGGTATTCTGCTCCGAATGGCCGTAGCGTAATGTTATATAGCCTATAGCCTTTCTCGATAAATGGGCTATCTAACAGTGAAAGAATTTTTCAAATCGGACCAGTAGTTTCTGAGATTAGCGCGTTCAAACAAACAAACAAACAAACTCTTCAGCTTTATAATATTAGTATAGATAGGTGTAAAGAGTGGTGTTTTATTGCTATGCTAAGTTTTTTGAAGAAGTCCTTTGTTAACCTGTTATTAAACGAAATCAGATAAGTAGCATTATGCTTAGTTGCTTTTTATAAATAGTTATACATCATTCAAAGTTGTGTGCATTTTCCTTGTTTTGTCAAGGAAAGGTTTGATAATAATATAATTAATTAATACGTACTTAACCCAGTGACAGAATACCCGTCTCAGACTGTGTTTTAATCTAAAAATAACAATAACACAACCAAAACCATCAATTTCATTCCTATCAAAATATTACAAGCAGACCTTCCCATACAAAGTTTTCATTTAATCGAAAAATATTTTTCTAGCAAAATTATAAATTTTCAGAAATCACCTATAGATCCTATAATTAAGATTTTTTTGCCGTCTTTATAATAGTATAACTAACATTACAATAAGCATTGTTTTTTCTCATATCCATAACAACACATACCAAATGTGATATAAAATGCTAAATAATTTCAAAATCATGAGGCACCTACATATTTGCGTTCTACAAACTAAATGTATCTATTTGAGTATGTTGTTTACACTTGAACAAACAGTATATGGCTGACGCCCTGAAAGGTAATGTGTGTAAAAACAATACGTTGGTTACTACTGATCATATTTGCATTGTATTAACTGTAAACTTAAGTTGATATTGACGATTAAGGCAACTAAGGTTAAATAAGAATTAATATGATCAAGTCACCTTATAAACAGAATAGCATGGTCTTAGTTTTGATATTATATATTTGTTATTTAGCTGTGTTAAAAATATAACATGGTTTTAGTCATTCATTCATATCGTATGGTTAGTGGTCAACCTAGTGTCAAAGTTGTTCAAGCCGCCCGTAAGGCCTTTGACATGGCTTAACGACTGTTATCTTAGTAGACAACAACCGGGACCGACTTTTTTCGTGCCCTCCGAAGCACGGAGACGCCCAGCTCAAATACCACTATGCGGTCACCCATCTATAGAATGACCGCGCCAACGGTTGCTTAACCCACAGATCGTTTACCGACCGGTGAGCGCAACTGGCTACGGGCGCCTCATGGTTTTAGTAAAACTTTATAAGATATGATTGAGACATAATAGAGCTAATTGTTAGATAGACACTCAAAATATTACAAAGTTGAATAATAATTCTAATCTTAGTTTTTTTAAGATACAGGGGCTCACATAACTACTTTCACTTCATTCATTTCTGCTACATGCCAACTGTATTCAAATTTATTTTAATTACCTATCTACTATTACACCATCACACATTTGCATATTTAAAAGTTATTCTTACTATGGGATATTACACAATACAACTATTTAGAGATTAGATCTCTATGAGGTCTACTATTGTTTTGCATTAAAGACCCATTTCATCTGATATTAGAGAATATCAAAATAAAATTACAAATAAAATCAAAACACAGGAGTATTATATAAAAAGCCACCAGTCCATTTAAAAATAATGTTAAGCCTTAAGATCTTGTTACCTAATATGTCATACAACAAAAAATGAACACCAAAAGGTACCAAATACATATAGATTGGACTGCCTCTGTGGCGGAGTAGTTTAGGTCACCACACCAAAACTATTGGGTCATTAAAAAGATGACCATATGCAGGAGCGCTGTTTCCAAATATGCACAGTATTTGGATACAGCCTGTATTAGAAGTTGTATGGATGTGTAATAACATACATTTGTGCAAAGATGAGATGTAAAATAGAGTTTTTAAATATTAAATTTCTTTACCTCTCTGAGCACCTTCAATAGTGATAGACTGCTTCCTAGTGAAAGAGTTCTTCTGTTTTGTCTCTTGTTTTGGTGGAACATCTAGCCCCTGATCGTCTCCCTCTTCATCTCCATCATTGCCTTCTGACTCTAAAATAGGAAGGTACATTATTGATCATCTTGACTGTAGTGTGTTAAAATATAATGTACAAATTTATATTTATTACATAATGCAGGCTTGATCATGAACATACATTCTACCTTTTTTCGAAAATATTCTATCACACTGATATTATATATGCTATAGTCAGTTTGTCTATTACACTCTCCTGACTAATAGGTTGGTGGATTTTGATGAAGTAGCAGCAAAATCTGGTGTTAAACATGCTAGTTTTTAAAAACAAATCCCAGTTAATGATGATATTACACTAGGTATATTAAAATATTATACAAATGTGTTCCAGAATTTCGATCCATCCAGTTTACTTTGTAGGTCAATAGAAAATTATAAACATTTTGGTAGGTAAATGTTTCATGTTTATTTATATGCATTGATTGATAAGAACCAATAGTTTATCTTTGAACTGATGTTTTATAGATGCAGTAGTATAAATGGTGATCTATGTTGTGATTTTTACCTGACTGACATAGGTAGCTCATAAAATATGATATATTTAACCTGTGGTCTGCGGACAGCTGGGCTCACAAGTATGGTTCGCATTTAATGGGGTTGGCACTGATCAGTGCTTCAGCATACCAAAGTTTAATAGAATATATGCTACAGGGAAAAAATAATTAAAGAATGAACAAATTACTCACCTACATACTCATCAGGGTCACCTCCAGACAAAGGTTTACCTTTAGTCTCATCAAGTGGTATTTCTTTCTGTTCTCCATCAAGAGGCACTCCTTTACCGGACTCTGGTAACAGTGCTGGGTCATTCTCTACTTCCGGCTTAGACTCATGAGTAATGAGGGACTTGTTAGCCTGATCATTCGATTCGGGGAGATTCATCTGTTCCTCTACTGCATTCACATCTACATTGTCATTCTTCTCAGCCTCTACGTTCTCTTGTTTAGGTGTCTGTTTCACTGATGTTGTTTGAGCCGTACTTGACTTTGGCACAGCAGCGTCAGCGGAACCCGCAGTTTTCTCAGGAACTGTGTTAGTGGCCACAGCTGCTGATTCAGTCTGCTTAATCTGTTCAAGTTGGGTCTTAGTGCTACCCACTTGCGCATTTAATGAGATACTGTTGATAGGTACTGCTATATCACCCTTACCGTTAGAGTCAGGGTCTATGACAGGTGCTTCCTCTACATTGTTATTTTCATTATTAGCTGTTGTTGCCACTTGATTCCTCAACATCTCTAGTCCCCATTTGTAGTACTTACAATACTCGTTGGCCTCATTTATTTCATCTTCGACGCCACATATTTCACCACAGGTAAAAGGCGACTTAAGCAGTTTCTCTGATGCATTTTTGTAACCATCAAATTCAGTCAAATTCAAGAGAATCCAATCCCTCGCTGCTGTGCACACAGTAAAGACATCTTGTTTTTCAGATATTTTTGCCCCAAAATCATCAGATATAGCAAGTTTCGACGTCGCAACGGCTGCACACAACTGCTTGTTTATATCGTAAAATGTTAAACACCGGATCTGTTTTTTACTGTAAGGCGGCGCGAATACAGCACAGTCCTTTAATTTTCCTTGTATTGCCTTAGACAATAATGCATTTTCGCATTGATGTGCAAGTTCATCGAGCGATTTGGATATTGTTTGTATAGGAGTGCCTAAGCTTTGGTAATACGAATTTATTAGCAAAAATGCTAGTGCGTACTGAAACATGGTTGATGGACAGACCTAACCGTGTTTTTTTACAACAGAAGCAAGCGTAAAATCGAGTTATTAGCGAATCACACAGAACGCTGTCGTCAGAGTAGATGGAAATGAATTGTCAAACATACGTCAATAGGACAATAACGTCAAACGAGCATCTGGGAACCGGGTAGGCTCAGAATATTACTAATTTTACATTATATAAAATCGACTAAGTACCTACATATTTTTTTGTACCTGCGTATAAGTATTTAAATTTCAAAGATGTACGTTTATAAAGAATATTTCAATTTTTTTGTTTAATATAAATATACGACGTCGATTTATAAAATTACGTTTTTAGGTTTTTCTAAACTTTCCAAGATCGCAAAACTGTACAAAAACCAAACTAAATAATTCTATGGGTTGGCCATCGAAGTAGCTTCAAATGTATAAACTTAAATTAATGTGATTTTATAAAAGTGTTACAAAAATGTAGGAAGTGAGTAAGTATCTACATGAAATACAACTTTAAAAAAATAGGATCATATTGACATGTCATTGTCATTAAATAAATAAATATTATTGGACAACTCACACACGGTCATTTGATTCCAAACTAAGCAGAGCTTGTACTATGGTAACCAAATAACTGATAAACATACTTATATACTTCTAAATATATACTTATATAGATAAATTGACAACCAGGCTCAGAACAAATAGTCGTGCTCATCACACAAAGATTTGTCCCGGGTGGTATTCGAACCCACCACACGCGGCGCTACGGTTGTTGCGGCGAGGTGACCGCTTAAACCACTGCGCCAAACGTGCAGTTTGCATTGACACACTTTAATCTGCTTGAAGTATATTATTTAATAAATTCCATGGTGAAGGTAAGTTTTGAGCGGGTATTTATAATAAAATGAAATAAAATGTTATTAGATGATTTTATTATAATGAATATTATTTAGTAAGCAATTGCTATTAATCGACTGTTATAGAAAACTAACTACGGTACATCCCTAAACAATCCTTCAGAATGTTGCCAATCTGTATTTTTTTTTAAGATTTTGATAGATTTTGACGCGTCTAGAATAATATATTATACTAACAAATAATAATACATTTAATCCTGCATACAAGCATTTTTTCCATGCTTAATTTATTTACATAACATAAAATTGAGAATCTCTAATCAAACTTTATTTTAACCCAATAGATGGCGTGGTCATCAAGGAAAACAGAACGGAGAAATAATAAGTTCGGTAAGTGCTGCTAGACAAATAGCATTTGCAGTTTGAAATATGAATAATGCCATCAAAAACATTCTGTAAAAACCTCAAGTCTCGCCGTAAAAAGTTGTGAGATCGATATAATACCAAGTCGATTAATCTATTTAGTCTCTACTTAAAGGACCTTCTGTCTTAAGTTATTACGTATGTTATTATCATGCCAATTAAAAAAAAATACCTTTAAAACAAATAGACCGACCTGGCCATCGCATGATTTCATTATTAGTATGTATCACACTACACAGTACGACGAGAAGTTACCTGAAATGTTAATGGCGAATTTGTGTTTTCTTGCGATGACCAAGTCGATCTTTTTGTTTTAAAGGTATTTTTTTTTAATTGGCATGATAATAACATACGTAATAACTTAAGACAGAAGGTCCTTTAAGTAGAGACTAAATAGATTAATCGACTTGGTATTATATCGATCTCACAACTTTTTACGGCGAGACTTGAGGTTTTTACAGAATGTTTTTGATGGCATCTCACTTCTTTTTGTAGAGCGAACATAAGTCCAATTTGTATGGACAGACGTTATTTTTTCATAATTCAACATATTTTCCTATGGGAATGTTGTTCAGTTTCATGGGCTAAACACCCTTGCCCACCCTATACCCCCTCCCGTTATGCCTCATATAGTATGTACCTATTTACACCTATTTATTTTATTTTCTACAGTAATAATAATTCATTAACTGCAAATGTAACCTTGTAATCTTATACATTTATATGGGATTACAAAGTTATTGTTGCAGTTGGTGTATTTAGAAAACTGGACCGAAATTAGAAAATATTAGATTTTTCCCATGATTAAGACACTAAACCCTATTTGTATTCCAAATTTTAAGCTTCTAAGTCTGCTAGAAGTACCTTAGACTTTTGATGATCGGTGAGTCAGTGAGTCAGTGAATCAGTGAGTGACAAAATTCAATCAAAATTTTAACAAGTTGTCATTCTTAAACTACTGGTTCAAATTGACTGAAATTTTAAATATACCGTATTTATATAATGACTGATTAGTTGCTGAAAATCCAGGCTTCTTGTTTTATCCACAACGAAATTATAGGGGTGTCAAAAATAGCCCGAATTGCTTCGAGAAAAAGATGTTACGGCCGTGCCGCTTTTTTTTTGCTCGACTTGCGGGGGCACTTCCGTGCCCCCAGATAACATAGAATTTAATTATAATTTGTTGAAAGAAATGACTTGCGATGCTTTGACGAAACGCAGCGAATGTCTGTAATCATAGCAGTGGCAGCTGAAACTTACGCCACTATAAGTAAGGTTCTGGGTTTGTGTCTTTTGAGGAAGAAAACCTGTATTTCGTTTTCCTTACTTACCTCTACTCTACTAGGTCTGTGCTTCGCTTATTTGAACGACCAGATAGCAATGATACGCTTACTTGACTTGTTAAACTCACGCTTATAATTTAGCAGGCAGGGCTGAAAACTAGCTGGACAAAATTTCATTATACTTTTTCAATAAAACAGTAGTTGTAACTTTAAAAAACATTTTTTTTCTTTATCGCTACAAGAAGAAATAAAGTTAAAATAGGTAGGTACTTACCTACTTACTTTAAATAGAATAATGCATACTTTTTTTATCAATATCCAGGCACCCTTATTACCAGACTTATTAATTATTCTGAGATTCAGTAATAAAAATAGTTAGCCTTAAGTTCCTTAGCAGGTAACTACATATTTTCATCGACGTTTCCGTGTCTTTATTTTCAGTACGTAGATAGGTAGGTTACCTAGGTAGTACCAAATTTTATACAAAAAATACGCATTCTGAAAAAGCAATTTCTTTTAACAGGTAAGTACAAATTATGTAAGTATGTAAAGTAGTCCAACGTTATTGCTAGTTGACAAAATTATGATAATCTTAATCTACTACGCTACGTTCAATGAAATTACATAATGAGTCAGTATAACGTATAAAATGTACGGTTTACGTGCAAATTCGAACTCACTGCGGACTGGTTAGCGTCAAAGGGCAGACATATTGCAAATCCAACCAGTTTTCTCTGCACGTATGGGACGAGTAGTTACAAAACCCACACGATGTTAGTACCTAAATAGAAAGCAACGTTATTGAAGATAACATACGGGAAGTAATCTAGCTTGTGGAACGAAATGAACTCGTTGCTAAGGCTCTGCGTATCTGGCTTTTTGATTAAGTAGGCATCGGTCGGTCGCTTGAATATGGAGTTTTGAACGATAGCACATTTTTAAAACTTTAAATACTTATCTGATTTCGATTATACTTTAAGTTTATCCTTGGGTAGCAATACATCATCTATAGTCATCTTTCAGAATAATTAATCAATTAAATTCTTACTACAAAACGAAAAAATTGTTTATCGTTCAGTAAGTATGCCAGTAGCGCGATTTTCTACAGTCGGTATCAAAGCCGAGTATCGAAAGTTTGACATTTAAAATGTACTGTCGAAATGGTTTCCATGACGCCCGTTAGAGGCGTTGATCGGATATTAATACAAAATTTATCCATATCTAGCCGGTTATCGATCGATAGTCGATAGTGGTAGAGAATCGAGCTTTGCAAAACGGGTTTTAAACTCAGAATTCTGAATATTATCCAACAAATATAGATTATGTTTTTCGCGTTAAGTCAGTCGTCTATTTTTAGTTAATTATGATTTTATAACAAATCCTGAACAAACACCAAGACCGAATAGAAAATAAGCATCTCGTATCGCTCTACATCGAAAATTCGCAGCGAAAAGCTCTAACGTAGAATTCTAATTAATTTGTGGTTATAATGAGCGTCAATCTTAAATTCTGTATCAGGTTTCCTAAATGTTTACGTAAGCTTAATTTTAATTAACAATCCGTATTAATATTACTTATATAAGTTCTTTTCTAGACATACCTATTTGATAACTAACGATGATTGATTGACAAAATCTGACAATCAACACATTTATTATTCAACCTGCTAAGATTTTTTGTGGAAACCGCGTCTTTTGATAAGCTGTGCCAATACAACATCTTCAATTTTTCCTTGTTTCGCAAGTAATCATGAATTTGCATAATACTAAGGATGTTTAATTAAAGAAGATAAAGAATATTTTAATGAAACGGACAGATAAAATCTAACGCGATTGGAGTGACTGTTTCTTGTGAAAATTGATGACACATTCAGTGGGCGCAATTAAATCAAATTCTGCCAGAAGTATTCCTTTGGTCTGCTTATACATTTAAATTGCATGGGGCAATTGGGAACTAACAAACAGCAGCAGTATCTATTCCCTATCCATCTTACCTGCTTACTTACTAAGATGATGCTTATTCTACATAATAATATATTCTGAACGTTACTTGGCTCAATGTAAATATCTTTCATGGATAGCAATCCCTACCAAAATCAGTTAATGGTAGAACATTTTGACTCAATAACCTAAGATAGCACAGCACAATCTATTCGTTATCTTTGATAACATTTAAAATGGTCGTAAGTTAAGTTGAACTATCGATCAAACTTAAATGTGTGTCATTACACTAGGTGGAGGCTGTTGCCCATTCACGCAACACAATCCCTTAGTCACCTCTAATGATACTCATAGGAAATGACAGGGTGAGCACCCCATTATTTCCCGTGGGTAATAGTGGCATCACGTATTCTAGGGTCGAGGCCTTTTTAATTGGACTGCTACTTGTTGACGCTTTATAAAGTGTAACATGCGTATCAGCTTTATGTGTCATCATAGTTTAACATAGTTTCATAGTTTTCTTAAAGTGGCAATTTTCATTACTTCCATTTTTTTTTCTTAAACCAGTCCTTGCCAAGCATTGAAATTGCCATGACGAGACCGCTGACCTAACGAGGCAAATTATGAATAATACTCGCAGCTCGTGGGCGAATCAAACGTTTCCATTAATGAACATTTTACTCATTAATATGTGTACATTTTAAGTGACTCGTTCGAATGTACGAACCATGTCATTATGTTATGCGAATATTATCAAATTTTGTATAAACAGTTTTGAAATTTTGATAATTAGGAATCAGCATATTGTGGGTGGAAGTATTGTTTCTAATTTAATATTAGTGTATTATGATGATAAATGTTTATCGTTCGTAACAAAATGCCCCGCTGTTGTTCCAAATAACAGTTTTGAACGACAATACAACAACAATTAATTTGTTTCCCGAGCCGTCTCTGAGAGTCTCAAACTTTCTTCGGGGCTCCGAAAGTCTTAAGAACGCCGCTAGCTGCGTTTCCAAGTAAGTCTTACAGTTTTAGGTTTAGATACTCGGTAAATTATGTAATGCCTACGTAATAGGACTTATAATACTGTACCAAGTTTGAATTCTAATTGGGGAATATAATATTAAAATGAATATAAAATACGAAAGATAGTGTGTATTAAATTAGGTATATTTATGTTATAAAACAATGAGTACAGTGCAGTTAAAGTGATCAACAAACAGAGTGCTAATTGCTTTGCCTCTCCACATACGAAACAGTAAACATTTCTAGTGGGTATTGACATGGTAGAGTAATAAATAGGTCAACTGCAAGTGTAATTCCCGTATAACGGTACCGTGGATTATTTCATAGGACGCTTCGGAAAGATTATTTCGACACAAGTCGACGTCACGTTTATTACTATGGAATTTAAAAATAATTATAATTCAATCTATAAGTTAAAATAAGTTTATAAATAAATCAATACTTATCTCAGATTTGTTGGCCTATTTTTAACATTAACTGTTTAACATTAGCTTTTAACTATTTTAGGTGTATTCAAAATATTATAGTTTAAAATTTCACAGCTTTGTCCTGAAATTTAATTGGATTTGATAATTTGTTATCACCCATTCAAACCACAAAATCATAATTGAATGTGTGATGTTTGGCGTTAACGTTTAAATCTAAAATCCTATTCACAATATACGAGTAGTTTCAATTATCACAACAAAATGTATTTCAAATAACTCATACCAACATAAATTCTTAGGGTACATAACATTAAAATATGTATACGATATCCAAATTTTCAATCTCTTCTAACCCTCAAAGCGTATTCATAAATATAAATAAACGTTATATTTTACAAAGGAATTTAGTCTCAAACAAAAACATAAATAGAATTTGGAAACTTTTTAACTTAAACATGTTACTTATGTTTCAAATAAAAGTGATAGGGGGGGATAATAGGAGTGCTTTCATAAACGTTCGCAGTTTAAGAGACAACAGGGCCCTTTGTCACGTTTAGCCTGTAGGATATCTACAGAGTGCTCTCGTTAGCGATGTGTTATTGCTCACTTAATTCTTACAACGCGAGTACTTAACGAGAACAGTAATTTGCGACGAGCATTACGTATAAACACGCCTGTAACCATCTGTTAAATTGTTTACAAGTACAAAAACAAAACGCAAGACGTGTGAGCTAAATAAATACGTTTTGTCTTTAAAATTTGGTTAATAGTTTACAATGTTATCAATGTATTTAGGTTAACAATTAAAAAAAAATGTGGTTTCAATTTTGATCATTTTGTAAACATTGATAGTAACACCTCCGTCTGAAAGTAAATATTTGTTTAACAGATTAAAACCATAAATGTTCATACACCATATAAGCGTACTAAACCTATATACGTCATTAATCACTCATTGAATGGATAGATTTATCGAAAAACAAGTAACATATGCTAAAAGCCAACAATAAAAATATCAACTAAGAGCAAAGACAAGTTCTGAAACAGCTAAATTATGTTTCAAGTTTGCCCCACTTATGCCATTTTATGGAGACCCGTGTCTCCGTCGCCCATATTTTTTCGATATTATTGCTCCCGACTTTCAGATTAGCATAAATAAGCGAAAATATAAAAAGCTTTTAAAGAAACATTAAGACATAAATGTGATAATCGCTATTCCCGTTTCCCGAAATCTATGAAAAGAATCTTATTCTTTAAAACGTAATTTAATTTACGAATTAATCTGCTTCAAAGCCAAATCTCAACTTTTGTTTTCCTCATTGTCATTCATTACGTGCTGGCAACTTTTGAGTCGATATGAAATAATGTATAGCTGTTACTGTTCTGACGTCATCCTTTATTCTTGAATTATTGTTATTATTTGCCGGCTGCTGTTTTAGAGTGATCTATAAGCTATTTTTGACTTAATTATAAAGTCCATATCGACAACTTCAACATGAAGAATCGATAGTCTCTCTAGCGTGGGACAAAAGACTTTTTTTCAAGCAAGTTCAGACGACAGCAACGCGATAGTATCGAAAGTTCCGATTCGCGTTACTGTTCACACAGATAATAAACTTTATACACGATTCTACTTAATACTTTTAAAAAGAAAAGGATAAAGCAGACGAGGAAAAGTGATCTATTTAAATGCACATCTGTGATCACCTTAATTCCACTTTCTCAATGTTGTCCATTAAAAGTCAATTTGTAAAATGGAATTCCATTTCTTAACTTTGTTATCTGATCATTTGAGTTAATTTAAACAAACAACTTATAAAGTTAAACAGCTATCTATACTCATCTTTCTTCGTATCACGCTTAACTACAACGTAAATTAAATACGTGATCTATAATTTTCCGACATCTTAACAATTTGAATAGAAGATATTTTCGGAAAAACGCGGAAGAAGGAGCATTGTCATGAAGTTCGGTGTCGTTGAGGAGGCGCCTCCTCGCAAGACCCGTCTTTGTTATCATTGCGTGAATTACGCAGGTAATGGGCCGCATTTACAGCGTACGTGCCTCGACATTCATTAAAACGGCTAATTAAACCAGCCGTCGAGATTCCTACGACGAATCCGCCTTTTGAGACGACAGAACTCTACATATTTCTTTGGAGAAAATTTTAAGTGGAGCTCTCCTGCTATTCATTGTTTCTCCAGGCGAAGTTTTAAAAAGACTTCAGCTAAGTTATTAGAAGTGTAAATTACGTAGGCTAGATGTATGTGTAAAGTACGTACGTAGCCACATACACAGATTTTACGAAACCTGCAAGCGGATGTTGTGTCCAAATTTATTAGCTATTATGCAAAGTTTAGTGCGGTAATTACTGGGTGGAGTTGATTAGTTTTGCGTGCTGTTTATTGTACAATTGCAAATACATAGGTCGAATTGAAAATTAGCCTAATCTGTGTATAAATGATTTTATACCGAACGCGACGATTATGATATTCAAAATAATTATGCAGAACTAGAATTTACGACAAACTTGTCAACACTTTCAGCTACTAATTTGTAACAAGTTTAGTTAGTTTTGGATATTCATTTCACATTGCTTATTATTTTGATGGTAGTTATAATTACTTATTAATATACGATATATTTTTATACCGTATATTAATAAGTAATCCCATCCCTAGTATTCACGTTACTTCAGTTGCTTTAATGATGTGCTTAAGTTCTACTAATCACCAAGACAAACATCTTGAGCGTTAACCGGAACCAGTAACCTACATATAAATAGGCCGTGCAGCCTGTTAAAATTTCACTTAGCTGCGACCGTTAAACATCTTACAAATGCAAGCGTCTATAACCGTCTCAAATAAAAACTTAAAACCATAATTAAAACAAAGAATAAGTGCCAACAAAAAACGAATCAACAAAACTTTGTTACAACCTCGTAAAAAAATAAACAATCTACCTTTATACTTGTTCGAGTAAGTGTTACTGCTTGAATTCCCCACACAGTTATTTCACGAAGATGTTTCAGGTAACGTAATTATGTTTAAGCTGTAGTTTCGGTTTTATCCAAGCCGGCGCGTATGGTGCCTAGTAATTAACAGAGCTCCAACTCCCAAAGGGATCGAATGGTACATCGACAACCAAAACCATTGCCTTTCATTTGGTCCCCAAATTAACACTAGTCGGAATCAGAGCTCGCAGCTCCATGTATTTGGTTACATCTAGTTTTGTGGCTAAACCTTTAGTTGTCACTATTTTATATGTGGGTGAGGGATATACGTCCGACAGTGACGCTTTTATCAGGCAAATAGATAAGCCCCCAAGCTATATCAATATATCTCGTTGCAAACAGGTGGCTAGTCCACAGTTTGTTTCACAAATTGATACAGATTATTTAAATTTAACAGCTTTCATAAATAAAAGTAATGTTTTGTCACTTTATTTAGATTTTTACAATTTATTATTTGATGTGTTAAATCGGTGTCTGTCAAAATCACATCTCAAATAAGCGAACGGAAATAGTTTTCTTTTATTGATTTTGAGCATTTTAATTATATTATTAATGCTACGATTCAAGTTGCTACGGTTGCTACGAAATGCTACGAGCTACAACGTTATGGAAGTACGATCAAGTTTCAACACACATTTTTTAACAATACGTAGACGTCCGTCCGTAGGATTTTGTCGCTCTCAAATGTTCACCTGTTTCCCCAGATACGCTTATTTGAATTTAATCGGATTATTAGCTTTAACCAACGTCGATTTATCCGATACGTTGAATGGCTTGTTGCTAAATGGCGGTGTTTTAGTTTAATGTTTTATTAACATTTCGGTACGCTGTTATATCTGGATAAATTAATTGATAAAATGCATAATAGCTACCGTTACTAATTAAAATATCAAATACGTGGATAGCCTAGTGTCCTTAACTCGAAACTGGTTCCTGTTGAAAAAATTACACCCGTGATTAGAAAACCCTTATCAGATTTTGCTAGTCCATAAATTAACGCTGTAACTTACAACGAAAAAAAATAAAAGTTGCCGATGTTGAGAGCAATTGTCAATAACATATAAAACTCATCATCCATATACTTCATACATGGATATCATTATAACGTCAAAGGTCCAAACAAATATAAATGCAAAGCTCTCATGTCACTTGACTCTGTTTGTTTTACGAACAGTGAAAAATAACACTTCATGCAAAGCAAATAGACGGAGGCAGAGATAAACTCAGTTGTGAGGCTGTTTCCAGCTCCAGTGAGTTCGTAATTTTATAGTTCGCCTTTTACTGCACAACTCTTGACTAACTGAAACCTAGTAAATGTGAGATCGGGTGACCGATGTTTATTACTGATTTAAATGACCGCATCGTCACATGTTGTGATACTTTTACGATTACTTATAGCGTTTTAGTTACAGTTTCAATAGTTCATTATCGCAATCCTTTTTTTTTCATAAAAAATACTTTTGACATTTGAATGGCCTAACACAAGGCCAAAATAATGAAATAATTAGCGAGGTAAGCGTATATCTATTATATCTCGGCTTTTAAATCGTGTTAATACAACTACATACAGGTGATACAGGTCATTAGCATTATCAATAAGGCATACTTTAAAATATTTTCATAAAACGAAACGTAAATGATAACGAATTTTTACTTCAAAATAATATAATTTTAATTTGTGCCAAATAGCACTTTTGTTGAAAACAGTGCAATTTCCATTATACTTTTGTTTTTAACTTGTGTAATCTTTCGGTCGGAAAGTTGCACTGCACAGAACGGATCGTTGACCAAAACTTTCCATTTGAAATAAATAATATCTACAGCCTACTTTTTATCTATACCAATTTTATATAGCTGAAGAGTTTTTTTGTTTGCTTGTTTTATTGTTTGTTTGTTTGCTCGTTTGCTTGAACGCGCTAATCTCAGAAACTACTGGTTCGATTTGAAAAATTGTTTCATTGTTAGATAGCCCATTTATCGAAGAAGGCTATAAGCTACATATCATCACGCTACGACCAATAGGAGCAGAGTACCAGTTAAAAATGTTACAAAAACGGGGAAAATTATTACCCATTCTCTCTTATCCGTCATTCCGTTATTCGTCAGCCAGTAATTTTATATGGTCTTATGCTTATCTTATAATATCATAGTGCGATTCTAAAAATCTGATCAACTAGTCCACTAGCAGGCGCCGTAGGAACTATTCTTACAGTAATATAGTATCGACTGCATAGAATCATCGTTTTAAATTAACTCATTTAATTTTCAGCAAACTTACGATACTTCAATCTTATACGTTTTAAATTTATATATATATTTGCAATAAAATTAATGGCGTAGTTAATTTTCTTGATAATGGCCACTTGTTACTCAATAATAACCGTAACTTATCACTAAAAATAATGGTATTTACAGGCTCTACATATAGTCCATACTGACGTATTGAGATACGAACTTTTTGATAACCGAATCACTGATTCGTAGCCGCCATTAATTGTAGATGAGTGGCAATCACTAATAAGGGGCTATCCAAACAAAAACAAACTTCTGAACTGAATACAATAACAGAACAATAAAACTTAATGTGAGTCTAAACTAGTTTTGATCCACAGTTTTGAAATTTTGAATGTAATATGCATATAGAATTAGAATCAGAAAAGTTTGAAGGGTTGAACTTGAAGAATTAACATTGAGAGTTCATACGTCGTTGATGAGACTCGAATAAATTGATGCTGTAAAATTAAATGCGACCAGCGAAACGTGTTATTCAGTGCGGTGACATCGCGGCGCACTCAGTTAGATCGTCCATATGTAAACCCCTCTTTATTTATGTAGGGCTGTTGAACAAGCTGCGGTCGGAGTGGTCGGTAATACCTAATTAAATGCAATTTTGTGTTTGACAGAAATCGCACGCAGTTAATTACTCGTGTTTACTTTGAATACCTAATAAGCCGTCTTACATGCCACATAAGTAATTAACAAAGGTGATTAATATAATTAATTTGGAGGCAATGAACTTCATCGGTTCACGAGTTCGAAACTTCTATCCAAATCCATTATTCACCTTTTTTTCTTTACGTAGATTTGCTGTAACTAACGCCTTTTTCAGTTCGTTTTCGCGATTCAGTTAAGTTTTCATCAACACTTTTATCGGCAAGTTCTACCAAAAACTTTAAAACAATTAAAGTTTCTAGTCTAGCTTAGGTTTTAAGCGATAAAGCGCGGCGTTATTGAAAAAATGTTAGGTGTGAGGATTTAACGGAAAGATTAAAGTGTGACATTCATTAGCAGCAATCAGTCAAGCGGACTAAGCAGGGTGGCCTTCCGACAGCTGACTGCTACTTATCTAAATAAGATCGGCGTCGTGCGTGATGGATTTTAAGACCCTCGTCCCACTTGCCTGCCAACGCTTAGTAATTTTAAATCAGCTTTCGCGTACAAATTGTGGAAAATGATCACATTCTTTATTCAACGTAATTTAAATATCGCACACGTTTTACAAATGCAACGCTCGATATTTAAACAATGAACAATGCCACCGTCAATAATGCCTGCCAGTTGACTGACTACACAGTCTACACACACAGACAAGCTTGCTACCTATTTCGGTCGTCTGGCATACCCATTACGATATTATACTGACGTCCGTTTCAATTTTAATAGTCAATATGCGACCGAACCACATAAAATTATTCCACAAAAAGAATACATATTTACATATTACTCAAACCTTTTACCGGAGTCAAACAAACAGAGCTTTTACATTTGACTATTGCACGAATACGTTTTGAATTTATTAGTGTAATTTAATTCTGCATATGTAAGCCGCTTTGGAGCATTCCGTAAAATCTCATATGTACAGTACAAAGTAGGTATAGTATAAGGAAAATTCAGATTAAACGTGACTGCCAGAGTCCCGGGCGCCGAGTCTTACGGGTAATTCGCAATAACATAGCGCTAATGACCCGGCATTCACAAGGGAGAATTCTCAGCTAACTGCGACATTAAGACCTTCTTATTTGGCTATTTCACTTCGTTATGGGGCCTTTGTGGGAGCTTGTGGAAAAATATCAACTTTACAGTTCTGAAAACGATTTTACAGATGATCGACACGTCCAAGCGATTTGATTGAAAAATATTCCATTTTATTTTTTCTATTTCTGTATCGGTCTTGATTGTAAACGATTGAACATTCTGTATACATTTATTCGAAAAGAACCTGTACAAAATAGGACTAAGAGGAACATAGATAAAGTATTGTTATCAGTCCCTAGAAGCATTTATATTGTGGCCTTTTCTACGCAAGTATACAAAGTATATTTTTGAATATAAGTTGGAATTTCAACGCTCAAAAATAGCAAAGTTTTTATAATGATAGAGCATCGAACTATCGGGAACAATACGAGTGCATTGTGTAATATTATATAGAGAAATTGCGTAACGATAACACGCTAGGTATCACATAATTAATTAATCGTTTCTCTTGATAAATTATGGGTAAACACAGTGAAGTATTTAGCCCAATGATAAATACTCTAGCTTCGGTTACATTGGGAACGTGAGTAATGAACTTGATACTATAGATTAGACGGTTTAATCAATATCGATAATGTATTCAACGCGACTGTTTCAATGCTCACCTAACGCTCGGCAACCTTCTCATTGCTGCTCCAAATGGAATAAAAGCCACCCATTACGAGATGAACAGAAAATTCAATTCGCTGAATGTGGTTGAGAACATTTTGATTACATAGCGACTCGCAAACACTCTATCTGTGCTCTCGTACAGGTAAATAATTGGATATATACACAGAAATCCGATTGCGTCATCTCGTTCCGCGCCGATTTACTCTGTATGGGACTAAGTCTTCACAAACTTATGATACACCTACTTATTTTCGCCCGCGGCTCCCTTCTAAGTGGATTGGGAAGTTATTTCTATTTATAACGTGGTCAGCACAAGTTACTATGGCGCAGAGCGTCCGAGGGAACCATAACAATGTTACGTCACGGTCCATGTGTCTAAGCGGATCGCGGCTACTTCATATTTCTGGGCAGATCGATCCCTTTATGTACTTAACCAGTCTAGCCTTACGACTCTTAATTGCCGCCTCAGATAGAGAATTAACTTGTCAATCACGGTCGCCGACTAACTTTGCAGCCGAGTCAGCCTAGTCTAGTCATTGAATAAAAAACTACATACATTATATACTTACTTTTGATAATATGTGAACACAAATGTATGGATTGCGAATGTAAAATTATTTATTTGCTTGTTCAAAAGCTATAAAACTGATTGATTGAGGAGTGATTACATACCGACACAATATCTAAAGATAAACATTAATTACGAATTGCCAATTGATGTGGAACATGTAATAAGCTCGATTTAATTCCGCCCATCAAATTATTAATTATAATTTTCATTTAGAAGTACCTATATATGCACATTATATGGATATTGAATGTTACAGCTCAATTTAAACGTTGTGTTTGATGTGTGCATACACTAGAAATGAATAAAAGATCTTGTTTAAATATTGACTTGACCTAAAATAATATTTGACTGCCACACCAGATATAAACATTCCTTAACTGGAATGAAATGCAATTTCATGGATATTGAAAGAACGAGTACATACATGCGATGCTGATATCATATTCTTTCAATGAAATGGAGCAGACGATATCTTGAGGAATAAATATTACAGTTAAGGTTCAGCTCCCTCGTCATAAAGTAGCAATGAAAAAAAACTTTAACAGTTACGGCTAATAAAGTTAAAACTTCAGTATCAAGGACACACTCAAGAGTATTTTGGCAATTATTTTATTTGAAATTTGAACGCACTAAACCGTCATGAGTGGGTAGTGCGAAATGGGTATTACTTGCTCGTTACTATGGCTATGGCAAGCGTTCGAAGAGATATACTCGTCGGTAGTAGGTATAATGGGTGAAGGTTGCACGCTAAATCCACATCGGAGTAGAGCAGACATGGATTCAATTAGCGTGGAGGTGTGCGAAGCATGTAACACGCCACGCGGTACATGATGTCGTGCTGAAGCGCCTGCGGCTTCCTGCACCCACAGCACTTAGGGCATGGTGAATGGTACCGGACAATTCACAAGCGAAAGCGAACTGAAATAAAAGTCGTTGAAGTTGATTGTTGAGTGCCACAAAAAAAGTTGTGTATTTGATTTATCTTAAAAAAAATGTCCTAGGCGCAAAGCCTACCCTTTTGTGCCACTACTGGCTGGCTACTTTAGTATATAACTGTACTGTGTCACTGGTCTATCTAATTCTAACTTTTATGTAGTGGTTCTACAACATTATGAGTTCTCACCTTCTTGAAGAGTTTCATGACGACATGCTTTTTCTCCTCCAAGCTTTAACAGAATTGTTTTATAGTAATGCCGTAGTTTGGGTTGAATTTAAAATATATATTGTAGAATGGTGACTGTTAATCAGGTAGATCCAGATCTATTTATGTTAACAAATATCTCTTGGAAATCATAAACTATGGATTACTGACGAATTAAGCTGGCATTGATAATTTTCTCCGAAATTTCAAAAGCAATCTAGGTCAGGACCTGGATTAACCTAATTGTGTTCATTAACTATTAGCGGAAAATAGAACAATAACAGGTTTAATAAAATTAAACAAACAGTACCGCGATTCTCTACTACTATCGACTACCGACAACCGGCAAGCTATCGAAATTTTGACAGGTAATCGTTTCACACCCCATGGCATACATTAATAGTTGAAGTTTTCCTTTTTGTGTAAAAATAAAATAAGGAGATTTAAGTAAATAAGTTTTTTTTTATATGAAAAAAATTTAACAATGTAGGTTTCTTAACCCATTTGGCCCCAAATGAAATCTGCCAGTGCAAATTACGAAACCTCTTTTGTAATTTGTTAAGGGTAATATAATTATAAAGAAAACACAAAGAAACTAAAAAAAAAGAAATTGGTTTTTAGAAAAAAAACACCGTCCTTAAATGGGGACGGTGGGCTCATATGGAGTGGAAATTTTCGAAACATTCTCTTTCTACACATAAAGTTATTATACACTTTTTGCATTGCCAGCGTGCTTTCTTATGACATACGGTGCATCGCAGTTGTCTAGAGAGTTTTTGTGGAAAGTGAACCATTCCGTCATGCTGCTAGCTTGGCACCACAGAGGCTGGTAGTCGCAAAGTTTGACCTCCTGAATGTCTCAAATAATGACGGGCAATATAGCGTCGAAACTGAAGCTGGTCTAGCTTGGTATCATTTGTTAGAAGGTGAAGGCGCCATGCATTTGCAACTGTGAGGTCCAACATGTAGGTAAATAGCACCCACCACCATTTTTTTCCACGTATAGCAGTGCGGTACAGTGAAATTTACTGATCTGCTTGATCTACACCGCCCATTCCCTTGTTATATGTTTGAAAAACATGCGGGATATCAACATCCACTTTTTTCTTCTCGGCAGTGCTCCAACGTTTTACTTTTCCCAAAGGAAAAACACTGTCATAATTTGACCCCATTGTGCAGACACTATTATCCAGCCAACGAACAAAAAGAACTTGATTGACTTTGTCGAAACGGTAGTCAAATTCAGCACGGTCTTTCTTCTTCATCTCCTTTACAGCAACCAATGGACATTTTTTAGTTCTACCTTCACGTACAGTACCCGTTGCACGAAACCCAGATTTTTGCAAATCTCTGAGCAAATCAAAACTGGTGAAAAAATTATCAAAGAACACGACATGGTCCCTGGGATTAGAGTTGAGTTTGTCTCTTGGTTTCCACAAGAGTTTCGTCATCACTGCTGTTCCATTCTTCATCCAGAACTGTGAATACTTCAACTCTACCAGGAATGTCACGTGGAATGTCGTTACTGACGATATTGTCCTCATCGCCTTCTTCTTCGTCAGTAAGAACACTAGGTTCTGGAGGTATGGCAACTAATTCTAGCACTGCATCATCATCTTCCTCAAGCATCACAGCATGGAGTGCTTCTTGAAGCCCGTGGTACTCGTTGCCACCGCAGAATGTTCGTTTAGCCATCGTTTATCCAAAAAATACCTTATAACAAAAACACGAAATATTTATCTCGTATATGCCCACTGGCCCCAATTAGGGACACTGTTATAAAATCCCTCTCTCTGGTAAAATTACTAAATTATTTATTATGTTTTAATTTATCTCAACAGTACATACTTTATTTAAATATTTTATGCAAAAAAGAAACAAGTCTTAGAAGAAAAACAAAATAATAAAAAATACTTACTTTAGGTAATCTCTGATGCATAAAAACACTCCAAAAAGTACCAAGAAAAAACACTATAAACTATTTTCATTCAATTTTCAGTGTACTAAGAAACGAAAATCTTCTTAACCTTTAAGTATCGACAGTAGAAATAAGTAAAATCGAATATATAAAAAAGTTGAGGGTATTTGTAAGGGCGTCCTCGTTTGGGCACGGCTGGGCTAAATGGGTTAAGCCCGGTTTCTGAGGCACATTAAGTGGTAGTTTATCTATTCAAACTGTAAATCGCTATTTACTAGATGAACTACCGCTAAATTTACCTCAAAATCCGGGGTAAGTTTTTATTCAGTTAGTCATTTTACTTCTTACATAAACTTATCAAAACTCGCTTATCACTCACACCATACACCAAGAACCGCCTCCAAATTACCTGACTGACGTTCCACTAGCTTCCATTCTAATACTAGTTAGTGTACTTGCCACTAGCATTAGTATCTCGTTTTATATCATTTAGTTCATAATGCTATTAATTTAAACTAAATTGCTCGAGGGAGCTCATTCGCTAAGGAAATTTCTTGCTAATATGTTTAAAAGGGTTCGTGGTCTTGGTTAAGTATCTGCAGACATTAGTAGGTGATTTTCATAAATGTAGGAAGACTTGAGTGAAGTATTGTACGGTTTTTGGTCTGTAGTGTTCGTATTGTAACATTATTTAGAATATTAGATATAGGACTGCAGCGCGAATGAGTGAGGAATCTGATACAAATTGACTAATAAAAGATAGGCGGCGCATTGGTTTGCAGGGATCATCTAACATAGCTTCGAGTGGCGTAAGGTTTATAAGTCTCAAATTTTAATAAAAATCAGTTTTAGGCGTATGCCGTTTTTTTATGTTATACTTATGTTATAATTTGTATAATATTCTTTGACGATAACTGCAATAAAACCAACAGCTTAAGTAACCACCTATTTTTACTAACTCTAAAAAAGAATAATATTGTCAGTAATGATTTTATTTTTTCCTACTTGTTACAAAAAATAATCACGACACAGCACGGTTTCTTTACAAAGAATTTACCAACTTCACAAATACTTCTACTTATAGGTAGGTACATATTAACAAGAAGACTTAAATATTCGATTCGTAATAAGTCTCCAACGAAATCAAATTACGAATTAAATTGACTTTCTATGGCTTCCTGCTAATAGAACATATTTCACGAATTTCTGGTTGTAATTTAAATCGTATAGCAGTGAAAACAAATATTAACGCGCTACGTCCAATGTCCGCTAAGTAGATAATAAAATATGTATTTCCAATTCGTAGCGGAACATAATGCCTATTCAGTCAGTTCATGATTGCTATACTTGCTGCAGTTGTCAGCAAAAACTAAATTATTATTATATAACACTTCTTCATCGGTACTCAAACAATAATGAGTTAGCGCTCTTCGCACTGCCGACTGTCACGGACAAACCCAGCAGCTGAAACGGTCAGTGGTGACCGCATGGAGCCACCGTAAGACTTGCAACAACGTTCAGATAACATTAAGCGCTTACATTTTAATAAATAAATTAAAACATTTCTATATCGCTTTAAAAACTGCAACATTAACAAACAATCGCACAACTCTGTATCGAAATTCAAGAGCGGCTCATTAATTATTCTCGAACTGAGCATGTAGAAGTTTCTAACGACACTCGATAGTGGCTGATTAAAATTTCAATGATTTCAGATTAGTATATATTTATCTCAGCTGTTTGCGGTTTATTCGGGAACGGAATAATATAAGGCAGATACGAATACCAAAAGCTTTCAATGAACGTAAAATTACCTATATGCTCCAGTAGATTTACATAACAGACTAAGGTCGGTACATACATACGGTAGCTGCTATAGAATACTTTGATATCTCAACATCCGCGAAACATCAAAGCGTTTGAAAAATATTAATAGGACTTTACTCATAATAATATCACAACATTCTTTATTCGTGCTGCTCTTCTTATTTTCTTGTCTTTGAGCTGTTGGTTGATCATGTCTATTTATTTGTTTATTAGGTTTCAATGCTAATGTTTTACTATATCACATTGTTTTGCGCTTTTCAGCTGACGAACAATGTAGAGAGTGCCGTAAAATGCAAGCAATATTGTTTTTCCAAAATGTGATGATTGAAACCAAAAGTGTATTAAAAATATTTGCTGAAGATTAATCGTTTCGATGCCCTCGTTTTACAGACTTTAAATAAAACGACGTTATTAACATGAAAATATTTCGGCAATTATTTATTCACTAGGTATTTTAACATATTATTACACGGTATTCAATATTTAAATCATACTTTTCACAAATCTGAAATGTTATATTTTTCATTATTCAGTTGAAAAAATCCGTCACAAAGGGAATAAAATTACTGTTATTGTAAATGGATGAAATGTTGAGTTGAAACAAGATGATCGTAATATCAAATATTCAAATTACTTTAAAATAAACAAATTTACTTTTGCTTGGCACTTTGAAATCACTAGAGTTACTGAAGTAGTTACTTGGGAGGAAATGCTGAGAATTTCAGTTGGTACATCGGTACGTGTGTTAAACGCAGGCAGCTGGTTGTTCGGCTGGATTGTGTTGGCTACAGCGATAAGACTGTTTAAGCTGTAGCTAGGACCACGAATATCTCTCGTGTCACGTCTGTCACGAGATGAACTTACATGATGCAAAATTAATTACTGCTATAACGAATATGACGAATTTGCCGCCATTGACAGCGCTCATAAAACCAACATTTATTTCAGTCACAGCATTTTTCCATGGTCCCAGAAAAAAAGCATACAGAGTATTTTTCCGGAAAACGTGCATGTGTTTTGCTAGTTTTCAGGCCGAACAAATAACAGGAAGAACTGTATTTGTGTTGTCATATGCTGTAGCGAATATTTTCTAATAAATATTGCTTCAACAGACTGACATGTCAATTGTTCAAACTTATGGAGTTACATCATGTTTCTGTAATTTATTGCTGTACCAGACTGTTCCCGCGACTTTGCCCGCGTGAAGAGATTACCAATCGTTCTTCGTGACAATCTGGGTAATGAACTATACAAACATCCTTTTTGCATTTATAATATTGCTATAGATTATTTGTTCAATGCTAGATTGGGCTAACGTTCGCATTTTAAGAATATTTGCTAAGAACATTAGCACCACGAATCGAATTTTCAGGGTTCTGAGCCGTGTGGCAGACGTATTCAATTAAGTGGAAGTGGGAGAGAGTAACAGAATTACATGACGCCTCGCCTCCAAACGTCGAGCTCAATACACAGCTTGAGACTGACGGATGACTCCAACAATTCTACCACCTCACAGATTAATTACTTGAAAACTAAACTCGGGTATGCACTTGATTTCAAGTTTAGCTCTTAAGCAATTACTCTATTCTCTCTGTAAGCTGCAAGGTATGGATTTGGGGAAATATCTTTGTTTGAGTTTGAGTTACTTACTTGAGCGATGTTTACTACAAATATACTTATTCGAGCTCCGTTGCATTTTAGTAGATGTTTTAAAGCGAATACGATATGAAATATATTAATTCAGTTGAAACATAGTTTGAACCTTTATTATTCCATCTCATAAATCCGATCTTCTTTTTCAAACAACTTTATTTAAATGCACAATTCAAATTTTAATATTTAAGTTGCTTACTAGAAAATATTGATATTGATAAAACACTCTCCGTTTTCAATATTGTCTTAAATCATAACTGTAATCCTTTCACAGACGTTATTTGAATATGTGAGTATCGAGATGTTTCAATTTTTAAAGCGAAGTTGTATTTAATACTATCAACAACTACATAGAACATATTGAGTGAATGCAAAGCAGATGTATAATTCATTGTTATCATCGCGCATCAATTGACTGTCCATTTAATTACTAACTTGGTCGACTTAAGCTAGATATTAATTGCATGGATATCAGTTCTATATTAATTGATATTCCATCACTAAGAGCTTCATGCTAATTTGTGAATAAAATATTGAAATTTAGGCTTTTACTGGAGAGGAATATCCTTATTTTTATTTTAGAATAGTTTTCAAACTGTAAGGGGTTATGAACCTTATTTCATAGAAGTTTATTTTTATAAACATCGGTCTATACTGCAGGAAACCATTGGAATCTGATACGTTAGTTTAGAAACAACCCGGAACTGCCGGATTTAAAATATAGGTTTTCCATATTGGATATAACTTACTAACGTCCAATGGTCGAAATCGGATAAACAATCGACCGCGCCGCAGGCGTTTCAAAACATCAGTAAAGATACTCACATAAATTTAGAGGTGATATGTGAAACGAATAAACATTACCTTACATTTGAAGTTGTGCAGTAGTTGCTAATTGTTATGGAAGGCATTCAGGTTCGTCCCGGCGTCTATTCAGCGGTGGACCGCAATCCCTTGTCACTGTCTTAGTCCCGATCTGCGGTACGACTCCATACTTCATGCGCATACTACAAACATGATCTTACCAATCCCATATTACAACAGCGGTTTTACTAATTGTAGGGCTAAGGAGATATTAGGTACCATTTTTTTTAAATAGGTCACAAATTAGGTAAAGTAATTTACTAATCTAAAAAAACAAAAGGAATTCCTAAAGACATACTCGTAAAATTTCTCTTGAACACGTATTAAATCTATAATTTACCTAAATCCGAGCTTTGAGTTCAAAATTTTTCTTGATTGGCAAGTTAAAGTATGATATTACAATAGAATTTACCTAGCAATACCAGCAATCGATGTGATTGTAAACTGCGTAGGTATCGGGTACGGTGGTACGGTCACCAGCCGGTGTAAACGCCCTGCCAAAAGCTTTCAACTAGTTAAGCGCTTTGTGTTTTATAACAATTGTGAAGATAAAGGCGGATCTAGTTTTAGTTTCAACGTCCATTGTTCGCTAATGCAACGTCAAAGCTACCACCTTCCTCGTTGGCTTTACGTCATTAAACATTGTAAAGTCAGGGAGACGCCCTTTTCATTTCGGTTGTACGCGTGATATCCATTTGTTTAGCTTTTCCCTGTTGATATAAATTGATGTGCCAGTTTCTTTTGTTTAACGAAGTATTGTCGTGAAACAATACCGTGGTTAAGTACTAATAATAATGGTACTTAATACCTAAATATTTATAGTTGTATTTTACTCTGAAAGCAGTGGCGATTGTTTTAATGACAAGTAGAATTATTCTCAAGTGGAAGAAGCTATTCGAGGACCTCGTTAGAGCAAGCTATTTTAAAATAGCAATTGATTACATACAGAATGATTAATTTGATATTCGATAAATCGATTGATTTAAACTGGTAAATAGCAACTTACCGATTATAAAAACTTATATACGTTAATAGCAATCAACTTATTAAAACAAAATAATTTCATTAAAAGATATTGTGTTATTCGGCATAAGTGGGCATACAAAACAATCCCAAGTTTCGTATGAACACACAATAAGTGCTAACAGAATAATGTCATTGTGTGAGTTAGATCTTATTTCTGTTACGCAAGTGAGGCTCTGATTTTATCTAAGTAATGAGTGAAATATTCGAGTCGGTGGCGCACACCAGTGTGCGAGTGTTGCTAATTGTTTTCAGTGTTGGCCTACAATTAACAAGAGCCTATTCTAGTGTGGGCGGCGCGGTCGGAGCGAGCCAAGTTTCGCCCGGCAGGCCGCGGTGGCGACGAGACCCACCGACGGCAATTTCCGTTGCAACGCCGCCTGTTAGCGCCACCTGGTGCTCACTTAAAATAACGAACAAAGTTACATACAAAAAAGAAACATTCTTATACAAAATTATTTCATAAACGTAGTCTAAAGCTAGCGGCAGGTGTAACTGGGACACGCTGAAAACGTTGGATTTAAAGGAATTACGTTGAGCCGTCGTCCGCAGTAGAGAATTATAGCTGCTTTACTCTCAGCTTGATTTCCAAATCTAATTTATAGACCATAAAAGCATGGACCAATTTTAAAGTTTCACAGTTTTAAAATACGTAGCGAGAGACATTTGTCACATAAAACAAACAATTTGCCGTGTAATAAAATGTTGGTAGCTATATATCCGGGTAAAACATCGTCATAAACTGTACGTAACATAAAACAGACGTCGACATCGACCGCCGTGTTAACATTCACACTGAGACAAATCTGTGCAACAGCTTGTGAGTATTAACTAGGAAACGGTAACTCTATGCGCCTGACGCGACGAGCTACGACTAAACAAACACCGCTCCTGCAATTATACGTTACGTCTTGTTACATTTGTAATATAATACAGTTCTTGTTCTCCTCCACTGCGGGCGTCATGTCTCTACAGATACTCTACCCATAAGTAAGACTTGCTTGATTAATGCTTCGCTAATTTCCTTTAAGGCAACAAGGAACTAGTGACTATCATGTTAAAAAACGTACTAAAATTGTATATTATAGAGGTAGGTCGTTAAAGTCATAGTTGAACTATACCAAGTACGTAATAAAATTACTTTGCGACGCAAACAATCGATGGTATCACGCCCAACAATTGTTTGAAATTCTATGAACTATAGAGTTTCAAGAATTGTTGTATCCAACCGTTGCTTAAAGTAAAAATGATAAGAAAAAATTCTAGCAACAAGAATACGAAACAATACATCGGTCGTTCACTTTGTTAGTACAAAACTAGGAATTTATTATTTATGTTCGGTACCTTGTAGAACATTATTGAGACTTGGGATCCGGGGAAGACACGTCTTTCACAAAGTTATAAATCAAGTATCCTTGACAAAAAAGCCTAAGAATGAGGCAATATACGGAGCCTATTGGGCACGGGTACATAAGAAATGTAAACAATATCGAAATGAAATTATAACAATCGTTGGGAATATTTCAATGCTCATCGTGGAATTAAAGAAAAACAAAGCATCTGATTTTGCGATAACTTGTCTTTGGCAATGTGGTTATTACAGCCCTCGTATCTTGTTATACAGAGCTTTATAATCTCGTCGATGTCAAATTCTTGTTATTCTACCCAAATTAGACAGTTCCAGGCCCAGCCTGCTTGTTTTGTTATTCCACAGCAAAATAGGCCGAATATGTGAGCCTGGGTTTAATCCCGATTCGGAAAAGATGTATTAATTTATTTAAACTTTATATTTTGGCATAATTATTTTTACTGATTTAACAGTCCTTGAGAATAATAAAACTTTACTTCACTTAATGAACCGATAATAAAAAAATAAGGTGTTGTCTCAAACAAAAATCGACTTTTTAGTTGTTATGTACCGAGCTTTTGAGGATCTGATATCTGTTTCATAATAGACAGAAAACGTACAACACGTATATAATGGTCTCTAAAAGGCTTTAAAACAAAGGTAGACAAAAAGCGTTTCAATTGAAAATAACGACAGAGTATAAACGGCGAAGTGCTTCAAGAGCCAACTTAAAATTCAGTTTACTCTTATAAAAGCTTCTAACTTGCGCATCAGCAACCCGTGAAACATTACATTGTATGGCGTGTAGATACATCCGTGTCTGGAGTCGTCCTAGTGTCGACAGTTTCCACTACACAGCCGGTAGTTAGCGCCACCTGCCTCGCACTAGATACATGACTCGCTTTATGCCATCATAACAATAACATCGTACCGCTTTACCGCCCTCCACCCCAGTCTCGTAATATAACAACGTTCTACGCGACGCTAATAGGATTACTCATTATAAACACCTTAATATTTTTATAAGCGTTTAATTAAAACTTTCAATTGTGCACGAATGATTTTTGAACATTGTTACGTTTCGGAAACATCGATGCCCTGATTTTTTCCAATACATTGAATCGATGTAAAATGGCAAAAGCACGTCAGGAAGGAAAATTTATTCAATAATACAGAAGACAGGATTAACTGGGCTTGATAACGCTTCGCTTGAGCCGAACTCATCTGCGGCGTTATAGCATTTTTGAGCCTCTGAATTTCATATACCAACAGACTTACCACGTCGATTGGCTTCTAAATCTGTGTATCAATTTGTGTTTGCTTTATGGATTGCGGTATTAATTTCGGGCGGGTCGAAAACTAAACTGCGTGCTGAAAGTCTTAATAACAGAGACGAAGCACTCGGGGGACTTAAAGTTTGCGTATATATAAGTGGTTGATAGTAAACGACAAATGAGTAAGTTAAAGCGACGACGCAGAGTTTGTTGCAGTGGAGGTAAACCCAGTTGCGAGGCTTGTTTGTTCTTTAAATTACGTAGGGCTCTACGTCGGTAGACCGCTGTATGTACTGTTGTTCCGGTTAGATTGCTTCCCGTCCAAGTTTCAATCCTGTTTAGGATTCGACGCTGCGGACGGCATACGATTTGTGTTGACTTTGACATTTCTAAATGTTGTCTCCGATTTAGATATTTTGCAACAGAATACGTTTTGCATTATATTATGCAATAAAACCAGATGTTATTACAAATACACAGCCACTGCAATAGTAATTAATAATCCAAACACAGCTGTCTGTGGTACAATTGAATAGTTCGGCCAAAGCGCACGATGTACGATCTGCTAAATAAACAATGTCCATGCACGTATCCCTGTCTCATACCTCTGTATGCACATACAAAGTAAAGAAATAAAGTGCCCCGGCGTTGATGGCGTCGAAAGTATAAAATGCAGATAGCCGCTCCACTGAACGATAGCTGTTGCACTGAACAGAATTTTATTGGCCTCTTTATTTTCTAGAACAGAAACGGAACGTCGCGTCACGCCGATGTCTGCTCACTTTGTTTACTCCACCCCTATTCGAAATATTACCATTTAAAAAAATAATTTGCCGTCTTCAACAACCAACAACCAACGAGATACACAGTTTTTGAGAGTACGTTACTTCCTTATTGTTAATGCAATGCGAAACCCGTTAGATACACAAGGTAGAGCAGTAAAAAGAAAACACCACAATTGAGAGCTTTCCAACGAATGCAGATTTGGTTTTTAAAGTAGGTAGTTTTTGTTGCAATTGAACGGTACTTGCAGCGAAACAAAGAACACTGACCTGTTCGAGTTTGAAAACTATTTCCATAATAACATGTTGCCAGCCCCGCCGCCCGACTGGGGTCAGTGCTGCATGCAATTATATTTCAATATTAATTCACCGTCGTATTATTTACAAGAAAGTAGCCAATTAGAAAAAGTAAAGACTAGTGCTACACTTAATACTACGGTTTACGTTTTATTTATTATCGTGGTTGTAGAAAGGATAGTGGTTATATTTCCATAAAATAGTAGTAAAAGAATGCACATTCCGAGGTGAACATAAATAGCAGGTGCGGACGGAATATGTCATACTTACCATTTCTACGTTTCCACTGGTTTCACGTTAGTTTATGTGATGTTATATAAACTTTGTAATTTGTAGAGAATAGGCAACAGGTAATGAAATGTTAATATTCATACAGTCTATAAATTATGGTAAAATAATACATAGTTAGTATTTAGTTATTTATTTTAGCTGTCTCCTCAACTTCGACTTCGAGTGATCAGTAGAAATCTAATCAAGCCTTATATAAAAAATGATTTTTTTTTTGCATTAAATTATATAGTAATGAGTTTTCACATATTTCTAACAAATACGAATGACAAAGCAAGATTCCATTAAAAGAAAAAAATATGAGGAGATACAAAGGAAAATATGCTCGAGTCATAGCTTACCCACATCAAAAGTGGTTCGGTGGATCATTTGAAATCATTATTTCCTGCTTTTACCATATTGTATTCGTAGGTTAAACCACGGGTTAGTAAACTATGTGAACACAGAAATGAAAGCAAAATAATTTTTGTTTCTTCATACTGAGAATACTTACCCGCAGTTGTTTTGTTAAGGGCGGCGTAGGGGCCCGGTTCTCTATTTGGCTAATGGATATATCAACGAGATTGGTTTCCTAACACAAACGAGCTCGTCGTCTAGTTAAAAATACCATGTGTATTTCGACCGTCCCTAAATTCAAAGCGGTATCCGAAGTTAAATATTTGTAACGTGTTTTGAAACAAGATCGGTATCGCTTTTCACATACACCTGAAACTAAATGGAAAATTTAAAGGTAAGCTCAGTTGATAAATTATTGCATGAAATCGGAAACCGTTGTAAACACTTAGAATAACAAATATCTGTATCACGGCTCATATTTCATTATTTTACCTGATTACGACTTTCGGTTGACATTATTTGGAATACATGAATGTAATTATCATGTAATATTTTGTGAATTAAATTCTGTTCAGTGAATGAGAGGAAGCCAACAAGAATTAATTCGGGCAAATGGATTATTTTAATCCACATGCATAATACATGCAAGCATACGACTGTGTGTATAATTATCTATAAAATGATATTGTTGCTTAAAATCGTCATATAAAGTTGCAACTGTTTTATATATCTACAGAAAATACTTAATTTGTAATAATAACAACGCATATAAATCTTTATCAGTTGTCAGTGTGTAAAACGAGCTTAATATTCAGTTTACATTCAATTCTTACTTTTCGTATTATTATATCATCGTTATAGCCGTAGGCGATGTTATAGAGGCACATTTTGGTACACATTTCACTTCCCCCGGGGCAACAGTCGCTGAAAAAACAGCAGTTTGTCTCTTTGTACCGTCCATGGCTGTAAAAATCGAACTAAATAAATAAACAACGTTTAACATTCACAGGCAAACACTAGATTTCAACACAACGTACGCTGTTGCATACACACGCGACCAGATTCAGGACATATATCTACCGGCTTGCCAAATAATTGTTCCCTGTACGGACCCAACCTGACTATGTAACAAAAGGCGGAACTCCCGTTGCTTCGATGTATACGGTTGCAATGTTATTCTATTAAAAAGTATTAGATTTCTCTGGTTTAATGTTCACTCGATTAACGTTTTACGGTATCAAAAGGCAATAGATACATATATTACTTACTTATAGATATTTACTTAACTTAAGGGGCTTGGTATCGAATATATCATTAATGGTCAGACAAAAAGTAGTTAATATAATGACTCGTTTGATTGTTCATAAAAAATACTAAACTGTCTATAACTGAATAGACAGTAAAAGACACACAATGAAAACAATAACGACCATTAAACAAAGACACTGTATAATAGTGTTCAACAAACTAATTAATGTCTCAGAACAAATAAAGAGTTTAATATCCGTACAAACGACACTCTGCAAACAGTCTACCAACAACATTTGTCATTTGTTACTTGAGTAAATAATATAACCACGATACTTGCACACTTTTCACTCGGACAAAACTTTTCATAACAAAAGTCCACGATACAGACTGTAATATAAAAAGGCATGATTTTAATTATAACAACATACCAATATTCAAATCAATATTTTTTAATTTAACCAATGTCAAAAATGGCACGTACAGAAAACAAATACACATACGTATTGATAAATGCGTACTACCGAATAAACCTCAAAACTCTATAGCTTTAATAGCGTGTGTATTGCAAAATGAACAGATACAAATAGTGTTGGGCATTGAACGTCGAACGCTCGATTTCGGAAATGTTTATTAGTACGAGGCTAAACTGCTATAGGGATGTGAACGGGCGAACGTGACGAATTCAGCTGAAAACGCACGTAGACAATTAACCCAGGGCTGACGTCTGCAGTGATACATGAACCGAGCCCCCAAAGGACGATGGAAATAAAGCGGACCCAAGTAAACACCACGTTCATACATTTTCTTACACCTTTTCCCTCGCTTAACAAAATTGGACGAGATAATATACGTATTTGTATCAGAAGTTGTCTCAAGTAAGTTGGTCGCGTAGTTGATCTTTGAGCTTAAGCTTAAGGTTGAAATCTAGTTGTAGACTTCGTCGTAGCTGAGGGTTTCCTTATACTAATTAAGTTTAATCTAAATTCGCTGTATAAAAGTCCCTCGTTCCATTAAAAATATATTCTATCTCTCTTTGACTTTATTATGATAATGACGCTAGTTCAACAGAATTAATTCGTAAAACATCTGGCACTTCATGCTTATTAAAGTAATATGTTTTCACGAAAAAGTATTCTAAGGAAGAGCACGTGTCGCAGCCAAAAATTTAAAAGAATTTGGGAATTTCCGTAACATAAATCTTCGTAGCGTCTAATTACATGGATCCAGCTCTCTCCGCTCTTTTCTGGGCAAACTTATGGCGGTCATGCGTCATGATGTTTTTATGAAAAAATAGCTGCGCATCTCTGAAAAAACCCTTGGAATTATGAAATAGGTAACCGGCAAAATGTTCCATTACATTCATTTTACACTACCTCTGAAATTGCATAGGTAGGTGACGTTAAGAAAACTGGTTCGGTGTATATACATATATACGAGGAGCCGTTTTGCGTGCAGTTATTGGTGTCGTTATGGTTGAAAGAATACAGTCCGTCACATACAGTTTATATTAGCTTTGGCGCGCGGGGCTGCGCAGCGAAGCGGCTCACTTGAGCACAGACTGTGTGTTCAAACTCTAGGGCTCTCATACTTGGAGAAAAATAAACTGAGCAAATAATAGCCGCCAGCTCCAACGTAGAAAAATTATTTCGAGTGCAAAGTTTCAAATAGGAATTCACTCAGCAAAAATTAATAACTAAAGCTTTTTATTTTTTGTTTTTGACAGGGAAAAGGCATTTTGTGTTGCACATTTTCGTTATAGAAATATAATTTATGATTTAATAATAAAAATTCAATATAGCATCTCTCAGCCTCAACTTTTATCACTAAGCTGTTCACTTTCGGAGAATTGTAACATAGTAAAATCGTTATGTATTCGCCGTTAATTAGTTAAATAGGTATGCAAGCTCTTTGATAGGTATATAGAGAATATAAATGTCTACCACGAATTTGCACTGCACTTGCGGAGTGCAAAATGATGTCACATTTCAGTTTCAGATAAAATTACAGCGAATTTGAAGAAGAATGTTTTTGCGTTTTTATAACCAATTAATGAAATGTGTCATTCTTTTAAGTAACTAGTTAATACAGTTAAGTTGACATATTTACTTCAATAGCGAAACTTCGATCTATATCACCATGTTACATGTACTCATATGTATTGTATGTTTACAAAACAATAATAATAATTTATCTAGTATTATACAAAAACCTCAACACAAACTGAACGTACAATTAATCATGACATATTTTCAAACAACTCTATTTTGATTTCCAGTTGATATTGTTGCACGCTTTGCTATTAAACGGCAATTGTTTGTCAAATACAACGGGCATTTTGTCATCATGCCGGTTTGAAACCATTGACAGAAAAATTATAAAGTAAGATTATTACTACAATATTATAAAATAAGCAATTTTTTTTATTGAATTTGATCGGAACTTTTAATTTACAATCACGTTTAAAACCCGTTGTATTATAATATTAAAATTACCGCTAGCTTTATTTATACAAAGCCACTCAAAACTAAACAGTAGCATTGTTCAATCTAATTACAGCATATTTCAACACCAAATTCATTCTGAACGAAGCCGTAAGCTGGATAACATATATGATAAATAACACCAGTGTAATTCCTTATGCTAGTGTATTCGACACATGAAAACACTTTCAAAAATAGAAACAAAAGTTTTAAAGTAGAGGCGTCTGGTAGACATTTTGTCAAAGTTGTCGGCAGCGCGGGCGCGGGCCGTCGACATAACTGTAGGCGGCAAGTGACGTCGCACTGCAAAATGGCTCACGCCTTTGAACGTTCCCTCTTTTGTTACGTTACCGTACAAGAATTGTGCTCTATGAAACTGTTTCCAATGTCTGCACTAACACATGCAACACGAATAGAATAAAAAAATCACGAACTTTGTGTATACAGAAATGAAAGCTTTTAGTCAAATTCCAATATCACACTGCACGTTCAGTTCTTTATTGAAGATTGTAAAGTGTACAATTTTTCAAAGTTACTTGTGTGCGTGTATAGAAAGGATTCGTTTATTAAAAGTCATACAGTCCACCGTATGTGATCCCGGACGGTAGGGCGTGCGGATAATCATAGCAATTGCTGGCGGATTGGAGATCGCATTATGTTCAAAAAGTACGCAGGTGGGCGAGTCATACGACACCCACATATTTAGATGAGATTGTTCTATTCTTAGGCAGAACACCTTTTCATATAAATAAATACTACAACAAATAATATAATATCTTGTTCGTGTATGCCAGCCGCTGTATTACTGACTTTATTTAAAATTCTTAAACGATCCCAAAACTCCGCAGCATTCTAATTAAATCTGACGAGCTTTATTCATTTCAATGTAACGAAAAAGCTGATGAAGTCTCACTGAAACCCGCTTAATAATCCTTCAGTGAATAGAATTCGTTAGAAATGCATGCAAGGTAACATTGCGATTGGCCTATAGTGAGTGCGCGAGGCCACTTGACCTCTCCGCATGCCTGGGTACCGGCACCGCACTACGTGATTGGCTCTGTTAGCGATATAAGTTCACGGGAGCTTTGGAGCACCGTACGCGCTCTTTTGTCACAAGAATGTATAAATATTTTTCATAAACTTTGGAAATAGAAAAGCGGTTTTCAAGTTCCCTTTACGGGCACACAAGAATTCAGCTTTTGCCGTACGAGCAAAACAAATGTTCGAAACACACTTTTCTAGTGGTATTGTGTAGTGTTCCCGTATTGTACCAAATATTGACAGCGGATCTGTGAGAATTTTGTAGCGCTGAAAATCTATAAGTTATGAACTTGATTTTCTTTTGTGTAAAGAGCCGACAGTGATAAATCAGGGATACTTTATTGAATATTTCATTATATTACTGTAATCCGATATCGAGATATTTCTATTCGCACAATCTTTAAGTACAAAGCCCAAAAAACGGTCAAACATCCAATATGAAGAGAATAAATTTATCTCTTGAGAAAACGGTTGAATAAGAAACCCGAGAGCGGTCGGCGCGTCAGTTACAATAACTATTGTCACATTCAATCAAACCATTCAAACAATGTGTGCCCTCGACAAAATAAAACGCGGGGAAGTTGGTACGTAACAATTCCCGGGATCCATACAGTAAAAACAGTGGGATCTCATCCAATTTTGCATTCAATCTACGACCACGAGAATTGCTTCCTCCGAGATGACCCGCCACTTCCACTCGCCGTAAAGCGATGACCTAATCCGGTTTATTTGATTTGGGTTCCTGACTTCAGCCTTCTTTACCAATTTTGTAAGAATAATGTCAGATGTGGAAACTCACAGCCACTTTGTATTAATTTAACCCTTAAGGTGAACTTCCTCTGCAAGCTCTCACAGACATTCGATCGACGTCGGAATTCCGAAGAATACGGATCAGAAAAATACCTGTCTTCAAATAATAACGAACAGAACCGATGTCGGACTTATACTTGAAGCAGTTTCACTCTCATCTCACTTCTTGTCTGTTTTATATTGTGATCATTTATACAGATTTTGCATCCAAACGACTAAGTTGAATTAAATACGTGACTTTAGAATTGCAGACAAAATATCAAAGCGTTTCGCTTCTGAATTTAAGTCTCAATCTGATTCACCATGCTGATGAAACGTAGTGTGCTTGACACGAGTTGCTTTGATTCGACTAATTTTACGTCTCGCTGAATTAACTGTGAGATTCAGCTACAAAGAACAATGAAAACTTCAATTTGAGAATCTTAATTAGTACGTTTAAATTGCTTTGGGTGAGGCGACGACAACTTCAAAACTACATAGACATGCTCCATTTGAGGATTGCACTTTTAAGAGGCAGGCATCTACGCGAGCCATTAATTTACAAGTGAAATAAAGAAGTTATCAAGAGTCGCGGGGGCAGGAGTAAACAAGGCCTGTTGTGGGTCATGTGATTAATTTCAGCGAACACTTTCCGGCCACAAATGGCTTGTCAGAAAGTTTATTGCAGTAAAAAGCTTGAGTTTGTACGGAGAGAATGACGCGAGGCTTTACACTAATGGCCCTTGAAGTTTTACCCATTAAACCAAGTTTTTTACCCAAAATATGGGTATCTATGAATTTCATATTATACCGCAAATTATACTCCAACTCGCGTAATGTATGTTTTACTTTTTAGCGCTGGCGCGGTGCTCGTTTTGGAATGTAGAGAGCGAGTAATCTTTTGTAAATGATCCAGTTTTTGAATTCATCTGAATCCAAAATGGACTTAATGAGGAAGCGTTTTCAGGTCACTTTATAGAGGGGACTTATTTGCATATTATCGGGGTGTGGACAGAAGGTCGCGTGACAGTGAGGTCGAATTACCATAAGAATGGGCCAACGAGGTGAACGTTTTGTTAAGATTCCAACCAATGTCCCATTGTAGCGCAAGTTTTCTCAACAATTACGCAAAGAAAAAGTCCGCACCTAATTGGGACGATTCTCTTAAGACGAAATTGGAGAAAACCTTTCTCAGAGGGTTCTGTTTACAAAATATATATTAAGTTACATTAACCTCATTTAAAGATTCTCAGCTCAGGTAGAACATTATAAAAGTACGCTTCCATTTCTCTTTTGTAGCTTTTCTTTACGCCTTAAATGTAATGATATTTATCCGTTCACTCACGTCACTTCAAAAGGTTAATCTAGTTTGCTGTGATATTAAGTTAGTCATCCATAAATGATACAAAGTTATACCTTTAAAATGAATCGTTTTAATGAACATCCTAGCAAACGATTGAACATTTTATAGTATGAGACAATAGTCTGTTTGATTTTATGCATTATGTGGTCTAATTTATGAATAACTGATGCCAAACACTTTTATTTCAAGTTCCATTGTGATATAAAAAATGTCTTTAAGAACTGTAATGTGTAAAACAACAAGTTAAATCATTGCAATATTATAAACAAGGGACATATTAAAGCTGGTACAAGTTAAAACAAGCAAATGCTATCCACATTTCTAACTCTAAGCAAACCCGCCATATTTATAACACAAATTCTTAAAAAGTACATGATTAAAGCTTCGGTTTATTTTTGTTCATTTATTTCTATTAGGCGTGTAGCTATCAGTATTGTCCTTCATTGTCACGGTGTCACCAGCCAGTCAGGTTTATTGTCGCATGCCTCGAGGCAGTTTCCTACCACCACAAATTTAGGGTCCATAAAATTGATGAACAGCTTCTTAATAGCGTCGACTGACTTCTTACGAGTTTTAATTCGCTATTCTATAAATATATTCATAAATATAAACACCGAATGAGGTCACAGTCGCGTTATTTGCTTTGAGAAAATCAATTTGGTCAAAAACCATTTTTGCTTGGGTCGTCTAAGTGTGGTACGAACAATATTTGCAGCCGAGACGCTATATTCGGAGCTACGAGTGGTGCTGTCGGCATTATTGGAATTTGCGGGACCACCTAGCCGCGGAAGGAACGAATGGATAGCAGCGTCGACACTAAAATAATAATATCTTGTGAAAAATATAGTTACTAGTTTTATTTTTATCAAAACATAAACCAAGTCGGTTTATCTATCGATGACTTATGAACGCTGATAATTTTGCGACCTTGTCTTCGCGTGACGGGTTTGCGTCGCGTTATCAACGCTCTTAGATCGTTCTACGGGGAAATTTACTGGAGCTGACTTTGTAAGGTGTTTTATTCGCCGCAATACTTGAATATGCAACCAACTTTAATTCACTGCTAACGCAAATAACGTTGTTATTACTCGATACAGACATTTAAATACTATATTGGTAATACGATTGTTACATCAATTAGTAGGTAAATAATCAGCTTACATGTTAGGCTTTAGCTCATTAACACTAATTCGTGTTCAAATAATATATTAATGATTGTACAATAATTTGAATAAAACAATAGTGATATTTTTATCTAATAAATAATCATTCTAATAACAAAACAAACGTGGGAGTTTATAGAAGGTCGATTATTAAGCCATTAATTCATCAATCAACAATTAGTATGTATTCTACGAATAGTGTAAAGTAAAAGACGCTTTTATTTATCATTGTTTTGTTTAATGGAGGCGTGGAGTAAACTGCTCGGTAGTTCGGTACGTACAAAGCGAGTCACGCAATCCCTTTACATTATGAAGGTACATCATTGTCTCTTATCTAGAGTTCGTCGCAAAGCTCGTTCAATATTAGCTTTCAAGTATCAAAGTCGATCCAGTGTAAAATCAAAGCTCGTGCAGAGTGAGAACAAGGAAAACATTTTACTCACATAGTGCCGTTGTGTTCTCACACAAACTTTCTTCGAGAATATATCTGTGTACAAAAATTATGCAAAGTAAATATATTGCTTCCCTGCAATGTTTCGCACGTTCTCTATACACAAAATGTTACATTAGATAGAGTTTTATATTAAATGAAATTGCTCAAATTCGTGAAATAAAATAATTCGTCTCTGCGACGAAACGCTTCAGTGAAATTCTCATTTAGTTTATATTTCCATAGTTCAATCGTAGCGAAAATTTTCTGTAAAATTATTCAAGTAGATAAAATGCATGAATTTATGGCTGTTGTGTTTGGAATTTAAAATATAATTGTGAATATTAAATTGTAAGCAATATAAATCCATTAATCACTTTGACGACACGCTCGACCACATAATAACGTAAAGTCTTAATTAACAATGTTGACTGAGAACCCTTATTATATACTGTACAATAGTATATAAAAGCCTAAGAGGAATTTATTTAAAGCTTCTGTGTATAACTAGCAGAAATGTAATATTTCTATCTCATTAACTATACCGCATTCGAAGAGAAGCTTAGAATAGGTTGGTGTAACAAAATACAAGTAAGTTAATGTATACAATCGTAATATCTAATTATATTCGAAGGAAAATCGCGGCCGAAACACATAGCTGTGTTCACTTCTATCGGGGGTAAAAAGTGCTCAAGGATTCAATGGTGCGAAATAGCGGCGGCGCGGTTGGCGCAGTAAGCGTTATTAAAATTTGCCTACAGTAGCACAACGAGTGCCAACCGACGAATGAGAAAGAAAGACGAAATTAGCCAATTTTATGAGGTTGCAGACTCGTCAACTTGTGCCTTTGAACGTTTCGACGTTAATTTTTGTTTGATTTAACCGATTAACATTCTATATTCGTTAAACGTATTAAAATATAATGAACATCGAGCTTCCCTTTTTAATTAGGAGCTTAATGTTCAATTAGTATGCATATTTTCACCGTAACATGCGTAGCAAATTTGTGAATATTGTTGTATTTTGGAACCCCGCGCAGCACGCCGGCCTCCATATCCTCGTGGGGCAAAGAAAGGGTTTAATGCGTTCTGGTGAACCGCGTTGTTAACCCGTATGACCGCCATTCCGCCCAAGGCTGTGTCCGAAGGAAAATAAAAAGGTTATCGAAATAATTTTTGATGTCCGCCAATTGTCATTTACTACTGCGGAACTACCCTGGAAATGATAGGGTGGCTCGGAATATCTGCTCAGCCAACAACTCCACCAACTTCAATTATGTTTCGTTTATAGTTCGGGAGTCAATACTATAACCACAAATCCGTAATTGATCTGTGCAATTCGGTTTATTTTAGTTGCGGTAACTTATTATTCCCTTAACCTGGTACCTACATACATGTGTTTTACTCTTTTTCACGCTTTGGTTTTTCTTTAAAAGTAAATATTTTGCAATACTCAAAACAAACCTGCCCTGTATTCTCTTATTCAATTAAGTTACTCGCCAAAAAAATCAACGTTTTTACTTTCATATTTACCTGAAAGCATAATTTTATTTTTCCATTACCGCTGTCTTCTTAATTGCCGTTATTAAAAGATATTGAGTCAAAATAATATTAAGGTTTATTTGAAACATGAATGTTACTAATGGATCACTAATTACAGATACTAGTCACAGAAAATGGTTTTTATTCATTTTCTAAGTATAATTACATTGTTTCATAGACTTTCCACTGACATTAACTTAAAAGTAAAATGATAGATAGAAAGAGTTTATAAAGTATAAAATTATATTAAATATTCTTAAGTTGGTCGGTATTTTAGAAAATTTTAACCCTTAAACGGCACAGCTTTCGAGCTCCTGAATATCTTTTTAAAATTTAACGTCCACAGTTGGGTTCTCTATTCCTTAAATTAGCATAAGAAAAATTAAATTTAGAAATAACGACACTCAGTTTAAAATTTGACGCTATCTACATCTGTATAATATAAAATGTATTTTTATGTGTATGGTCTGCAAGAAATTACGATTCAAAATTATGCAGTGAGAATCCTATGAATGCAGAACTGAGAGTAGAATATTAAATCCATTTTAAACCGTGCACAAAATAACACAAACTCTTCATAAAACAGCTTACAAAGGAAACAGGAAGTATTGTAGTAATGGACACAATATGAGAGACGAGTATTGTACGTGTTTCGGTAAATAGGTGAAGGCATACAATCGGTAGCGAGTTAGCAACCCCTCATGGAACAATCTCGACGTGTACGGCTATATCGCGGGTTGGCCGTCCCAGTGATTTGTACACTGCTTCCTATTTATTCATGCAGTTTCTAGAGACGATTACCTACTCCCGCGGCTCATGAATAAATTTGAATAATTTCTCGCTGAGGTGTAAATGATGCAAGTTTTTGCATTTAAAACTGTTATTAATCACTTTACTTTTTCTGTTGACAAATTGCGGCGTCGTTGTTCGAAGCTCAGTATTAACATTTTTAAATTCTTCAGTAATGTTGTTTTATAACAAATGATTGTAAGTTGGCGGTTGATAAATGTTGGCTACGATCGCTTTTGTAAATGTCATAATACAATGGATAACTTACTTGTAAAATGGTGACACGACATTCATAATTTGTGAATGAGCGTGGTTTATACTTTTCCCTAACCAGATATTGAAATGCTATATTTAAATTGTGAGATATTGATTACTACGAAAGGTATTCAAAATCAACTGGTCATCTAGAAGTAATTGTATTCGTGGTAATATAACTATTTCAATTCAGCAAACCTTGCTTTATTATAACTATTCAAGTACTTAAATAAACTAATAGAGAGTTCTCTCTAAATCTTTATTACATCTTTTAAACTTCCTTATACCTCCAAGTTTGATATATTCGGAAAATAATTACTTATGAGTTGAATGACCTGCTACACAGTGAGTGGATATCTCTAAACGTCTATGTAATTCTACATTTTGTTTACATTTGGTTGGTTGAAGTTTGTATACAAATGTTATACCGAACAGTTTAATATAGTGCAGGGGATGTAGTTTGTTACGGACAGGGAACATAATATCTTTTATTTTCTTGAGCCTCGGGAACCCAAAACAATAAATTGTGATTAGTAGTATTTTTTTCGTCCTTTTTCTCATAGCAGGAAGTGTATTCTTATTTTCGGGATTCTTTAAACTTCCCCTGCACAAAGTACCTATGATCTTTATGGTTATCGTCAATTGTGGGAACAAAAATATTTGTATCTATCTCTGTCTGTTATTGATTATGCTACTTCTTACACCGTCTCGACAGAACAATGGATTTCGAGTATCGATGAGCCTTGAACGAAGAAAGCTTACGTCACCTAAAAGGACATAGGCTACTTTTTATCCGAACTAGATAAATAGTTCGTCTCGGGTATAGAACATCTTATTTTATTTTTGTAGCCGATCGCTATTGAACAATTTCGTAAAACGTGGAATCTATGCGAAAGCAACTACGGGAAAGGGATAGCGTTTTTATTTAGGACTTTCATACAGGGGGATCTTTGTATGGGATTTTTGGAGTCTTAACATGTTGTGTTTTGGGACTTGATTGAGATCATGAATTTCGTAAAAGATATACTTAAAATCGCGATTCCTTTCGGGATTTCTTTATAGGTAAGCTTTAAAATTGTGCAAAATTGAAACCTTCATGGTCAACGGTCATTAACATGGTTCCGACCAACATAGCATTGTACGTACATTCTTAAATACTATAATTAGCTTATAACATGGGTAGCATGTGGTAAGCTTGACATTCCGAGTAAAAACAATTATCATTTCATTGCATGTACAGATTGCGGAGTGGTTGACCAAAGCGTGTTGCCAGTACTTGCAAGATTGATGGCGTAGAGTGATTGGTCAACTACACCTCATACACGTGACTGTGAACGCTACAATAAAAATATTTTTCTTTTATTGCTAGCCTCCTAAAAAGGGAATCTACAAATACGCTATTCCTTTTTAATCGTGATGGACAACTGAGAACAAAGGAATGTAAATTGCAATTGTAGTGTTTTATGTTATCTATTTTGCTAAACCAAAAAAGGTAATTACTTGATGCCAGTTACGTAGATACTGATTAATAGTTAAGTATTTATATATTGCGAATTCTAACACTTCGGCCTCTACGAATTTATCGGCCCACGATACACTACGCCGTAGAGGGTGGTGAGACGTTAGTACGCGCTTACTACGAATGATTAAAATGTTTAAAACTAAAAATAAATCATTACCCTAAGAAAGGAAAAATACCTTTCAGGTTTTTACTTAACGTTAACTATTTAAAAACTGCATGTCAAATCGAAATCTATTATTCTCATATTTAATTTAATACGTGTTTCAAATGGTGTAGTAACTATTAGTAAATTGTTCTTAGCCATGCTTTGTTGTTCAAATTTATTAAAAATTATTATTGTATTTGTCAGCTTACAACAAATTTAAATGCTTAAATCGAGATTGATTAAGAAACTTTGTCACGCTAAGTCACGATGTACCTACCTACATTTAGTCCTATGAATAAGGTAACATGAAACGTCTAGTTCAGCCTTACTACGTTTCGTTGTAATCCCTATCTATGTAGATTGCAAATCAATAATTTAAACACAATCGCTTCGCTGTTGTAGTTAAAAGCAATCATAATACGATTTAAACGTGTTTTCGTATGCGTAAAGCGTACCGTGATGTGGATATTCGATATTTTGCTGATAGCGCAGCGGTTGACAATGAGAGATGAATTTATAGTGGCAGGTAATGCTCGTTCGACGTCATCCTTTCATCCAGATTTTGTTCGAAAATTTCACTGATTGTACCGATTAATTGCCTTTAATCACTTAACATTTCACTACGTTTTAACCTACTAAATCAAAATTGTTCTCATGTTTAGTGAAGGTGACTTTACTGTACCCTTTTTTATTGGCTTTTGACTTTTAAAATAACCATTAATATTTGATGACATCTTGATCACTTTATGGTCATGCGACCACAATTACGCGATAAACTTTATAATATGTAATTTATGAAAAATAAAAATTGCTTTTGTAACTGCTATTTTATTAATACAATAACTTGGTATTACTATAACTTCAGAATAACCGCAGTGCATAGATGGAAGCCTTTTGTTAGTAAAATGTAGTGTATATTCAATGAGCTCATTAATAATAATTAAACATATAACATTTGTTCATTGGTGCGTGAAGCTACAACATGCATACGGTGAATGGACACGCGACACTCAACCGGACAGAACATGTCACGAGCTGGATTTATGGACACCACTTAGTTGCACGTCATATGCTACTGCATCGCTATCAAAAAACTGATTTCATACGTTCAAAACGGCAATTATTACTTATCTTTAACAGCCTTACAACACGGCACGCACGTACACCGTACGTTCCTTGTCTTTTTAATGAAACTTCAGTCGCTTGCGTCCCACAGGATTAGTTCATTTGGACATGGAGTAAATTTACTCAGGCCAATCTAATATGGGTACACGCACGAGATAGCTACGTTCTTATTTAATCTATAGCTTTAATTTCGACCTGCGACCGGCGATAATATCTGATTGCAAGACAAAAATAACTAATAAAGTAGCAGAATAGTCTCGATGTTCCTTTTACAAATTAATTTACGAACATTAAATTGCGAACCCTTATCGGTGGTAGTTGATATTATAAACAATTGTTTCGAAGCCTTTATAGGCTTTTAGTATTGCGGAGGGCGGCACTATATCTATGTATACAGTTAGAAACATCTGCCTCAGAGCTCTCCAATAAAGATCAACTAGATTGTTATTACAACGACGTTTAGTTAGTTGCTGCATTTTCCTTTTAGACTCAGCTATTATTTTAAAAGAAAATGAAATGTTTATATTATTACAGTTATATCTTGGTTTATAAGAAGCAAGTCAGATATTTCAAGTTCTTCGCAATTTATTTGTTAAGAACAACGAAATAAATATTTACAAAATAAATAATTCTACGAAGTCTATTACTAATTGTTCACCTCTATTATGACTTTAACCTACGACATTCAATATTATATTTTTTGTCGGTGTTTTGTCTTTCTTACCGTTTGCCGAATTGTACTTGAGAGTTCAAATGTCAAATCACGGGACACTTCTTCGAAAGCAACATGTGAAATCTACGAATTTATTATGAAGATATGTTATTACAAGTTTGTTATAATTGTTATAACAAAGTTAAAATATTCATATTATATTTGTAGCATCCATATTCAAGAGTATTTCCTAGAGATCAAAGCAAGTAAAACAAATTTATAAAATCCTAACATTTCCATAACTGAAAACAGTCTAGACAGGTATTCTAAAATTCATTACTATTCAGAAAATAAGTTTTGAATTCCAAACGTATTGTATTTTGTATCATAGCAAGGCAAATTCACGAGATAAAGTCATAACATTTCTGCTATCGTCATACTGGATCACAAAGAGAGTAATTTTTGACAGAGTATGAACAAAATGGGATATCGTACGCCCCTGAGGCCGGGTGACCCGAGATATTGGACTGGCCAGGCAAAACGAATAGCAGGGATCGAGCGAAGCGGGACCAAGTACCGTTATCGGACTAAATCCACCTTCCGCTGAATTGAGCCTTTCAAGTGCTTAATACATCAACGTTTATTGAATTATACTCATTATTGCATTGTCGGAATTTATTTAATCGTATTGGCGATTAACGAACGGATAACCTGGTTATAGTTTTCAATGGCATAAGCAGATTATCATTCGCACCTATTATGCCACCTAATTATATTTAATGTTGTTCTTGTCTGGAAAATGAGTATCATTTTCAGCAGCTATAGTACTATCAATTTATCAATCAGCTACAGAATTTTAGATCTCATTACTTGCGCTTCGTTTGCCTGTTCCTCGTATAAAATGTTCTGAACAAATTTTAGGTTAAGCACAAACGGAGGAAATCGCTAATAATTACAACTTTTTAATTTCCTAATCTTACAAATAGCTCATGAATAAGGAAACATTAGAATTTCAAACAAAATAATGTTGACAGTAATCATAAAACAATTAAACTTCTACGAAGTAAAAATGTATGCCATCAAAAACATTCTGTAAAAAGCCCAAGTCTCGCCGTAAAAAGTTGTGAGATCTATATAATACCAAGTCGATTAATCTATTTAGTCTCTACTTAAAGGACCTTCTGTCTTAAGTTATTACATAAGTTATTATCATGCCAATATTAAAAATATTTTACGTTTAAAACAAATAGACCGACCTGGCCATCGCATGATTTGTATGTATTACACTACACAGCACGACGAGAAGTTAATGCTCCTGAAATTTTTATGGCGAATTTGTGTTATCATGCGATGACCAAGTCGATCTATTTGTTTTAAACGTAAAATATTTTTAATATTGGCATGATAATAACTTATGTAATAACTTAAGACAGAAGGTCCTTTAAGTAGAGACTAAATAGATTAATCGACTTGGTATTATATAGATCTCACAACTTTTTACGGCGAGACTTGGGCTTTTTACAGAATGTTTTTGATGGCATCTCACTTCTTTTTGTAGAACGAACATAAGTCCAATTTGTATGGAAAGACGTTTTTTCTTATAATTCAACATATTTTCCTATGGGAATGTTTTTTATTTTCATGGGCTAAACACCCTTACCCACCCTATATCCCCTCCCGTTATGCCTCGTATAGTATATACCTATCTACACCTATTATTTATTATTTTCTACAGTAGTAACTATTCTTAACTGCAAATGTAATCTTGTAATCTTATACATTTATATGGGATTACAAAGTTAATGTTGCAGTTAGTGTATTTAGAAAACTGGACTGAAATTAGAAAGTATTGAATTTTTCCCATTATTAAGACACTAAACCCTATTTGTATTCTAAATTTGAAGCTTCTAAGTCTGCTAGAAGTACCTTAGACTTTTGATGATCGGTGAGTCAGTGAGTCAGTGAATCAGTGAGTGACAAAATTCAAAATTTTAACAAGTTGTCATTCTTAAACTACTGGTTCAAATTGACTGAAATTTTAAATATACCGTGTTTATACAATGAATAATTAGTTGCTGAAAATTCAGGCTTCTTGTTTTATCCACAACGACATTATAGGGGGGTCAAAAATGGCCCGAATTGCTTCGAGAAAAGGATGGTACGGCCGTGCCGCTTTTTTTTGCTCGACTTGCGGGGGCACTTCCGTGCCCCCAGATAAGGCAAACAGTTCTTTGAACGATTCTAATGTTTGCGCGCGAAGTAACAACTTTTATACGGATAATATAATTAATTGATGTATAAGCATCTGGTAATAAAATAGAATAAAGGGAAACTACTTGGTGAATCAACCGCTTGTAACAGTCAATTAAGGAAAATGGGTTACCATAATGCAATGTTGTGGTCAGTTGTAGGTGTCGGACTGGCCACATATAATACTGGTAATTAATGTAATTATGTACCACATTAGTACTACATTTTAATTTCTACTATACATTTATACCAGCTACTTGTATGTATACTACTATAGCACAGATATACATATGTATAGAAAATTGCATTTTGTAAAGCGGTAAAGGACATACATATACATGGACTTTTGAATTATTTTTATTCGTATGTACACTAGATAAGCCAAACCCAAATAGAGCCGGGATGTCTAGGACATAAGTGAATTTAAAGCAATTAAAATAAAAGTTTCCAACTTCTTTTCGAATGCTTGATGCATGCTTTTGAATGAAGAGATTTGTTGATTTTTGAGCCGGATTAAACGATATCGTATATCACAAAATAATAATATAAGTTCTTTGTTTGCATACGTGTTTGATATATCATCTTAATGGAGGAACAAAAAACCTAATAAAACGTGTAATAATAAATGTAAAACAATATTATTTGATTCCGTGTAGAGATACTAAACAAACTCGAACGCCGCCGGCGCATTCCGCTTTATTACCTCTATTAACAACAATAACACGTTTATTGAATGAAAGATATTATTTGTTGGCAAAGGCCATATAATGTACATATATTATTACGTTTTGTTGTGAGAATGCCGTGGGCGTTCTAAGCAAATAGAATTGCAAGCTTTTACATCCTAATAAATCTAAGATTTTACCTTCGTGTCTTTCTAAAATATGGCCCAAATATAATTTATGAAAAACTAATTAAAATTCTCATGGATAATATATGTAAACAACAAAATGTGATGATCAGCCAAAGTTCCTACGTTTCGGTATAGAAGTACCGTATTGCGTCATTTAACTTTAGCAACCTAAAACTACTGATACGCACAATGTACGAATATGCGTATAACACAGCTAAATACGTCACAGGAAAAACATGTAGGTGGAAACTCAATACTAGCAAAAATACAGAACATATTGTTCGACTCAATTATCTCCGAGGTAAAACGATTACTGCCAAAATATGTTAGCCAAGACTAAGTAACTGAAAGCTATCATTAAAGCTACTTACGTTATTATTACTAAGTAGAATTAAACACTTGATAATGTCTCTGGGGCGTCGGTTACAACATGTTAAAGACTTGAAACCCGCCGTAATGATTGTGACTTTACGAAAACGATGCAAGTTTGAAGAGAATGTCAGAAGTTTGGCCAGTGTCAAACTCTTTTACAGAGGGTGAAGCATCTACTAATTGAAAATGTAACCTGTTGGCGAAAATCAGGTCCCTTTCCTACCGTATGAAATGATTACACCAGGTGTGATTGAGACAATATTCCTTGAACGTAGAATGTACACCTATGATCAATGTAAATATAATTATGCAACTCAAACCGGGGAACAGCGGGAATATATCAGTTTGTACGAAGTTGGGATCGGCCGGAGTTTCCATCACGTAGAATAATTAAAAGCAAACAAACTGCCGTGTCCACGGGCGATCGAGATAGTTAAGTTTATTTTCGATATCTGCTGTGACCCAAAATCGATTTCATTTATTAGATTTTTCTAGGCTTACCATTTCATACATCTGAATGTAATGAGATATTCTGTTGGGACTAAATTACCTTGAATACAAATCTAGGATTAATGTTCATATTAGATGGCTAAAGATATTTTTCGTCCTAAATTCTTATATCCAAATTTTTCTAATAAATTATAAGGTGATTTCGTTATTATAGCAACAAATCCATAAGACTCTTACGTAAGAAACGAGTGTCCATCGGCATCTATTCGCTTAATTAAATGAGTATTTGGCTCTCACGCTACGATACTAACGGTACCATTACGGCTAACAGCACATTGTCACCACTTGGCGCGACCACACCGCTTATTAGATTTCACAGCACTGAAACTGACGTTAACTCAACATGAGGCCCGACTATACGTGTCTTTATGGAACTAGCGAAATAACACTTGCTTTACAATCTCACATCTCACGCCGAAATAGCCATCCAATTTATTTTTCTAAGAAAGCTCAACAATATCAATACAAATAATACACAATTTTATTTTCTAAGAACATTTAATAGGCTGCTTTTCTCTAAAGATAATTTTCTAGATTACAAACCCAAAAACATAAAATATTACATTCAACTTTTATTTATGTTCGCCGCTCGTGAATGAAAAATATGCCACTTTAATCAGATTTGTCCCTGTACAAAACAGCCAACTCGTTGAGAAAAACTAAATATATGCAGGAATGACCGTTGTGCGTTCAAAATGCTAATGTACTATACTCACACAATTTCAATACCGATGAAGGACGCAAAGGTTGAAGACTGATTATGCATAGATTTGCTAAGTCTAAGAAGTAATAAGGTTCAGTAATATTAATATAATTTTAGACAACATTATTTTACTTTATTTTATTTTGTGTCGCAATTTTCTGTAAAGGTAGAATGTGTGGTGGTATTGATAGATATGTGCAAGTATGTTTATCAGTAAGTAATGACACAGGGAGAGGTCGGGCGAGCGTGCGGACCCCGCAGCTCCGTGGTCAGTTCGATTCGGTGTAGGTCGCCGGGATCGCCGCAGTGCTCTATCTCTGTTACAATTGCGTCCGAGTCTATGTGCCTCTGTGCTTGAACATACACCTTCACTTAAACATTCCCCGCATCGGTTTCTAGTTCAATTCCGAATTACGAAACTCTATAGGATATAATTTAAGGGCAATAAGAGAATTCCTACGTAGGTTTTAAAAATAACAACGATTTTTTAACTTGGAAACCGAGAAAATAACGAAATGAAATTAAGAATGTACAAAACATCTCGGCGTGGCATTTCAGGTACTACATTACGTTACAATCTTAGTGTCAGAACGCTTTCCGCTTCTCAATTATTTATGTGTACGCAGTTATTACGATGTAAAAAGCACAACCTTCCCCAGATCATTAGGACCACGGAAAAACAGAAAATGAGAGAAACCTTTTGGGTGTAACGTTACGCCATACAACACTTAATTTGTGATTCAGGTACAAGTTTTCTATGCCCTTTCGCACTGTTGTGGGAGTTTTTGCAATCGTTGTAGATAAGGACCTCGCTTTTTGTTATTATTTAAAATTACTATTTTTCCTCATAATCATCCGACGGACCGCAATATTAAAATGGCTAAACGTTCATTTAGAAACAGGTTTTCCAGAGAATATTCAGAATCTAACCGAGTTTAAAAGCTACGCTATGAATTTTAAACTGAAAACTACATTGGATATGAGCAGAAAGGCGAGCGTTGTGTAAACAGTACGCTGTTTCCGCGAGTAATATTTGAAAAAAGTGCCTCTGAAAGGATGCTGCACCGACAGTGGAAATAAAATATTCGTATACAAGAGCCGCTCTGCAGAAAGTTTTAGAGGCATAAGGAATATACTATACGAACGAACCTAATCATTGCCATAAGCACCGTTGCGCAGTTGGCTGTATTATTCATATATGTACGTATAGCAAAGGGACGAGCTACTGATAAGAAAACCGCCGTAGGCTCGTAGGACTTCACAGACAAAGGACTTAGTTTGTTTTCGACAAAACACAAAAGAGAACCCTAAGTAAGCACAAACAAACATGTAACGTACAAATTTTGTTGAGCAATTCCAATTTATCTTTGCAACTGGATCCATTACCTTAATTTCTCTTACCTCGATACTGAAAAAATAGCTAAGATTTTGATTCTCGCAACAATAACACAACGAAGGCAAGATGTAGTCGTGCGGTAAAACTGTGTGTGTTTTATTAAATAATGTTTATCTTTTGAAGTTATAGTTCAGTGATAAATGTATCTACAATTTTACTTAGAATTTGGTTTATCAGAATTGTTGGAACGTGGCAGCTGTGCCTACGTCCGTAAGCGCGGGGTTTAAATTTTGACTTTAGTCATCCGGTCAGTTAGAGACTAAATATCGAGTATCGACATTGGCAACGTCGGCTAGCCGCCATATCCTGGTCTGAAACTGGAACTCCAAACAAACCAGCTGACGGCCTGTGTCTTTACTAACAAACCGAGTCTTAGATTTGTGCCAGAACTCTACGAACTAAAGCAAAATAGGTCTTACTCTAAATACTAGTTGACAAATGTAGTGCTATTCAGAAACGTACCGAGTGCTTGAATTAACCATGGATTGAAATATTGTAATTATTACGTTTGAACGTACAGTTGCTGAATATTACTCAAAGCGTATAAACACGGCGCTCGGTACTCTGTATTTCTCAAGATTGCAGCTACATATTACAATATAATGCGAGCTAAATCAAGGTCCAAGACGTATTTCGTATATGAGATTTCACATGAAATCTAAGTAAAACGACAGAAAGGTCGTATTTGTCAGTAATTGGGAAAACGCGCAACGTTTAGCATTGAGCGGTAAACCAGAAACAATGTTACCCGCACTGATTAATCAGATGCGGAGGTTAGGTCGGCTAGTTAAGTTCCTCACGACTTGCTCGCAAATTGTTACGGTACGTGGAATCTTTGGAATGTTTCGTTGGTGTATCACATAATCAAGTTTTTCCTGCCGCTGTCTGACTTCATTATTTTGCAAAAGGTACGATACAACGAAAAATAGGATTGATTTTTGTGGTAGGTTCTTTTGTATTAGGTGTCTCGATGAGACTAAAATTTGTATTGTTTATTTCAAGCACGTTACTTTCTATAAATAATATTAAATAATCTACTATTTCACCGTAAATGTAATTAATTCTAGTGGAAATTAGGCTACTAACAACAACTTTCGCATATGTAATGTCATGTCACATTTGAGATAGTAATGATTCGTCACATAATGCACATCTTTCCTCTCGTTATAATTATATAAGCAGAGATTATATATTATTACATGTAACTAAATGTTCTAACTAATAACTGCAGTAAATGTGTTTATACTCCATTGCACGCAGTCGTAGACTGGCTGCATGAATTAAAGTGCTGCGAACTAAATAAAAAATAATCATACGTTTCATTTAATATTTTTAAACCTTAACAGCCAGTAAGTATAGGTCTGTCATTTGTTTTTATTTTTAAATGTACGGCGTACGTTACGGCCTTTGAATTTCCGGTGAGTAGGTAATGTAATAATCGAAGAAAGCGTACAAAACACAATTACGACAAAACAAAAGTGTTTCACGAAGCTGACTTTTATTTGTAAATCAAATAAAGATTTCCTGTTTTACTGCATGTCACTAAACTTATTTTAGAACCTGTAATGTTTTATACTCATGTTCATTAAGAACGAGTGAGCTCCTTAATTACATTAATCAAATATTGTTCAACTCTCGTACGGAAAAGTACATCGGAAGTGAAGTTGAAAATAAATTCCAAAGTTAGCAAGCTTGCAGAATACACGTCGGCACAGGTGAAGAGCAAATTCAGTTTCTTTCAGCGACGATTGATTAGTGAAGTAGAAAGAAGGGAATTATTATTAAGTTTGATTCTGCTCGTGTGGAATGTGAGTTCAGCGAGCGCATGTGCACCGGGGCGGCGAACTTAGCGAGCAAAGTCCGCACGCAGAGCGGAGCGGGCCTACAGTCGCGCCTCGGTTCACTGGGCGGACGCACGTAGCACGTCTACGCCGCTACGGGCTACGAACTTCTACATCGTCGAACTCGCCGTAGTATGCCGCGCAAACAGTGAAGTTTTTTTCGCTAACATACGATGTGTATTGAATAATGTTGTTGGGAAAACTTTTGTTCTGTATACACTTCGGACTTGTCTTCCATGTTGTGATTTGTTTTAAGGATTCCGTCGGTAAGTTAGTTAATTTGACACTAGGTTTTAAAATTAAAATAAAACAATTAGTTTTATAAGCTTTATAATATTTTACAAGTATTGAAGGGCTTCAAAAGTATATTTTCAAGGTACTAAAAGTTAGTTTAATAGGAATTATATTGTAATTATATTACCGTCGCATTGTATTATTTCATTACGGTAAGCGACAATCGCCTGCTCGTGAAAACACTTAGTACCGCTATTATAAGCCCTTTGACGATTGGACGAATACTACACAATTTAGTAGCAATAAAATGACTCATAATAAAATTATCTTCATTGGTGCAATTATTATTTCGTAGATTAATAAAATTAGTTTTTTCATAATTACGCATTTGGATGTAACTTTTAATTTAAATTTAGCCTCTTAATAACATTTACCTTTTGTAAAAAAACAATTTACTTACAAATCTTTTAAATATTTAATTAATTTTTTCACGAATTAAGATAGAAATAATAACAACTTTATAATTTTTTATTATATTTTATTTGAAACGAATAATTTTAAGAAATTTTTAATATTATTATATTTTATTTTATTGTTTTAAATTGATATAATATTCAAATAATAGATAAATAAGATGGAAATAAACAGGTACAATAGCATTAGAGTCAAATATTTTATTCATTCTGGTCACAGGCACTTGTGATAATCATAACGAATAGAATTTATAATTTAAAAGTCACGGTCCAATTCAGTAAATAAAGACTATAAAGTCTTTAATGAGAACACTGGCAAGCGACACAACGGGTCTTTATTTAAAATACTAAAAAAAGAAATAAAAGCTGGGATGTAAGTTTTAATTTTAAATTCAGAAGCATCTATTTCATCTCTATGGAGTAAATTTCATTCAATCTCCTTTTAAAAGTGAAATCATTAGCAAAACAAATAAGTTGTATGTTTTAAATTAAGAATAGCCTAATCGGTCTACTTAGGGCATTTAAATATACTGGCCGTCTTCTCGGCTAAAATTAGTACTTAGTTACTGTTGTGGTAAATAAGGCTAAGTTTTTTATTTAAATGAGGTTAATGGCCAATGAGCTTACTGCGCGTCGTTCTGACGATTAATATAAAACTTTGTAACTCTTTTGTAATAATGGATAACGGTTTTATTTATTTACTATCTAATAGTTTCTCTTTAATTATTATTTACTACTAAAGTATTTTTCTTCTATCTTTTAAATACATTTGTAGCGTCGTGGTAGGTAACTAACTACAAATTGTTAGATCTATTGTAAATTTACGTATGATTTATACAACGCGATGTTAATCGATTTGCCAATTAACTTTCAATGCTAAGTTTCGTAATACGCTGTAGAATTATTTATAGCTATGATTAGTTAAATTTTGAAATATCATTGTCAGTCGGAATCGCGATAGAAAATCAACCACAACTGTTATGGTAATACATTTTACTATATATTTTTAGAAATAATATAGTTCGTATAATCTACGCCTGCGGCCGCCGCCCGCGGCTCTCGCTTCGGTGAAAAATATCTACCACTCCGGTTTTACTCCCACCAATATTTTAAAAGTGGAACTTTAAACTATCAAAGAGTGAACCCTTACGTTATATGGTTTCGCGTGATGTAATAAAAATATTCTGTAGCATGACTAACTTAATTACTTTTACGGAATCCTTTTAGAGTTGTTGTTGCTTTTTGTTATACGGAATGTTTTAGTCCGCTTACGATTTTCTAAAGTTTTAAAATTGTTACCTTCTAAACATATATCTTGCGTTGATTTGATTGAATGTTATCTACAAGCGATATGTCGTATATTTTCATTTCAAAGAACTGATATTGTGTGTATCCTACTTGGATCTTACAATCAGTGTAAGCACTAAATATACCTTAACTCCGAAATATGATCAAACGTCCAATTTTGCACAAATTTGCAGCAAGATTCAAGCTCCATAGAAGCGCTGCTTCGTCAATTTAAACAGACATTGAGCCTGTAGTTGCTTCCCAGTAATATTGATTATCTTCTACAGTTTCAAACAGAAGTCCCGCTTAATAAAATACTAGGAACGAGAAAACTATAGTTCTCTATTATAAATGATGCTATTATTTATCTTTGCGGACATTGAATAAACATAACAATATACTACTGGCTACTACCAAGAAGAATCTGCTATATTAAATACTTGGGTTTTGTTTAAAATGTTACGAAACACGTTTGTGATATGAAAATTCGACTGCCATTTAAACTTTTTCAACCTTCTCGGTGATGTTCATTGTATAATAGAAAAACATGCATTGTTTTACGACAGAAAAAAAAATATTTAAAAGATACTTGTCAGACAAAAAGCTTTTTGTTAGCCCTCTTGTAGTGTCCGACTATTAAGCAAGGACCATCGTTATCCATCCAAATTTTTCCGTCCTATGCGACCTCTTTCCACGCTGGTGCTATGAAGGCAGCTAGATCACCGTGCCATCTGCGCCCTAGTCGCCGAAAAAAAACATTGCCTTTATTTTCAAACTCTTGTGAAAACTACCATTGTTCCAATTATATTGAATGTAAGTGAGAATAAATTTTCATCATTGCTGATTCTGAGATTAATTCATTTGTCATTATTACTTAAACGGTAATAAATCAAATAGGAAAATACAAGGCGCAATGAGTAAACGGACATTATAACGAGTCATAACGTAAGCGTCCGGTACGCGTGTACGAGTAAGCCGGCTTACAGCAAGCGCCAGCAGTGGGCCCACTATTATATGCCCACGAATAAAGGTTAAATGCCCCGGGGCCCAGTGACTATCGTGTTAACATAATCAGGGGTCGCACACATTTATTATTCAGTTAATTTTCCTAGTTTCTACCTTTTTATTATAAACCCACGATAGGGTCGAATTTGCGCTTAAATTTCCCCCATGGGTAATGATAGACATATGTACGTGAATTATTAAAGTAACGATTAAGCGGTGAAAATTCCAGAAGCTGTTACAAAGTTATATTAGAGCGTAACAAAAAAGGTCGTGTTTTTACATAAACGTTGATTCGGATAGCTAACGATCACGTATAAATAAAAAGGGTTGTTGACTCTAATCAATAACTTCATTAACTATGTATGTTCCCAAGAGAGGGTTTGAAAAAATATAAAGTGGATGCAAATAAAAATATTTTTAATAATATTTAAATACTTTTATTTCAGATTTAATTAGATGTATTTTCTTTTATTGAATATGAGATTGATATGTTTCTAATGAGCAGGTATTAAAATTTATTTCTAACTTAGGAAGACATGATTAAAAAATGATTTTTAGATGTATTTGATTATGTTTAGATTGTTTTATTTATTTTTAATTAAAGACCAATTCTGTTTAATATATTAAGTTATTAATAAATCTCTTCAAAGTTTAATTCTATAGAATTAGATTTTTACACAAACTTTTTCGTTTTTAATCGAAACTGAAAACTTTATAATGTATGCTTCGTCGTTGAGACCGAGTTTATAAAAAGGTCATAGTTTAAAAAGTTTATCTATAAATTCGATAAATAATTGGCTTTAGTTCCAAGTGGGACTTGTAGTTCCCCAATGAGAAGCAATATTGTTCGATCATAATTCATCAATGACAATTGAAAGATCGATTTTTTACAAAGAGACTTGAAAAGACTTATAGAAACTTTAATTATATTTAGTGTGCAAGGTTAACGATTCGGTGTTACAAACGGTAGAGTTTACACGCTATTAAACATTAACATTACTAAGTTCTTTAGTTTTGGTATAACTGGTCTAGTAAAATTACGATTAATGTTTGTTTAAATTAATTCATTGTGGTTAAACAGATTTACGGTATTTTTATCAAGAGGACCTCCATGTGCTATTGTTTTGTAACTAACATCCCAAGAGAGTGTGTGTCTTGGACTAGATTACATTTTTTATAAATAAAGTCTAGAAAAATCAAATGGTATAGACAGATTGACATACAGCTAGACAAGTGATTGCACATGTGTTCTCCAAGATCGGGACACTAAAAACGACATAAAAATGTGAGCTAACAAAATAACTCAAGTCCGATTGCTTGGTACTGAACAAATCCAGTGTCTATATTACTTTTATTTTGTAGTCCAAGCCAACTACCGCTTCTTATTGCAACATCGGGCGGTATCGTTCGGAGCAAAGCAAATTACATTTCTATTGTACAGTTCGATCAAATTATTGCGTCCTAAATGTGAACAAACATTTTCCATGATGTTCAATTTAAGCTACTTCTGGTTGGTAATTACGTTTGCCAAAGTTCTCTTTTGTCTGATATAACTATCAATGTTATACATAGAGGAGATCGGACGGCTACTAATACCCCTCACTTCAACCCCACGACTCGACTCTATAATGTATTACTACTTAAAGGTATTTTATCGCTTTAACGTGAAGATCTAGTTAACCCCTAAAAGTACGTAGGTTTATATAGATAATTATCTTTACTAAATACTTTCTACTGTAATCTTTTTAATCTGTGACATAAAACAGTGTAAATTTACGAATCATTTCCTCGCCGACAGCAACGTTTTTAATTTATTGCTGATAAACTAATTAGGGGTTTAGCTTCAGCAGTGATTCTGTTACAATTTGTGCCTCAATAAATTTTAGTAGGCGTTGTATCGTGCGCTGTCCCGTAGGTCTTTGCCTTCCCCGTTTCCTCCTCGTCTCTTGTTCTTGTGTCATCTCCGATAAATCCTTTAAGAAAGCGTTTAAATCGTTCGCCATTTGCTCAGTTGCGGTGTTCGAGAGACTTGAAAGACATTTTCCGTAGTTACTTCGACCCGCAACTCGTTCAGGGCGCTTTAATTGTGAGCTCGCTCTTATTTTTCTGTAAACAATATAAGCAGTCTGTTTGTTTTACGGTTGCTGTATCTAACAGGATCGGTCGCTTTTGTTTTTCTTCAATGTTCTAAAGTGGTTTCCATCCATTAATAAGGGTGTTAACAATCCTATCAATACAACGTCTTATTAATTAGTCGAATAATTGGGAGGAAAGAGCAGCCCCTTCCATCCGGTCACGTCGTCCAAACTTCCGGCCAGCCATTAAATTAAGAGCAACTAAACTTCATTTATCTCGGCTTGTTACTTCCACGGACGATAAGGTTCAGAAACACGGCTGGAAACTTCCACAAACTTACAGCTAACTTCGGCGAAAAGTTATCGAATCACGCCGATCGTTCGAAAATTTGTTACTTACTCAATATTTTAAATAATCTTCTTTGCAACACTTCTTATCTCCAAAGTTTTCACTCCGTTTAACTTACTTTGATTATGTAGTGATAATAATTTACCTGCCTACCAACTAAACTTACTTGATTTTGTTAATTAACTCATGAACATACTTAATTACACTCGAATTTTCCTTTTTACTACAGGCTGTTTAACACACACTTAGATATGTACACATAATTACAGCACATTTTCTAATTTGGTGAAATAGAACATCTTAAATTGAAAACCTTCCACGTGTAAATATTGTTATTATTCTGTAAATTCTATTACAATACCTACCTACGAATTTGGATCTCATGTCTCGAGGGGCCGGATAAGTCAGCTTTTTTCTTTTTAAAAAAGATTCTGGTTAAACTATACGGCCCGTACACCAGGGGTAATAGGTGACCTTAATTTATAGAACATATCGATTCATGTAGGATATTTAAAGTGGAATAAACTTCTTACGTTGAGGCGGTGGGTCGCGTGACGAGCCACGTTTGGAGGAGCCGGAGGGCGCGGGCCGGGCGCGCGGGGCCGCCGCGCCACGGCAACGGCAGGCGGCAGGCGGCGATGCGATACGCAAATATTTATATCGGCCTCGCCGGCACAAGTCATTGCCTGAAAGCGTTGTCTTGTAACAGGCTCGTTGTAAAGAGAAAATATTGCCTGTCGATGTTATTCACAACAAAGTCACGGCACAAATAAATTGCGAGCGTTGCATAACGCCCATTGAAGGTATCGCCCTAAATTAAGATTAAGTGAGGCTTTACACAATCACGGTGATTTATCGACTATGTATATATTTTACATTAAAGTTTTCAAAGACGCTTTTTAAATGCTTAGGCATTTAATAGTGTTCACAAATAGTTGAGAAATCGTACAAAATTATTCATGTGTTTTTACACACGAATAATTTCACTTCACTTGTTGAAGTACATTAATAATCTACTTCAACAAGTGCAGTC